>NC_136852.1:22591918-23191918 GCF_951799975.1 Gobius niger
CTATCCCCTAAACCTTTTTTTCCCATAACTGTGACTATAGTGCCTACTATATGTACCTAAACTTTATCACACTGAACTAACAGACCGGCAACAATAACCACACAACTTTCCTGCTCCCCCTCTCCTTTTTTTTTAATAACTTCTTGCATATGTGGGCAGTCAGGGTGTGGTTGGTCGGCGTCCATTTTGAGACTATAATGAAATTTAAACAGCGGCTCGGCCCGTCTTGTGCTTTCCTCGTCCGTCTGAAGGTCATGACCATCACCGGGGCTCGTCTTGGTGGAAAGCTGCCAGCCGCTGACAACTGCCACCGCTGCTTCCCCGTGTCTGGCACTTGCCTCTCCCCACTGCAGGGCATTGATTAAGTGGCACGGCGGCCCCTCACCTGCTCGAGCCCAGCCAATCCGAGCGGGGCAGTCGTTTCGGCCAGCCAATCGCGTTTGAGGGAAATGTTTGGAGTGGCTAGAGACAATCCGCAGCGGCAGCAGCAGCAGCAGCCGGCGGTGTTGTTTTTTTTATTTTTTTTATCGTTTTGTCAAGGAAAAAAAAAAAAAAAAAGTTGTGGAAAACGAGGAGAAGATGATAGGAGGAGTGAAAGGTAATGAAGCATGCCGCGAAGGATGATGAAGGAGAGAGGGACAGTGCGGCAAAGGGGTGCATCAAAACAGTCAGAAGAAAGATAGTAAGAAAGTTGGGGAGGGGGGGGGGGGGGGGGGGGGGGTTGAGGCTTTTGAAATGGCGGCAGGGACACTCAGACTAGCGGGGTAGGGGGCTGCATTTGTGATCAAGAAACACACGCGCGCACTGTCCAACACACACATAAATATTTGGAGCTTTTCAGGCAGCTTTAATGAAGTTGTCAAGATGAAAAATGAGCCAGTCAAATCTAATCACGTCAGGAGTTAAGAAGCAAACTTTTTGGTGCAGAACTCATACGGCCGAGGGAAGTGGATTCGGCTGCGGAGGAACGGTGTCGACGTACACTACAGTATTAGTCCAGGAGGGAAGAAAATGCATTAATCATATGCTTTAGTGCAAGGGACGGAGAGGAAAAAAAAACAAAAAACAAAAAAGGGAATCACCAAAATATGGAGATTCAAAAATAGACACTGGCCCCGGCTCAGATCTCACGGCTGTGCAAAACGGCGAGCATTAGACACACTATACTGTAATAAACACGGGGTAAGAGGAGGCTTTTTCATCATTCACTGGCTCCGGAAGACAAAACTTATTATGGAGAAAGTACTCTTGGCGCTAGAGCCGCTGCAACATTAACCTGCTGCATTGTTCAGGAAAACCTTAATCTGTTTTGCGCTATGTGTCTGTCCCGAAACTTGCTACTGTGTGCACTTCTAATCCCGTTACACTGCAGTATCAGTCACCCTAAATGTGAACAAGTGGGGACAAACATGCATGAATGATCAAGACGAGAAGCAACGGGCACTAACAGCGGCACTAACAGAGCAATGGAAAACTAGACGTTTTTGAGATTTATTTTGGCAACGCGGTATTTTTTTAAGAAAGATCATCAATCGAGCGAAAGGCTGTGAGAAACAATCAACAAATTTCCAAGGCTGGGATTTTTTTTACTCGTGCTGCTGAGGATCTAGTACAGTGTGCGTTTTTTCATCAATACATTTAGCACTGGTTTTGCTGTATCTAGGTTGGCAATGCTTTATATTAAGGTGTTCGTTAAGTATTAATAAGGTACTAATAAGCATTAATAATATGCTTATTAGTACCTTATTACCCTTTGCTTATTGTACTTTTATCTGTTAACATACTAATAGGCCATTAATAATACGCTTATTCATAGCCAACCCTAAACCCTCAACCCTTACCCGAACCCTAAAATGATTAATAATGCTTATTAACTGAGGTATTTTCTATATAGGCTTTGCACTGGTTTTACTTTTCACTTCCTGATGTTCCCAGGTACGTCGATATGTCTCCATCCAGTAGCTGAATTAGTCTCATAAATTTCCTTGTGTAGTTGTTTTTTTCTTTCTTATGTTACCTTCTGTCTCACTTGTGAAGATGACTCCCGTGTCCTCTCCTCTCATTGGCCCGTTGGCAGACTACTCGTCCTAAGGTGACTGCAGTCGTGTTGTTGAAGCCCCGACACCACTTCAAGCACAAAGAGCATCTTCTTGTCATTGTTGACCACGTGTTGCTAATTGACGTCCTCCATTGTCCTCAGAGCTGGTTAAAACTAACAGTAGCTGATGGTCTGACAATTGTATTCGAATTGGTATGGCCTGACCTTCTGAGGTTTGGTCACGCCGCAGAGCGCGGATGAGTGTCTGGAGGTCTCCCAGAGTTTGGGGCATTTAGGGACGTGAAATGTGAGCGTAAGTACCAGCGTAAATACCTCATGCAAATGGGGGTAAAAAAGGCTTGAGTCAACATTGTTTTTTAAAGCTCGCTTATTTGCCCTTGAGTCTGACATGAGATGTTGTACATAAAACAATAATTTTATACAAGTTCATCTGATGTATTGTGTTGACAAACGGAATAGCAAGGTGGTACCGAAAAATACGAAAATCAACAAATACTTGTCATTTTCTCTTTGCAACAGTGTTTTCATGGCCTAACATATTTTGATACTCATCTTTGAATTCACGCACATTTAACCTCAATGTTATCTGTAGAATACAGTGACAGAAAGAAACAAATAATTAATTTCAAAATGTTCAAATGCACTTGTTCCTTGAAATTGCCAAACAACATGTTTATCGCAGAGCGAAAACACAAAGCTGTAGTTTGTAGATTTTGCTCTTGTATTGTGTGAAGTAGTTGACAGACACACAGACTGGGCTGTATCCATGGATGTTGGTGTAGAAGGCAGAATTGGGGAGCGGTGAGACACGGAGCCAGACAGTCAGACAGGCGTTTCCTCAGCTCCCTCTGTTCTCTCTGTTTCTCTGTCAGAAAAACTCACATATTTTATTCCAACTGTAATATCATTAATGGCTTACATTGGTATGTTCTTTTAATACACTCGCAGCTCAGTAAAGCTGTCGTGTACAGTATACTGATATGATGCTGTCTCGATTGTTTGTTCAGTCATCCAGATATCTTTATTTTATGTCTGTCTTTTTGTTTATTTAGTCAAGAACGTGCATATTAATGAACACAAAAAAGTCTCATGCATGTAAAGTGCCACGTGAGATTGTAGCCCTGGGCTAATTTCTGTCTGTTCCACACTTGCACTTACACTCACAAATGCACTCCTTCATTCTGGCTCCAGAGTGGACCCTATTGTCCATGTTTTTTAGTGGTAGAGACTCAGAGCACTTGAGGAAACCTTAAGCTTGACTGTTTTTTAATCGTTCACTTGTCTGTTGTCTCTGCCCTTGTAGTCCTTAAATCACGTAGTTATCTATCTGCCTTTCATCTTGTCTATTGAATTAGGCCAAACTCGAAGGACTCTGCGGCCTCTCCCATCTGTTCACAGTCTGTGTTTACCGTCTCCACATATGGAGCCATTCTGTAAGGTGTCTATAAGTAATCCAGGCTGTTAGCTGAAGTTTGTTTAGAAGGAATACATGATAAGAAGAAATACAGCACCCATGATGCTCTGGACTATATGTGCTAAAGGCAACAGACAGTCATGGGATGAAGGAAAGTTCGAGTCTGTAGTAAATGTTTCTTGGACTTTGGCTAGTTCAACTACTAGGACAATTTCTAGCTTGCACTCTTCTGGAGTATAAATAACTGCTGGTGGTAATTTTAAAAAAAACCCTGATATGCACAGTACAAGTTTTTACATGCAGACACTGTGTAAGTATTCGGCTGTACCTTAACAACTTCGATGCAGTACAAGGTGATTTTGGTTACTACTTGAACTGTTTTTGCAAATCCACTGAAAAGTGTTTCTGAGAAACATAAGACAGTGAATTGTCTGATGATAAAGTTTCAAGGTCTATGCAGGAACCAAATGTAAAATAAATAACAATTTGAATTTTTTGTTATGCATATTTGGCAAAGGAAGGATTTATCATAACTTCATGGCATAGAATTGGGTTGCAGTTACCAGAAAGGACCCTTGGAAGATCCACTGGCATTGAAATGCTGTCTCAGTAATAAATGTAGTTTATTGTAGTAAGACAAGGCTTTATAACTTTTCATTTGGACCAACCAGACTCATGCAATTACAATGAGCATGAACATGTATAATAATCTGAGGGTGAGAACAGTCCATACATCTTTATCTTACAGGGAATATATCGATTCACCAGGCTCTCAGTGGCAGAGTGGTTAGCACTCTTGGTTCATATGTCTTCCCAAGGGTTCTCACAGAGCACTCTTGCTGACTTTTTCCTCTTGTTCAAACACAAGCATAGTAAATAATTGAGTATAACTAAATTGAATGAGTGTTGGAGTGAGTGCTTGTCTTTAACTTTTTGCGGTGCTATTGGCCGGACAGGCTGATCACCGCCACAGGCCCCAAGAAGTTAGGATAGCTTACACTGTATTACAGTTTTTATTCCAGTGGTTTGCACTTTTAAAATTTCATCTATTCCATATTGCGAAAGTTCAGGTTGGCTCAGAAAATGACTTTCTCTTCTAAGCCCCTTCACTAATTCTAAGCCTTGCTTGTTTTGCACACTTCGGAAACTACTGAACCCACTCACTCTCGCACATTTGGACATATTTCTTTGACAGCTCCGTGTGTACTCCGGTATGTCGACATTTGAAATGAAGTGTACGTGCGATATAGTTGGGAGGAGAGGAGCGCAGTACTCCTCTGACACGCAGCAGACATGGAGTGGCTGGAGAACAGTTCTCCTGACAGGACGGCCCGCTGTAACATGACCCCACTTTCACACACTCTTAACACGAAACGCTAGACGCATGTACAGAGCTGCTCCACAGTCCGGTGATACAATACAGATGTATACGATCGATGCAACCCTCTGCACACTCATAATATACTCACCGCTGTATGGAGGATTTTAATACGATTTCTATTATTTCAAAGCCTTTACACTGTATTTTTAAATGTGGTGCCATTGCTGCACCAACAAACGCAGTATCCTTTCATTTATCTGACTACATCCTGACAGTGGCAGTAAAACAAGTGATGCCTTGACTTCCCTCTCCCCAGACACTTCTCAAGGCTAGACTCGTCCACAATAATGATCCAGTCTTCCACCTGAAACTGAGAAACAGAATCATCCCGTCAAAATGTTACAGATAGAACATTCATTTTTCTGACTGATTCATTTGTATCGCTTTATTATATCGTACATTGTAGCAACAAAAGGGTTTTGAATTTCCCGGACTTGAGTTCAAGATGCCTCACCTCTGTTCTGTAGCCCCCGTCCAGATATTTTTACAACCTTTTAAGGACAGTATGTAACTTAACTAGACAGCTGAGAGCCCACAAAGGCATATTTCTTGAGTATCACATGTTTGTCTCATCTAATGTATTCTGTATACAGAGTCAGGACAAAGGATATTTTTGTAAAACTCACTGTATGCCCGTATGTATTTCCATGTACAGTGCGCCCCTGCAGCCTGTGCACATGTGTTTGTTTTCAGCTCATTGTATATTAAGAAAGACTTCAGTGTGTTGATGTCCCAAAGGAGCACAAGCTGTGCCCCAAGCCAGGCTGACTCTGAGGCCTCCTGCTTTTTGTCAAAACCCACTTGGCTTTCCTGTCCTCCGGCTATCATCCGGCAGACTGTAGATCCACACCAGTTCGCTCATAAAGGAAACATTTTTATTACACTCAAGAAAGTGGATAAAAGGCTTATTAGGAGCTGACTACAAAATTTCAAATGAACAAAAGCCGTTCAGAGTCAAAATATTTCAGTTTATTGACGAAGTGGCGCAGAGCTGTCGACATTTTCCTGCGAAGTTTCTTTTTACACCCAGCGTGGCTTTTAAAAATGCATAGTTGGAGTCTTTATCGCTGTTGTTAATCAGAGCTCTTGCCTCATGCTTGATTTATTTGAGGCATTAGTTGTGGTGGTCCACAAAAAAGTTGCACAAGATAAAAAACATATACTGAGTTGGAGAACAGTGACAGTGCAAGAGGGAAACGCAGTAAACTGTTCATCATGTGGAAGTTGCTGTCACTGCGTGCATCAATCTTCATTGGAAAATAAGTTAAGTTTGTTACTGAACTTGACAAAAAAGGTGCTTCTTGTTAAAGCAATGAAGCAACTAACCTGAATTAATAACAAGAAAAGATGAATATCCCAATTGCATCCACTTCTGTTTGAGTTTGAACCCATGTCAAAGAAACTGGAGTGTGTTTTGAATAACTCCAATCACAGATCTAAAAATGTTGCTGTTTCCAATTTCATTTCAAATAACGGACAAGTTTCCAAGTGTGAAAACCACATCCAAGAGATCAGTCCAAAAGTTGTAATGAAATATCAAGTTTCCGTGAGTGGAGATAAAAGTGCTAGTCCAGGTATGAACCCTCAAAACTCAAGTCCAGGTCAGACACTGATCTTTTTCATAACAGTCTTGTATAACCAAACTTATTTCTGCTGACTATTTGAAAATCCTTGGCTTTAGGTGCCCACATGTGCGGTCTATCTCTATCCACTGTATAATCTCATCATCTGTGCGTGCCCATCCCTTTCGCACTGTTTGTTTGTGTTGTATCCAGTTGCTGGTGCCATATGCTCGCCGAAGCCGCGGTATCACACTCTGCGGCAGGCCTCAGTAGCCTGCTGTTCCCAGAGCTCGCTTCCTCTTGTCCAAACAAAGAGTGCACTGACAAACAGTGCAAAGGATTCAAGTTCACCATGAAAGTTTCACAAGAGAAGCCCTGGACATATTGTTTTACTGATCCGCTCTCCAAAGATATGCACCTCTGTTACAGTAGCTCCAGCTCAGGACCAGAGTGGCTTCATGGCAGTTTCAAAGTTATGCAAGTACTTTAAATATGAGAATGAGTGCAGTGTATGTAGTGTGTAAATGTAAAATCCACACTGTTGTATTGTAACCCAGCATCCTCCACTTAAATTGTGTTGTCACATCATGTGGAGAGTCCTTATTCCTCTTCTAGCTTGGAAAACGTCAGGAGATGTGAATTTGTTTAAGTGTTTAATGAGTGATAAAGAGTGTGGACACCTGAAGTCTCTCTTTAACCCAGCTGTGACTATTGTCCTGAATCCAATCTGTAATCACTGAACACCGCTCTTGTTTAGGAAAAGCTCTTCTTTTCTCTGCTGCTGCCTCTGTCCTAGAAATTCTCTTTTAACGGCTGTTGTGCATTCTGTTTGAAGCGCTGCTTGACAGCTTCATTTGTGAAGTGTCTCAATTAGGCAGAATATTTCTGCCGACATATCTCGACACCCAGACTGTCTCACCAGAACATGAAAGCGGGGCTTAAGGAAGTCATCACACACCTCGCAGTGAGAGGCACACACACATGCAACACTAAAAATAGAGCAGCTATCCTGCTAACGCTGGTTAATGCTCCTCACCCCAGACACTTGGATTTGCATATCTTTAATGTGCTTTTTCACTCTCTGTCTTGTGTGGAACAGTCTGGGCTCTTATAGGAACTCTCGGGAGGCCTTGCAGTGCATGTTGGGAGGCAGCTTTTTGTATCCGAAAAGCTGGAAAAAAGCGTGCTGAAAAGATTTCAACAATTGTGGTAATTAGAGATTTTGGAATAGCCAGACTCCCTCCACTGCTCCGAGCCACTCACTTTCCCTCGCTCTCCTCTCTTTCACTGTAATGCTGTCCATCTGCTCGGACAGAAAGGTATTGAGTTTGTCTGTATAGGACCGCCATCTGCGCTGGGACACTCCCACAGCTCTGAGACCACTTCTCAACTGTCCTCGCCACCATCCGGACTGTGGCTCAAACGTAGCTCAAACAAGGTCATACATTTATAACTACTGTATACATGGGTCACTGTACAGTATATATATATATATATATTTTTTTTTCTTGTTTGAAATTTGAAGGCAGTGAAAAGAGGAAGCTGTGAAAAACAGGTGCATTATGCTTAGACGTGTATTGCAAAATCCTTAAAAGTAAGGTAAGAATATTCCTTTACAGATCAAAGCTAATGAAAGTTTTGTTGGGTAATGAGCTGCCAATCTCTTGGATCAGTGTATCTAGCTAACAGCCATTTACATAATGTTATTCTCATTTTGAATGAAACCAACCCTTCCACGAGGGTGCTTTACCATTTTAGGCACCATCTTTCGACTACAGACTATTCTATCATGACATTACGATAAACAGTGGACATCACAGTGATCCGGTGGGTGAGGAGCCCGTTATCACAGTGTTAGTATGTCCTTAGCTTTCGCCCTATTGGACAGAGCAGAGTTGTGCCAGTTGGTGTGCAGCCAACATACAGCGTGTTCATGATTCTCACGGGACCACTTCTAACTCTTGGCTTCTCCTTCTACATCACAATCGCACAGTCATGAAGCACCTTTTTATAGTTTGTACGAGACAAAGTTCAGCTCAGGGCAAAAACTTAATTTTACTCATTTTCAACATTGTTTCCATTAGCTCATGCAAAATTCTTAGTTGATATGAATTGTGAAACAAAACTTGCTCGCCAATACAAGTTGGAAATGTTACTCTTAATAACAGTCAATACTCAATGCCATGCTGAGGTTTAATGAACAGCCTTTATGCTCAGGAACGTCTTATAAAAACGCAAGGACCTTCTGAATTAAATCTTAATCAAAATAACTTTTTTAAATCTCAGCGTCACCTAGAAATGATGACCTTTAAAACGAGGTGAATGTATTACCTTAATTTGACACACAAATCTACATTTAAGAGCTTGTGCTGTAGCTCACAATATTAGTTTCATTGAGATAAAGCATTTACCTTTACAGCATTAAGAATATATTTGTGTTATAATGTGCTGCCAACCTCTTTAGTGTATTATACTGCCTGATAAACAAGTGCACTGCTTATTCCTTTGTTGACTTTGAGTGAAAGCTCCCAACACTTTTACCATATGCATATTGCTTGCTTTTCTAAATCTGTTTTCACTGACTTTTAAAAAGGATTTGACACAATATTCTTCAGAGAAGTTCAAGCAAACACATGAAAGAACTCAATCTCAATGCGTTCTCTATTTATTTATCAAATTAATCCTCCGCAGTCGATAATCTAAACACAGCTTGACTTCTTCAAAGTGCTCCGACTGTAAACGGCCCATCCTGTCAGGGCCAAATGTACGCTCTACAAGTTCTCTGCTTTTCTTAAATAAACTCATCTTATCTGATACATACCGGCCCATCAGCGAGGAGTTTAGCGTAGCATTTGTCAATCTGCTTTTTTGCTTATTTTGATCTTAACTTGATCTTTTGCTCTTAAAAAATATATAACAGACATTGTTTAACAGTTCAATATTTATCAGCAAACCCACAAACATTATTAATATTCTAAGTGCTACTAAAAATATTTTTTTTGCAGGAATAAAACAGTTTATGAATATCCATCAGTGATCCCTGGAGCTGTTTGATTTTGGAAATACCCACAACAGCCACATGGCTTCATGACCAGAAAGCACTTTACAGATGGAAATGTGCAAACAAACTGAATGAAGCCAAGATTCAAAAGAAATTGGTTCATTTAACACAGTAGCCAATATGGCATGTTATTTATCTTCCCATTAGCTTTACAAATACACAGTCAGTTGGGTCAAACTGTGGGTATACCTGTTGATACTTAAAGGAACAGGCCACTGTTTTTCCAAACTGAGATACTGTATGTTCTTACCTGAGCTTACACAAGTTGATGTGTACCTGTCTAGTCTTTGTGCGTGCGCTCAGTCACGCAAAAAGACCAAAGATGTTGTCAGCATTTTTCATCTTCTCCTCTATGGGGCCAAACGGGGGTGATGTTAGAAGCGACCAAGCTACTAAGTGTACTATATTGTACGGCGTAATAACACCTTAGGAGCACTTTGACATCTGCGCAGTAATATCTTCACTCCTAAAGAATTCTGAATTTATTACTGCGTGGACGTCAAAGGTCTCCTAAGGTGTTATTACGCCTTACAATATAGTGCCCCTTTTTATCCGCTTAGAAAATCAAAAAATCAATGTTTAATTTTGTGTAACTAGAATTTGTGTAATTACTCATGTAACCTTGCTCTGGTTCAGTTACTCATGTAGCCATATTTAAATAGAGAAAACATGGAGGAGTTTAGTCGCTTCTAACTTCACCCCCGTTTGCTTGAGAAGAGGAGAGTCTAGATGCTAACAACATCTTTGGTCTTTTTGTGTGTCTGAGTATACGCACACAGACCAGACAGGTACACATCAACTCGTCTAAGCTCAGGTAAGAACATATCTCAGTATGGAAAAACAGTGGCCTGTTCCTTTAAGTAACAACAGGTATACCCACAGTTTGACCCAACTGACTGTGTATTTGTAAAGCTAATGGGAAGATAAATAAAATGCCATGCTGGCTACTGTGCTAAATGAACCAACTTCTTTTGAATCTTGGCTTCACTCAGTTTGTTTGCACATTTCCATCTGTAAAGTGCTTTCCGTTCATGAAGCCATGAAAGCCATTAAAGGGACTATACAGAGTTTAAAAATGTTAAAATTCTCTATTTTCCTCCCCCTACATGTTCCAGCGATGTCCAAAGCCCAGACCTGTTCACCTCAACTGCCTCTAAAATCCTGCACTGTCACTCATAAAGTTGTTACTTCGGGTCCGAATTGCCGTCATGCACGAGCTTAATATAGAAGGTGCAGTTACACGTATGACCTGAGGTGGCAGTAGTGAGTATAACATGGCCAACTTGCATCTAGCCCCTTTAAGTAATGGTAACAATGGTCAGTCAGATCTATACAAGCGGGATTTATGTTGATTTACAAACCTCTCCTCTATTTCATTTGGACTGCTCTGTGCTGCTGCTGAACTCCAGTCTTGTCTCTGAATTTCAAACGCTACAATATTCCCGCATGTGAGCGCTGAATGAAGCCTGTACTAATTAAGAAGAGTATTGGACCATGACAAACCTTCTCCCGGCTGCAGCTCGAATATTCGCTGTTAAAAACTTGCTCTGGTTCAGTTTCCTCCTAATGCGGGGGAACTGATACACGGCAGTCCAAGCCTCGAAAGCAGAAATTTGACATTAATTTTCCCTTTTGTTGTTACAGACTGAAGCTGAAGCTTAAGGCTGAATGAACATATTTAGTACAAAGTCTGCCAAGAAAGTGATATTGCAGCTTTCCCTGGGCATGTCAGGCAGAGGGGCTTGAAAAAAAAAAAAAAGGGAAAATACATTGTGTTTTTTCTGTGGCAGCCATGGTGAAAAGTAAACACAATGACTTTTGTAGATAATAACCAAAGGCATTATTTAAACTTTATAAAATTGTTTACTTAAAGTTGTCAGCTCTGAAAAAGTTTGATTTTTATTACCAGATAAATTGGTATGTATTTTCCAGCTGTGGTTCTCAAACTTTCCACACTAAGGGCCATAGAGAGGTGCTAAATTGCAAATGAGTGAATGTGATTGCATAGCGTGTTTGACACACCGGCTTTGTGCCTCTGATAATCTAAATAGTTTCTAAGAGTTTGTGCTGTGGCCTTGTAGCGTTTAAGAAAAACAAAAATGTCAAGTGCACCTCCTATTTGCACCTCATTCAATCTACACTTTTTCTTTTTACTTACAAGTGCTCTCCTTGAAACGGGCAAAGTCAAAACAAAGTGGAAACAATATGTGCAAATATATGGAACCCACGTTTATCTTTTTTAACTTTAGTGCAGTTTAGCCAGACTGGACACCGTTATCACCCTTCATGTCCCTTGCGTTCATGGTTAATGAAAAGAAGAAGAAAAAAAAAGCCGAAAGATTTCATTTAGGTGTGATTATGCAGAAAATAAATGATTGTTGTTCTAGGAATCCTGCATGAACTCGTCTGTGTGTCTGTGTTTTTTCATCCATTCGTCTCTGTCTGCCCATCGCCCTGACAGTCTCATCTAGGCCACACAGCTGTCCTCCAGCCGAGCAGCCCGGGCGCAGTGCCAGCCAGCGGGCGCCAGTTGGGTAGTCCATCAGTGGCATTAAAGACATGTTATCCACCCGGGTCCATCCACGCAGCTTATGGCCCTGATCCCCGGTCCAGAGCCCCCCTGGTGTCGCCCCCAAAGTCAAAACAGGGGGTCTCCGTACTTGCTTTATCAGCATGTCGCTTAGGCATTCAGAGTCCTGTATTAGCGCCCTTAAAACATGTACACAAATACATGAGAAGGAGGAGACTGCTGGAAATAACTGCTTTCTCATCTCAAGCCAAACGGCCTCTCTGCCCGGGTCACTGTGTGTAAAGCAACTCCATTCTGCGGTCCGTCGCTGTCCCTCGCCGCTTGGTACTGAATTTAACAACCTCAGGAGAAAGGATATTATATGTTGCACGTTAAGGCCTTCTGGATGAGAGGAACATTTTCTAGACAAGGACTGGCTAAAGCTAATCCCATGTATTTAAAAAAATATCCCTGTATTCTGCAGAGGCCTAAACTTTGGAATTCAAGGTACTTTTTAGTCAAAGCTGAATCAAGTCAAACTCAGGGTAAAAAAAAATAAAGGTACATGGACTGAACTTGAATTGCAATGGACTCTAAATGAAATACAAGTGGGACCAAGAGCGCTGTTTTCACTTTAGAACAAGGTTGTGCAAATATATTAGTGCAAAATGACTTCCTGGTCTGGTCTTTGACTGTACATGATTGTATTGATCAATTAGCCCGGTCACGCTAACAAAATTTGAAAATCTATAAATTGAGGCTGGGAAATATTCTGAGATGAACAATATATACTGAGGACCACTTAACTTAATACCATTGAAACCAAGTGATACTATTGAAACTAAGTGTGTTATATTCAATAACACACGAGTTGTGATTGGCATAAAACTTCATGAAACACAATTGATAAAAA
Source organism: Gobius niger (assembly GCF_951799975.1). NCBI lineage: Eukaryota > Metazoa > Chordata > Actinopteri > Gobiiformes > Gobiidae > Gobius > Gobius niger. The sequence continues at coordinate 22,604,818 of NC_136852.1, forward strand.
AAACATGAGGAAAAATGCAAATAAATGTAAATGACGATAAATATTGAGTTCAGAATGATATTGTTTATCTGTCATTGATTAAACGATAAGTCTATATAATCATTATCATGACAGGCTTATTGATCAGTGCATCATTGGCCGTGTGTTTAACCTCTTAACCCCCACCTGAAACCAAATTTGTTTTGTCTAGTTTGGCTTTACCCAAATCCAAAAGCTCCTTGGAAAAAAAGCGAAAAGAGCGACAAAAAAAGCAACAAAAATGTGTTGGAAACATGACAAAATAGCGCAAAAAAGCAAAGAAAAATAAGCGATGAAGAAAGCAGCAAAAAAAAGAAATTCAAAACACGACGAAAACAAGTCAAAAAAGTTTTGATCAGTTTTGTAGGTCTCAGTTTTCAAATGAGGCGTGACTCTGGCCTATAGGTGGTAAGCTCCAGTCAAAGCTTTTAGATTTGGGTAAAGCAGAACTGGACAAAATGCACTGGGTTAAGGCTAAGAGGTTAAGTTTTGGTCTACATGTCTGTGACCCTGCGCCTCTCAAGGCAAGAACAAGTGTGGCTCAGGGTAAAGGTTCAGAGACCACTGAAATAATTCCCCCAAACCTATTTTAGATCCATATAGGACAAGCAAGAATACAAAGTCAGCGATGTTCGCTTAACCCGCGTTGCGTAAAGCAGATGAAGGGTTTCACGCAGCTCAAAAGGACTGTTTGTTTCCGGCTAAACTTAGACACATAGTGGACTTTGTGCTAAAAATATGTCTGCCTTGAATTCAGAAGAGGATTCACACAGAGCCTTGTCCTCATTCTTTCTATGTTAATTCGAACCGTTAAAGCTGCAACCCACTTTTATCTGCAGCGACAGTGTGCAAGTGTCACTTTGAGTGTCCATTCAAGGGTCATTGTGGAGCTGCGTTTTAGTAACCTTTGATGCACGGCTGCATTTAGCCGTTTCATATGCCGGCACTCACTACAATTGAGAGGATTTTACCAACAGAGCTTTTATTGTATGGGCGGGTTTGGCATTGTTCTGTGTCAAGTGATTTCTACACTTGAACATTTAGGGTTAAAGTTTGTGAGAACTGTGGAAGTATATTTAACAACAAATTTGCAGTTTTAGCATCACTGGAAGCTGTCATAGGAGCACTATGTGATTGTAATATGGCGTATTAACAGGAATTGTTCTGCGACCTAGTGGTTTAGGCTACAGCACATGTACTATACCGGCCACAGTCGTGAGATTAACACCCGGCATCTGACATTTACATCCGGCTTTTCACCCTCTTTGACACTGGACTGTCCCGTCTAATAAAAGCTACAAAGGATATACTTCTGTTAAGTTTGGCCCCGGATAAAAATATAGCAATTTATTTATCAAATACTTTCTTGAATGTGACATGCAGCTACATACAATCTCACAAATGGGATAATTTAGATAAAGGTTTCACAGAGAAGTCATTATTGGACTTTTTTACTAAGCTCTTCCTTTATTAAAATGTCTGTTCTCTCACTCTCTTTTTGTTTTAATTAACCAGGTCTTTGGAAACTTAGTTATAAATATTGAACTGACAGAAACTTTAGAGTCCTAAAATGTTATCTACTTTTGGCCTATTAAGCAGAGAATATGAAATAGAAGCTTTCATAGTTTCATGGTAACATTATTTTAAATAACTTTTCCCTTTGACTTTTTGTCCACAGATGTCATTGTGGGGACATCGCAGTTGAATGCTGAGCCCTTGCCGGAAATTTCAGAAGGTAAGCTAACCCAATGTGAATGGCTTTAAAAACATTATTGTGTCCGTGTCTGACTTTGGTTACTCACTGCGCATGAAACCTTGACCATTCGTAACTCAACCTTGAGTATTAATGGTGTGAATGCTTTTTCTTTCTTTTTTGTATTGTAGCGCAAAGCTTTATTGGATTTAAACTCTTCTTGATAAAAAGAAAAGTGTACTGAAGAATGTTGAACAGTTACGAACAGAGGTGGTTGCGAAGGTTTTCAACATTTTTTTCTATTGTTTGTGCACTGAGTTATAATGAAACAACTTAAGTACAATACCAACCTCCTGTGCATGTTGGAAATCCTTTTTGAACCTCCAGGCCAGGGGTAGGCAATGTCAGGCCCGGGGGCCAAATCCGGTCCTCCAGCACAGAACCTCTGGCCCCCAATATGATTTTGAGAAATATTATTATGCAGGTAAAGGATCAAATAACTGTTAAAGCATTCTAAACATGTGAGAAATAGTGTCTTTTTATAGTTTATTGTTTAAATGTCTTTGCAGAACATCCCACTTAGTCATATATAATGTAAAACAGTGATTCTCAACTGGTGGGTCGGGACTCAAAAGTGGGTTGTGAGCCTGTAGGGAACTTTTTTTTCAATTTCCATCTGAAACTACACGGAAACACACTGGAGTCTGTAACAATTAATATTGGTTGTTTTGATCATGATTTCAGTCTTAAAAGCAAATCTAAAACCATGTGATAAATACAATATTTTATATGATATATGACAAATGACAGTTTTATTTGGGTCGCAGCTTGTCATTAAGGTAATGGCGGGTCTCGGAGCCAGACCACTTTAGAGCCACTGATGTAAAACATTGGCATTTGCAAAAAATGGTTCTTAACTTTAGGTTACAATGGTGAGGTTCGGCCCTTGGGGTTTTGGCAGTGATGAAAATCGGCCCTCCGTGACACAAACTTGCCTATCCCTGCTCTAGGCAACTTGAAGACCTCCAGACAATAGCTCCACCTCCCTTCTTCCTTTGTCACTGTCATCTGTCGTAAATGCCGTGTTCACATGTGGCCGAACACAAAGGAAGACTCAAGCTCTAATAAATAATGATTCGCATGTGCTGAGCGACCGCAATGCTCCCCAGCGATAAAACTGTTTTCTATTACCAACTGTATCGACTTAGCATGAAAAACGGCCTGTCGCGCCGTCACCGTGCTCTGGGTTTGAAATAATACGCAGGATGCCGGTTTATTGGAGCCACATTTATTGTACAATTGATTACAGTTTGTCTTTAGGATCAGAGTGATATATGACGCCATTTTGGCCATTCGATCCCATTGACACTTGATTTTCGACCCCCTAATGCTGGCCTTTGGTAATACTGTCACAGCATGGAAGTTTGACAGCTTGAGGTGACTCTGCTGAGAAACAAACAGAATACACTGTTTACAACCTGTGTGCTTAAGGTGGAGAAATTGATTACCCCTGTCGGGCAACGTTTACATGCTAGTATGTTTGATGAGGTGTGTGATGTCTTTGTAATAAGAATAGTTGTGGATTTACAGTACTCGTATCGTATGCATGTCATTTGGCTTCATAACGACTCCTCGTACCTTTTTCTTGACTTGGCACAGCGAGAAACACCTGTAGCTTAATTATTGTTGACTTCAAGACTTTTTAAAAAATACTTGTGTCTCCTTTAATGACCCTATCTTCTGCATCCTTTTCTCTCACAATCATTTAATTTAATGGAACAGGCCACCATTTTTCCAAACTGAGATATGTTCTTACCTTAGCTTAGACAAGTTGATGCGTAACTGTCTGGTCTTTTTGTGTGCTCTCAGTCGCAAAAAAAGACCAAAGATAATAATAATAATAATTATAATAATACTCCTTTTTATCCGCTTAGAAAATCAACATGTTTAATTTTGTGTGACTATACTTGGATCGTCTAACTACTCATGTCACTGTATTTAAAAAGGGAAAACATGGAAGAGCAGGTGTAAAGACCAGACAGTTACGCATCAACTCGTCTAAGCTCAGGTAAGAACATATCTCAGTACGGAAAAAAGGTGGCCTATTCCTTTATGGGCGTATTTCACCACATCCAGCTCTTAAAGGTGCATTATGGAACATTATATGTGTGCTTAATTTACCTTTTCGATGACCCAATGGCTGTGTGGGTGGCTAGCATGACACCTTTACGTTCAATCATGGTGGCCTTTCCATCGCTTCAGGACCAGAAACTCTAAAAAAATCAATTGATCCTGGAGGCACCATGATGGAAAGGAAAGCTGCCAAGCTAACCACACGTACAGCCACTGGGTCACTAAGAGGTCAAATACGCAATAGTTTAAAAAAAGAAATTCACATAAAACGTTCCATAATGCACCTTTAACTGCATCCAATTAACAATATTTTCTGAATCCCTTCTTTCCTTCTGTCCAAAACATCTCAGTCTGCCCTCACTGTCTCTGACTCTGAGAGATCTGACTTCGTCTCAATCCAAAATCCTATCCAACCTCACTGTAAACAACTCTGCCTGTTGCCTTTTCATCAACATCAAACTTTGAAATGCGCTATTAGCTAACAAAGCATGAAATACTCAATTAGAATTATCATAATATACATGATGCATCTGAAAATGTCCTCTGTTGACCTAGTTTTACCACAACCTTTTGAAGATGCAACAACTGCATTCACAGAAAGTCTTCCTTTCCCCTCCAATTTCTTGTCTGATATTCATCCGTTCTCTTGATTTGGATGTTGTAGCGTGTTGCAACCAGCGGGGATCCCTCTTCCCCGGTTGTTTTTTTTTACTCTCTATCGCTCTTCTATAAGTAACACACCCTCCTCTCTCCGCCTGCATCTGGAGCCTCTGCTGAGCCATCTTCTCAAATTCCTGGCATGTTTCTTTGCCGGGTTAGGCATCCTCCGGCTGGCTGTCTCCACTCACTGAATCCAGCAGAATAAATTACCGTGTGTCCTCATACAACCTATCCACGCACACACAGGCACTGCAGCAGACATCCCGATCCGCAGCTTTGTCTAATGTTTAGCAAAACCCCAAAGGGCGGCTTTTTGTCTTCTTTGCATTTTATTTCCCCCCCCTAGCAGACAACAATTAATTTTAACAATCATCGTGTTATTGTCTTGAAATAATAGAAACAAACTGTTGGACTGTTGTTTATTGTGATTCACTTTGATCAAGAATGATTTGATTTCGGTGTAGAATTTTAGTATATATAGTGAAGTGCTTATTTTGAAGTATCTTTCAAGTAATTAGGCCTACATTCACATTTCTATCTGCATCTAAGCCTCTAATTGCCCTGGCACCTGCTCCAAGTGCTGAACAATTTCAATATTTTTGCGCTCTGTTTTTTTGTTTAGTTAACCCCACCCTTTTGTTTCAATGACTCCTTCAGTCTGTGCCCTCAGTAGACGTTCAGGCGCAAGCTGCTGGCAGGACTCGAGTCAGATCCGCTCACAAAGTCTGAAACGGGTCCACCTCATTCTCAGCGGGCCAGTCTCTCTGCACCCGTTCATTAACACGTCTTTTATAATTAATATTGCAATCATAGTTCAAACGGCTTCACCGATTAAGTCTAACAGGAGGTGTTGCATCCTGGAAATGTCTGCCAAAATCAAGCAAAATGCAACAATTTGGAGCCTAATTAGCCTTCAGAAGAGAGCTGCTTCAGCAACCCTTTTGATTTTTTTTTTGTTTACCTGTTTTCTAAATTTGCTTTGTGTGTTTGTGTAAGGCCAAAGCGTAACTAGTTTTTCAATCCATCATTTTCTCTCTAATCAGGTCTTCAAGGATTGTTTACATTTGAGCATACAAAAACAAAAACCTTTTTTGGAATCGTTTCCACTCATCTGTGCATCTAAGTCCTCTAAGGTAAAGTGCTTATGTGTGGTAATGATGCTCCTTTGTATAGATTTTAAGTAGTAGTATTGAATACAACATACAGACTCTGCACAGAAAGATCCAGGATGTAAACTTTCTTGCTGTGAAGCAACTAAGTGCTGGATTCTTATTTGTATATATCTTTGCACTTCTCTCAAACCAGATGTTAGATTTATTTTTTATTTATTATTACATTTTTACTTCTACTACTATATGCTTCTTCTATTCATATACAAAATGAAACTATTTGTGCTTTGATCCACTGATACAAAAAATGAGCCACTCCAACAACTGTTAGTTTGCTCTAAACACTCCATTAGACTGGTTTTAATCATTACTTATATCTCCAAATGGGATTTACCTCATTTCTTGTAATTATCTAAGTTCCTTTGAGAAATGAATCTGTCTTGAAACCTCACAATCCTATTACAACCCCATTATTTTTGCCTATGTGCCTGTATGTAAATATCATTAGCCGCACATATGCTCCATTAAACCCTTTTTTTTATGATAATAGCAATTAGCACATACTTATTCGCTGTATCTCTCCTTGCTGTATAACTCTTATCACGCTCCGTCTCCGTCTGTCTGCGCGGCACACCAGGCTTATTAGCAGCTGGCACAAAGCAAAGCCACCACTCCCGCACCAGCCAGTCAGCTCCCAGCATACACTCGCCACTTCCTGGTCTGCTATCGACCCGTGACATCTGATTGGACCCGTCGTTGCCCGTTTCGCTCGCGTCCAAATTATTATTATTTTTTTTCCAAAATGGCTGACATGTTTCTGTTTGTGGTCTTTCAAATTGGTCTGTTTATGTGGACACAATACTGACTCGTGGCGCTGATAAGACGCTAGCTAAATGACAGTGATTTGAATGATTGGGCGATTACAACAATAAACAAAAATAAAGGCGAGAGACGATGAGATGGATGGGTAAAAAAAAAAAAAAAAAGGGAAAAAAAAAAAGCTAAAAGTGCGAAAATGCGGTTGAAAATGAGATTTGAGTGCAGCGTTTAGACATCAGACGGTGGCAGCATAATGGCACTGTCTAAGGCTGCACCAGCTGTGGGCGCTGAGTCCGAGCCGCGGGTCACACGAGGACACGGCGGCAGAGGGGAGGGGGGGGGGGGGGGGGAGGAAGAGGAGACAGAGCGATGAAGGCTGCAGGGTTTAATATGAAGCAGAAACAAAAGGACAATGAGAAGATACAAACCATCGGCTGTTTGCTCGCCACGGACTTCAAATGATGTTTTTTTCTTTACAGATAAATCGAAAATATTTTGGCATTTCAAACTTTTAAACCATTACAGTGTTACAGTGTTGTTGCACATGACAGGATTGTTGTGGTTTAGAGACAGTTTTTCCTCCCTAACAAATTCTGAGATAGTTCTGATCACAGATTTATAAAAATGTAATGGTTTTATTTTCCTACATGAGCCTGGCCTTGTGTATTCAGCATAACTTTATAACCTCTTACCCCCCACCCCCACCCTTGACCGAGTGCATTTTCTGTGGTTCAGTTTTACCCGAATCTAAACGCTCACAGCCTATCGGCCAGAGTAATGCCTCATTTGAAGACCTACAAAACTGCTCTAAATGGATCTTTTTCCTCGCGTTGTTGCCGTGTTGTCATCGGATTTTTGCCACTTTTTGATTGCTTTTTTGTGGATTTTCTGTAATTCTTTTCATCAAATTTTTGCTGCTTCTTCATAGGTTTTTTTTGTCACTTTTTTGTGGCTTTTTTAATCGCATTTTTGTCACATCTTTGCCACTTTTTATGCCACTTTTTCGTTGCTCTTTTGTTGGTGGTTTGTCCTCGGTTTCCTTTCGTTTTTTATGCTTTTTTCATAAAGCTTTTAGATTTGGGTGAAGCCAACCTGGAGAAGATGCGCTCGGTTCAGGTGGGGTTACGCGGTTCTTATTATTATAAAATAAGATCTGCTTTGCTCTGGAGTCACTATGACATCGGCAAAACTTTCACATCGAGCTGTGCTTCAATTATTAAGGCAGCAGTTCTCAAACTGTCTATGATCGTCTTGTTTAGTGTGAAGTCTATCCTATACCTTATTAAGTGCCTTTCACACGAGGAGTTTTTCATTGAACTTCCTCATCTGCCCTTCCCATCATGTCTGCACCCACAGCTTCCAGCTCCAATCCTCTTAGCTTTGTCTTTTCCTGCCATTCCCAAGAGCCGGGCCAAATGAGATCACAGATACAGATAAATGCCCGGACCCTTATGAAGAGCACACAGCCAGCAGATGCTGATTAGTAGAACTTTAACACAAGGGCTTTCTCTCACACGACTCCACGGCCAGGGACTAAATGAGGGACTGAGCAGTGACTAGGCGGAAGGGAATGTTAAGGAGCTGGGAACGCCGCAGAAGATTAGGAAAAAACAATTGATATGTTCATTTGTGGTTGTCCTCAACAGGTGCGACTTACGGATTACTTCAAACCAGTACAAATTGACCTGGTCTAATTCTGGTCCAATGTCAGCCAGTTCATGAAACTATGTTGCTATTTTTTTTTTCCTGACTAAAACCAGTCCTTTATGTATCCAAACATTTACCCACACAGTTTTCTCGAGTGTTCTGAAGTTATGCTTCCAGTTTGAATTCACAATTATAGGCAAGGCAGGGAATATTAATTAATATAGCACATTTCATACAAAGCTGCAAATCAATGTGCTTTACTATAGACCAGACCTGGGCAAAGTACGGCCCGCGGGCCACATCCGGCCCGCGAGATGATTCAGTCCGGCCCATAACTTGTAGGGCATAAATTCATAAGCATGTCAAAAAAAAAAGTAAGTCTCTAGCTCATTCCTGTGCGGAGTTATGATTTTTTTTTTTTTTTTATTACCAGAATGCTCACTCCAGCCACTAGGGGGCAGATTAAATAAGAATAAAAGTAAAGAATTCCACAGGTGTCCAGCAAAGGGCACTGGCATAATAAGATATAAGGATATAAACAACACATTGTGTGACTTGCAAGTGGGAAATGGACAGTCTGCCCCTGGGCAGCTGTGGCTACAATAGTAGCTTACTACCACGGAGTGCGGAGTGAATGAATATTGACTACAAAGTAGCAGAGACTTGTGACACAGGCTTGTAAAGTGTAAGCCGTTGTTATGAGGCTACAGTCCTGCCAGACTCATCATTATAGATTTATTGAAAAAAAGTCCTCAATGTATTTTCCCAATCAAAACATTTTTTTTTATTTTGGAGCTTTTGTTCATGGACCCCGGCGATACACTCCCGATATATTATACTTATATCCCGATATAAGTTTGAGTTATTGTTGGTGCGGCCCTCCGACTCAATTCAGGCTCCTCATGTGGCCCCTTTTGAAAATGAATTGCCCACCCCTGCTATAGACGGAAAGAAATACAATACCAAAGCTACCATAATAGCAAAAATTCAATTAAAAGCAATAGATGACAAAATGTGGATAAAATCTTGATCAAATGTATACAAACTTTCCCCTACAAAGATGACATTTGACGACCCCTCCGTACCCTTAATGACATGTTTTGACACCTCCGCTATATCACTATAGACATTATTTGACACCCAATGCCCCAAATTTGAGCTTGATGTGAAATTTGGGGAAGCAGATACATAAACCTTGACCTAGACCATCAGAACAGATTCCAGTTTGTCGCTAGTAACAGAGGCTGCGATAGGTGGGGCCACTACAACTTATGCTAGGTTGACCAATAAGAGGATATAGTTTCCCTGATTTTTTATGCAATTCCTCTCTATGGGGATCCTAGTAATATACAGTATGTATGGATTGTTCCTAGTAGGTGTCCAAATCGTCAAAGGCTTCAGTAAAAGTTTCCTATCTAGTTTTAATAATTGCGATTGACTGATGTGTGGCAGAGGGCACTCTCTCCCAGTCTGGTCCCGACTCTGGACATTATTGGACCATAGGCTCCTTCCATGGTTTTATACAGTACAAGCCAAGGCTACAGTCCGGTGTGGCGTGTTTACATGCGTAAGACCCATGTATGCCCATTACAATAATAACACTTAAAGTTCACAATGTTGTCCTTCCCCCCAAAACTACAAATTGGGATGGTTGAAATGAGCTAATAGCAAATTCTGAAATGAATTAAAAACAATCCTCTGCAAACATCAGGTCTCCTTAAAAACATGCTGCAGTTCTTAGTTCGATTAACATGTTCAGAAAAGCATGTGACATTAAGTAATGGCATTTGAAATGGCTCCGTTAACTGAATCTTGTTTTTAAGTATTAAAGTTCAATTAAACTCAAGATTCATTTGGAACAGTTGTTTAAAAAATGAAATAAAGAATATACACACATTGTATACACACACACACACTGTATTTATCCAAAATTGTTTAACCCTCCTGCTCATCACTGGGCTTTCCATCCCGATGATGACACACAACAGTGGATGGTACAAAAAAAAAAGTAAAAAGTATAATAAAATCTTTTTCTCAGTTTTCTTGGTTTTCAGACCAATCACACAGAACAGAGTTAATAGAGCACATCACCACATCATTCAGCTGCAGACCTTGAAGCTCTTAAAGTCAGTCGACTGGATTTACAGAGCCCTGCGATATTAGGAAATAAAGGTCATCGTAATACAAACCAATACCCATGTCGGACACTGTTACCTGCAGCTTTCCGTATCATCCCTGTTTTGGTTCAACTCGATCTGGCACAAACAGCGTAACCTTGGAGTGTTATTCCTTTGTGGCGTGATGACTTTTAAGTGAAATACTGTTTTTTTTTGCACTCCAGTCTGTGAGGAAAGCAAGAAAACTTAAGGAAATATCATGACTCCTTGCTGCTTTTGTTTTGCATATCAGACACATTTTGAAGTTGCCTCAAAAACACCATATCTTCATGACGCTTACACCCATAAAATGGCCTCGATGCATGTTCTTAAATGTGCATGTGTTTTGTTAGATTTATTTGTGACTTACTTTAAATTAAATAAGATAATAGAATACATAACATAGCAACAAACTGAGTGGCAAGGCTGCAGTGTTATTGATTTGACACTCAATTTGCAATGTTGAAGTTTCTATTTCTATTTAGATTTAAAATGTGCGTACCATCTGTAGTGCTGGGTTTCATGGGGCAGGTAAAATTATTGTGTTTTTGAGGACATGTTTGGTGTTGTACACAGAGATCATGGAACCAATCAGTGATGTATATTTTTTGTAATTCATACTTTTTCTTTTTAGATACTACTTGTGAAAGTGCACTGCAGTTCACACATTCTAGAACCTGCTAACAACCAAGAGGGCGTTCTTTTCATTCTAAAAAGAATCCTCAACATTCTGTACTGAGAAAATGATATAATAATAATGCAAACTTCCCCCCTCAGTTGGCTCTCTCCTGTGCTTTTGCCAGAAACCCTCTATTCACCTTATTCCGGAAGTTTGCGTGGGTGATGGCATGAATTGTGCCTCGTATTAGTTTACATAGCACTGGAGAAGTTAAGAATAAATAAGTTACTACATGGACATAAAGCCGTTTTTGTTGGTGCAAACGAACATTGGACATTTGACACAAATCAATCTACTAAACATCCAATTTTAGCGGCGAACATTTTCCCTCGTTCTCCGCTGAATGAACGGACTTCGCGCTCTACCGGAAGAGACAATACAATGGAAGTGCTGATCCGTGGCGACAAGGGGAAAAATTGGGCGGGGCAGAAAAAGGTGAATACCTCAGCGATTTTGAGTAAAGGTGGAAGTTATCAAAGTTATCAAAGTTACAGATTCATACAGATACAGCTGTGCATGTAAGTCCAGGTAGAGTAAAGGGCTGCACACTTACAGTACAAAGTAACTCGTGCACAATAGAGGCCATAAGCGCCACTGCAGGTGTCGTAGCATGTTGCGTTTTTATGGATTAATTGTCCGTGAGAGTAAATACTACGCTGACAGAAAAGACAAAGGGAGAGAGGGATATTGTACATCCAATTACACAATGGAGATAATATTTTTTCACTCAAACTTGGCTGTAAATACTGTTTAAGTGGCGCTAGCCCGCAGTTAGCTTTACCTGTTAGCCTGTTAGCTTCTTCTTCATGATGCCATTAGTGTGTATTGGGGCCTCCGACCCGGTGGCAGTCAAGTTGCAAGCGTGTTTTTCGGGCCAGAGACACCAGGAGGAGATGAAAGAATACCTATCATCCCATAAACACTTGTATTACCCCAGAGGGACTACGGAATTGTAGTATTAAGGTAAACAAGTTACTTAGCATTGCTTTAATCACCATCAAATCAAGAATCCAATTAAAATATTTGCAATTAGAATATCACAGACGACAATTGTTTAGGCATAATATCCGGTCTCCATCTGCGTCATTCGTATGTAAACCTGTGAACCCTGCAGTTCAGACCTGTACAAACACGTGTTCCTTCTATTATTTGTCGTTCATGTTTCAGACTCTCACATGTTATTGCTCCTGAACATGTTTAAAATGCTCACAGTAAAATGAATTTCAGTTGCAGAATCTCTTGGTGTCGTTGTACCTCACTAGATTAGCTCATTTGTCCCACAGTGATGCAAGAACAGAACTAAGACTGTTGTTAAAGAGGGGGTATTATGCTTTTTTCAGCCACATAGCACCAGTCTATGGCACACTACAATGATGACGAAACCTTCTGTTGGTCTGTAAATGCAGTAAATTAGAATAACTGCCTTGTATAAAATTGCTCTTTCAAAATGGCGGTAGCGAAAGACTTGAAATAGGCCCCTGTCTCTTTAAGAACCTCTGACCCTTTCCGACACGCCCCCTCCACACGCTGTCTGTGGCATCACAACACTGCGCTCGTTGTCTCAACTGTATTGAAACTACGATCGGTGCATTTTAATTTTTATTGTTGGAAAGGAGCTACTGTTTATTACTTTGTGAACAATGGCCACACAGGATATTATTTGGAGACGAACCTTCCACACCGGACGCTTGGAAGGGGCTCTTGCCTGAAAAATAACTGCTGTTTGGAGGCTCTCTCTTTGCATCTGCCATGCCCTATGGATCTCTAACTATACCCCCATGGACGACACCAGGATCTGCAGGAGCCCATACGATTCAAAGACGGACATTATCTGTGCAGGTGGACAGTGGTTTTTCGAGGTTACCCGTTAGCTTGTTATAATCGACTACAGCTCATTGTTGATGAAAAGTCTGCAATAAACCACAAATGTGTAAAGCCAGGCTCATTGTGTGATCATCGTAAAGGCTGCTTCAAGTAGTTGCCTGCTTTATTGACGTTATTTGTGCATAATATGCTGACTGTTTTCAATGAATGTTGTGAAGGTGAAGGTTGTTAGCTTGTCGTGGCTAATAGTGCCTTAGCTCCTGGAGAAAACCACTCGGCTACGACTCACTGTAGATGAAATGTGAGCAATAAACTACACAATCAACAAGCCAGGCTCCGTGTGTCATCATCATAAAGGCTGCTGCAAGCAGTTGCCTGTTTTAGTGACGTTTTCAATGCATAATATGCTGCTTGTATTCAGTGAATTTTCCCGTTAGCTTGTCGCGGCTAGCTTGTTAGCTCCGGGAGAAAGCCACTCGGCTATGACCCATTGTAGATGAAATGTGAGCAATAAACTTCCAAATCAACAAGCCTGGCTCCGTGTGTGATCATTGTTAAACGGTTCTTTATGTGTGTGGTGGTTTTATTGACTTTATGTGTGCATATTTCTCGTTTTCACGTGATGACTCGAGGTTTAGCTTAGCATTAGCTTTCTCCGGAGGCTCTGTGCATCATCAAGGCCCAGCGCAGAACCAGACACTGAAATAAGCGTTCTTGTCACCGGTTTTAATCCTGGGTGTTTCGGTAACAGAAACACTGATGTGTGTCTTTGTAAAAGTCTGCTGTGGCTCCGGTTCACAACACATGAAGCTAATCCTCCATGATGACTCTGTTTACATCTTAGGGCTAGACACTGCGGGGAGGGGGTTCTGCTGAGGAGCAGTGGTTGGTTACTCGGCTGGTGACGAAAGGTTGGAGGCGTATCCTGGAGGTCGGAGGCGTTTCCTGAAGGAATCAGGCGTTTTATCCCTAAAATGGCTGCCATCGGAGTTTTTACAGATTACTCGAAAATACGTGAATGTGCTAAGGCAACACTTCAGGCATGTTTTTAATGAGGGAATGACTTAATAACATGATGTAAAGCTTGAAAAAGTCGATATTGCATAATACCCCCCCTTTAAACCCGTCCGTAACTGTAAAAGTGCACAGCTACAGTGCATAGGAGCGCATTGTGTGTGAACTCTGACGGGCCCTGAACACCGTTGATCTACTCGGAGGTCTCAAGATGTAAATGCCTCTAAAACTTCAAACCCCAACCGTCCCAAAGCGTTTCACCGCTCTTTGGGTTTGAGGAGCGCTGGTTTTTTGGGTGGTTGCTGAGCTGCCATTTTGTGCCCGGCGGACTCAGGGGAAGATTAGGAGATACTTTTGTCAGGCGGGCCCGTAGCTGAATGGGGGCAGAGAAAGGAGAAATTTAAAGAGTTTTTGGCCATAAAGACACGGGACAAATGCGACTGGACGATGAAGTGAGCGCTCAAAGGAGAGGGGTCCGTGGAGGGGAGGCTCAGACACAAGGCCCAATGTGTCTGGGAAAGTTTTCGGGCGCAGAGGTGCATTGTGGGAGAGAGACAGTGTGTCTGGGGGGTCTGAGGTGTGGATTAATGCCAGCGATTGGAGGAGGGCTGCCGCAGTCGTGCGTGAGCAGAATATCAGACGCAGGAGAGAAGAGAGGCGAGAGGAGACCCGAGCCGGTAAAGTTTAGCACCGGCGACTCACAAAGTGATAAAGAGGGAATATAAAGCAGTTTCAGCTGTCGCAATGGAAGCTGTTAATGAGGAGGAATTACAGTAAAAAAAAAAAAAAAGTTGAGACGAGGTTTAATGTTTCACTTAAAAACTTTTCTTCACGTTAGATCAGAATACAGCAAAGAAATGTGTTTCAGGATAATCAATGGAAAAATTGTCAAAGAATATCAATTATTTAACCAGTGTTATTAACAAAGTGTTGCAGTGTGAAAAGTTGGCCGACGAAGGTTCATAAGTAATTCATAAATCATCATAAACTTGAATTAAAAATTAAAGGAGCAGTTGCAACAAAACAGAGCTTTCAGTGTGTTACAGCTTGTTATTAATAATTGTATTTTTGGTGTGAGAAAGTGAACTGTAGCAAATAAATCAAGGCAAGGGCAGGGCTAGTACAATACAAACTGTGGATTTATGCGGCTGTTGCCAAGACTGAGATCATTAGCACTGTTTAAATGTCCATAAATAAAGTATGACTATTATATGTACCAAGTGTGTACATTATAAAGCGTTTGTGTATCATTTGAGGCCTGCACTGATGAGTTGAAAGACACGTAAAAGTCCGGCATCTTAGTTGTTCCAGTCAGCCCCTCAGACCCAGGTGACAAATGACTGCAGCGTTTTTTGGAGACGTCACTGCTTACCTCACTCCCCCATATCCACACCCCGTCTCTCTCTATTTTTCTTCCTCTCTCTCTCTCTCTACGACTCTCTGTCTCTCGCTCTCTCAGCCTCTATCCGATTCTGCTTTACTCCTCTGCTCCCCAGACACTCCACACAGTTCGTCTTGTATATTCTTTTTTCCCTATGTTTTTTTTATTTTTTATATGCCCTCAAGTAAATGCGTTTGTATTCCTGTTTGGGCCATTTGAAAATATATCTTCATTGTAATTTTGGAACTTTTTAGACGATGCAAAATGGATCATAATAAGATAATACGATGCAGAAAGCGGTGTGTGAAAATCATTACAGAACTGCAACCAAAATATGAGAATGCAATTTTGGAAAAACTGAATTCAAATGTGAACTTCAGGCAAAATATTTGTCCCAGTCAACTATGAGCCTGTAGCCTCGATCAAGCCAAACACTCACAAGTTTGTTCAGGGATATTTTATTTTTTGGGGGGGGGACATGCCATTTATTATTACGCCATTCAATTTTTTTTGGGTGATGTTTGAGTCATAAATTCCTAGATTGCAGCAGGTTGGAAGGGTCAGGGAGCTCGAGGTCATCCTGCAGTTGCTATTGATCATGTAGTCTATGTGGTTCGTGCCGATTACTGCAACGTGAGCCATAGTGAAGTCAGTCATTTTCATTTTTGGATGGAACTGTATTTTTTTCCACTCGATTTCCCCGAATTCTTGCAGTGTGATGTCAGCGTGTGTTTGCAAGGCCAGTCAGTCAAATCAGAGTGGAAAGAAAGCATGGGGAAAACGCTGTTGATCTGACCGACTCCAATGGTTTTTATTTGTTCAAATGCAGAGAAAAGGTTGCCTATTTCTTTGTGCCTTCTTCCACTAGGACCCTACAGTAAATCCTTATAATTCACATAATTATTTTTCTTACTCGAAATCCAAATATTGAACATCACTACAGTGTGTGATGTTGTGTCTCTGTGCACCGAGTCCTGCAAATGAGATCAGTTTGTGGCATTTGCACCGTCTATCCCCACTACAAATTAACCTTTGCTTTTAAGAGTGTCTGATAAGAACAAGAGGAGTTAATGTAATACATCTAATTGTGAAAGAACACGATTGGGGAACATGTTTTAACGCCGAAAAAATATGTTTCCTCTCAAAAATTTTGGTGATGCACACTTTGCATTCACTCTGCGTTCTGTGTTTTTTAATGTCCGGTGCGGATTTAACTTTTGAACAGACAATAATGGTGCACTGGGGTTTTACACTTGGTGTTTGGGAAACGCAGCTCTAAATGTGTGGAAATATCTCATCGCTGCTACGGCCCAAATTAAACCTGCTTTTTTGTCTCTGAGAGTGCTCCATCGATTCACTTGGCACCACTTATGTCCCGTAATGGAACAGATCTGGATCATCAACACCACTGCAACCTGTCTTTACCAAATACTGGGTGGGTTTGATTTTTGCTTCCGAATCTCCAGGATTTTTATAGAAACGTGTCAAAGAAAGAGCATTAACAGGTGCTATTATTTCCAGTGAATGCTTTATACTTTCATGTGACCCACTATTGTATTTTTTTTCCCCTTTGAGCAGCTACTTTTTTTCTTCTATTTAAAATGTTCACTCTTCGATTCTAAATTGCTGCCTCAAATGATTGCCATGAAAACACACGTGGCCCTCCTTCCTGACTGGTCTTTTATTTATTTTTTTGAAGTTACAAATTTGAGGCCCATTTTCGGTTACTCCTCCCCACCTCTGATTCGGATCCAGTCGAGCTGTGAACGTCAGGCATATGGAGGCACTGGTCTACTATCTGCTCCTTGCCAAACATGAGCCAAGTCCCAAAACGACTCGCTTCTTTTTCTGTCCGCAGCCGAGGCTAACTAAAGATTGGTATTTGTTTTTGGTGCAGGGATGCCGTCCAAGAAATGTGTGTGTATTTTGGTATATCTTAGTGCATCTATGAATGTGTGTACGTGCAACAACACCAAAAAAAAAAACCCAGGCAATCAGACGGCTCTAGGCTGAGGGCAGCATTCTAGGATGCAAGGAGACATTAAGCCAGACAGAGGAGAGAAGCAGGTTTTTTAGTGCCAGACAAGAGGAGAGAAGTGTGTTTTTAGTGCCGAAATAGTGAATCGCTCGCAATTTTTTAAAATGTATTTCTTTTTGTTGGTTTTGGATGCCTTCCCGTCTTTTTTTTCTTTTTTTCATTTTTAATCTAGAATCGGAACCGACACAGTGACAGTTTAAGCTCATTGCTTAATAGCTGTACATGCAAAATGCAATGAAGCTGGAGGTGTAGGGTGTAGTATTCCAGGGCGCTGTAGGAAACAGGTGCTTTTGAGCTGGAGCAGAGGGTTGTTTTGCGAGTGGTAAGTACCTGGTCTGGTCACTGTTGCGTTTGGGTAGGAGCCGGGGAGGGGAAAAAAAAAAGGAAGAGTTGCCAAAGATTACACTGAAGCGAGAGCTTAAATCAAAATATTAATGAAGGTAAACTTTTTCACGACATGAAGGACAATGACGCGACGTATAGCTTCCCCATACAGTGCAAAGTGTATATATTTTCTTCTCATACTTAAGTAGGGCAGTGTAAAAAGTATCTTTCGTCTCCAGCTCTGAGTGGCGTAGTAGGAGTGTGAGCGGAGAGGAGGGGGAGCAGAAGGGGAGAGGTTCAAGGGTGACAGGAGGACGGCTGCGTTTTCTCTGCTACGAATTTCCACACACCCCTTTTTCTGTTTCAGCTGAGCGAGTGCTGGAGAGTTTGCACTTCAAGACTTTAAAAAAAAAATCAAGCCAATTTTTCCCTCTTCTCTTTTTTTTTTGTATATGCGCTTTCCTTTCTTTCCAAGACTGGGATTTTTTTCTTTTTTTTCTTTTTTTCGACCGTCTTGCAAACAGATGTTACTTGTCATTTGGTCGTAGTGTGCAGCGGGGAAGCAGCTTGTGGTAGTGTGCAGCGTTTTTTTTGTTTTTTTTAAAGATGAACTCTCTCCTATTTGTGTTTATTATTACGATCGCCGTGCAAACCCAAACAGTCCAAGCACAAAATGTATTTTCCCTCCGGTGTGGTTTTTTTTTTTTTCCTCTTTTGTTCCACACTGTAACGGCCCTCTCCCTGCACTCGTGGGGTCGTCGAGCATGTTTTTTGGATGGCCCATGCTGGATATGCTGCCTATACCTTCTGCCAAGTGGTTTAGGCCTGACTAGCATTTAGAAGCTAAACGGAAAAACGGGTAAGTCATTGTGCGGACAATACCTAAAATGCTTTCACTTTAACAATCTTTTTTCTCTTTTGTTTATGACTTTGGCATTGTTGAACTTTATCCACTGTTTGTGTTTTCGTCCGGTGCTGTGCTATGTGTTAGCCGTGCAGAAAGCGGCCTATAGAAAAGGAATGCTACCTGTCGGCTAGTCGGCTATCTGTTTACATTGAAGTGCTAAAGACATGCCACATCCTCACCTCTCACTCCTTCACCTCTTCTGAACCCAATGCTCGTCTTTCTCCCATTTTTCTCTCCCCCAGTCTCCGATGTTGTTGCTGGGTAGATTTGAGCCAGGGGAACACCTCTACTTTTGTCCAATGGCGCTGCTAATTGGCGAAAAAATAGAGACGGGTTTGTTTTTTTTCCCGAAGATCTGAGCCTCGCTTCAGCGCTGCCGATTCCTTTACTCTAAAGCAACAACTCATTCATGCGGCGTGCTATGAATTGTGGGTAAATTGAGACAGTTACCTCGGTGCAGCAGGTGGTGGCGTGGACGCGGTATGGGGGCACTCGCTCTTTTGGTGGGGCAGCGCAGGCGGGGTGCGGCGGATCCCGTGGCTTGACCCCTTTTGTTCGGGGCCAATCTCAAGGTGTCTTTCAAGCGGGGCTGGCAAAGACCCACTGACATACTTTAAGCAACTTGGCAACGGCTTCAAAGTCAGACGTCTCATTTAAATGCAGGCGCGGGGAGAAGAGAAGGGAGCGAGGCGAACTTCAGATGGAGTTGGGGAAAAAAAAGTTTGAAATTGAACCGCACTCTCGGCTGTTTCATCTTTGCAGTTTTTGTTGCTGGTGCGGCACAACATCGGACAGCTCTATTCACTGCAGTCAGCGTGGGGACTGCTTTAAACACAGTCCAGTTCTTGTGCTTTTAAGTTTAGTCAGAAATATGTGGAAAAAGTTGAGTGGCTTTTGAAGGCTTTTTTATATTCCAATTCTGATGGCACTAAGCGAAACGCATTCAGTTATTGTTTTACTCGTCATGATTGTTGGGGAGTGTGATGCTAATCTCCAATGCTGTGGTGTTTCCGCAGTTCGATCGACTTAATTGTTTCTGAAAATGATTGGTATTTTGCATCAAGAAACTAAAGTGAGACTTTATTTATTGCATTTCACAAGTTGAGATTGTTGGTGCAGTGTTGGAGCCAAAAATGTATATACATATATTTTTTAAACAATGGTATAACAGCTGTTGTATGGGAGTATCAACTTTTTATCTTTTTAGTTATTAAGACATCGTGATCACACTGTTGTTTGGCTTCTTAAATAAAGTTAGTTGAAAAAGTAATTTGCGCTTTATCCCTCAGCTTCAATACGTACGTAAAAAACTGCATATATTTAAGTCATTTTTTTTTTTACATTATTCTGTTATAAAGTCTGTGTGTCCTTGGTTGAGACTGAAAGGGGATTTTGCATTTTAAGTGCAACCATGATTATTCCTTTCAACCAAAATTCTCTGTGCCAAATTTATTTAACAAACTTGTACTTCTGAGCAAACGCTGCCAGTTTCCTTAATGTGCAAAATCCCTTCCACATCCAACCCAAATCGTCCTCATCCCATTGCATCTCATCTTCAAGGCTTAAACAAAGTCATCATTATTTTTGTTGAATATTAGTGGACATATTTGCATCTAATTTTCAGCAATAAGTGGTGCTATAGCGTTTCGTCTTCAGAGCGACTTTTTCAGCCTTGTTTTTCGCAGTTCCACCTCTGGATTCGACCTGCTCACAGCCTCCAACCCGTAGATCCGAACTTGTGTTCTTTCTGCTCTCCACAAGCTTGTATCTACAGGTCTGCGTCTGTGATGCCCACTCTTCAACTCAGCAACAATTAACCTAAAAAGAAAAGAAAAGACATTTTTTTAAAAAGTCCAAAACCTTGCATCCTTTATCAGATTGCGAGCATTCTTTTGCCTTTCGAGCTTACAATCAAAGCTGTAATTTGCTTATTATGGCGGAATTTCCTCTGCAATTTGCACCATCTTGTTTTTATCTCATCTTAAAGTCAACTTCAATTGGGAAATTCAATTACTCCAACCATTACCTCTCACACATTAATGCTCTCTCTAAAAAGAACAGCCAAAAACGGCGTTTATTTCATTTCAACGCAGAGAGAACTAAATTCGATCAACATTTTGGATGCTCACATAGTCATGTTAAAAGGGTCAGTGACGTCAAGATTTTGGACACATTGAATAGTGAAAGACGTGTGTGTTTGTTTTGTGTCGAACTGTTACTAGGTTACAATAGAGCTGCATCGCCAATGCAGCTCTTAAAATGATATCATCAGTGGTGGAAAAAATTACTTTTATGTGACGAATCAAGAGAGATTCAAGCAAAAAAAAAAAAATGTTGAAAAAGTGAAAAGGAAAGTATATCTGTATCTGTATATCTTTGGTATTTGAACAACAGTTTTTCTTTTCTAATGTGATACTGTGGTCGCACTTGGGTTTATATGCATTTGAACCAGTATTTCCAGACTTTTTTGGAAATCATGAAAATTCACATTCTTTTTAAAGAGAACATGTAACAATATCAGTACAGCGTTCTCCGTTTCCAATGACCTGATGTTTTCGGATTGTATCAAATTATTTGGCTGTTTAAATATTTGCTCTAAAGTTTTATAAAGTGAAAGTAAAAAGAGCTCTCGTCCACATAAACTTGTGCTTCAATAAACAAAGCACATTCCACCACTGGATATCATCACGACAAAGCGTTTATTCTGAAACTGAGCTCTAACTGAGCCTGCAGCCCTGGTGTCCGGCCCTGGCTTGCTCCCAGGTTGAGGTAGTAGGTTGTATAGTTGAGAATTACACCCTGGGAGATAACTGTACAACCTCCTAGCTTTCCCTGAGGTACGCATGGTACTCTGCACATGACAATCAATACTGTCTCTACGAAAAACACAATAATGGTCTAGAGTTGGCTAAATCCAGATATGCTGCCCACAGATAGGATTTGCTTAGATGGGCAAAAGGGGGGTTTGGCAAGACTATTTCAAGGCTCATGGGGCTTGCCCAAGGTACATTGTTCTGGTCATTTTTGCACCAGAACAGACACTCGGATGAAGGATCAAAACTGAACCAGAAATGAATTCAAACGTTACTATGAGGGGCCAAAATGTATTCATAAACATAACCTGCCAACATTTTTGTTTGACAAAGCCATTATCTTCTGTTCTTTTCCATGGTATATTTGAATGAAGTTGTAGAGAAGTGTCTCACTGAACTGTGTGCAGCATTAAAATGTTACTTGTACTGGCACAGCTTTATATATTTCCACTTCTTCCTTAGTAACAGCGATTTTTGAGTTCTTGTAAAACTTCACGAGCTTTATCACTTGTTACTTTGTTATGTTTTCATTTTCTTATTCATATATTTGAATTATTGGAGTCTCTGATGTGGTGTTTATGACACACACACACACACACACACACACACACACACACACACACACACACACACAATCACATATTTTGTTTTTTGTGCATTGCAAATAAGTTAAGTCAAATCTTTTGCTAAGGTTGATGCTCTCACATAAATTCAAAATACTAAAAAATAAAGTTCTCACTCATTTTAACAGAAGTATATTCGAGAGACCCCATAGTACTCATTAACCGAGCTGAATACTGATGCCTTTCATAACGAGCCTGAGATTAGAGCTATGGCTTTATTTCTTCTGCCTTTGAAGAAATATTCATTCAATCACTTCTTTCTTCTCCACTGATATGTCTATACCTTTCACAGTCCAATCCTAGAAGTCCAGCCTTGTATCTCATGCACAGCTCAGAGTCTTCCTGCCACCTTAAAGACGCCCTTTCATCTGCTGCCTGTGTGTCCCGCACCTGTTAGAAGTGTGTTTGTTTATGTCGTCCGTCACTGCCGCACATCTGAGGACGTCCATTGTTGTTGCGCTGACAGAGCGCCATATGCATTTCCCTGTTATAACCTAATTAACTTTGACGTGTCTCTAGTACCATGTGCGGACGCCTGGCACCTCACTGTAAACCAACACCGCACTGAAGACATGCGCAAAGAGGCACATACAGATACATGGAGGCGTCCCATTACATCCACTGCAGTCACTCATCATGCCAAACAATTATTGTCACAATATTTCTAATCAGCACTCCAGCATTTGAGGATTTGACATGAGGTGTTTTGACAGAAGAAATGAGCGGGAAAATAAGGAAACATTTCTATTGTGTTAACGTCAAAGAGTGATTATTTGATTTTACTTCCTGTGAGTAAATCGAAATTCAATATTTTATACCAAGTAACCTTAACCGATGTGACTGAGAGACTTCATACTTTTTTTTTTTTTACAGTACCAAAATTAAATCTTGAAATAAACAAATGAATAAAACATTGTTCTGAGCTGTCCCATTATGTGCAACATCATTAGTGGATTATATATTTTTTAAACGCTTATGATGATGATGATGATTACTATTGTTTCAAAGGTAATGCAAGTTTGTAGTTTGACTATGATAATCAAATGTTTTATCTATGATTTTTAATTCATTATTGTCTTAAAAACTACACAAAAACACACCAGTTCAGAACGGTGGGTTTATAAATTTAGAGAGAGCGCATCAGAAAGTTGCTGCACTTACAGGTAAAAGCCGAAGGGGATGCTCAGGTTTATCCTATTAAAGAAACTTTTGTCCAAATCAAATACTACTGCTTTCAGACGTTTCAAAACTTTATTTCCCTTAGTTCCCTCTGAAACGTGATATTAAAATTGGTTATTTTCATGTCATTCTCTCAGGCGAGACTGTTGCTTTGACTGAGTGCTAAACCTCTCAGCGGAGCAGGGTGTTTGGCCTTTTTCGTTGGATAGAAAAGGCCTGTGTGTGTGCGACATCTGAGGAGCCTAAGACTGCCCCCTATTGGTCCAGTGTATTTGGAACAAATGATGACATATTGACGGGAGAAAGTTCATTAAAATGTAAATGTTGTATGCAATGTTGTATATTCACAACACTAGTGAAATGCACAAGTGTCCAGTTGTGTTATTGTTAACTTAGTGAGTTGGGAGCAGCTATAGACCTGCACGTTCCTTTCAGTCAATGATATAAATTGTCAAAATTTGGGGAGTACTGTAGTGAAATGATAAGAGATAACACAAGGCTGTTTTTATCCACATGTCAACTCCCCAGCAGAGCCAAAATCGGCAACCTAGCCTTAACTGTATGTGATTTATGTTCATGCTAATGCCTTTAAGATATGGATTCCTCATATTTATTTATTATACTCCTTTATTTGGACAGCATAGGCCTTCAGTTGTGACTTTGATTTACCATTTCCATAATATATTGAAGTTCTGGTTGCACATTTTTGTACTTCTTTTACATTATTATTATCACAGTTTTTACAAGGAACTCCTTCTATTTGTATAATCCTAATTAATTTACCTAATTGATCTCACAGTCCTGCATTCATTTGGTTTGTGTGGGATTTTCTATTGTGTCTGACTTCAGTCCATTACCATAGTCTGCCCATGCTACTGCCCTCTGAATCTCACCCGTCTCTTGCCTATCTGTTGTCTTGTCCACATGTTGTTTGATGCTTGTTCAACTATTATTCTCTATAGACTTAACATGCCCACAGTCTCGCTGTGTTGTCTGGTTGCTGGCCTCCCCATGAAGGCAGCAGGTGTGTCTGTGCAGTGGGCCCTTTGCTGCGGTTCTGTGGATGCGTGGGCTCAGTCTGACAGATCTGGGGCTCCGCTGATGTACTGCTTGGCTCACAGGCCTGATTCCTGGCCATTACCAACAGATAAGGGATACTTAAAGGAGGTGAAATGGGTTCAGTAAATCAATGGCTAAACCTGTCCCTTTACGTGAATGCTGATTTTGGTGTTTTTGTTTCATTTGTCATATGTCAAGATACTTGTAGTTCTGATTAGATCAAAAACAACATCTTGTTTAGTAACGCAGGAGTTCAGACTTCTCCAAACATGCTCTGCAATGAATGTGATTTCTTTAGTAGTTTTGTGTATCAAATTTCAGTCTTCTCTCAAATGTTAATCCTGGTAAACATTTAGCATCTCTGCGGAGGTAGTTGTTAGAAAGTCCACACTGCATCCTCACTCCGCTCTTCACACAAAGTCTGAGTAGACTTCAATAGATCTGCATCTCTTGGCCAAAAAAATACTCTGTTGACCAATCATCAGCCTCTCGCTCCCATTCATGGCTCAGACCTCACTTTGGGTGTGTGTGGATGGGCAGACACAGGTGTGTAAAGGCCCTGTTGCTTTGCTTCTCTTCAAACCAGATGTATGCACAGTCTGGTTGACTGTACAAAACTACAGCGAGTCAGTTTTATAATTGTATGTGAAATTTGAAATCGGTCCCCAGGAAGAATAGCAGCAGCTTACTGCCGTTAATGGAGTTCCTAATAACAAATAAACAAAGCTGACGTAAGGCTTTGGTGGGCGAAGGTTGTAAATTTGGGATTGACCACAACGTTATGCTGACCATCCTGCTACATGCTGCCAGTTGATTGCAGTAAACGTCATACTCTTTGTGAATTTCCATGTTGGCCACATAGTGCGATGACATGTTAGAAACGTCCACATTTTAGTTGAAGTTATGTTGTGTCTAAAAGCAGTTGTCGAGTGTAGCACAGACTGGACAGCTACAGCGATGCCTGCGGCTCACAACACTGACTGCTCTTGTCTAGGAGGCACCACACGATGATTGAACAACAATAAAAAATAAAATCAGACAACAATGTTGGTGCCTGGGCCTGTTCATACCCTAATTACAACCTATAGCAATGGCATAACCAAAGAACTAACCGTAAGAAGAGATTTCTTCATATCATGTTCTTTCAGGATAAATTGGCTTCATGAACAAGCGTGTTCATTTTGTATAACGTGATGTGTTTTTGTAGAAAAAAATAACAACATAAAGATATCTTGTACAAACACATTAGCAGTATCTTCATATAAGGTGATAAGAATCATGTTATTTTGTGACACTTATTATTGTGTTATTTTGTGATACTTTACATACCAACTGAAATGAATGAATATGCGAATGACCCATCTGCTTCCATAACGATTTGATTTTAGAAATACAACTTTCCCAAAAATACAACTTGTAATATTCTAAAGTAGAGGTTGGATCACATACTTTTCTTTGTTTTCCCTGATTGAGGTTGTTCACCCTCTGCTATGTTCCAACCAGCATCTCCATGTTAAAAATACAACAAAAAACAAAACCAAAACAAATAGAGTGGAACAGCAAAACAGGACCTTACAGTTGACCCGTCTTTCTTGAATGATGGCTCAATATTTGCCATCAGTTATGTTGAATAGAATTATGATTCCCAGACAGTAGCTGTATTTTAATTTAAGCAGAGATCTGGATGCACTGGTTTAAGCTGGGGCAAAACTTATGGAGCATTTAAGCTACTTGGTGCAGATTTTCTTTTGGCTCTTAAAATAATGTCACATTTAGAGCACCAGACAGATAGACAGCTGTTCGCCTATTGTTTACCGTTATGAATAGAACTATCTTTTTGTGCTACACCCCAGGACAAAAATAAATATGATTACAGTACAAAAATGACCATAAGAATAACTCAATAAGAAATCTGCCTTACTGTATTCCAAACATTCCCATGCAATTCTGTCTAAGCAGCTCAAGTTCAGATTTTAGAAATGAGTTGTGCAGAATAGCCATGCAAGTCTTTGTCTAATATTAGCTGGCGTCAGGCTCCACCTCGACACAAAGCAGGTGATAAATGAGAGCTGCAGCCTGTCTATGCGCCCGAGACTTCATCATTCATACTTTCTTCAGCAACACATGCACTGTAGCGATAGTATGTGTATATATGTGTGCAGTTTTTATGGTCGGCTGTATGTATGTACGGTGCCCAATCCAGCATTCAAAGAGAATTGCCGATTCGAGCCCCTCGCGCAGACAGAAAGGAAAGGCAAAGCAAGAGGGCAGTGTAGACCCGCTCTGCTGGTTTCATTCCCCGGTCGCTGATTCGATCCTACAGTGGGCCGTGCGTCGCTGTACTCCTCGACTGTGCGCTCCCCTCCTGTCTGTCCCTCCCCCCATCTCTCTGCCGCCTCTCTCTCACTCTCGCTCATACCAAAGCCAGTGGAGATTAAATGTAGCTCCTATAAGCCAAAGCACATCACAATGTTTCTATGGCCCCTTCCCTCTAATAATAATACCCTTATCCGTTTCCTACGCATGTCATTCCTATCAATTTGCCACGGGGTATTTTTTGATTCTTCTTGCATGAAAATGAGACTGTGGGACATTGTTTTGCAGATAAGAAAATATAACAATGGACTATCCACTTTCTTTGCTTCCTCACCTTTTGTCTCGCTCATCTGATCAAGGGTAGGAGTGGGCCTCTGGCTGTAAGCGATTACAGCTGTGAGGCAAATTAATGGAAGATAGCCCCTCTCTCTGCTTCCCTCTCCCCCGCCACCTCCACCTTACCTACCAATAGGACCAATAAACAGTCTTCTTCATCAAATGAAATGTTTCTTTCCTCCTGCCAATCGAGAGGAGAAAGGAGCCAGCGGCAATAGGTGAATATTGTACAGAGGGGGAGTGTGTGTTCGTGTGTGGTAATTCTAGAGGGAGTCAGCTTCCTTTTCCTGGTTCCTTTCCTATTTTCCTTGTACTTCTACTACTACTACTGCTTTCATTACTATTTGCACACTATATATTGTATACATGCAAGCTTGGCATTGTCAAATTTATGGTATGCACTACTGCCACCACAACTTCTCTTGCTGTCAATATGAGGAATAAAACAGTGGTCACAATATGCTTCAAAGGCAATACACACTTTTTCATTTAGTTCGGTCAAAACTGCGTTGTTCTTATGTTAATAATGTGTTTTTTGATTGTGCAGAAGTGCGGCGTCATTTTGAAGCAAGTCAGATCTTTGGTTACAAGAAAAGCCAAATGAATGTGTCAATGCAGCGCATATAGGCGCGTGCGCGTGTGTGTATGTATGTGTGTGTTCCCCTCTTACCGCCCCCCTCCTCCTCCTCCTCCTCCTCCTCTCTCCAGCTATGCTCCGCTGCCACTGTCGGCTACATGCACTTTCCCTCGCCGCTTATTTCCTCATTTCCTCTCCTTATACCTGCTCGGGCTAAGAACAAAAAAAGGAAAAAAAAAAGAGGGACATCAAAAAAAAGTGCGGGCGGCATCCTAAGAATCGCGGTTCTGCTCTCTTCTGTCCCCCTTCGCTGCGACGTCGCTTTTCCTGGTGGCTAGACGCGCTGTGCCTCGGTGCGCTCGCATGTGTATGTATGTGTGTAACAGAGGAGAGAGAGGGAGAGAGAGACAGGAGTTAGCGCCAAGGAAGGAGCTGTAGAGATAGACGGTGAGAGAGACTATGTGCACATGGTTCATTCCCGGCTCGGTCCGACACAAGCCATCCTCGTTTTGTCCCAATCGGAGCGCTCGCCTTCCCCAAAACTTCAGCAGGAATGTCTTTATTATCTGTAAGTTAAAAAAAAAAAAAAAAAGAAAACATCTGAGTATTTTCTCTTGTCTCTCTTTTTTTTTTCTTTTTTTTCTTTTTCTGTTTTTTTTTATTTTTTTACTCTGCCCGGGAGCAGGCTGGAGGAACAACGGACACAAGCAGGCGTCCAGGTCCGAAACGCTGGGAGGGGGTGAGTCGATACCCAGCATAATCTTTAACCTCGCAAGTCTCAGCTTCCCACCAGACCACCGCAGTAGACTGACAAAGACGCAGCGCTTTGTTAGATAGGGATTTACAAATGCATCACAGTGGTGGCTTCTATGGGATTTTCATTACTACTAGCGATGCTGCCTCAGAACATCATGTCAGGAGGGTGGTTAGACGCACGGCAGGCCCTTACAGCTTCAGATATCGATGCTGCGATTGATGCTGTGATAGCTCTTTGTCTTGGATATAATGAGTTTTGAAGATTTAGATTTTCCACTTAGGCGCCTCTGGATTGAGCATGTTACAATACAGCGGCAGCAGCAGGCTCCCTACCTGATGGCAGGAGGCATTTTTCAAAGTGCCGTATTGTTCCAGCGTTGTGGGGGAGGGGGACTGGGGGGGGGGGGGGGGGGGAGTTGAAGAGGGGTGGCGAGGGGTGGTCAGTGTTGTGTCTGGCTGAGGCTTGCACTTGTTGTATTTGCACGACTTGCATAGGAAGCCGCGGTAATCCACGCGTAAGTGTAATTTGTGGCAAAACTCGCTTATGCCTGATGTAACAAGGATGCTCAGACAGACCGAGTCCTCATTTGACTCTAAGCACAGCGGTTCCACCTCTCCTTGCAAATCCTCGTCCGGGCTCCTTTCAGTGGTCTCTCTCTGCATCTCCCTCCATCCCTGAGACCCTAACTTGTGACGTTGTGTTTTCATGTCCACGGGTTAGGCTCTCGGGAGCTGAGAGAGATGCTCCGGCGTCGATGTACACCAGATTCCTCCCCTGTCTGCTGCAATACCTTTCGACAATGGGACGTGTAACAGTAAAAAGGCCATGGCGCAGTGTGCTATTAGGCGTTTACCACACTCGGTCAGATAGTGCCACGCTTTCACCCCGCTGGACCGATTGTGTCGGATGATGCTGGCAGGTTATTGTCTTCTGTCCTGATAAAAAAAAATATATATGTGAAAGACAACCATCAATATCAAGCTGGTTGTGGTGGCAAGTTGGGCAATGAATGGATGAAATTATTGAATAAGATACTAAAACATGGACACAAGGCACATAATGACTGTGTTGCATAAAATAAGCAGTATAAAGAACTAGAATGTTTTATTTTGATTTGATTCTAATGGTGAACATTTAGTTGTCATGTCATATGTCCAATAAAGATTGACTGAATAGCATTCAAGTTTCTAACATTGCCTAACCAAGATACAGAAATGAGAACAATTTTTACAATTGCAGCATTTACAGTACATAAAAAGCACAGGAGATTCTGCCATGAATTCTTATAATATGCTACTCATTGTTAGGCTGTCTAACTGAGATACAGAGAAAAACTAGAAATGGGCATACCATCACTTGGTAGCGTCCCTCAATGGCATGGTGGATGTTAGCTGTCAGCAAGTTCGAAACAGGCAGCTACAGATACTGTACAGACTCCCAAACATTATTTGACCAACATTTGAAAGCGTGTGATTTTTATCAAAGTTTAATTAGAATGTATTTGAAATACAGATTGTAGTCAAAGTGAGCTTACCTAATTATCCACTTACTATGCTGACACACAATAAGGTTACTGCTGAATGCCTATCAGTCAGACATCATTATAGTGTTGATACAAAAGATAATCAAATTGTAGAGAGCATTCAGCATCTTGAGAATGTTGAAAATCTACCTCAATGCTCATTTCCACCATAAACGTTTCAGGTTTTTCACTGTTAACCACTAGTCTTCTGTTAATAACTTACTTGCATGGTATGTGAGAAAACAGATGAACCCCTGTGTAGCATCTGTAGCTAAGAATGAAAGCTAATGGTAAAGTGATAGCGTTAACCTCTGAGATGCCACTGGAGGCAGTTGAACGCAGTAGCATCTGTCAGAGTGATGGGTCTTTGTCTCCTCGGGCCTCCGCTGCAGACCGGGCTGAGCCTTAATGACTTTGAGAGCGGCACAGAGTAATGTGGAGAGCGTGACCACGACAGCTCTGTACATTATGTGCTTGACCTCAGTGAACCTTCATCGAAACCACAGCCCAGTGCCTCCTGCTAACACGTCAGAAAAGGTGCTCCTGCGGGTGGATATGAGCACCTGACCCCTTTGGAGTAATAGTGTATGAACTATTGTTGACTCGGGCTTCACATGTGATCCACTGTATAGTATCTATATGGATTTACCGGTCAATGGGGTTCATCTGAATGAGGACTGAACCAGGCCTCGATCAGGTCTGACTAAATGGGTCTGAAGTAAGACTAAACCAGGAGTAAATCACACTTGATTAAAGTCTGAACCAAGATTAGATTAAACAGGTCTGAACCAGGTTTGAAAAATGACTGAACCGAGATCAAACCCGAAATACTATGCTGCCCCGTCATGTGACTCAAAGATTTTTTTGGCACATGAAAGGCAATATCTTCAGGGTGTCATTTTATTTCCCGTAACCCTTGTGCTGCGGGACCCTTTGTGTAACCCTTTGTGTACTAATAAAGCTGCGATACTGATTTTTTTTGCCGTCATCAGTGGTGTCGAGGCTTAGCAGGCCCATGACAAGCAGGCTCAT
Source organism: Gobius niger (assembly GCF_951799975.1). Classification (NCBI taxonomy): domain Eukaryota; kingdom Metazoa; phylum Chordata; class Actinopteri; order Gobiiformes; family Gobiidae; genus Gobius; species Gobius niger. The sequence goes on from NC_136852.1 coordinate 22,635,434, forward strand.
TTATCACAGCAGAAGTCAAGCATACATTAGCCTCTCCCCCTTCCCTTCAGGTATCACTGCGTCCTGCCATACACTTACATTGCAGGGCTATTTTTCAACCCCAGATTCATTTGAGGCATATTCTACCATAGCGGAAAGATATATTACTTCGGTTCATCACAGCGTAGCAAATGTCTACATCTAATGGGGCGTAGCGCGGATATTGATGAGGGCTTACTTTCGGAGAGGCTTGTGTTTAAGCAGATGTTGAATTGCTAAATCTAATACTTAGCAAGTTAAGATCAGACACTTTAGATTTGCTTCTGGCTATGGATTTGAATTGGAGTCTCGCTACCAAGAACCTAATTTGTTTCTGTATTTTTGATCTGCAATTTCTTTTTATAAGTTTTACCCCCAAGCCAAGTTTTAAGCCTGAACAGCACGGCTTAAACCTTAATGCACTTATTACGGCAACTAGCTCTTATTATTTATTGACATGTTCTTCTTTCTGTGCTTATTTTGTTTCATTATTTAATGCACTTTAATGATTTTGCAATACTTTTGCTTTGATACATTAGCCTAGCAACTGTCCTGTTTAACCATTCCTTCTCTGCAACATCTGTCTTAACAAGTCCAGATGTTAGGGCTTCGATGTGCTTCACCATTATCCCATAGATTACCCGAGACACTTCTATCCGTCGCTAATCAACTAACAGGGATTATTTCAACACTCCCTCTACAGCTAATCTTTTGCTGGTTATGTAATGCCTGTCTTTATCTAGTGTCTAACCCCAAAAACTGCTCCCCTCTTTGCCCAGTTCCATGGACTAATGCTAACCTGAAGCGAGTTAGCGTCTACCCTTGGATTTGCTGGAACTGCAAGGCTTGCTCTCTATTGTTCGGCTGCTGTGCACACTGTCTGTACATGGTGTCCCCATGGCTGAAGCCTCACTGAGCCTCTGGTGGATACTGGAGCTCTGGCACAGTTCGAGTAAGTCTTATCTTGCCACAAAATGTGGACTTTTCTCTCAAAAAGTTCAGTTTTCTAACGATTACTTACACAAAAGTCGTACTAGTGCCACCAGTTTCATTCTAAGTATTTCATCTTCAGCTTTCCACGACTGCCTTATCCAATCCCAAACCCAGATGTTGATGTGATCTATCCCGACTGCTTGCTTGTTGGTTCATTGTTCGTTTTAGTCCCAGGATATCAGTGTTTCACGATTACAGCAGATTTTGTGGCTTTCACTATTGCCCGTTTGGACGTCTGCAGCCAGGAGGCAGGTGCTGATTGATGTAATGCGCATTAAGGCTGCACCTGTGTTAAGGTGGTCTCAAGCTTTTGCAGCCTAACATTTTCCAATCTTTCCTTTTCGTCAGTGTGACACTAGAGGCACAGACCCCTGCCATATCAATTTATTTTGATTGATGTGGTTTTAGCTAGCCTTCAAGGACATACCACAACGTGTAGTAGTATCTAGTATCATCTGCTACTGTATAAAATTCAGAATATCATATCTTGTATTCAGAATACTGGTTGAATGTGTTGGTCTATGCCTATTTTGATTGTTTAAATTCTGTTCCTTTTGTAGCTTTTTGTATTTGAATGCATCTTTTATATTATCAAACTGCTGCTGTATCACATCCACCGCCTGAAGGTGCCAATTGATAGGTCGAAGTATTGTAAGGTAGTGTCAGCTAAGGTAGTCTGGCAAAGTTACCCCAAACTGGACATTTACACAAGATAACGCTAAACAGACGCTCTCTGTTTCTAAAATGTTCAGAGCCAGCTTTAGCTTTAGCTCATACTGTGTCGAATGCGGCACAAAACCTCCTCTATACTTGAGATTTATTCATATATTTTATGGCTTTTAACATTTACTACTACTGCATGAACTCTTGAAGCCAGAAGGCAGGTGATACAGTATGGCTTTTTATAGGGTCTTATAAGGCTACCAAAGTCTCACAACAACTCATGAACTTCTTACTGTACACCCTAAAGCAAGAGTTGAGATATCCAAGTCTTTTTGAACCTATTCCTGATGTCGTTTAAATCCGGTCATCTTTTTTTGTTGCAGCGGCGCAAGTTTTTCCGCCACTGCCATTTTTCTTGCCACTCCCTTGTCACCGAGCCCAAGCTGCAGGCTGTAAGACTCATCTGTAATCCTCTAGTCGCTGTGCTTGCTTCAGTATCATCATGTCTGTAGATGCGCGTGTCCTCTATGTGTGTGTGTGTGTGTGTGCCCAGTCTAGCGCTTGTTCTTCACACTGTAGAAGGCAAGATTGGCTCCAGCTATGATCGCAGTGAAACAAGATGGCGTACACTGTCTGCCTGTCTCCACGTGGACAGACCCTCCCCTCCTGTGACTAATGCCCCTGGTGCTACCTATGGCACCACTGTGATGCGCTTTAGGAATTGCAGCACACCTGGGGCTTATTTGCTCTGCACATAGCTGAAATGTCCGTGGCGTTTCTCAGCGCGGTGGCTTGGCAGAGTTTTAAAACATCCAGGAATTGGTGCAAATCCAGAGCGTTCATTGTTGGTTTTTTTTGTCGTTTTTTTTTTTTTTTCCCTTCTCCTCCTCTCTGTCGGTGTGTCAGCTGCCAAACTGTATGCTGTTTTGTCTGCAATCTGGGTGGTATTGAACGGAGCTGGTGGGCTGATATCTCAGTGTGTCTGTGAGGTTTTCTTTTTTTTTACAAAGACAGACAGATAATTATTATGGTAGAATAGTGGATTGATGGATTATTATCAGCAATACTCCTCAACGTTCCACAGCCACACACAGAAATATCATATTTTACTTATTTATCGTTTTTCTCTTTTCTAAAATTAGCTCAGCCAACACAGTAATAAGAACGGTATTTCAAGCTAAGTGATCACATTTTGCAACATCTACAATTGAACAAATTGGAGTCGCCGTGGAAGTTGATTGCAATGCGTTACGTCATCGACCATCTATGATTTTTACTGAAAATAGTTTCCACTTGGTTTTACCACTGTAGCAGGTGAACTAGAACACTGTGCTTAATAAAAGAGATGTTTAAACTGTAAAGATCTGCAAATACACTCACAAACATGCTCTTCATATTTTTGCTTTTCTAGCCTGTGCTTTGGACTCAGCCTGTGTCTGTACTGTCCATGTAACAAAGTGGAAGCCCAAGCGTTCAAGAGTCGACACCTGGATTATTGTGTATATGTGTTTGTGTTGATATTTCATTTACTTTTACTTAGATTGCTTAGTTTTGACAAAATGAAGCTCAAAGAATTGTCAAACCTTACTACAAATATAAATGACTATAACTATACCTATTTCTACTACTAAAAGTCACATTGTTTATTTGTTGTTGGATTTTGCAATGCAATAAACTTTAAAACAACTTTAACAAGTGTATTTTTCATACATCAGTTGTTCTGTATTGTAACAAAGTGGTCTGTGTGTTGTTTTATGAAAACATAATGATATCATTGTTCTGTTCTTCTCCACATGCCCCCTCGGCCAAACATCTTCACACTTCCAGGTGAGGTCTCAATGTTACGTTTGTGACTGACAAAAAACTGGAACTCAAATCTCTGAGTGGTGCCACAAAGCATGAATTTTAAAATATGTAATTAATTTATTTTGGATGATTGATGGAAACATTACTGGAACTGAATCTGTGCCAATAAACGTTGAATATGGCGCCTTAGTCTAGATCTTTGAGTGGCAACACATGGCAAAACATAATAAATATGTAGTAAGGAGAAGGCAAGGTTAGGCCCTGGGGCAAACTCCAGCCCACGAGCACAGAATCAACTTAAGAATTATTATTATACACATCAGAGATTAGTGGTTCAGTCTTCAGATCAAACTCCATATACTACAAGCCTCTGAGCCAGTGCTGTAGGAAACACACTTTACACATAATGCCTTATACTATAAGACTGGTGACAAAATAAAAATGCCCAAATGTGCAAGGGCAAGGAAGCTGTAGAAAGATAGTTTGTTACAAGGGCTGGGACAATATAATATATAATTTTGCAATATATTGCAATACATCTTTGTTGATACTTTCAATTGTAAAATATAATATATCTTCTGGAACAGTTAACCAGCTCTTTATGTTAAACCTACATTTTGATGTTGTAATGCAATATCACTCTTGACACTGACATTTGGTTTATAACTTTTGGACACATCACTGTTTTTTGTTGAAAGTTTCTTACTGCATCTCGATACATATTGTATTGTGCCCAAAGTATCGTGATACGTTTTGTATCACGACTAAGGCTTATTCTCCCAGCTCTATTTGTTACTATTGCATTGATTTTGTTGTGTATTCTAGTCTATCTGTTTATCAAATCACCAGGAAATTGGTACAAAACATTGTTTTCTATTAGTGTTGTAAACTGATTTCAACTCGTTCTACATGTCATGATATTGTTAGTAATCTATGGGCTAAATAAACATTACACAAGTGAAAATCTTAGACTTTGTCCACCAGACATTATACATAGACATCATTTTGACATTCTCTCAACAGTGTATGTGAGACTATCTTCTTGATCCTGTCTTCTAAATAAAGCTCAGAGTTATTTCACATGATTGTCAACTCTTTTAAGTGTCAGGATTATTAATAGAGAGATCAGTGAATTGTGGGATGTATTTCTTTGCTTTGATAAGACTTTAATAGCTTTACAAAGCTTGACTGTATATCTCCTCTCTGGGACTAACATGCATGGGCCATAAGCAGTGACTGTTAAATCGCTCACACAATAAGAATACATGATTAATGTGTGTTTGTTATGTTAATTAGCTCGACGCCTCTGTAAATATTTAATTAGTCATTCCTATAGTGCTTTATTGAATGTACACATATATTTCAGATACATGTGCCAGGGGAAGCAGGTTGAGACAGAGCAAATGTCATCAGCTGGTGAGCAAATGGAGGAGCTGTGTGCGTTTATGTCCAGGATAAAAATATCTGTAGATCAAACATTCATCAACATGTTTGATCTACAGTTATGTACTACTGCACTATATTCTGTCTCACAAGTGTTTCCTGTTCAACACTTGGCAGCGTCACGACTGGACAGAGATGGACGGGTAAAACAATTCAAATGTTTATTTAGAAGTTTTGTATTTAACCGTTGTTGTTATTGTTCTTCTCAAATAAACTCTAAAAATACCACAAAGTATTCATGATTGTTTGATTTGGCTAAGCCGGGATTGTATGCGCATGTTGGAAAAGTAGTATGTTCTTAAAGGTCCTAGGTTTCTTGGTTTTCTTTACAACAATGAAAGCAGGAGTGAAAGTTTCTCTAAATTGCCCAATTCTTTATTTTAAAGCATGTTTCACAACTTCCAGGGTCACTGTCACAGTAATGCAAACAAATATGTGTCTGTAATTGTTAAAAATGCTTTTAAGGACAGTTTTTTCACAAACCACTGCACATTCAATTTACTAAAGGGAGGACAAAACAAATTCCATTTGATTACTAGAAAAAAAAACAGGCACAGGGCCTTTCGGTTCTGGTACTTATTGCATTATTATTTCTCTAGTAATAAAAGTCGGTACTTATTATACTGTATTTACTGTCTTTTGACCATGGCCTCTTATGAGGCTGCATGACCCTGTTCATGTTTTCTAGAGTAAATGTATAACCTTCTCATAAAATCAGTAAAAGTATACTTTGAAATGTTTATGGTTTAACTCAAGTCATTCAATTGGTTTATAACATTTGTAATACATAATTGTAATGGTTCAAGTAAAGGTCATGAGCAGTTTTACAAAATTATCATTTGGGCATCTTTTCAAAGGTTGTAATATTTTCACTTTATGTTAGCACAATATTTTCTCACCACAAATTTAGGAAACAGAAACTTATAAACAAAATCTCTTTATCGCTGCATAGTAATTAGTTGGCCCATTCAAGATGCTTAAACAAAACAAGCTCAAACAATAGAAGTCTATTAATTCATTCATTCCAGCATCAACCATTTAATGGCTCTGCTAAATATTAATAAATGTGACTTGTTTCTTCGGCACTCTTTACAAAACTAAGATCCAGTTGCTGTGAAACCAAATCTAAGGAAATAGCAACAACACTAATTAAAAGGTTTTGAGACATATCGGACAAAACGGGCCATCAGGATTACAATTCATTATCGCACAAAGATAAAGAGAGTGTTGCATTTTAAAGGTTTTAAACAAGGTGCAACAATCCTGGTAATTTGACCCAATTTAGAGTGAGCTCACCCATTAACACCCCCACATCTCTTCTTTATTGAGTTGGCAGCTCCTGTATATTTTGACAGTTTGTCATCGTTGAGTTTTTCCACACATCTGTCCCTGCGCTCTCACCCCTGCACAGCTTCATTAACGCTTCATGGCGGAGTGTGGTCGCCATGGCACCCCCCTAACTACTGCAAACAGCTCAGCGGAAATCAATCACTGCCCACCGTGTAACATAGGATCGAGCATATACATGACACGCAGACACGCCCTCCACCTGCACCCAGCAGGCCTTTAGACAGGTAACGATATGTAACCACATATTGTGCAAACAGTGTGATATTCATACACACACTGAAATACAATATCAACAATCAGGAAATGTAGAACTGGTGGCTCATGCACTACGATCTGATCATGGCCAATAGTGCAGATTAACAGCCATGCATTTGTCAGTCTACCCTATGGCAATGTAAAGTCCAACACACATGTAAGCCATTATCATTATGCCACCAGGCCGAGATCATGAACAAATCAGGACTAATTCAGTTTAAATGAGTCTAAATCAAACCTAAAAGTAACTAAATTATGGGTGTAAACCACATCAAAACCAGAGCAACACCTAACTTAAATGCATTACTAAAGCATCCATTAATTTATACAGCATACAATTAAGTTAATTAAGTCGAAAATTGCAGTTGACTGTGCACCACCTGAAGAAAAGTAGCACCGGAGGTATATAATGTACCACAGTTTGAGAGCCACTGTTATTTAAACCACACATGGTATTCCTTTTATCAGGAGAGAATGCGATGCTGGGTTTCATTCGAAAGAAGGAATGTAAAACTATCAAAATCAAAATATTGAGCACCGTGCTTTTAGTTCATGTAATTTCAAAATAAGTGAGTATGTCTTTTGTTGTGTAAGGTAAACTCAATATGCATTGTGCAACCAACATTTCCATTAGGTTTAACTCACTTCATAATCCTGCGTAGAAATCTACAACGCTATCTGGTCTGTTCAAACACAGACATGGATGAAACGACCAGCGCTGGTGCAAAGCCGCTACACTGAGCTGATCTCTTCCACTCATTCTGTCTGTCCCTCCATCTCAACATCTCTCTCCATCTCTCTCTGTCTCCGTCCCCCACTCTCTCTGCTGTAAATCCACGCTGAGATTTGGCTCACACACACTGGAGCGCTGCAGCCTAAAGTAGGCCAAAAGCCACACGAGGACACGGGAGAACAAACAGGCCAGAGACAGAGCTGCGGCGGGAACAGCGCTTTCATCACACACTCTCACAGCGTCCAGTCCCATCCAAGAGCACCGCCATTACACCGCACATAAGCACTGGTATTTATAGATCACAAATTAACTCTTAATGGGGCGAGAGTAAGCAAGACAAACCTGTTACTGTGGCTACGCAATTAATTGCAATCAAGTTGAAAGCATCATTTGCATATAGATTTTTTTTATCTTTGAGAGAGAAAAAGAAAGAAAATAGTAGTCATTAAACTATTAAAGTTCAAATAGAGAACTTTCCTCTTTGTAATGTCATTCTTACTGCTGACTTGTGCTGTATATGGGCCTTTTTGTCACATTGTCCGTTACATTCTCAGAGAAACTTCGCCCCTGGCCCTCATGCATTATGCCTCGAGCAAACCACATTTGTGAGCAACAACCCATTAAACCAGCATTCTTCAAACTTTTGAGGTAAATACTCAAAAGATCCTGAGGTTTGGTCCAGGAAACAAAAACATTTTTTGTGAATTACTCAACATCTGAGTATTTTTGGACAAATGACACATTGAAAAGTCTCAAATCGATGCCAAATCAAGAGGCAAATCTCAACTTGAACTCAACAGAAGAATTTATTGACAAAATCAAAATGTAGCTACTAGCAAATCATTAACATCGTTTGACGAAAGGTTTACGAATTCCAATTTACAATTAAACAATGCACTTAGCAAAGCTTAATAGCAGTAGTGGAAATAGATACATTTCTGTTTTTGATATGATGTGTTCTGCAGTAATATATACCATACTTAAGCAAACACTACGACATGATACAGCCACATCACCAGCACCTAGTTGTACTTTGAAAACAACTCGGCGCTGGTGAAAGGATCTACCCTCTCCCGAGCCTCTTGGACCTAAAATACCTGCAAAGGCGCTCTCCTCTCTCTCCCACAGTTGCAGCGAGGCTCTTGTGGACACTAAATGAAACTGTAACCATGCCAGCACAAACTCGATGACCTTGAGGTAGTCCGTCCCGCCGCTAGTGTTCACAGAGAGGCCCACCTGGAGCGAAAAACAGATAGATAACATGATAGGCCGAAAACAAAACAAGGAGATATTTTCATCACAACTCAAATACCACCCACTACATCATATCAGCCTCTCGGTACTCTTTTTGTATACTCCATGTATGTATATTTTGCTTGGGTTCGAACTACGTGGCAGCAGTCCCAGGGGAGTGATAGTTTCCATGTCACATACAAAGCCAGGACTATCTATATCAAACGGGGGAGCAGCTTCCTGTTTCAGATCAGAGCCAGAGCTGGTTGAGGGCAACACTTTCAGAGATCAACAGTGAAGTGTATAGCACAACAGGCGTGACATCATGATGTTGGTCATATGGTATAACGGTATACCGAGGTGGGTAGTAGTGAGTTACATTTACTGAAGTATATTTACTAGTGACTTTTTTCTTCAAATAGTGGTTATACACTTGCTTATTTGTACAAATGTAAACAAAAAAACAGCACAATGGTAAACCAGGGGCAAATATGAAGATCTAGAAATAAATATAAATTACCAAATCATAAGAATTTGGAGATATAGATGGTCCATATGTATATAACAATTTACATAATAATGCAGCCTGTATTGCAACTTATCAAATATGGCCAAATAACACATGCTTTACACTCCACAAGTAAAGCTAAACTTTTTTATGACTGGAATGTAATTGACTTTTGTATTAAATGTACATAAATTGGTGTTAAAATGTGGTCTGTTCTTTGTTCAAATCACAAGAATGAGTAAACAGTGTCTGCTTAAACTAATACCACCCAAACAATTACATGTTATCATATTTTTATTGGCCATAACATGGAAACATTCACAGGACAGGGAGGAAAAAGTAAGTGAACCTCCTGGCTGAGGATCCTAAGAGCTAATTAGACAAGTGGATGCAGAGTCAGGTGTGAGCCAACCTGTAGTCCAATCACTGAGGTGTGGCTTAAAGCTACCCTTGCCATTTAAAAACACACACTAGTTAAGAATTATCACTTATTGGGAAGCATTGTCTGATGTGCACAATGCCTCACTCAAAAGAGCTCTCTGAAGACCTACAATCAAGAAGGATTTATTTGTATAAAGCTGGAAAAGGTTACAAACCATCACTAAAAGTCATAAATCCACGGTTAGATAAAATTGTCTATAAATGGAAACAGTTTGGCACTGTTGCTTTACCAAGGAGTGGCCGCCCTGTAAAGATGACTCCAAGAGCACAGTGCACAATACTCAATGAGGTAAAAAAGAACCCTAGAGTGTCAGCGAAAGACTTACAGAAATCACTGGCACATGACAACATGTCTATTGACACATCTACAATACATAAAACATTGAACAAGAATGGAGTTCATGGGAGAACGCCATGGAGGAAGCCAGTGCTGTCCAAAAAAAACATTGCTGCATGTTTGTGAAAGAGCACTTGGATGCTCCACAGCACTACGGGCAAAATATTCTGTGGACTGGTGAAACCAAAGTCAAATTGTTTGAAAGGAGCATAAAACGCCATGTGTGGAGGAACAATAGAAAAGCACACCAACATCAAAACCCTATCCTCACTGTGAAGGATGGTGAAGGGAGCATCATGGTGTGGGGCTGCTTTGTTGCCTCAGGACCTGGACAATCTGCTATCGTCAATTGAAAAATGAATTCACAATTAAGATATTTTGTAGAAAAGCTTGATCTGTCCAGCAGCTGAAGCTCAAAGGAGGATGTGTGCTACAACTGGCAATGACCCAAAGCACAAAGCAAATCCACTTCAGAATGGTTTCAGAAGAAAAAAATAGGCGCTTTGGAATGGCTCAGTCAAAGTCCTGACCTAAACCTAAAATGCTGTGGCATGACCTCAAGAAAGCCAGACAAAGAGGAATTGTCCAGAGAGGAATTGTCCAAGATTCATACTGATCATTCACATCTAATCTGCAACTACAGTAAATGTCTGGATGAAGTTATTGCTGCCAAAGGAGGGTCAACCAGCTATTGAATCCAAGGGTGTACTCACTTATTCCTTGCTGTCCTGTGAATGTATGGCCAATAAAAAAAATGACAACATGTAATTGTTTGGGTGATATTAGTTTCAGCAGACACTGTTTACTCATTCTTGTGATTTTGATCAGACCATTTTATGACCAATTTAGGCAGAAATAAGAAACTCCAAAGGGTTCAAATACTTTTCCCTCCCACTGTGCACACTGTAATGAGAAGTACACCCAAGTTATTAGTCCTCTACGAAGAGTTTGTCAGAAAAATGTAACTAGAAAAAGCAGACTTATGAACTTGTTATTAGTTATGAACATTTTTTGAAACATGAGGTGAAGGAACATTAAGAGTCAAGATAAAGACAGAGCCACAATGGGAACAGGCAAAAATCCTTTATTTCTTCATTATCTACCTTCAGATGTTACTTTTGATCATGACAGATCAAATTATGTCAGATCAGAGATGAAGGCAAGTTACTCTCTGCTTTAGCACTGTTTGCCAAAGGTGATTTCTGCATATCCTGTTTCTATATTGTGAACTTTCCAAATTGAGCTCTGGAGAATATGGTTTTGACGTGGTAGAGTCTTTAACAAAATAAAATCTGACCTTGAGATGAATTTCTTTTTTTATTACCTTTTTTGTGAGTTTTTTTTTTTTTTATATAGTTTTTGCAGTCCTTTTACCCTCTCTCCAAATGATGTTCTTGGATTTGGGACACAGTAAAACTTATCCTTGAAACAAACAAATAAATCAAAAAATAACATGTCCTGGTGGCTGGCGGTATCTTTTTTTTTTTTTTTTGCGCAGACAACTCTTCATCAGCAGATGGGGTTTGCCCGTTGCCATGGAGATGTCCTGGGGTGACCTCATTGTGGGACTCCGGTCATGCAGAACAGATGCCATATACTGTACCATATACAGTAAATGTGAAGCGGCTGGAGAGGGGGGAGGTCCGGCTGAGACACGCACTTTCCCGCGGCTCTTGTTTCATCAGGGATTAAATATCGGCGAGAGATTAGGGAAACAAAATGACTGACGTTATGTGCTACGATTATGGCATGTGTGATAATGCCTTGTTTCAGGCAAAAAGGTTCAGACACTACAAGGACCGAAGCAAAGACAATGGTGAATGCAGTGCTTACAAAGGGTGCCTGAACCCTCCACAGTTTCAGAGCCAGTTTCAGAGGCATGTGTGTTGTGGCTCAGGGATGGCACTAATTCGAGGATCTTTGAGGTTTTAAGCGAGTACGGGATTGGTAAACATGGTAAACTTGCATGTATAGGCTTATGTATGTCTATTTCTCCACATTTGCTAATGTTTGGGTCATATAGTTACATTTAATTGGATATTGACCCTCCCAATGTAGAGGATGTTGACTTACAGCATTTTCATTCTTAACAGATACCTCCGCATTCTGTTGCCAGGAAAATCTCTGCGGATTTTGCGCATGCTCCATGTGAAATAGGTTATACGTTTAGCTTGCTTGTTTGATCAAAATTCCAACTTTAATTTGAATGGCAAAAACCTCGAATCAAAGGCAATCAGAACTGCTCTGTCAGTGAGAGAGGGAGAAAGCGGCTGTCATCATAAGTGGCTCTCTGAACTGGTCAAATACATCACTGGTGGAAATCCTTATGTCAAAACAAATAATTATAAGAAATGGCATAAGTCAATGTTGACACTCCGGTGACATAATCTGCATAAACTGCGCCTTCTGAGTGGGTGGCACCTGGATAATCATATTCCATAGGTGGTCCCCTCCTAGACACAATACTGATCGGTGTATAGATACAAGTCTATAATCTCCAGGATGTTGATATGAGCTTTACAAGAGCAGAGAGTTGTTACAATATACTTGTTATATATTGCAATTATCAGACCAAAAGTATTGTTAATTGTCCTCTGATAACAAATCCGTCTCCATGTGGATAAAAACTGCTAATGCTTTATAGCTTTGGTCTCAGCAGCCATCTTAAACAAATACAAAAGAAATCACAATTAGTTCTAGCAGGCCGACTAAAATATGTAACGTAATTTGAATGCCAGTCCAGTTAATATGAAGATACATCTTTGTGTTTTTATATTCTGATACCTTTAGTGGCCACACTGATCACACAAAAGAGGTGCCCTTAATCCACTTGTTACGCACTGAATGGCTCGTGGTCATGTGACTCGATCAGAGCGTGTATATATCGGCACAAATTAACTTGACTTTTTTTTCCACTTCTCGAGGCAGCGCTCCGACCTGTGTGAGCCGTCGCCAAAGTCGCATCTCATAACAAACGACGGAGGAGGATAATGGCCTGCTGTTGCCATAGAAACCACGAAGCAGTCTCTTCTCCTCAGTCGCTCTCTCCCTCTCTCCGTTTTTTCCGACAGAGAAGCTGAACTCAGTGCCCCCACCGTTGCCTCCTCCTCACCCCAGCCCTTTCCTCTTCCTTCTGCATTAGGAGTTTTCTTTTTTTTTCCCTCTCCCTCTCTCTCTCTCTTTCTGTGTGTGTTGGGTACATCAGCCCCCTCGCCACTCCTCCTCAAAGCCTAATCTGCACTCACTGAGCCTCCAAGTACTACACATGCACAAAGCAGGGTCATGTCGAGTTTATGCTTTGGGTTTGCGTTCAGAATTACGACGTTACAAGCAACAACTACATTCAGGCGAGGCTATTTAGGGTACTACAGTAGAAGACGAAGAACTTCATTTGTATGGCAGTAATGACAGTAATGACAGAAAGGATTCAATTGTTTGGGGACTTGTATATTGCAAAGTCTGCTTCGCCTTCCCATGTTCCCAATTTTACCTTTTTCCATGCTTCTGTATTACGTAAGCTCTCAGTCCCAGGTATCCAGTCATGGTCAACATAGTGCAAAGGTAGTCGACAGGGTAAAAATATATCAATAACCTCATTTAGACCACTACTTGGTGAAAACCTTTGCTGATCTACATCTTTATATATATGACTATTTTCATTGATTGAATGTTTTTAATGGAGTTTTACATTGAGCTACTGTGATAATACTATAAATGTGTCTAAAGGTCTTAAAATAGGGGTGCTCAAAGTCAATTTTTGATGGCCCTCAGACTTCTTGTTGAATTGGCACACATCTCCAGAGGTAGTTCTTTTTAATGCAAGTTTCATTTTTTCACACAGTTAAAACCTCAAAACCTAACATTTTATTGTGAGACAGAACTGGCATTATGGTTCCAAGGCTCTTAAATGCACCCAGGTGAATGGTTCATTACACTGACAACTGATCTTTGGCCCTCCACACTGCATACACTTTGATATGTGGCCCTTGATGAAAAAAGTTTGTACACCCCTTATCTAAAATGACCTTCCTAGAAGTTGCATGGAGAATCTAAGAGTGTATGGAATCATGTAAGTACTTCTGAAACTTACGTTATTAATATTCTACACCTAAAAGTTCCTCATTTGTGGTACAATTTCCTCAAGTTCTGCAGTTTTTTTTCCTTAAGAGTGTAAGCAGCGGCAGCAGCATGTGAAGGTTGTGCTTGTGTACCCAGGCCTCTCCCGTATAGACCACGCACTCCTTTGATCGTCCTGAGATCCTTCACATGTTCAGCCCGCGGTCGATGACCTCTGCCTCTTCCTCCTACAGATTCTCACGAGCGGGTCGGGCCGCTGTGATGGTCAGCCAGCACTTGTGTTGAGGTCCAATTCGGTGCTCACATAAACACCGACCGCATGTGCGCTAAGACGTACAGGCCTATGATCACTCTTTTGTCCTCTTCCTCCTCCATCACAATGACAACGGCCGCATCACTTTTAAGTTTCAGGCCCAACTTTCCAGCAACACACAACGCATCATCAAAGCCCGGATTAAACTTTTTTCTTTTTTTTTTTCGTCCTTCTTTCTCTCTCTTCTTCTTTTTGTGGAGTAACGGCTTTGGCTGCTGGAAGATTTAAGCTTATTAACTTAAAGAGCAGGGGAAGGGAGTCTCACTGATGTATGGCAGACTTCAAAGATGCGCTAATCTGTCGGTACACACGGCCTGTACTGCCTATTTATACTGGGAAGCCATGTTTCTTCCAAATGACTTCCTGTAGCCACTCTGTTTGTCCCTGTGTCTAGACAGCGACGTTGGCTTCATTTCCTCTTTCCAACACCGATGCTGCTTAACAAATGTGTTAAACGTAAGATAAACTGACGGAAATGTCCTAAAAGCCACTGATGCCTCGTCTTCATTTGTTATATTTTCAAATAGCGCTGAATAGGTTTCATTGTGCGGTGATAGTTTTAAACACACAATAAACACATGCAAGACCCCATGTTGACAAGATGCTGTTATTATATTTTGAATATTGCAAAATAAATTATATACACAAATAAAAAAATCCATCTCAGCGATCTGCCTTTTGTAAAATTGAGATTTTGATATGATTGCGATTAATCTCGCCGCCCCATACACTGGTGTCTTGTCTTCTGAATGAATGAATAAAAAGTATTTTCTGTCCTATCATATTCGTTACCCTTTTGTGCGTTTCCCTGGCACGGCAGAAGCAGCAGATGTTGGCATGATTGATATGCTTCATTATGGATTAGAAAAGCCTTTATATCAATCCCTGCTCATACACAGTGCTGATTCATCTCCTCTCAGCAGGAGATCTTTGATAATCACTTTTCATGATAGATTATGGTCTTACTCCAGATTAGCATTAAAGATTGGAGAGCGCTGTTGCTTTGTGGTTGTAGTTCAGGGTGAGTGAAGCAGAGTTGAATGTTAAAATCCAGCAATAAAATTCAGATTTAATGGTATGAAGGCACAAGAAACAAGTCAACGCAGTAACCAGCTACAGGTGTGGCAACAATTTTCAAACCCTTTATGTTGCTCCTGATATCCAACTTCTAGGCCGTGTAAAGTAACTTCTGTCTTAAGTTTGATCTCAAAGCTAATCATCCACAACATCATGTGAAGCTGAAGGCAGCATCACAGGCATCATTAGAGCGATCTTTTTAAATTAATCACATTCTATAAAAGTATGTGTGTCTTATTTCTAGTATCTTTCAATCAAACTGGAATAGACAAGACCAAACTTGCTCTTGTTTCCAGGAGAATGACCCTGTAGGAAGAGGTCAGGCGGAAACAAGTGCGACGGTATTCACGCTCGCATGTCTAAATGTGGCTAATGAGACGCACTAAACAGGTAAACAGATGCCTTTAACATCAACTAAACATGCTGTGTGAGATAATGGGCGAGACAGTATGCATGAACTGTTCATTACAGCTATAGAACCAACATTGTGTGAAATATTGGCTTCTACATAATTCATAACAGACTTGACAGGACTCAGGAGTAACAAAAAAGTACAAATAAGTTCCAAATTGAAGAGATACATTTTTTTAGTTGAATATGTTTTGCCTCTCACTGATGAAGCTTCGGTAATTTCATGTTCTCATTTAAATGTATGATGATTTGTTACAAAATCTGTCCTTTGTTAATTGGTGGAGTCTTCCCTTTAAAGCAGCTCTATGGCAACTGCAAAGGGAGGCTCAGGTAGAGGCGCGAGCTCTCTCTCAAGTGTGCAGCAAGTACTGTGGCATATGGTGCTATGAAAGTGCAAAGATGGATTTAGCTTTTTTTTCTTTTTTGAGACCTGTCCTCTCAGTCAAGGTGAGGAAAAAGATGTCACTCTTAATTATGGAGCCGATCTCACACATACACAAAAAAAGCAGAGTTTAATATTGATTTCTTTTGAAACCATTCAGTGGTACAAATAATGGCTGGGATTTGTATTGACGAGCTTCACAAAGAGCTTTAGTTGACCACAATGAATTCACTTGGAATACTGGGTGGAGTTGAACTATGCATGAAGCCAAAGCTGCCCCCAGAAAAGTGGCCGGCTATCTGCGCAAAATGCTACTCCAGCCACCATCACCACTCATCACTCACACACGACAATCATTCATAGACAAGGTGGGTGACTGTTCAAACTCCTGACATAGTACATATTCCTCAAATGTATTTACAGTATTTGCAAGAGTCGTGCGTCTGACAGTCCTTGACTAATTACTTGTTTACCTCCGATCTGTATTTTTGCAATTTCAGGCGCGCACAACGATAAAAAAAAAGATCAAAACAGCAACATTATTTCATAAACCGTCAAGGTCTGCGTACGCACACTCAAAACAAGACAGTGATTCATAAATATTATGTAAGAAATTCCAAAGAACACAACATTTGTAAAACACAACGAAAAGCCAAAATCAAAACTGACACAGAGAAGCTTCTGCCAGTGTCAATATTACGATGCCATTAAAATGCAAAACCTTTGACTGAAATGTTTGTCTGATGAAGTTGAGCTCATTGTGCACCATCTTTAAACCGAAATAAGCTCGTAACCAGTTGCACAAGATGCAGTAGCAGTTGTTTAGTCTCCTTTTTTGCTGATAGCACGAAACTCTGTCTCCCATCCCTCCCTCGTAAAGCTCCCAGATGTTAAAGGTGTTCGTGTGTGCGTGTGTGTGTGCGTGTATTTGCTGTTGAGAGCTGCCCTGGGACAGCCGTGTGTGGCACTGGCCTCTTTTGATCCGGCCCACTCCCTTGTCCCGGTTCAAAGCGGTCTCTCAAGAACAAAGTGGAGCATGCGGAGGGCCAGAGGAGGAGACCAACCATGTGTGAAGACGTGCAACTTTCTCCCACTGTCTTTCATCGCGCCGCGCTTTAAGAACACCATTATGTCTGTCCCCTTCTGCCCCGTATAGGCCGCCGGTTCCCACAGGCTGAACAATACGTCAGTCAAGCGTGGCAGCATTGTCCGAGGGGCGGTGTGATGGAAGTGAAATTACTATATGGGGCTGCTTATGGCTGCAGGGGACTCGGCAGAGCTACGGCGTCATGAAGAGGACGGATGTGGGTATTTAGGAGAAGGGTGCAAGTAAGTCACCTCGTACTGCACACTGTATTATTGTAAGAAAGTTATTAAGTAAGGGAAGCACAATACATATAGGAAGAAGAAGTTATATCACAAGTCTTTTAGAGATGAAACACTAAAAGGGCACTTCTGTAAACATGAATAGTCGATCAAAATTGTACATAAACTTTGCGAGTGTGGGTGTCTCCTGATCCTCTGTGTCCCCTGTCCCTGTCGTCCTTGTGTCGATGTATAGGTTCTCGCTGTTTGCCAGCTCCCAGACCACAGCCGGGGCCGACCGTTACCCCGCCACACACGGATACACAGGGGCCTACAGCGCGGAGGAAATTACAGATGCTATCAGCTAACTTCAAGAACACCTCCCTCTCCCTCACCCTTACACCCTCCCCCCCTCCCACCCTCCCGCCTCCCTTTTCCTGTGATTCTTTCTCTTTGCTCTTTCTTCTTCTACGCACTGCTGCACAAACGCCAGTCAGCAAGGTATGCGACGCTCCATTGAGGCCGGCCAGCGGGATGTCTCTCACTTCAAATTGGTCCCGCTGTTAGGGGATTTGATCGCCCACCCCCACCCCCCTTACACACACACACACACACACACACACTCACACACTCCAACCAGTCAACTTTCGCTCCTGCTTAGGCGTCCCAAGCGCACCGCAGCCGGACAGTCACTGAATGGATGACCGTGACTTTGTGGATAGCATCAAAGAACAATAAAATGAGAAACGAGCTTCATTTGAATACAGTTTTATTCAAGCCTTACAGGTCGTCTCCGGGTGTTTCCTGCCCAACTATAGCGATGGCACGACAGCCTCACTTTTAAATTGGCTCCAAGAAAGCCGTTCCTGTTACATGATGGTTTCCACACACACACGTAAAAAAAAACAAAAAAACTGATCATTTACAGCAGTGGTTCCCAACCTTTTTTTTCTTGCGTACCCCTTGAGTCGCTGTATTATACTTATCTCAAGGATGTTGCCAGTACCATTACAAAGTGGCCAACTAAACTAAAATTATTCAGCATTCAATAGTGTGTTGTGTTGAAAATGAGGCTAACAAAATTAAACCTCAGTTTCCTTAATGCTGGAATTCTACTCAGTTTCACTTCATATTTTTAAGTGCTCAAGTACCCGTAGCTCGGATTAAGAAACACTGATTTACAGTGTATAGTAAGAAGGACATTTAAGTTACCTTCTATTTTTTTTGTTTCAATCTGTGTCCTGCAAAAAAAAAAGAGATGGCAGGTTTTAGTGATATGTGACGATATTCTGCAACAATACAATTTTGGCGATATATTAAGAGTACTATGAAGTAATCAAATCCCACTGAAATTTGTACTGGCAAATATTTCCTGGGTTTTTCTGTAAACGAACAAACAAAAAGTTGTCTGAGGAGAGGATAAAAATAAAAATGGTAAGGTAAGGCATCAACCAGGTTCTCCACTTTCCACAAGTCATTCATCGTATCCCTTTACAAATGCATATACATATTTTTCTGCAGGTGATAGCTGTAATTTAATACAACACTGTACACCAGATATTTATCCACCCAAAACTCTTCATGTCTGAACTCGTCAATTCCCGAAACAGCACATTTCTTCCGAATTTTCCGGTGTACAGTCATCCTTGCGAAATTTATATCTGCCCCTCTGGGTGGTTATGCTTTGGTGCCTTTATGGCTGAGGATTTACTTTGTGGCAACAGCCTGGGTTTGTTGCTAACTATATCCAGGTGTCTGTATGCCCAGTGTTTAACTCTGTTGCAAATATTTTAAAGCAAAGTTGACAGAGGAGACACAAATGTGTGATGCGTTGTTGCGTCTAACTGTCTTGTCCACTGAAGGAATAAGTTGACAAGAAACTGGTGAAACTTAAAATTGTGTTGAGTGTATTAACACATTTGATAAAAAACTCCTTGATAGTATTTAAGTATAAAAGACTAGTGTATGGTTAACAGTGATATGATCCCAATCTCAAAACATAAACATTTATGCAAAAAAGTTTGAAATTTTAAATCATTCTATAGATTTACATACTGTGGCAAGAGTAACCAAAGTTTTTACTCGTATTGATAGAAGAAGAAGAAGAAGATCTTTATTTATATAGCGCCTTTCACAGACATAGTCACAAATAGGTAATGATAGGTGATAGGTCACATACACTGTGAAAGTAAAGTCGGTTTAGCATTGTGTAGAACAAACTACTCTCAGTGGCAAATGACTTCCAAACATTTCTGTAATATATACAATTGAGAAAATGTAGTGGCTTTAAAATTTGGTCCTTGCACTCCCCATTGTGCCTGCTTGTAAGAAAGGATAATGCACCCTCTGACATGTGTCAATCGAGAGATAATCTGTGTAATCCAATGGCGATAATGCCCAATTGCTTCACATAAATAGCTACGTGTGGAAAAATCACTTAAATTATGCCATTCGGTAAGGGTTTGGCAGCGGCAAATGTCTTTATTTTATGGTGCTGCAGCCTTTGTGGGTCATTGGTGGTGCCAGTCACAAACTGTACAGTAGGTTACAATACTGATTATAACTAACAAGCCTTTGCTGTCAGTGGTTCACTTTACTTCATTGCGCCCTGCCCCCCGTCTCCTCCAGGTACACTTCGTTCTAAGTTTCACACAAATAACGTTTTAAACCCTCATCTGCTTTCCCTCTCTTTCTCTCGTTCTCTTTCCTTTTTTGTTTGCGAAGTGGGGGGTGGCTCTCCTGTGGCCTGCAGCTGCTTTCTGGGCTTCCTCCGCTGTTCTCAAGGGCCAAATAAAACCCTATTATAAGTTTGAGGGAGGGCAGCATTCATGTCATGTGGACGCGCAGATGAAATGCAGCTACAGTGTGAATGAGAAGAAATCCTATCCCGCCCTCTCAACCAGGTGGCTCTCCTGAAAACTCCGCTCAGACAGATGGCCCGACCCCAACAATATCTCAATGAGCAAAGCAAGGTTCTTAGATTTGAGAGGGGGGTGAGAAGTGCTCGAGAGAGAGAGAGAGAGACGTACAGTATTCAGGGCAAACCCTTTAGTGGTTACTGGACAAAGGAAGAAGTGTATCAAATCTGTGCTGAGGCAAACCTACAAAATTACATTGTGCTGCACAATTTATTGCCAAATTATCGTTGGCAATAAACAATATATTAGGCGATGCTGCTGATGCAATATCCATAGAGAAAGCATTTCTCACAAAAGCACTGAAGTCTCAATCCTACTGAGACTCACATACCTTTTGCTGACACAGCCTAAAAGAAAAACGCATAAAATGGTGCAAAAAGTTCAGTATTAGTTATGAAGTTATGGCAAGTATGACAGTGGAGGTTCTATAGCTAATGTTTAGGTTGAACCAACTATTCAGCAAGTCTTTTTTTTTTTTTGCATTTAATCAACAAAAGTCCCCCAAATTCCGCTGTAAGACACAGATTCCAGTCACCGCATGCTTAGCTGTTTTTCAATTAAAAACTGCAGGCGATCGCAAATTCATTCACGGTGGGTGGCTTGTATGTCCAATGATATGTAAATTAAATACTTTTAGTCATCAAGCTTTTGACTCTGGACGATGCTATAGGACCACAAGATCAGTCAGTAACATCTATGTGCCTCTTCACCTGAAACAGTGAAGAGGCACCAAGAGGCTCTTGGTTCCTCTTCAGTGTTTCAGAAGAAGAAATTTGTAGTTCTCAAATGCCTTTGGCTCATTAGCTAGCTGTTTGTTTACTTTTAAAAAGCTGCTTTCTTTAGGAACATAATGAACACCACCAAAATCCACCAAACCCCACAAAAACACGGCAAAGACATACAAAAGTATCCAGTGAAACAATGTGGAGCACAGAAACCACAAATGCAGTTAGCAGAAAAAGGCAAAATGCACAGCTGTACCAAGAGAGAATGAGGTTATTGCTTGACGGTCAAGAGGCCATGAAAATCAGTCCCAAGCCTGGATAAATGAAGAGGATTGATGTATAATGAATGCTATAGCTATAGGGAATTGCAGCAAGAGGGTTAAAGAGTAAAAAGAAACTTAACAGAACAAAAAAGATTCAGTGCTACTCGATAATACACACAATCACTTTACAATCTTTGCACAAAATTATATGATGGGGTTGTAGCAGTCACCCTAAACCAGTTAGCTAAAAAAAACTCTCAAGAGATCGCCCCGTTGGGTTTACCACATGGTACAGTCCAGCTTTCATATCCAGCTGTGGGACACTCTATAGGTTTCCTGCTGGGACCCTTTTCAAACCATTCAGACCAGATGACGCAGCCAAAACACGTTCGCTGTTTTAAAAAAAGATACCCATTAATAATGACGAGAAAAGCTTGTGATAAAAAATCGCCGTAAAAACCTTTTGTCAGATTGACAAATGTTTGCAGAGATTTATGTGGCGAGTGTTTGCTTTACTCCTAGGTGTCAGGCTGGGCTAATGCTTGGATGAACAGGGGCTTCTGATAGCATCACCCAGCCACGAGCGGGGTAATTCCAGCGCTGCCACTCCATAAAAGGCCTCATGTTACACACTATTTATATCCAATTGCGTGGAACTACATAAACACCCTTTGCCGTAAGGTGTTTTGTGGCCATTTTTCTTCCTCCCCTTCCTTTCCCCGCCTAATCTTTGGAGTACTAAATTTGCCTTCTCAAGCCACCCACATCCAGATAAGTCCAATCGCGGCGCACTTATCAGTCACTGCAGACACTGAACCAAAAGGGCTTTATTTAAACAACCACTCGCCCATATACTGTAGATACCACGTCTGTTTTCACTGGCTTGGTAAATATTATGAATGTATGACATGCCGTCTCTGTCTGGAGGGAGCACTGAGCAGGATTACTGTAATACATGCAATATTATTATAATATTATTTAGCAATCAATATTCTGACTACACACCACAAATTGTTATATTTTAAGTGGCGCATGTTACTATGGCAGACTCACACCAGCATGTGTTTTGTCGACGAGCTGTGTAGCAGTAAATGTGCCCATTTGCCTAGCAACAGGCGCCCTCACTACCTGTAGCTCCTCGGGTTTTAGCGTGTCGATTTTTGTACCCAGTGGGAAATTAACTCATAACCCTGTGTGTTTTATATTTGTGTCAACAATTAATTATGCACTCCCCAGTGATACTATCATCAGGGGTTGATGGCAAATTGCCTCTTGCCGCCTCCACCAAAGAATTCATAAGGAACCTGTGGAGCTGATGTACACTTCTGATTGCACCTGTTATACATATTTCAGTACCAGCCGGGGAGAGATGTATGTCTGCAAAAAGACAGACTGGCACCTGATTGAATGAACTAATGTCACGTTTTTGCTCATAGGTGCAAGCCGTAAATTAGCATGTAACATTTTGTACTTTTACTGGTGCAGGCAACGTCAGGGAAAGACGCTTCATGTAAATGTGATGTTTGATTTATCGGATTGGCAGATGGCGCGGATTGGCCGCCTCACCTCAGTCCTTACATTGTGTACCCCCACTAAGTTAGGAGTGAAATAAACACGACAGTAGCGCTTTGAGAAGCTGGTCGAGCTTGTAAAAAAAATACGCATTAAGTATTATTATTATTATAATACCTTCATCACCGTAATAGGAAAATCATTTGCTGCGGGAAAGAGCGCATGTAGCATAAGGATTTTGTGCGAGTGGGCGTGTGTGCAGTACATTTAAATGTTTTCATCTATAGTAAGAAGATAGAGACAGTATCCTTTGCAGTGACCTAAAGGTGTCAGCTGTGGATTTCTCTGGAGGGCAGTTTAAAGTTAATAAATCATACTATATGTCAGGTTTACACCCAGTCGTAGAAAAAAATTAATAAATGTATCAATGCGCCAAGTTTGTGTTTATGGAAAGTTGCATGAAACAGAGTAATGTTAAATGTATGCTTTACTTTGTTGTACATATGTGTAATTTGTGTATACCCATACAGAATCTCTGTTCTCTAATAACAATAAAAATGTTAGTTCAAAAAAAAAAAAAGTCACGTGTTAGAGGATTAAACGCACGATGACAGCCCTGACAGGTGACCACAGCGACTGGCCGCACAAACTTCAGCAGTGATTATGTTATCTCTCCGGACAGATCTCTCGGGGCATGTTTCTGACGCTCTAAACCGCTCCCCTCTCCCTCTGTCCGTCCGTCAGTCAGTCATGTCTCCCTGGATGTGTCCACGCTGTGAGTGCAGTTGTGGGTGACAGTGCTGTTGCTGTGAGTGCATTGAGCTGATGGCGTCTGAAGACCATTAGCGTTGCATTGGGAGAATACATTCCGGGACTGTCCAGCCAATACAAGCAGTCGGCGTCCCGTAATGAGGTGTGACCAGGCCGTTTCCATGGAGACACCCACCAAGCCCACACTGTACTTCCCGTCTGCGCTATCTGTCCACGTGAGTAAGAGGATGGGGTTTGATGGCTACACACAGCCCAACGTGGCTGAGATAGGTTGAACGTTCATACATGTTGCTTACAGTTTTCAAAGGAATACGAAATCACTCTTTATAGTAACTTGAAGATACCTAGTGTAGCCCCTTTAGTGTGTATGTTCCCCCCCCCAAACAAAAAAAAAACATTAAAATATGACTTAAGCTAGGAAAACGTTCAATGTTAGGATGAACTGTATATTAATTTGCAGTTTGGCACATAAAAAAAACTTCCTTCATTAATTTTTTTCTGAAGAGGACAGGTTAAAAGTGCATTACGCAACTTTTTATGCATATTTGACCTTTTAGTGACCCAATGGCTGTATTAGAGGTTAGAATGATGCTGATCTCTGGGACGCTCCAGGATCAAGTGTTTTGTAGGCTTTGCAATGAGATCCTGGAGCGTCCAAGAGACCACTGTGATGAAAAGTAAAAGCGACATGCTGACCACTCATACAGCAGCTCAAACATGCACAAATATCAACCTTTCTTTTCCCGCACGTAAAAAGTTACACAATGCACCTTTAAGTCTCCTTCTGTTCAGTGTTCTCACTCCTGACGAGCTCAGGTAGAGTGGACTTCCCCTGACCACCAAACACAGGGGGCGGAGTCACAGCTCAGGTGCAGGGGGCAGGGGGGCTCGGGGACAGGTACGGTCCCGCCTCTGTTCAGCCTTGCTCCTGTGTTTATGCCCAAGGAGAGGTCTCTTTCCCAGGTCTCTCTTGGCCTCGCTGCAGAGGTCTCTTGGCTGAAGTCCACGCGGCACAAAGAGCCCGGGCATTCCAGCTGTCTGCCTCTAATCCACTGTGTCAGCTCGCGTTAATGTTGTGCCGTGAAATCTGAGGGCGCAAAGCGGTATGGAAGATCTACAAGAAAAAAAATCAACCCTAGCTAAGAATGCCTGTGGAAAAGGCCACCACACAGGGAGCCAGTCTGCTACTGCTGCTGGTGAAGTTAATGGCCGGGGTCAAGGAGATGTGCTGTGTATGCTGCATGGACTGAGGGTGAAAACAGTAGTTCAGAGGAATTCATGTTTTGCACTAGTCTGAAGACATGTCAAAATGTTTTTTTTTTTTACATGATTCATAATTTTATGAAGCCCATTTATTTTTCTCAAGATATTTAAACGGAATAAACAGCAATCGGGCTACTGTGGTTGCAATTTACATACAAATGCTTTGTACAGTTGAACTAATATTCTTATTTGCTTGCTTTTTATTTTTTTATATTTTATCATTTTTCTTCATTTTCAATTAGACAACCTTTTACAAAGTCAAAGAAGCCTTTAGGATGAGAGGCAAACGATCTACAAACAAAAAATAACCTTGTCCATATATTCCCTGCCTTTATTTTATTACTAAATGTGTGACGCTTTGTAATATTGTAATAGAGTTGTAATCTTGAATTTAACTCTTCCCCTTGTTTTTATTTTGAAGCATCTGAACGTGTGGCCAAAACTTAACCAGTTGCGAAATGAGCATAATATTGTGCATATAAATTTCGAGGATGTAATCTAAATAAAAAGCGAGGAGAAAGGGGGCAGGGGGAGCTAAAGTGAGACTAAATCAGCATTTCCGCTGGCGCTCCGGACCCCTGCGGTCTGGTCTGACACACAATAGAGGAATGACACGCTTCTGTGGACGCTTAATTATCTTCGACACACACAGTCCCCCCCCCCCCCCCCCCAGCCCCAGCCCCGCAAAGACACACAAGCAGTGCACGTGCAACGAGCAGACCACCGAATGCCCACACACACATACAGCGTGCACACCCCACCATATAGCCGCCACAGCGCACACCCGGCTATTCACCAAAAGTTTTTTTTTTTTTTTGAAGTCCAAGTGGAACCATCCATTTTCCACATACTGTAGCTCACACTTTTGTCTGACATAGCATCCAGCAGCAGGACAAAAGACACACTTTGGAGGAGCTATGCCGCGATCCCACCTACCACACAAGGCACCCCCCAGGACGCCATAACGTACTGACAAACTTTGGAGACAGTCACTGTGCCTTAATGTACAGTGAATCTATGTCTCTCAGCGTTTGATTGGGTTGACAGGGCGCCCTCTGGTGTACTGTAATAAAAAAAAAAGGTCTAATTGGATTGAAATGATTTCTGTATCAAAACAGTAGGGCTGCAGAAAACACCTAACTGCAATGTGTTGTGATTAGATTTGGCATTTATGTTTTGAAATCAATTCGGATGATCACATTTAAAACAAGTTCACTACAATGTCAACATAATCTCATACTATGCTGAATTGTCTTGTTTTTAAGATACCATGCTATTTCCACCATAATACTATGCTATTATTCTGCAGAAAAAGTAAAGTGCGACAACAAAATCTGATAGTTGTGTGTTTCTGTGAAAGAGTAAAGGCGCAGAGGGCTTGTGTCCCAAGTGAGCAGTGTGCAGGTGTCTCAGACAGCCTGCTCTGTCCCGGGGTAATTAGCTGCTTCATTTACAGCCCCACAGTGAGAGGCCATGTGCACTGCTGCTGCCTGATTCTCATGACTCTGCACTTCTGCGGAAACAGCATTTTCTCTTTCTTCTGCAAGAGCCAAAGGGCGAGGCTCTCATTATCACATCAGTGTCATCTTTCTCAGGTTCCCTCCAAAAGCACGTTCGCATCGTTCAATGACAGTGTGCGGACACACGGTTAAGGCTGTACAACATGCTTGTATCCTGTTCGTATGTGTTTCACTATTGTAATGCACACCATTAACTAAACTTGTTTAGCAGGTTGAGGCTGGCCATGGAGCTAAGTGCCGTCACACAAATGCGAAACGAAACCCTGTCCTCATTTTGAGTCAAGCACACACATTTTTAAACTTAACTTCACCTCATCAGCAGCTGGTCCCAGTGTAATAATGACCTACACACAGTCAGGGTATTGCCAGAGGATACTGGACCTGAAACAGCATCCTCTAAGTTGGACAAACTACATTCAGCTTAGATGTAGCTTTTTACTGTAAACTTTTTTTTTTAGTGGGATTTACCAACAAGTGCTATCACCACTGATTCAAACGATTTTGGAAACATTTGTAATTGTGATTTTTCTTCAGTATTGAGACTAGATTTGCAATTAGCTCTAGTAATTAGTGCAGATTTGAAGACAAGCATTCAACCATACAGAACACGGACACATTACTGAACTAAACTAGAACCAATGAAGTTTTTTAAATGTCACTTATATCTTCTTCTGTGTCACGCTAGAGTCATCTTCACACACCTAACATAATAATGCACGTCATGCCCGGGAACCCACCTCCAGATCTTGAGCTGGGTTCGTGCTCATGAGCCAAGAGTACAACTTGTTGATTAGCCGAACCGGACAACCCAGACAAAATCCACCCACACGCTGGAGAATTCAATCTCCACTCAAGAAAGGCCGATGCAGCCCGGAAATCGAACCCGTGTGCTCTAACTTCTCAAGGCGCACAAGTGGACCCCGAATCATTCTTTCTCCCCACAATCGGTGATAGTAAACTGGTATTCTCTAACTCCAAGAACAACCGTTAACGTGTAATGGATACCTGAGAGATTCACTAGAAAGCGCCTCTCCTCGACTTTCTCAAGACATCTAAAAATAAACCCCACATTTTCGCCCAGTTTTTTCCCACTTCCTATCCGCTCTGCCTGTTGCTGTGTGTCTGGTATTTTGAAGTGCGTCTGGACTCGGGTTGTGTTTCCCTTAAGTTCATTCCAATCTCGGCCTCCTTGTGTCCGCGGAAGGTTGAAAGCACCGTCGAACACAGGGGAGTCTTGCTCTTAGTCTTCCTCGGCTATCTCGCCCTCTCATCTCCACTCCAGGCCGAACCGCTCGGTGCAAGCCAACCTGCCCGAGACCAGAGGAGAAGGAGGTAACAGTGGTGCGGACAGAAAGGGAGAGGGGGAGAGAGGGAGGGAGAGAGGAGTAGCGAGACAAGACAAAGGCAGGAGTGGGGAGAAATACTGAACACAGTGTCTGTTGTGCGCATGAGGCCGGACTTGGCACAAACAGCGGCCGGTCTGTAAGAGTATCCTGCGCTGCTCTCTGCTCCATGCCTCCCGCCTCAATACTGTCTTTGTCCTCCCTGTGTGCACGGTGACACCTGGCCCCGGCAACGCTCTGTCTCCTCTGCTTTAACTCGGGACGACGAGGACAGGATGGGACAATGTAGGACACCAGATAGGACAGGATAGGAGCATGATGGGAATACTAAATGCAGGTAACAATTGCTCATGCGCTGGATATTTGGAGTTCCACAAAAAAGCACACTGTATCCGAGAAAACACACACTGAGTTGAAATATTATAGTACCTATGAGCTTCTTGACTGGAGCTCACAGCCTATAGGCCAGAGTAACGCCTCATTTGAAAGCTCAGGCCTACAAAACTGATCATAATTTTTTTTGTCTTGTTTTGATCTTTGTTTTGTCTTGTTTTTTTTTGTCACATTTCTGCCGCTCTTTGTGGCTTTGTGTCAAAATATTTTCGTCCTCGTATTTTGTCGCTGTTTTGACACTTTGTTCAAGAAGCTTTGATTCGGGTAAAGCTAAACTGGAGAAAATGTGCTCGGTTCAGCTGGGGGTTAAGAGGGTTGATATCTATATGATCTAAAATACATCGTTTGAAGTCAGTGCTTTGTCAAAATCCACTAGCACATCTGATTACGGACGTATATAAATACTGACACACAAAACTACTACTACTCTTACTTCCCATTACAGACCAAATGTATTTACACGCGTTATTTTGCTACAATAATAGCTCCACACTCTGGCCAGTATCTAACAAATGTTACTGTAGCTCAAAATTGCTTCACAAATAATAACATTGCCCCTAGCAATAATAAGTAGGGGTTGTTTTGCTGGATTGGTTCACATTTTGGCCCCTGTTACCTGCCTAACAGCACTGCGGCATTAAGTGTCTTCTGATGCTGGGCCGGTTTATTTATGATAATGACCCATGCACACAGAAATCATATTGGAAAGGGAGATCAGAATGGCGAGTGGCACAGAAATAGAGAGATGGCGGCAGGAGGCGTTTTTCTTTCAGCAACCTGATCTGAGGCAGGGGGCAGAGCTGGGCGAGATAAAAGGAGAAAGAAGCGTTGTCCGAGCCCGGCTACAGGAAAAGAGCCATTACAACAGAGGCCGGTATCAGGTATTCAGGCCAGTGTAATCCACCAATCACACCGTGGACCATCAGACAGCAGCTTGACTCCATTGCAGAAACCACTGTGTGCCCTGGCGCGCACCACCTCTGCTACAGCTCGGTGGCCCAATGAAGAACACCCAAAAAAACTGCATCAGGACAGAATGACTAAATGTTACATCTTTAACCTCTTAACACCCACCAGAAACGACCACATTTTGTCCAGTTTGGCATAACCCAAATCTAAAAGCTGCTTGAAACAAAAAGCGTCAAAAATGTGTCAGAATTGCAAAAAGAAGCTACAAGAAATGTGATGAAAATAAGGCCACAAAAAGGCCATTTTTGCCTCCAAAAATAAAGCAATAAAAAAGTGACAAAAATGTGACAAAAAAGCCACAAAAGAGCGACCATAACATGAAGGATCATTATACAATGAAGCAGTAAAGATCATGGACAAAAAGCCAATCCACTACCATCACTGCAATATTCTGGAGAAGCATAACGGCTAAGCTTTGAAAACCTTGTGCGTCCTCAAACTAATATTCAAACGTGTCAATAATCTAGCACCTGTGCCACTCAGTTCATTTATACAGAGACTAAACAACAACAGAGTCACCAGAGGCTCCATCAATCACAACTGTACGATTACACTCTGCAAGACTTCACTTGGACAGTCTGCCATTTCGTCCGAAGGTGTGGAATTCATTACCCTCAGAACAAGCCGTTCAAGCCATATCTGAGTTTACAATGTTCACTTCTAGGGCTTAGTCTTGGCTGAAAACAAACCAAAGCTGTTCCCGTTTGTAAATAGCACTGTCTGTGTGAATGTATGTGTGATCGTATATGTACAGTATGCGATTGAAAAGATTTTATACAAATGTTGTATTCATGTATATTATTATTATTATTATTATTATTATTATTATTATTATTAGCAAGGCCCAACCAGGGACATGAGTAGCACTAGCTTTTTCCTTCAGCTGCAAACATTAACTGTAACTATGTTGACTGCATCGTCCCTGACAAATAAATCAATAAATAAATTCAAATGAGGCGCTCCACTGGCCTATAGGCTGTAGACTCCAGTCAAGAAGCTTTTAGATTTGGGTAAAGACAGACTAGAGGCAGGAGTTTTAAGATTCTTCCGATGCAGAGAGGCTTGACCATATGGCATAATAAAAATCAAATAAATGAAGCTGATTCATGAACTTAGACAAACCTTATAAAGCTCAGCTCAAACTAAACCAAATGTGTTCCACCGGTACCATTTAACTCCAAAACTAGGTGCCGTTTCTGCCAAACAAACCTGACAATTAAAAAGCTCCATGATGATTATTGAGATTGATCAAAGTAGAGATTGCCCAGCCCTACAATGTAGCATGAAAAGGCGTGTTGGCAAAAGGAGGTGCTGTTAAATAAAGCAATAGATAAGTGCCACTTATTAACAAGAAATGACTTGAAGTGGAGGCAGTTTGAGCCCTGAAATTATTAGACGAAAAATTAAATATTTAAATTATTAGTTGAAATATTCATATTGTAAAAAGCCACAATCACAAAATCACAAAGGTCTTCTATCCCAGACTATACAACGGTAAAAAGTATTGCATTGCAGCGTTGTTTGAGCTTTGCTAAATCTATAGAACGGAGGAACTGGGATGCAGCACAGATCCGGGTCCTCCAGATGGTGCTTATATGATGACACCAAATAACAAACTTCAGCTCTGTGCCAATCCTTTCAGCCTGCTCCGTGCGCTCGTACAAGGTGCCAATCTGAAGTCATATGCTCCGGCAGCTTCGGCAAATAAAGGTGGAGTGCACAGACTGCCTATTCAAGTGTCAGTGGGAAAAGCCAACAGAAGGTTTCCATGTGTATCCTTTCATCTAGATCCTATAAGCCTTGAAACTAATCACATCAACTCAAGCTTGATTCATCTGCGCTCAATCTTCCGGTGAGATGTGAGGAGCTGTGAGAACAAAAGGGATGCACTTCTAAACAAATGCTAAAAGTGCAATATAGGGGGGGGGGACATCTATGCATCAATTAAACACAAGTGATAATGAAATGACTTTCTCTGCCTTTGTAGTTAAAATTGAGTTCATAAAATACTGCATTGACAGGGACTGACACAATAGACTACAATATGCCATTAAATGAATAGGCACTTCGGATTTACATGCATGTTGTTGGAGAGCAGGGTGAATCACAACCTGTATAGAATGTACAGATTCCACTCAAAAGGTAGGAGCACTAACCACTCTGCACTCTTTTGTAGCCAGAATAAACCCTTTGTTAAGCGACGTTTAAAGCATCTTAGATAAGCGCATAGTGGTGAACCTGTAAGTTCTGCCTATTCAGTGATCTGCTCATTGATTTATGCTTTACCCTTTTATTCAATGACCTCTGCAAAGCTATTGCACATATCGTACTTAACATAAAGACAGATGGTAAGTAAAAGCACAGAATGTCAGATATGCACAAAACTAGACCATTTCAACTCCCGAGCATTCAGTCCAGCTAAGCATGCTATTTATTCTGCACACGATTAAGCGTTTGCTGCCAATACAATGGCTGGATAAGCTGCGGTCACTGTGCCCCGGTGTGTGCATGCGCTGAATGAACATGTGTGATTTGTGTGTTGTGCGTCGGCCTGTCTGACCGTGTTACGTTCCAGTAATGACATCGGAAGCTGGCAGGGCTGCTCGTCTCTCAGGCTGCATTCAGATGAACCCGGCAGAGTACCTATCCCCGCACTGCTGCTGTGGAGGGGGGGGGGATGGCCAAAGCCTCCAATCTGCAAACAGAGGAGCGGAAACAACCAGGGTGAAGGGGGAGCGGTGGGTAAGAAGTAACTGAGTGACTAAGGCTTGAGAAACTTCAGTGCGCAGCTCGGAAAGAGGCAGTTTTTGCAGGAATGTACGCAAACACCACCTAATGATTTAAGCATCCAGTCATGACAGACATCGCTACAGCATGTTACAGTGGTGCATGCATTCAAATGAGTAAGGCAGTAAAAATAAGTGGCTCAGTGGTTCGATTACTCACCTTGCTTGTGTATGATTGTAATGTGTGAGTGAGTTTTTGGCAGTGGCTGGAGTGTGTAGATTAGTTTCTGCTACTCCACCATATGGCAACCGCGGCTACAGCAGTAGCTCACCACCAAACGAGTGAGGGGGGATGTGAAATAATACTGCTGTGCAAAGCATTACTATATTCAAAATATATCATAAGATAAGATAAGATGGTACTTTATTGATCTCACAAATGGAGAAATTGCATTCGATGAGAGAGCATCCGGCAGCAGCACCCATTCAGTGCGCACCACTCTTTTTTTTTCTTTGGTGAAAGATCGTTGTGTCGCGGCCGCCATCTTCACTGTTTTGGTCACAGGAGGAGCACTGGTTGATGGGAAATCCATAGACGATGACCACGGTGGTGGAGCTCTTGCGTTGTTAAGCTTTGTAATGTTGCAGTACTTCACAAACCTAATAAGGATAGTCTAACAGAGTATATCGTAAGTTGGGGTAAATACTCTATTGTGCGATCCATTAAATAACAATAAATACAAATCAACTTGCAGTGTGACGCAGGGCCGGCCCAGGCTTTCACAGGGCCCTGAGCATAATTTGACTTGGGGCCCCTCAATAAACTTGTGCTGATCGGACACTTCTTCTCGCTTAAGACGGCGTTAACGACTAAGCTCATATCCACACATGAACAGTTCAAAATGAATGTAGGGAACATAAATTAAGCTAGGCTTGACAAAATAAACAGCATTTTATTATTTCGTTAACTATATTTAGCGTTGTACTGCAGTTTTCACATTATTTTGAATATTTTCTGCAATTACTGTGTTGGCACTCTTCGGGGGCCCCTGGTTGCCTCGGGGCTCTAAGCAGCTGCTTAGTCTTGGGCTGGGCTGGCCCTGGTGTGACGGTTGATCTAACCTTTGCCTTCAATTAACACACTGAAAACGTCTAATCATAAACTGAAATGATGGGTCAGGGTCAGTGGGTCATTTCTGAAGTGACCCATTGAGCCTTTGAGTGTCTAATGTAGGTGGAAAATTTGGTTTTCTTGTTGTTTCCATATCTTGCAATAGGACAAAACATTGGCCAGATCCACACCAAAAGTTACAAATGTATTCCCCAGTCGGTATAATTCATTTTTTAAAAATATTTTTCCAATATTTTGCCGATGTGACCAACCACAAAATAATGAACGCAGACCTGGCTTCCTTTTCAACTATAATTGACAATAAGCTCTGTGCTGGTTTTTGTGCCAATCCACAGGCGCCATGGCATTAGGGCAACCAGAGCTGAACCTTTAGAAATGTGGGGTTTGAGGGACACAAATTGAGGACAAATTGTGCTCCCAGTGGGGGGCATGAATTATGTTGACTGAGCGCGAGAGTAGAAGGAGGGAGAGAGAGAGAGAGAGAGAGAGAGAGAGAAAAGAGTGAGAGACAGAGAGAGAGAGAGAGAGTGAAGAAGTGAATAGAGTGTGAGAAATGATGGCGAAGAAAAAAAGCCCCACGGACATGGCGGCAGAGATAAGTTTGGCAGTGGTTCAGGCATTTGGATGGGCAGCAGGGGGGACAACAATGTCAGTGAGACAGAGTAGGGAGTCGGGACAGAGGGTTCGGGCTGGCATTCGGCTGCTGGCTGCTATGACTGGGAGATGATGAGGATCTTGGCTTGGACCAGCTAAACAGTCTGTTATGTTTTCATTAACCGCAGGAGCCCATGGGGGGGGGAGGGGCCGGGGCATGGAGAGGGTCTAAAATTAAATAGATGAGGGTTCATCACTGGGGAGAAGTTCCCCCCATTACGCAGGCAGCGTACACACAACCAGAGTGCACTTGGATGGAGCTTTTGTCCTGAAGCAGCCGTGCCAGGTCAAACAAACCTGCGAAGCATCCACAGCATTCAGTGGGAACAATAGGAACTCTGAGCAAACTGGGAGAAAAATGCAAAAAAAGAAAAGAAAAAATGCTTTCCAAGAATGTCTTAACTCATTCTGCATGTGTAGGGAAAATGTACTATTCATAAGTTCTTGCTGATGTCTTACGAATCACATTCAAAATAATGCATAAAAAAAGAATCGCATGGTGGCTGAGTCTGCATGTTCTCCTCCTACTAATGTTGACTGAGCGTTATAGGTTGTCCCGCGTAACTGCTGCGATTGTGGTTTTGACAAGACAATTGGAAAGTCCAATCCCTAATCCCAAACAAATTCAATGTAATTCATATCAATAAACAAATACATACTGTATAATAAAAATAAAGGAGGGAGCCTTGGCACCTTTATTGATACTTTTCCATTAAATAAATCAAGTGTCTGATTGTTAAGAAGATCAAAAATAAAATAAAGAAATAAAGTGATTTTCTGTCATGTTCAATATATGGCTATTCGAGACTATTAGCTCTACTGACTGAGGGAAAAAATCTAATAAATAACCAATTTTTTCCCCCTTGTATCTAATTCTGTCTCAGTCTCTGTCATTGGCGTTACTCGAACAGCGATAAGGATCAAAGATGAAGCACCTAATGGAGTGAGAGTGCAAGATCAAACAGGTCGAGGCACTTAGCCCGTGTCAAAAAGACGTTTTTACAGTAAGTATCAAGCTTTTTTTTTATCTTTACGGAAAACTCCACAATAAAGAGACACCAAAGGACAAAAGAAAATCACGAAACAGAATATAAACGTAAAGTTGGCAAGAACCATTATTTAAAATATGTAGATACATTCTAAGGTACAGCTAAACCTCAGAACATCCATTGAATAGTGTGAATTCCTTGCATACTTTATGTGGGAACATTTATTGGGAGGAATATTTGGCCCTGCGTTTGACCCCCTCCCTCAACCCACGGGGCGAACTCTTACAGTAAAATGCCCAGTGACCCATCTTCACATTTTGAGCTGGGAACTTGGTCAGAATTACCGTGTAGTGTCTGTGCTCCCGGGTTTGATTCCCAGGCCGGATGGGACCTTTGCGGTGGAGTCTTCTACCACTAAAACATGTACAATAGGCCATGATGAATGAGCTTGTGTTTGCCCCTGCGAGTGAGTGGGTGGTGGTGGAAAAAAAAATATATATATATATATGTATAAATATCGAAGCAAAACATATGATGAACCAGGACATAACTAACATCTAATAGAAATAATAGCTTGTTTACATTTAAATCTAAGACCAACAAAATCTATTAGGAAATATCACTCTCTCACTGTAAACCCGAACAAGTTCAGTAAACTCAAAACTTTTGTGAAAACTATTACAACATACTTTTTTTTTTTTTTTTTTTTTACAATATTTATGTTATATCCAACCTATAAGTGGACTCATCCAATAGACTTGTCACGTATTACTTCTTTTGACAATTTGAACATACTCATTACATCTCATCACAACTTTTTTGTGTCAATATCAACCAAAAATTTCAAAGTTTGGCAGACTTGTCACATTAACTTTTGCGTGTTAATTTCAACTTAAAATTTCCGTCAGTCTACCCCAGGGGCGGCTGTGGCTTCAATAGTAGCTTACCAACACTGAGTATGGCCTAAATGAATAATGACTACACTGTGGCGCTTTGAGAAACTTGGTAAAACAGGCTTGTAAAGCGCAATACAAGTGCAAGCCATTATTTTCATAATTATTAAAGGCTACAGAATGGTTTGAAACTGTCCCCAGCCAAGTCTAAATAAAACCACGTTGGGGCAGGGGTATTTGAATAAAAAAAACAAAAAAACAATGAAAGTCAATATGTAAATCCTTGACCACGAAAGAGATAGCATTGTTGATCCCATAAGGAAAGCTATTGCATATTTCTTATGTGTCCGTTTGCTACAACTATTATTGTGTGTGGCATTAGAGCAACATACAGTAAGTTACAGTTATAGCTATGGAGAATCATCATAATCCAGCACTGATAGTACTAAACCTTTCCAACATTTGGCCAACAGGAACAATATTTTCATCAGAAGCCAATAACCATCTGGATCTGCATCCTTACGCCAAAGCCTTTGCCTCTTTTTGATGTGCCACTTTGTAATCATTTATATTTAACCGAAAGGACCCACCACATTCACTTGACTCATCCTTTGCTAATCCCTTCAGCTGCATCATGCCACTTCCTCCCCACCTTTTGTTTGTTTAATTGTGTCTGCCCCGTCAGGCCCACGCAGCGCCACATCAGACTGATCAATCACCGGGGCAGCCTCACACAGCCGCCATTGTCATCCGCTTTCCCGGACGCAGGCAGCACACTGAAAACCTCTGTTCACATCCTTTTCTCCCGGCCCTGGCATAGCCCTGCCTTTGTCCGACCCCACTCGTATTGATGGAATCTGAAAGTAAGCAGATTTGCAACGGATATTAACAGTAGGCCCGCAGAACAATGGCGCGGAGAAGCATGGTACAAGGATGAGGACAAACGTAGCCTTTATGTCGGACAGCGGCCTTATGGGGGCAGGAGGAGCGAGGGCATAGAGGATGGGAAATGTATAGGGAGGGGTGGATGGTCCGAGCGAGATGCAAAACAGCAGCTACAAGGATGCAACCCGATAACAGTAATGCATCAACATTATACAGTATATATGGGTGAGTGGATGTTTTAAAAGTTTGTCCACCTCTGAACACTCCTATTATGAAGTCTCATCGGTCTTGTTAGTTTCATGAGGTTAGGTTTTCAGCACATTTAGAAATAAACTTTTTTTTTTTTTAATTTTTAATGTCATACAAAGTGTCTGGTACTGCATGAGGCTTGATTAAATAATTGAGATAAGAGCTTTCGGAAACTCTACTGTCTATATTAGTCTCACAGACACCAAACTTTGCCTTTCTGTAACTTTGTTATATTCTAAATAGCTTAACAACAAGAACTTAAACGTCTGTAAAACCCCATACAACGAATCTTCATGTTGTCCACAATACAGCAGTGAGAGAAACAGCAGCTAAATCAAAATCCCAATTTAAATGGTCTCAATAATCAAATTCTAGTTCTCTACTGAGAAGATAGAACTCGTACATGTACTACAAACCTGTTCTTTTTTTAGTTATTAGGCCGGGTACTATTTCATTCAAATAGTTATGTTCTTGTACTGCATCAATCACAGCATAAATGACCTATCAAATCACAATAACAATACTTGTCATAGAAAATGCCCTGAATTGATACAGCCCTAATCCAATTTAAGGCTTCCTTTCAGTTAGTCAGGGACAGTGCATCACTATATGTTATTTTGAAGAAAGTATGCAGGATTTCTCAAGCAGGAGCTGGAAACGAGAGCCTCTGTAGTTCACACAGAAGTCAGACAGAAGCAAGATCTCATATTGACAGTGCGCAGTCTCTGAAGGCCCAACTCGCTGACGGGCATTAAAGCGGGCTGCTCCACACATACACAAAAACACAACTCGCAAACACACACAACCGCCGGTACATCAAAAGTCTACTGCTCCTCCAACGCGCAGCTGGGGAGTTCTGTAGTACGTCTATATCTACTATGCTCCTCACAGCCAATGGGAGGATACTCGTGCCCTCCTCTATTGGTCTGTCCCGCTGTCAGCGCTGTGGGGGGTGCAGACAGACAGACAGATAGGACTAGCCTCAGGTAATCTAACTCCACGCTGGGTCAAAGCAGTGCCATAACCAGGAGTCTTCTTTGTACCATGTCCACTTGGATGGTTTTTATT
This sequence comes from Gobius niger, assembly GCF_951799975.1. Lineage (NCBI taxonomy): Eukaryota > Metazoa > Chordata > Actinopteri > Gobiiformes > Gobiidae > Gobius > Gobius niger. The sequence goes on from NC_136852.1 coordinate 22,673,052, forward strand.
TACAAAAAAGAATTAAAAGGGGCAGACGTATTATTTGATTATCTATAAAATGTATAATAATGTAGTTTACAATAGCATTCACCTCTCCAATGCATGAACTAAGGGCCAGTGCATCTCCCCACATATGATTTTTGTCTAGTATCTAACAAATATATAAACATGTTTTTCATTTCCTGTTTCCAACATATCTAGGATGCACAAAATAGAGGCCTCGTAATGATTTCTGAGAGCTGTTTCAAAGCAAAAGATGTGTTTTTCTTCAAATGGCAGAATCAAAGCTCCAGCGAAGCGGCTGCTGCTGATGAGACGAGCCTTAGCCAGTTTAATGTCACACTATAAAGCCTGGGAGAGCAGTTTCCAAATGATCTCTCCTCAGGGTACCTCCTAATGGCAAAGCGGAGCAGCGCTGCGGCTTGTTGCTAGGAAAGTCGAACCTCCAGTCTCTTCCATTGGTCACAGTCTTCTCCAATAAAACCTCCCACATGATCATTGTCAGGTTTTGGACATTTGTGTGTTGAAAACTATATGATGGAAAGGTCAAATAGGGCGACCCAGAGGAGATGCAGTGTGGGTTAAAAATGATCTCAACCTGAAGGGCCTGTAGGTGTTGAAGTTCAGGGTATTATTGACTGAAGTAGTGGAAAGTTTCCTGTTCCTATTGACAAGTTAACACCCTTTGGCGTTTTGGTGCACCTTTTCATATTCATCCATGCTTGGGGTCATTGGTTGCATTTATAAACCGTAATCAAAAGTACTTGTGCTCTGTGTGTATCAACAGTTGGTTATTTACAGCATGACAGCTTTTTCAGGACTGTCAAGGCAACCTGTAGTCCAGCGAACTATTCATCTGAATGCGTTTACACAGCACAAGGGACATAGAGGCAGTATGCTCTGCCATTTTACGCTGCTCCCCGGAGGCCTAGAAAGACATGTGGTGGCTCGTTTGAAAGCTTGAAACCTCTAGTTTCCACAACAAAACAGAAAACAGTAAGTCTCTATCATGTTTCCTTCTGAAGTTATGAGCAAAAGTCCGTGAGATTGCGGGTGAAGATGCAGATCACAGATAAAATGAATACAGCTAAAATATTGTGCCCCATAGAAAAGAAATGTACCTACTTTGTGACTTTATATTTTGTTGCAGCCTCTGGTCTGTTTTATTTTGTCTTTCTTCATCTCAGTCAATTCTCAACCCATGCACATCATGAGAGGAAATACTGTATAGACTGTGACTAAAACTGTTCAATAGATCTTTATGTGCATCATTAAACAGTTGTATCTGTTCCGCTCCATTGTTTGTCCCTGTGTATTTCTGGCATCACCTGCTCTTAACCTTGTCCTCAGTCTCTCCCCTGCAAGTTGAACTTTTGACCGCAGCCGACCAGGAAGCACCTCTTGACCAGCTTTTGACCTGTGAAAAGTGAGAGGAGTGTTGCTGTGTGCCTGACCCTGAATGACCTCTGGACTAAAAGGCGTCACGAGCACCAGCAGCCCTCACGGCAGGTCGCTGCATAGGCCCCCCAACTGTTTGTTTTCTGCATCCTGTCAGCACTTAATAAAACTATAGATAGTGGTCTTATTATCTATTTTAGTTGCTGACCTTTCAAGGACAGGGAATTGCACTTACACAAGAAATAATATACCATCCTGAGATAAAGTCCAGTGGTTTGGATTTATGTTGTGTATTTGTCATTACAGTTAAACAAATAAAAGGATTATGTGGTCACACCAGTGTTTCTCGGCACACACTTGTAGCTCTCATTAATATGGTATAGTAATGGAATAATCATTTGTAGAATCAAGTTTGTGTACACTTGAGCTTGTTTAATCATATTAATCATTCATAAGAAGAGATTTCCTGGACTGGGATGAGGACATTTAGCTTCTATCATCAAAAGTGTCTCCCAAAACGTAGAGTCAACTAAACCAAACCCAGTCCAGTCAACCATATCTACAATTATCTACAACAATGGATAAGTCCTGGAAGACTAAGAGCCGACACAAACAAAGCCATTCATGGACTTAATCTGGTAGCATGTGCATAATCATTTATGACCAGGCATGGGGCAAGCTACTTTTGATAGAAGCAAAAATGGTATGTCAAAGGGGCAGATGGGAGCTCTGGGAGACCGACTATTGGTGATCATCGGCTTTATCTTGATTTGTTAGCCTGTTTTAGAAATTAACTACTTTATGTATAATGTTATGTGAATTGTGGTAAGGTGAAGTGAACTAACCTGTATTTTGAACAGCCTTGAACTTGAACTGCAGTAGCACGTGGAAACTTACAGGCCAACATGATTAGAAATAGACCTATCGCAAGGTTTCTAATATCACATATTTTATTAGATCTTGAGGTAGTCTATGTTCTGAACTATGAAAAATATATTGTTGTGTCCTATTCTCAAAAAAAAACAAAAAAAAAACACATGCTCAAAAGGAAGAGAAACTTAAGTCCAACCTGTCAACTTCACTTGAAGAGCAGTGTCGGAGGCGAGCTGCAGCATATACCGCCCACTAGTGGACATGAGGAGAACATGTCTACATTACCGATTACTAAAATAACATACACTTACGTTTATGGTTGCAGTTACATCATGTAAAATAGAGTTAAGGTGTAGGGGTTTCATATACTTTTGTTTCTACTATTGTAACTAACAAATGTAGGCTATAACATACAGAAAATAAATGTAGGCTATAGTATACTGTTCACATTAAAGCAGTAATGTAGGGTAAATTTTGCCACCTTAGTTCACCAAATTTTAGAAGCAGAATCTGAATAAGTGCAATTTATTTTTTGGGGCGGTCTTAAGTGCTATGAAACCTGCATATAATTAATTTGCTTGAACAATTTGGATATGCAGGGATTGGAGAGCCAGGAAAGTAAAACAAAAACAAAAAAAAACAAAAAATCAGCTTTAAGAGAGTCAAATCTCACACTGTATCATAACGTAGATTAATATTGTAAATGTGTAAAAAATGGACCGTAATAACAAAAAGTGAGTCACCCATACTTTCAGTTTTTCAATAAGTTTATTTCAGTATAAGTGGTTTCTTAAAACACCTCTCACTGTATCTCGATCTTTTTCTTGTGACTTCCTGCAAGCAAGACAAATCTTCAAGTCTATCACGACCCAGCTCTGTGCCAAACGACAGTTTGAAGCAAACCATTTGACAATAGTTCACATTAAGACAAATGGGAGTCGAAAAGTCACATCATATCAGAACACAGATTTATATTTTAAACGTGTAAAAATCGGACTAAAATTAGACTAGTGCCTGGCTCACACACACACACACGAGCAGTGATCTGACCAACTCAATGCCCCGACAGTAGTTTTTCCTCTTAAGCTTCTTCATCTGTGTGTAAGCTGTGTGTTTTCTGCATGCGCGCGTGTGCCCTTGGAGTTCATAGATAACATACAGTAGAAACCTAATTTGTGTTTTCTAGTAAGGCATTATGTGGCAAAACACAAACAATATCTGATGAGTAGAAAAAGCATCACTTCCAGAAAACAAGTTAAGGCTTGGAAATCAAAATGTACAGTCGTGAAAGGTAAAACTATTGAAATGGTACATAATGTATGGTGCTGGATTACTGTCAGAAAAAAAGGATCATTTATGATGTAAATAATTGTCATGTTTAGAGGCACTAATTACCAATGTGTCGATCAGTTAAACAAAATGGCACAAAATGAACAGCAAAATTGTAAGTGAACAAACAAAGTTGGAAACAGACCAAAAAGCCAGTGCATGAGCTACCTTTAAATAAATACGATTGCTGTCTTTGATTTTTGTACATACTAGTAGTGACTCTCAAACACACTTCAGTATTTTCTTTGCAATGCTCAAAAATTATGCAAACAGACATCCAACTTTAAGGTTTTTAAAAGTCACTTGCTTGCTAGATATGTTTCTTTTTAAGATTCTTTTTAAGTTGTATGGTTTGGCAAGACTTTTTAGGGCTAACCCCGGCTGTAGTCCAGGGTTATAAATCAAAATTTCAAAAAAATCTCTATTATAAAACAAAACAAAACAAAACAAAAAACCTGAATGTCAGGACAAGACACAACAACATCAAGTGGTGCAAAAAAGGTTTGTGAGGGCGGGCATTGAGTGTACCTTATAATAAACGTGATTAGTCTGCAGAAGCCGGTCTACAGAGCAACATTTAACCTGCCCACAAGAGAACAGGCGCTTTACAAATTCACTTTAGCAATGACAAAAGAGAAAGCATGCACAAACTTCACAGGTGGTACCCTTAAAGTACATATAAAATACATTCATGAAGACATCGTGAACAAACAAAACATGAACAAGATCGTTAGAAAGCAGAACACCATCTGTTTCAGTGGCTAAAGATCACAGGCAGCACTAACCTCAAATTATAAAAAAGGGGGTGAGTCAGCAGAGGTGGACTTATATGAAGACACAACGTTATATTTTGGCGATTGAGAAACACATGTAAACTTTTATGACAGTCGTTATGACAGCATTTGGATGTAAACATGGCCACGAATTCAATTTAATTGTAAATCATAAATGAAATAATTAATATTACTTTAGCCTTACATATAGACAACCTGTTAACAATGGACTGGCGTGAACATGCCGTATGTCATTCCACACGTAGCTGACCCCACACATCTCAATTTTCATTCTTTTTTTAAATCAGTTAATCTTTTTTTTTATCATTTGGATGCTGTTATCTGCTGCCTAAGCCGTGGTGATGGTGCTGCGCTGGTGTCCACTCCAACACAGTTCCCTGAGAACCCCGACCTCACCCTCTGTGACTACAGTTATGGCAAATGCTGGAGGAATCAACAATGGTCCTGAATGAATAAAATACATCGTACACATCACACAAACAACATGGTGCAGCATTACACGGAGAGGACGTTTTAAAAGCCAGTATTTACAGTCTTCCTCCCTCAAAGCCAAAGAATAGTCTGTACATTTACCATGTGCTGGTGGAGGAAATAAAATATCTATGAGGACATTACTTAATTTTACCCGAGCCGCAATGGTCAAACCGTGGAAATGATCTACAGATAATGATATGTTTCATTATTCCAACTGAAGTGACACATCCTGCAATAGCACACATCATACTATGCATCATGTAACTACTCCAATAATATTATTTTTCTAAACAATGTATACAGCATTTTATATTTTATCTGTACCTGCTGCGTTCTGTTCAGTCTCTGAGCGCTTGTTTTGGCTTTAAGCATGTACCGCTCGTATGGATGGTGAGCTTATGTTGCAGAGTGTCTCTTTTTCACTTGCTCAGCAAACTTAGATTCTTCACAGTTGTGTCTCAGATAGAGATGCACCAGCCAGCTTTTTCAATTTCCCATACCGATATTTGGGGTTTGAGTATTTGCCGACACCCGATACCGATACCGGGAGACTTTCCATAGCAGTAGATCATTTGTTGCCCGTGTGGGAAATCAGTTTGCAGTGAGGGCAAAACATTCAAGAAAGATTACTGGATATTCCCATTCAAAATACAGTGGGCTCTACATAAAAATTTGGACAACTTCTAAAATAAGATGAACATAAGATCATTAACTAATAAACAAATGTAGACCTTTAACAGTGGCCAGTAAACATTTTCTTTTGGCAATTGCAGTGACCCAATCGTAACCCCATCCAAACTTTAGTTAAAACTAGCATTAGCGACATTAGCAATGTTGGCGCTGCTAACTGTAGCATTTTGTGACTATCTTAAATGCTAGAGAATAGTTTTCTAATGAGGTACGGCCTGTCTATATTTACTGGGATTAAGTTGTCGAATTTGGTATCAGTTGAGTGTCAGATATTTTGAATCAATACATGATCCAGTATATATTTTCTGGATCGGCATTCATGTTCAATCCAGTATCGGTGTTGGTGCATCCGTACTTTCAGAGTCCAAACTCTTCTTAGTCTTTTCCCTCATATATATATATATATATTTTTTATATATAAAAAATAAGTTATTGCGGATCCAAAAAAGTGCAATGCTTAGTTGAAAAATATCTTTTCTCTCAACTCTCCATATCTCATTCCAAACTGGTTGGTTTCTCTTCCAAAGAATTTTGCAGCCTCTGCAATGTATCCTTTTCTCTCCAGCTGTGCCATGACAGTTATAGGAGTTAAAGGGAAGAGACAAACAGGCCACTTCCTGCTACGCGATCACCATGGGAACATCATCTGAGAAACCGCTTATCATCGGAGCATCTTCATCATCATCACCTGAAAGAATGGAAATGTCTGAAAACATAAAGTATACAAAGATGAAAACATGTACAAAGTACAAGAATTTTACATAAATTATAAACTAATTAAAAGCATGAAAATTAAGTGGAGTCCTCAATCTGACAAACACAAGGTGAATAGGTTGAACTTGGATTGGGTCCACATATTTGCCAACAAAAAATCCTAGCAGTCACTCACCCAGTTCGTCTCCAGAGGAGAAGATGGCTGATCCAAGACGTGAGTTGTAATGTGAGTTTGCAAATGCAGTGAAGCTGTTTTGTAGACGCCGGTGTCTGAAGTACAGAGCCACAAGGCCTCCGCAGACAACCAGCAGCAGCAGAAACAGCACAGGGACCACTACAGCCGCCATGTCACTGCTCGAGCTGCCCCCACCACCACGGGACGCATCATTGGCTCCTAAAAACACAGGGACAGAAACATGAACAACATTCAATATCACTCCAACTATACTTTCACATACATTTGAATGTTTACAAGTATAAAACAAAAACAACAGCAACTGCATTGAATGCAAAAAAAATAACTAAGGGCAGCTTCAATTTGTCTACTACTTACTGCTGTCCCTGCTTACACTGATTTGTTATGTTCTTTCTTCAATTGATTCAGAATTTCTTTGCAAACAGAAGCAGCATTTTGAACCCGTCTAGTTTAGCTCTATTCCTTAATCCTGTGCCAACACTGCATTTCATTCTCAGACACATCCCCACAGTGAGCCACAAGTGCCCTCTGAGCCAGGCTTGGGGCTTGTTGTCTGACACAAAGACAGCCGTGCTGTTTACCTGCAGCGAGCTCATTGTAAAGGAGCAGGGCGGGTTCTCCGCACAGCTGGCCATTTATGAGACACCTCGCCTGGACGTAGAAAGTGTAGTTGTGCCCTAAGAGGAGGCTGCTGATCCTGAAGTACGTCTCCGTGGTGTTCCCCAGGAAAGAGGTTTTATTGGTCACACTGTCGTACACGTGCACCTCGTATCCCTGATGAAGACAAAACGGTTCCCAAAATAGAAAATGAATGATTAGTGAAATAGAAAAATTTCCACACAAAAGTATTTGGATACTATGTTAAGCATGATGTCATGATTTATCAGTTTTTATAATTATATGATATTTTCATTGTAAACAATCAAATCGTATGGTAATTTGACACTAGCCAAAAGTACAACAGAACACAGGGGCAATAACAATAGAAATGTATTATTACAGCTTCTGCATTGTACAGCTGACTCACCCTGCTCTCATTGAACCCTTTTTCTCTGACCGCCAGACTTTTCCATAAGAGGAACACGTGGTCTTTCTCAGTCAAAATTTTCAAAGCCTCTGGAGCTGGGAGCGGCGCTGGGACAGAGAACAACACACTTTATGACCACAATTGTAACTTTCATTGATCACCTAATATTTATGTGACTTGTACCTGTGTTGAGGGTGAAGCTGGCCTCTTTGCTCATGTTGCGGAGTCGGACAGACACGCTGTAGCGGCCGCCGGGCTCCAGGCCTTTCAGCACATACTCCACTGTGTTGTTTTTGGATGTGAGTTTATAGTCTCGCTCCTCCTTCCGGATCGCATCCCTCACATGGATCGCATATGTCTGCAGTGCACGACCACAAGTAAATATATACAAGTCACCAGTACAGTAACATTTGGAAATATGTTTCAGGAATCATTTTTGTTGAAAATAATGCATACAATTAATATAACAAGGCACAAAATCAATCTTAAATGAAAAAAAACATACCAATTTTTAATTATTCAATCCTACAGCTACACACATAAGCAGCACTGTTATTTTGCGTACCAGAGGTGCATTCGGGGCATCATAAGGCGGCTGCCATTTGAGTGTGGCCTGAGTCTTGTCCACTCGAACTCTGTGAAGGTTTCTGGGAGGGAGGCGCTCGTTGGGGATCATTTTGACCACACCATAGTCAGAGGGAGGGCCCAGGTATGGAGACACAACACGCACCTGAGGGAGAAAGGATTTGTTTTCTGGCTGATCAACCAAAATTCACCCAAAACGTAAAATCCCCACTTCTTATGCACTCATTTTATCTCTTCAATGTAATGTGCATTTTCTGGTTCATGTTCAGATTTTATGACATATTTATTCATGTTGCCACACCCCTTGTACTCCCATCTTGACTTTACCCCAGCAACAGGTGGTGTGGAAGCAGCTATGGGGTAAATCACAGCTCCTCTTGGCACCTGCATCTCTCAAAGCTCACACTGAATAATAACCCGTCTAGCAGCAGAAATTTAACCCGTCCAGATGTTCCTACTTTTTTGTTTTCGGCTGAGGAAGATTTGTCTCTGCACGTCTGAAATCACTAAGGAAATGGCAGAGCGGAGTAGATGATGGTTTCAGCTGAGGGCTTAGGGAGTTTAGACATCTGCACAGCAGTCTCTCTTGACTAAAAACTGCAATGGTTCGTCCCAAGCCACAGACTTCATTAAATGAGAAAAATAATCTCACTACTTTTATTTTTAGTCTCACCAAGAAGAGGTACTGCTCATCACTGTCAACAGTCACCGTGAGACTCAGGGAGGCGGTGCGCACCGAACGGGGACTGCGGTACAGGTCCAGGAAGGATGTGGCATAAAACACACCAAACTCCACCTGTGACCAACAAACACAAGATTATCAGATTCATCCGAAACACCACCTGTACATATTTAGTCATGGGGGCCACAAGTGGCCGTAAAAAACAGGAAGATAAAAGTACGAGTTTGTAAAACATAAAGATGCTCTGTGTATGTATTTTATCGCGCCAATTTTAATAACCATTTTCCATGTGAAGTCTATGTAAATTCATTCACATTCCAGAAGGACTGATTCTTGACAGATGCTCATCGGTAAACACGTTTTGGCACAAACACTTGTATGAAATTATTAATATATTCAGAATAAAAATGTCCCAGTTGGATTTTGCATTTGCCTCACTGTAACCAGGTGCATGTTCTGCACAAGGTTAGGCGCTCAGAGAGCAATTTAAATCCCCAATAATTATTTTACATAGAATCTCATTTACATATTATAACAACAGAACAAAATCAACTATAAAGTCAATTATAACTCAGAACGGCACAAAGACATATAGGCAGTATATTGTATAATTATTCTGCTAAAGGGACCTGTGCAGGGGGAGTGCTGACGGTCCAGCTACAGTCCACCGCAGTCTGGTTCAGGGCACGGGCTTTGAGCAGTGGTCTCTCTGGCTGTTTGCCACTGGTCTGCTGAAGGGACAAAGCTGAGGGGCTGTCCCCGATGCTGGTATGGGCCCATACTGTCACCTCATACACTGTCCCAGCAGTGAGATTCATGGCTGTAAAAGGACATACAGTTTATACACTTATCAAACTGTAAGTCACATCTGAAATATGCTTCACTGTACCTTTGAGTATCCTCTCCTGTATAGTGTAGTTTTTACTCTCTTTCATGTGTGTGTCAAACTGCCAGGACAAAACCACCACGTAGTGCTTTGCCTTCTCAAGAAAAAAAAAGACAAGCACGTCTTAAACTCACATGGACTGAGCAGACAAAATCCACTATTTACACACAAATGTATTCAAATAAAGTCTCACCTCATACTGGGAGTTAAAACTAAATGAGAAACTCATTGAGTCGTCTGTGATGGTGTCAGCGATAACAGAAGGTGGTGAAAGAGCTGCGAAAAACATTTTTAATAAATATCCTTCTTAATTTCATTTTTTAACATATTATTATTACAAGCATTTGTCCTCAAAATTAGCCAGTTTCGACATAGTTTGCAATTGCATGGGCACAATCAGCCTCAGTTGTTTCATGACCAACATGCCCAGTAGGGGGCAGCATTGGAAAGCATTACAGTGATATTTTACAATATGCATCCAAATACTGCATAAAACAAGAAGACATACCTTTTTGGGGAGTAACAGATTTAACTTCGGTCCAGTTTCCTGATCCTCGACTGGTCACTGCAGCCACCTGCAGGAAGAAAACTCTAACGTAATAAAGACCTCCCAGATTACGGGGATCTTCATGTGATGTCTATGTATCCTCACCCTGAACTTGTACATGGTGTCGGACCGCAGATCCTTCACTTCAGTGCTGGTGGCCATACACCTCTGTGACGTCCAGTCCTGACCACTTTTCTCACTGTATTCAACCTACAACAACGAAGATTCCCCATCAAAGATTTACATGCACCTTTTAGATGTGCCTTTTCAATATTCAAACAGCTAGACGGGCTTCGCTCACAATGTACTCCCGGATGAGGCCGTGGGATTTATCAGGGGGGTTCCAGGACACCTCCACCGTCCCATCTCTCCCTCTGTTCACACAGGAAAGCTGCAAGTTCCCGGGAGGGTCTGGCACTGCAGTGGACACACAAGATTAAACTATTCTAGTACAACAATTTCACTATTTAGACAAAGGAATATAGTCTTGACCCTATTAGCTTGCATTAGAGTATCAGGAACGAGTTTCAGCACAGACATATCTAAGCAGCACAAAACTAGTCAAACACTCACAGCCCTCTGGTGTCCTCACGGTGATGATTTCATTTGTCTTGTGCAGTTTGCTGAGACACTGAGTGAGAACCTTCACTTGATAAGTTGTGTCTGGTTTCAGCACGGTCAGTTTATAGCTGGTTTTGTTGCTGTGAGTGTCCATGACTGTCCACTGCTGGGCATCCACCAGTCTATGCGAAAGAGACAGGTTACACATGGACAAAATGCTACTGTATTTTTCATTCAAACTAAAGAAATAAACAACAATAATGCCATTCAAATTTGTGTGTCATAACCTTTTTGATAAAACAGAAAAAGCCCCATAATTCTAATCTACAGTATGTACCTGTAGGAGATGAGGAAATTACAAGAATCCACGGGTAGATTTTTGGGCCGGGACCATGTCAAGGTGATGGCACCAAAAAAGTCAGGCGTCCACTGAAGATTCTGAACTTTGTATGCCTGATTCTCTGCTAAAATTCAAGAGTGAAACAGCAAAATGCTACTTTAGTGTCATATTCGCCAAAACCCACAGATGGCAGCAGAGTTCTTTTCATTGGAGACTTGCCAGTGCAGCTGTCCTCATCGCTGTGATCAGAGCAGTCCAGGAAACCATCGCACCTCTCTCCATCCAAAACACAGGCCTCGCCGTCAGCACACCGAGTCCCGTTCACACAGAGCAACGGCCCACGGGTAGCTATAGAGCACATAAACTCAATATTCAATGCAAATAGGGCTGTGACTGTTATTATTACAAGGACCGCATTAAAAGGAAAACATTTATCTGAAATCATTAATAATGTCATGTATAAACCAAGTATGAATCAGGTCTTGAGCTAACCAAAACTACAGCATGCCAATCGAAACCCGTTTGAAACAAATAAAAAAACTAAAGCCACTGTATGGAAATGTAATTGGAATACGATCAGCTGTGCGGTGCTGAGACCTACGGCAGTGTGCTTCATCAGAGCCGTCCTGACAGTTGGCCTGCCCGTCACAGTGCTGCCAGTCTGGGATGCAGGTTGGAGGTCGGTGACAGAGGAACTGACCCCGAGTGCAGCGTCCAGGAGAGGGAGGGTGAGGCGGGGCGGGAGTGGGCTCTGGAGCCATAGTCACATTCACTGTTAATAAAAACGCAGCATGAATATCTTCACAGCAGTACAAACAAGGAAGTTTAAGTAAATAATACACAGAACCTATTAGCATCTTTTAACTGTACTATTGTATAATTTAATAACATTTGATTGGTATGTGTAATTAATTTTTCTTCTACCTGTGGGGCATCCAAGCTCGTCGCTACCATCAGGGCAGTCAGCATAGCCGTCGCAAACCCATGTGTTGATGATACAAGCTCCAGAGCCACAGTGAAAGCGGTTGGGAGCACAGGTGGAGGGTCCGGGGGAAACAGTGTGAGGGGTAACTCCCCCTAAGAGTACAACATGAGGTGTAATCAGTTAATAGTGGTCAATTGTACATGGAATGCAAGCAGCGGTGTTTACCAGTGCACTGAGCCTCATCGGACCAGTCTCCACAGTCGTTCTCCCCGTCACACTTCCACCACGTGGGGATACAGCGGCCATTTTTACACTCATACTGGAAATACCGGGAGCATCCTGGTACCTCAGTGGGAGCGGCTGTGAGAGAAAATAGCAGTTAAACCTTAAACATAATGCCAAGTTTAGAAGAAACCATAACTAGTATTGCCTTTGTATTCTTACCACAATTAGCTTCATCTGAGTAATCCCCGCAGTCGTCCATGCCATCACACTTCCACTCGAGGCTCACACAGACGCCATTGCCGCACTGGAAGGTGTAGGCATCACACACCTTGCCAAACTCTGTTGGTGTGGCTGAATAAAAAATAAAGGAGCAGGCAGAAGTAAAATGCGTAGGACCGTTCCCATTACGATCATTATTCCACAGTGTGTTTTTTCAAATGCTACTCTTCTAAAAAATACTTCTCTAAATGACACACTCCACATCAATAGGTATGACTCACCACAGCCAGCGTACTCGGAGTCCTCGTCAGAGCCATCCTCACAATGCTTGACCCCGTCACAAACCAGAGACTGAAACAGGCACTGGGCTCTGTTCTTACACACAAACTCCATGTAGCGTGTGCACAGGGGATCTGAGAGGAACCGAAGAAATACTTTATTTCAAACATCAATACAAATCATAATAAATAATAATAAAAACTATTGTAAATCTAATTCATCTACACGGTTCTTTATATTCGATAGGTCTACATTCAGTACATTAACAGTTCATTGTTTGGGGAATAAAATGAGAGACTTTCTTCTGTTTCTGGAACGGAAAGCGTTCCTGTGCTGTTTAGGGTGAGGTTTATTTCAAATGGTCTCTCTCGTGAACCATATTCCGTTATTAGTAAAGGCCATGTTTATTTTTGTATATTTTCCATTGATCTTGAATAACACCCACCACAGTTTTGTTCGTCCGCTCCATCTGAGCACTCCTGGATGCCGTTACAGTGGGCCGTCGCTGGTAGGCAGGTACCATTAGAGCAGAGGAAGCCTTTACATTTAGTTCCCTCTAAAAACAAAATCATTCATTTTTAGTTTTGTAATGCTATATTACCAAGTTTAGCCAACAATATTCCAACAATTCAATCCAACATTTACCTTAATTCTATGCAATAGGAATAACAATGAAGCTAAATGAACAGAACTGATTATTAACGTCCAGCCTGTGCTGGATTGTGTTCTTTTAAAATGATGGCCGTAGTGAAAAAAACAGAGAGAAAATTCTGCAGTGCACCACAGATCAGATAAAGCAATATAAAGAAGAAAACAGCAACCACTTGCTTACTCAAAACACACCCCTAAGCCAACTAAAAGCAGTTGCCCTCATATTCGATAAGGTGACTGTAAACAAGATTCTATCTAGTCCACGCTTAAGGCTGGAGAAGCTTATTTGAACCTGGATGAGGCAGTAAAGTGAAACACTGGTCCTACCGCAGTGCTCAGGGTCTTCATCTGAACCGTCCTGACAGTCATCATCGCCGTCACACTTCCACCGCTGAGGGATACAGTGGCCAGTGTGGCACTGGAAACTGCTGCCCTCACAGGTATGGTGGCCCACTAAGAACACACACAAGCAGATTAAGTGATAGAAAAATATAAAACATATGATTTATAATGTCAATTATTTTCCTATCCTACTCTATATTTATCTGGTAATCTATAACTCAACATTCACAATCCTTTGCTTTTTAACGTAATGTGTCCAATAATATTTCACACAACATAGTCCCACAATAACTTAGATTAGGTTGATTGATGATTGATCCAGGGAAGATTAAAAATAGACAACAATGGCAGCCTGTTTGACCACCCCAATCACACCAACATAAGACAGAAGCCCTACCGGTGCAGTTGGCCTCATCTGACCAGTCTCTGCAGTCATTGTCTCCGTCACATCTCCAGGCCTCGCGGATACACACTCCTCTGGCACAAGTGAACTCTCCAGGACCACACTGATGGGATTCTACAGGACAAACAATGAACCCAATAAGCAACCTTTGAACTACAGTGGCACTGGGCACGTATTTAGTGTGATTAAGTGATTATTTTAATTACATAAATATCACTCAGGCTCAGACAGAGGGTGTACCTTTCTGTATAAAGGGCAATGGATGAAAAATACCTCTGACCTTAACTGTTATGAATGCTCGTAAACAAGAGAGCAAAGGAATGGACTTATAGGGTATAAATAATTATGTCACATTGAATGTATCTTTTTGAATGATACTGCTACATAATAACTGTTAATAATAATTGTAAAAAGTTTATAAACTTTCTGAAGCCAAAGTACATATGTATGCAAGCTGAATCTAAAAAAGCTTGGCTATAATATGCTGTTTTCCCCATAAAATAAAGTCCCTTTAGGAGTGAAAAGTTTACGCGTTAGGCTTTGGGAGAACAATAAACCAGACCTGTCTTTGTTTAATAGATAACAAAAGCCAAAAAGCGCTGAGCTTTATAGTACTCAAAATCGCATCTGTTGTTTGTTGATTTACATTTCCAACAGAAAGGTTGGTCATACCGCAGTGCTCTTCATCACTATTGTCTCCACAGTCATCTTCATGGTCGCACTTAAAGGCCAGAGGTATGCAGGATCCTGATGCCACACAGCGGAACTGGTTGGATGGGTCACAGGTAGTAGTTGCTTAAAATGGACAGACAAAAGTAGGAAATATAGTAACTATTTGGATAAAAACACAAACAGGCTCTTGCAAAAGAAATGGTTAATCCCAATGAGTTTTTTATCTAGCTTAGCTAAAGGACAAATAAAAGAAAAAAGTAAAGATGAATATGATGTATACTGTATATGATGTATATGATGTATACTGTAATTATACTTACGACACTCCTGTTCATCGCTCATGTCTCCACAGTCATTGTCACTGTCGCATTTCCAGATGCTATTGATGCAGCGGCCATTGGAGCAGCGGTACTGGTTTGGCAGACAGCTGTGCTCTGGGAAATAACAGCAGTTTTATCAGCAATATAAATAAATTAATAAAAAGAACAATGCGTTCTAATAAAGCTTTCACACGAACAGTAAAAGATTCTACATTTGAGTGTTATTACCATCACACTATTCTGCACGTCAGCAACACTTGCAAAAATATGTTTCCATTTTATATTTTATATTTGCCTAATTTTACAGACTAGTGCAGAGAGATGGATTAGACATTTTATAAATAACCGGGGCCTTACCGGTCTTAACGCAGGTGTTGTTGTGGAGCTGGTAGCCTGTGGGACATTGACACTGCAGCTCTCCACTGGGTAGGGAGATCGTGGGTGCACCATCAGGACAAACACAAGTATGTCTATGTCCAGGCTGAGGCAGACATAGCAGGCTGCATGGCTGATCGGCACAAGCATTATGGCCTATAGAGACCCAGTAATTAGAGATTAATAAAATCTGTAATACAGTAGTGATACTCTGGGCAATAACTTATTTATATTAACATAATTACCTTACCTCTGTTTTTTCCTTTATAAAATATTTTAAGGTCCATTACTCCAGTGAGCCTCCCAACAATCAACTCGTTGTTCTGGGATCCACCTTTTGGAGCTTTAAAGATCCCCATTCTGGACCAGTCATCCCAGTAAAGATCATTCTATGAACATTGGTTACAAGAATGGTCACTAAACAGAGCAAGATCTCAAGCAACTCATGTTGGGAATATGCAAATGAATGTGCAGTCCAGCTCACTTTGAAGACCGCGATGGCGTATGGATGAGGCAGGCCCTCCATTAGGACAGTTCGTTGACCCCCACTGAAGTCAGCCCTCTCGATGCGGTCGCTGTAGGCTTCGGTCCAGTAAAGCCAGTTGTCGTCGGCTGTGATGCCGTTGGGCCAGCGCACACCATCAGACACGATGCACGACACGTTGCTTCCATCCATGTAGCTGCGGTACAAGCCAGCCGCACGGTCCCCCCAGTCCGTCCAAAACATGAGACTGAAACCAGATGCACAATAAGAGTTACTTGAAATGTTGGTTAGTAACAAAATAGATGTTTGAATTATAAGCAAGAAAAGGAGTGCTCAATTGTAGATGTATAGTGTTTTTTGAACCCCTATTCCAACAAACATTACCTTTAATATGACTTTATGGCTTAATATCAAAGACCGTAATAACAGTACAGCACAAATATAAATGGCATAAGCCTCCATAATACACAATTACTAGTGTAAAGGCTCATGCTGACCCAAGGGAAACTTGTATACACATGTAATGATCAGGAAAAGGCGCAACACTGCATGTATAATTTGTACTGTATTATGGTCTCTCTGAGGAATACATTTATGGATTACCTTTCTCCAGGCAGCAGCACCAGCGCTCGGGGGTGTTCCAAGATGGAGGAGTTGAGCAGCGTGTGCCGCATATCACCATCCGGGTTAGAAACCTGAACACAACAGTGCACCAGTAAAAAAAAAAAAAAAGAGGCTCAACAGTAATTAATCCGATAAAGAAGCAGTGGGACGATAATATACCTCAATCTTCTGCGCTCCAGCATCCACCCAGTACAGGAGTCGACTGACGGGATCAAAGGTCAGCGCCTCTACGTTCTGCAAGTCCTTCCTCACAACAATCTCCTGACCCGTGCTTCCGTTCAGACACAGACGCTACCGGGAAATACAAGAAGATGAACGTCTATTCATAGGACAGAGAATCACATGTGGCACATTGGATATATCGCAGGACGAAGCAGACAATAGCCCGGGAGCGCTGCTGCTGCTCACTCACCTGTATAGTGTCCAGTGAGATATCGGCCCAGTAGAGGCAGTTTCGGTCGTAGTCAAAGTCTAGAGCCACGGCCTCCCTGAGACCGGACAGAGGCAATGCCTGATCACTGCCGGTGGCCAAGTCATACCGGTGGATGGAGTTTCTCACAGCATACAAGATGAACTCATTACTCTCTGCATGGTGTTGTACAAATGGTTGTTATTACAGTAAACCAGTACATAAGTCATGTCTGCAGAGCTTGTGCATAATAAAGTGACCAACAAATAAAGTAAAAACTATACAGAATTTTCCATCTAGGGGACGTTTATGTCTAGTGTCAGTGTTCCATGGTTTGGCAGTCATTTTGAGCACCGAAGGTCAAGGCTTTAAATCATTATGATTTAAGTAAATCAGCTAAAAGCTCACCTCCAACAGGACATGGCAACATTTCTCCGTCCAGTCTGGCCTCAACATCTCCTCCACTGCAACTATCGCCAGGCACCTTTCTGTACCTGCAGAGTACAACAAAATCAAAAGTCATACAAAACACATTTTTAATTGTTTAAGTGTAGACTATTATGTGAGAGCTAAAGGTCTCCTGTAGCTAGACCATTGCAAACATGATTAGACAGTCTTGGCGTCAACTCTAGAAACGCCAAAACACTTTCTGTCTCATAAAAATGTAAATTGACGTCTGGCATTGTAGCAGACACTAGCTTTATGCAAATGAAGTCCATAAAAGGAGTCCCAATCTGCACATTTCCGCTGCTCATAATAGCTGCTTACCCTTTGCTGCGGCGGTAAGTGGTGCCGACAGGACATGGGACAGGGGGTGCGTAGAGGTCCCCCGAGAACTCTGGGTCAGGCACGCACACCTGGAGCGACAGGTCCTCACTCAGCTTGAAGCCGTAGTCACTGCATGTAAGAAGACGAGGAAGACAGACGTGAGAGGGAAGAGAAAATTGTGAGAGTGCCCTTTGGCTAATGGAGCGCACATTTAAATACAGATTATTCATTATTTTCTCTGACGAGACCTCACGGAGGAATGACAATATGCAGCAGACTAGCCAAGTACATTTTTTTTATCAGCGAGCATTGAATACACACTAAGATTCAATCTCTCTTTTTGTAAATTGGCCCGTAGGCTTTATTTGACAGGGCAAAAATGGTGAAGAGCAGGGAGAGACATTCAGCAAATATTTGGAGCTGGGACTCAAACCCTATGTCAAGTAGCCTTAACCACTAGACATGCCATCAACTGCACAATCTCTGCCAATTGAATTTTTTTTTTTTGTACAGTAGTAGAGTTATTGAAACATGGTCATACAAACTCATTTATACCAATATCTTCAAGTACCACAAGCAGTAAGAAATGTCCCATCAGTCAGGATGAAGCATAAACACAAATTTTAGAATCATACAAGCTGAATGGCCTTGAATACACTTCTTGAGTAAAACTCAATGTAAAAACAATCATGCAGGATGAAAAGTCATTGGGTTTTTCATGTATCCTTTCTACAGACTTGACCTACATTGCTACATTGATGCACCAAGCTTTAGGAAGTATTAGCCTTCGAATTTTATGAACTAAGCCAAGAATTTGCAAAGGATTGTGTGTATGTGGGTGTTGTCATTGACTGCATATTTGTTTTTTTGGGTTTGTTTTTTTTAGCACTTTGAGTTACATTTTGAATGAAAAGCGGATTATAAACAAAGTTTGACTTGATTTTAAACTTTTATTAATGAGTTCATAATTGTTTTGGGCTCTGCGCAAAGCCCATCTGGTGAAAACATGGAAAAAACACAGTTACATTAATCTGCTGTCTGTTTCAACATAAATAATCTGAAACTAACTGAACATTTATTTTTATCTGTATATAATCACAACAAAAACAGCTTCTCTCCCTCACCACTCATAGTCTTGTCTGTTGCAGGAGCAGTTGGAGATGGTGACTGGACGGTCAAAGTCCTCGCCATTGAAACATGTGGCGTGTGGAGCTCTCCTCTTGTAGGTGATCTCTCTGCCCAGCAAACACTCGTTACCATGTTC
The DNA here is from genome assembly GCF_951799975.1 of Gobius niger. Classification (NCBI taxonomy): domain Eukaryota; kingdom Metazoa; phylum Chordata; class Actinopteri; order Gobiiformes; family Gobiidae; genus Gobius; species Gobius niger. The sequence continues at coordinate 22,692,099 of NC_136852.1, forward strand.
ATCTGATGGAGACCAGCGCTTATAGTCTGCGTCTAAACAAGGTACGCCTAAACAACAACAGGTGAAACCCATTAACAGTGCATGGTAGGTAAATTACTTTGGCTTTAATCTTGGTAATCAAAATAAGGCTTAAAAGATTTATAAGATGGTATTGTGAATATGACTTATAATGTGACTTGGTTATAAATGTTAACAATTAAGCTTTGTTAAGTTGTTTTATAAAAGAGGGATTTAAAAATGCCATAACAAAATATGATGAACTGAAGGACAACTATTCAAATGTTTCAAATTAATCAAAATTCAGTGAGGACACTGTAGGGCTGTAAAAAAAAAATCTGATTTACAGCCCACGAGAGCATTGAATTGAACCATAAAGTTGCATAAACAGCAGTGCATACGTTTGCTAGGAGTGAAGGTGTTTTTGACCATACCTTCCCACAAGCGTGTGACTTACCGAGCACGTTGGAGGTGTTGACCTGCAGGATGAGCCAGCTGTGCCTCTGGTCGGCATAGGAGCCAAAGATGGTGAAGATGGTGCTCTTCTCCCCAGGTTCAGTGAGCAGCTGGTAAACAAACACCTCCCTGTCTGAGAACTTAAAGTCAGTCCATGTCTCCCCTTCGTTTGTGCTGAACCTGGAAAGACACAAATGACACAGAGTTTCCTATTAACAAACCACAAAGATTGCAACTATTTTTGACAATGCAATACTCGCAAACTAAACTTAAAATCCAGTCCTCATTCATGTCGAAAACCTGACATTGTTGCAGACTTACTTTAGGTTTGTAGTGGAGCCTCCTTGTGGAATAGCCATCAAAATTCCCCCATGGTCTCCCCAGGTGTAGAAGTGGGGACCAGCAAGAGCCTGAAAAAAACAGTCCATGCGTTCACACTTTCCCATAAATTACAATGTATTGTAGTCAAAAATATGGTATTGCACAAAGACTCCACAATTTTAGTTCCACATGGACCAAGTTAGGAGTTCAGTCGCGTATTTTCTCTCCAGCACGTTGAGAAACATCTCACAATTTTGAAGTTTCGTCTCGTTCTTACCTCCTTCCAGCGGGCTCCTGCGCTGCTGGATACATAAACATTGGGCTTGTTAGCCAGATTCTTCCCGACAGATCCTGTAAGGCACAAGAGACAGTTGAATTTATTCACACATTCACACAGTATTCCTCCTTGATCAAAATAAAAGTTTTTGAAGACAGTGCTGTATTGTAGCCAGAGTCACAATATGCAGAGATACCGAGAGTGATGTCCCTACTTTGCTTTCAGCGCAGTTAGAAGAATCTGGAGTCCGGATAATTGCCATTTTACATTTCAGCTGGCAGCTTTCAGTACATGGTTAATTAAACGGGAATTTGACTACATTTTCAGACTGCTTGGACTTCTCGACCAAGGAAAAAACTCATGTGTTGTCGTCCATTATTTATTTCTACTCCAGGCAAATCAGCTATTTGTGCCAGTTGTTCATTATTGCCTAAAACAAGCAGTAATTAACATCCCTGTTACGAGATGTATGATTTGTTGAAGCAAAAAGCCAAAGGGGGATATGCGTCAGTACTAAACATTAAAATCAGATCCAATTGTCAGTCCAAATAGCTTCAAGGTATCCATTTTAATGATCAAATATTTCTGGCAGAACATCATTGCCAAGCACTGATTAGATTAGCTGTCTCTTTGCTGTGCTCTGTAACAACGCATCAAAATGAACTAAACACCACAACAGTTTGAAACCGCCTCTCATTAAATATCATTACACTCTGAGAAATTGCCAGGGACAATAAACAACAAAGCTCAAAAGGCTCCGTCACTGCGCTGCTATGAAACTGGCAAGTATGAACAGGCTGCGGCGGAGAGTAATACTTCTAACACTTTCACTGTTAAGGCATACCAACAATGTATTTATAATACTTCAGCCACTCTTAACAAAAACAGCGTGTTCTGCCAAAACCCCTTCAAAGCTGAGCGCTCTGGAGCCAAAATGGAGCAGTTTATTCCAGGAAACTCACAATAGCACAGCATTGGCTCTACTGTACTTACTGTTCAACAAACATTAACCATTACAGTCACAAGCACAAGCAGCCCCATCTCTTAAAATATATAAATATGATTAAACTGTCCGACAATTCCACATTGTTCCAACGTGCAATAGCTAGTTGTGGTATTGGAAAATTGTCATTATAAATGTGGAGCATGCTGGACCTTTGGGGAGACCCCATGTGCTGCAGCTGTAATTAGTTCATCTGTGAGAGAACGATAACCAAGGACATGGCGCTGCTCAGTGCCAGCTCACACTCTCAGTCCCTCTGCGGCTTTATCCAATAAGGATTTAATTAGAGGCACCAGCTGAGAGAAGGAAGAGGGGCACACTACCCATACACCACAGAGCATCCACAAATATAGGAGTGTGCCAGCAGAGGAGGCACTTCTCACAAGATTAATAGTTTTGAAATGAAATGTCAGGTTTTCATCAGATTTCAGCAAAACAAATACTTATAGAAAACAGCAGGTGATGACAATAAGATCATATTCAGCGTTAAAGCAGTACAAAGTAACTCTTCCCCCTAGAGGCCATAAGCGCAACTGCAGGTGTAGTAGCAAGTTACGATTTTTTAACTTATTAATGGTCTTGGAGAGTAAATACTACGCTGACAGGAAAGGCGAAGGGAGAGAGGGTTACTGTGCATCAAATTATACAATAGAAATATTTTTTTTCACTCAAATTTGGCTGTAAATACTGTTTAAAGTGACGTTATCCCGCAGTTAGCTTTGCCCGTTAGCATGTTAGCTTCCTCTTTGTGATTACATTAGTGTGTATTGCTTTCTCCGGACCGGTGGCAGTCAAGTTGCAAACATGGTTTTCTGTCCAGAGACACCAGGGGGAGATGAAAGACCCTCCAATCATCCCATTAACACTTGTATTACCCCCACAGGTATTACGAAAAGGATTTATTAAGGTAAACAAGTTACTTAGTACTGCTTTAAAGCAATAGTAAGTAACTCATACCCCTAGAGGCCATAAGCGCCACTGCAGGTGTCACTGCATGTTACGTTTTTTTCCTCATTAATTGTAAATAGTAGTAAATACTACGCCGACAGAAAAGACAAAGGGAGAGAGGGATATTGTACATCCAATTACACAATGGAGATCATTTTTCTTCACTCAAACTTGGCTGTAAATAGTGTTTTATGTGGCACAAGCCCGCAGTTAGCTTTGTCCATTAGTCTGCTAGCTTCTTCTTCGTGATTCTAGTGTGTATTGCGCCTCTGACCCATTGCAGGGAAAGTTGCAAGGGTGGTTTTCTGGCCAGAGACACCAGGGGGAGATGAAAGACCCCCCAATCATCCCATTAACACTTGTATTACCCCCACAGGGACTACGAAAAGGATTTATTAAGGTAAACAAGTTACTTAGTACTGTTTTAAGAGAAAATGCACATTGGATAGTCATGGTAGATAGTCATAGTTCATTTGGAGATTGAGCAAGTGCAATCCTTGTCTAACTACAAAGTCATTAGTCTACAGAAAGACAGGACAAAGCATGCATGAGTCACTCCTAATTGGTTTATATCCATCCCTGCATGTTGCACTTCCTCTCATTGGTGATCTGATGAATGTTTATGGTGATGCCGTCCCACCTGTGGCCATAATGAGCCCTGGGGCAGAGTCTTTGGACAGAATGGGCATTCTCCTGAGCTGGATGTTCAGCAGCTGACTCCAGCGTTGAGCCAAGTGCAGTGAGCAGCCTTTATTCAGCTGAAAAGAGAAAGAGAACCGAAGAAATTGAGTCATTACTATATGGAATTGTTAGTCATTTTCACAAAATTCTGAATTGTGTGGGAGACGGCAAATTCTTGTGAAAGTCATATGTTTGTGTGAGTCTATGTGTGAAAATACAGTTCCTGTTCCTGTTCTGTTCTCAAATGTGGCAATGCAAATACAAACCACAGTCTGCAGCTTTGCACTACACAGAGAGATAAAAGGCTTTTACACGCAGTAACAACATCTTCACAATCTCTTTTGCTAAAAGCTGTGAAAATACACACATAATGTTATACCACAGTGTTACACCACAAAACACGCACCCTTTTCTAAACTCCCTCCAATCCCCAGATGAATTAACTTGTATGAAATGTTTTAGTTTTATGAACCTGACAGTCCACAGTGCCTCCTAAGCTGTCAGCAGCAGGTGGCTGGAGCAGCTCCCAGGTCCCTCCTTTGTCAAAGGTGATGACCGACCTCATGTTGTCCTCACTCACAGAACCATTGATGAGTGTCGCGATGAACACTCCACGCAGCCCCTCCACTCGGTGTAGGTCTGCAAACGGCTCATTGGCAAAGTACCTGTAATATTAGGGCAGCACACGTTACAACAGAAATGGGCACGTGCTGAACATTTCGTTTCTAGTGTGTGTGTGTGAATTTACGATTATAACTTAAGGAAACCTATCATAACTTACAAAGTAAACGCTTGGCCAATCATTTGTTTTTCCTACAGAAAAGGTACTCCTTTAATTAAAAAAAATAAAAAATAAAATAGCATTGCAATTTCGACACAAAAGTAGCTTGCTTCTCAATTTATTAAAGCATTTTCCTAGTACATTTGATAACAACTGTCACTTGTCAGAAAAGGAAGAGTTGCTTTAAAACGTTGTGACAGGCCAGACACAGAACATTATTAAGTGAATACTAGTGAAACAATTTCAAGAAGACTCTTGTTTATTGCATCCGATTTTATCATCGGCAGAGCAACACCTGAGCCTCAACAGAGCCCCATCTGCCATCTGCTCACAGGATGTTTATGATGCGATTAACCAAAAGACCAAGTGCAAAAACAACACATACACACAAGTGAGGGTTGTACTGAAACCAGTGTAACATCAAAGAGGAAGCAGCACAACTGATAACACAAAAATGGAACATTTGTATTTCCCTCTTTGTGTGGGCTGGCATCAAGAGCAGTGTTTGGACCCTCAAATTTCAATAGCAATGAAATCTCTGGTTAGTATTTTTGTTGTAAGAACAAGTAAAAGAATAATGTTATTTACATCAATAGGGCAACTGTATGAAAAGTGACTAGTGGACTATTGAAATACAGTAAAAAAATTGACTTTACTCTTTTGTAATCACGATACACAAACTCTAACAGGATTTATCACAGACATTAAGTCGAAATGGCAAAAAAAAAACACACAAAAAACAATCTGTGATCTTTTTGAAAAGCACTCTCCCACTAAAGTAATGTTGCGGCCCCACATATCGCAGCCATACCTGATGAGTGTGTTACTGCCCGATCCTTCCGGACTGTAGTACAGGACATTCTCCAGAGACAGGGAGAAGGACAGGCCCTGTGTATCTGAGATGTAGAGGTGAGTGAGGTTGTTGAGGTGATTCACACACACAAAGACCTGGTCCTCTGATGCGTCAGCGATGTAGTACTCCTGTAAAATGGAGCGGGGGGTTAGGAAGAGCAGTTAAAAAGATGTATCACTCTATGCTAACCTGTAGTAATTATAATTTAAGCAGTACCTTTTCCCATATGGAATAATTATGCCAAATAGAATTCCTTGTCCTAAAGGCCCTACCTACACTTGTAAAAGCAGACATTTGTGGGTTGTGCATCTTATCGTGAAGCATTTTCATTGATCATGAACTTGCAGGTCAGTAGTTATTGTTAACATTACTGTGACTGTAAAACTCATCCTTTACTGTATCTTTTCTATATGAACTGCATAAGAACGTGTGAGATCCTGGGACACTCACTGTGATTGGATGGCGCGTTGTGAACCGCGCTGCTTTCATGGGCTGCCTGTTGTAAGAGACCCAGAGCTGGACAGAGGAGGGCTCGTGGCTGCCAAACAGTTTCTGCAGGAGAAAGAGATTTATTTCATATCCATTTCAAAAACAAGTAATAAAGAGCAAAGCCATGCAACCTCAAAAAAACATAAACAAACTCAACACTCAGCGCAGCACAGTTTTAAGGTTGTTTAATAATTCATTGAGACCCTTGCATACCACAACAAATGCTAATTGGTTCATCATTTATATGCTCAATCTACTGTAGATGCATTTTGGGAAATATGTGCGCATTCCTACAGCTACAGATTGAACCAGTGTTTTAAAATGAAGCAGGATTTACTTTCACCTCATCGACATTCATCATGACGCTAAGCAGAAAAGTTATTCATTCCCCCCTTTACAAAAAACATTCGATCTGCTCTTATTAAGCCAACATACGATATAAACAGACTATTTCCTCGTCCCAGCTGCTCGCCAAACTGTAAATTTACTTAGTGCCTTCATTATTTGAGCTTTAACAGGCCCAAAGAGAGGAAATTAAAAGAAGATGAAGACATTAGCAGCGGAGGAGAGGGGACTCAATTGAGTGTAGCGCCGGGGACACCAAAGCCATAAATTCAGGCTGGTTAAAGTAGGAGTTTTTGAAAGAAGGGCCAAAAGGCAAACAGTCAATTACTCACAAAAGAGGTTTCGTCGACAGTTAAAGTTAGTGCACCATTATTTGACTTTATTACAATTTTCAAACTGCTAATTCTCCATAATACATCAAGACGACAGAGCACATACAGATGAGTTTGCAGTTTTTCCAGACTGGGAGGCTGGCTTTTGCTCCGTCATCTACCACAAGGTGACTTTGCTTAATGACTGGTCCCGACGCTGCACCAGAAATTTACTGTACGTCCACAGCTGTGCCTCTACAGATGACATTTTATTATACAAGGCACAAAATGTCACAGACTGCGGTGCCTCTCCCCGACATCTGTATAATGTTCAGACCGTAAGACTTCCCCCCGTCAGACGCCAGGCCTACTCTTCATACATATTCATGACCACAGTCCATTGCACCTCAGGCTACACTTGAAACAAAGCAAAAAGCCGACATGTCTTTTCTTTAATATGAGAAATCCTTCAGGGACCACAGGGATGTAAAACGCTTTTGTCGACACTCCCAAAGCAAGTCTAACTGATCTAATTCTGCTCAGACATATGCTATGATGAAATGGTTGCAAAATAGCAGATGTAGGTTGTTTCTCATCTGCAGCATTGTGTCTTTGCTAATCTTAAATATTTCTGCTAATAATTTTGCCATTTTATAGCAGTTGACAATCTGGATTTTGACTATTTTTACTCCTCCACACCCTCTACCACAGCAAAATATTATAATACCAATTTCTTACTGATAGTAAATGACACCATGCTTTTTCGTGTATTTATGTGCAGATCTGTGGAAAATAATGCATTCAATTATTTCTGGTGTTGTTCTTATGAAATATCTGGTGCAACCTTTCTATTCCCCACCTCTGTTGTATTTTAAGACTTGCATAAACAAAAGGCTCTGAAAACCACAAGAGCGACGCAGTGCTTTAATGAGAAGAATTCATTCCTTTTCAGACTCGACTTCCTGTTTACCCCTCCCTCTCCCCTCTCTCTTTCTGCCTCTCTCCTTCATAGAGAGTAATCTAAATGGCCAGGAATACAACAGATAACTATGTATTTCGTGTGCTGCTGAGTCACTTATCTGCTCTAGATCTATCCCCCATAGGACCACAAGCCACCGACTTTAAGGTTAATATGTGCACACTTCTCTACACAACATTCTCCTTTTCTGCCTGTTTAATTGGCTTAAACGGCTCAACGTTGCCAAAAGCACTGGAGATATCTAATTATTCTAATCCTATTACACCAAACTGAAGCCAAAAGATGAAAATCTATGAGTTGACAATTTATTTTCCTAGACATTTTAATATGGTTGCTAAAAGACTTTCTGGATGGCTTTCTATAAATCATTTCAGATCGAACTGTCAAAGCCACACATCGGTAAGGAATATCCCCTTTGACTTCAGTCACTGGGAGCTTACGACACAGTAATAGCAGAGTAAAAGCTTAGTATAGATATAGTATTGTTAAATCAAGGTCCTTTTTAAGGAACCGTGCACCTGTCATTCAGCTTTGTTTCCAAATATGGGATAAATAATAACCATTACCCAGTACAAAGACTAAAGGATTCTTTTTTTCTTTTCTGTTATCTCTTTATATTAGTTACTTAGATGGCTTTCATATTATTCCAGTGCATACAGCATGACATATTTCAGTCATGTTGCATTTAAAGGGGGGGGTGTTATGCAAAATCGACTTTTTCAAACTTTACATCATGTTATTATGTCATTCCCTCATTAAAAACATGCCTGGACTGTTGCCTTGGCACATTCACGTATTTTTGAGTAATCTGTAAAAACTCTGATGGCAGCCATTTTAGGGATAGGTTTGCCTGAGTCCTCCTAAGAACGCCCCCACCTCCTGGAGGCGCCTCCGAGCTTTCATCATCAGCCGAGTAACCAATCACTGCTCCTCAGCAGAACCCCCTCCCCACTGATGCCACAGACAGCGTGTGGAGGGGGCGTGTCGGAAAGGGTCAGAGGTTCTTAAAGAGACAGAGGCCTATTTCAAGACATTCACTACAGCCATTTTGAGAGAGCAATTTTATACAAGGCAGTTATTCTAATTTACTGCATTTACAGACCAACAGAAGGTTTGGTCATCATTGTAGTGTGCTATAGACTGGTGCTATGGGATTGACAAAAGCATAATACCCCCTCTTTAAAAGAAACTGTATTGTTATTATTACAGGGATATTGTGCCTATTAAAAGTTTGACGTCTAGAACTTTCTGGGTAACGCAGCTTCGTGTGCCATTTAGTCCTTGCCCCAAGCCCCTGACGCCACTTTACAGGAAACCTTTTCCATTTGTGAGAGTTTAATAGAATCACAAGTCTCATTTCTCTTTTTGAGTTCACTATAAGTACCCTTTAGAGTCTTGGAAACCGAAATAATAGATCAAAATGTTTTTACAAGCATATAAAAATATAATTTGCGATTGAGCACCATAAATCTGTCTACACAAACTTTATTCCTTTCATTGAAATCGTTTTTTCTCTCAGTTAGAGAGTTTGTGTAAGAAAAAGACGACTTCAGTGCCAGACACAAATAATTGGCCAATGTATACAACAATATTTAGCACATGACATTAGTTCATTAGGAAAAACTATGCATCTGAACATTCGATGCTCAGGCCAGGATTTTCACTTGCGGGTTTGTTAACTCAGAGGTAAATGCTATTTACAATGAGTAACATAACTCCTTTAAGATACGGTAATATACCACAGAACATACTTGTTGTTTGGCGTATGAAGTTATTTACTTTATTCATGGACATAATTCCATACAGAGAAAAGGAATGTAAAGACCATGTTTTCGTTGCCTCCTTTACCTAAAAAGATCATTAGCTTTGATGAGCATTTTTAGGTGGTTGCTATTTTTTTCTTCCACACACATAGGCCTATAACACATGAGTAGAAAGTCAGATAGACAGAGCTCATTTTAAAATTCGTATCTGATGCTTCCTTGGCATGCCTGCGAGCTGTCTGGTCTTCTGCACTAACAAATGGCAGATAGCAGTCACATTTCACTATAATCCTTTTCATCTCCACAGAAGCAAACTGCAGCTGCCTTTAGATCAACAGACAAGGCACATCAATAATCATCTCTCATATTTGTGCTTTTTAATCTGTTCTTGAGAAAAGCTAACTCAACAGCCTGTCTCTGCCTCTTATCTCGGCATCAGTTATGTGGTGGGCTTTCCGACTGACTTCCTTCAGCCCTCTCAGCACTGATGAAAAGAAGAAAAACTCCTGAGCAACGTGACTGCATATTCAAGCAGACAAGAGGATACATCCATCTATGTTCGCAAAGCAAATGCATGTTTGTGTTCTCGGGTGATTGACAGATAGGCTAACTGGCTAATGCTACAACCTGCTCAATCAAATTTGCCAATGATTGTATTAGTAGCATAGACTTAGTAGACTGTCATTGGTCACTCCTCCCCATTTACATCAATCACTCTATTCGAGAGAGAGAATCCATGATGGCTGCTCGATCTCCTCCTGTAGCGCATGTTCCAAAAAAGGACAAAAAGGCAGGAGACTTCGCCCCCTGCGAGGTGGTCTGAGCAGCAACAAGCCTCCACAGTGCCCCAGGGCCTGTCAATCCAAACCTCAGGCTAAAACTTTTTAATTCCAGGTAACGTTCTCCAAAAGGTCCCAGCCATCTTTAGAAAACACAAAAAGTCACCAGTGGAATTCATTTTATTTTAATTTCATTTTCTTAGAGTCAGGGGGTGATATTGCAGCCATGTCAACTCCCGGCCATGAGGACCAAAGAGAAGCGCTTTCCTCGCCCTGTGGTTAGTGGCCAACTACTTTTTGTAGCATTACAGCAGGCAGCTTTGATCATGATTATGATTTTGTGGACCGAGCATTAGGGATTTGTTTTCATTGTTACATACAGAACAACATTTTAACCAAGGGAGACAGTAAACCTTTTTCCAAGCATGAGAAATGTGCTTTGTCATTATACAATAAACAAAACTCTCTGTTGTAAAAAGGCGCACACTCAAGACCATTACATAAGGATAACTATACAAGTCTATATTTAAGTATAATTTGGGTAAAGCTGCTGGTTTTAACTGAGCTGTCATAATTGCTAGGTTTCCCGCGGACATAATAATGTTGTACTGTGTTGCTTTGTTGCTGCAGCCTCTACATCTGTGTTTTTTATGTCTGAGCATGTCTTTTACTTCACATTTACTACACCACATAAAAGCTCTTACTCTGTTTTATTGGACCACATGGAAATTACCAAATGAGAATTACACAGTGTTTAACCACAGAAGCCACTGGTAATGATTATACTGCTGCTTCTGTTATTTGGGCCTCATCAAGTGTCTGATGCTTTACATTAGGATGAAACTAGCTGCTGCACCCAAATATTGTTTTGAAAATGCACAATTTGTAAAGGTATTTAGATCTGTGTGGCAAAGTTCTTTCCATCCATCAGTGCATTATGCTGAATTTTAGAAAGCAAAGCAAATTTAAAGCAGTCATTTTTCCCCAGGTAAGATCCATCTATTCTTGAAACAGCAAAAGCTAAAATTACACTGAAGTACAAGATACAAATAGACCACAATTAGTCTGCGTAATTAGTAGCTCAGCACTAAACAGCGAGTTGATGAGCCAGCTGATAACAATGTTAAGATCGGACAAATCTCTCTCAGCAGACCTCATAAAACGCACTGTTTCTGAACACTATGGGCCTCAGTTATCTAAAGCCAAACCAGGCGCGTGACAACAGCGAGCGCAAATCTGTCCCTGCAAAACACATACATCACATCCAAATCATACTCCCATCTGCTTCTCTGTCTGTGCACCCGCTAACGCTACATTAGCAACAGAGTATCACAAGAAAAACACAGCTTTCTAATAGCAAGAGGTACAAAAATAGATCAAGAGGTTTGCTGGAGTCAGTGCCATTGTTTTGAGGCGTTACAAAAGAACAGAAATGTATTAGCAAGATTCAATATGGCTCAACTAATTTTATTACTATTATATTTTTTTTGCAAATATCTGTACAGCTTCAGATTTGTTGAAGGTATACAAAACCATTAAACTTAAACTTGAACTTGAAGGTATATTATATTCGGAAAATATCACTTTATAATATCTATGCAATTCTTTAGGTGTAAATAAACTATTACTAACCATGTTTTACATCCTCCTTACAATAGTTTTATCACCTTTATTTAACCAAGTCCAAATAATTCTGTATTTCAGGGAGTCATGGTCCCACCAGCATCACTGTATTGCCCACAAAAACCTTCAGTTTTTGTTCAAATACCAATACCAATACAAATATTGTTAAGATGCTACAGCTTTACTTGCTCATATAGCCTAAATCAAGCTCCTGGTGTACACTAGGTGTGGTGTTGACTCTGGAAAGATCACTTTTTGTGTGCAGGTGCATGCAGTAGTGTGGTCTACCATTTCAAAATGCATGCGCACTCAGTAATTGCACACTGATTGTGTAAAGTGTGTAATGAGAGATGTAACTGACCCGTGTGGTTGTGGCAAACATGTATTTGTCTCGGAGTTGGAAGCTGTCCACCTGCTCTAGGATGACTCTGCGGTTCTGTTCGCTCTGGAAGAAGTCGGTGCTGCTGAGGATAGTGGACACGCCCTGGGGCTCGTGTCTCTGCACCAGGACAGTTGTGGGGGGGTCGTACGGCTCCACACCCCTAAAGAAAGAGGGAGAAAGAAAGTTACAAAGTTAGAACAGAAAGAAGGCTCATGTGATAACAATGATCATCACATCAAATATGTTCTTATTCAAACATTCGTCTGATGATATGCTCTTCTAAGAGGTCTCAAGACTGTTGTATTTCAGTGTTTATGGCTCTACAATGTTCCGGACAGTGCCATTACAGCTCGGCAGCTTTCATGTGGCACAGCAGAAAGTTGCATGCACAAGGCTAGTTGCCTTGCATGAAGTGTGCGGTATAACTAAATATGCCTTGCCTTGCCTAAGCTGCCATCTGGGAAGAGACAGTGGAGTATCCATGTCAGGTCCAGCTGACTGAAGGACAGCTTCATCTACCAAGCTAAGCTGAACCCTTTTCCTTCATGGCGCCACGAGTTTGAGAGTAACACAATTTAAACTCTATGTATGTATCTTTACATGCAGTAAAATTGGCAAAACTGAAGAGTCTAGCTACAACAACACACGCTTGGCAGAGATTTGAACTGGTTATCCTGTGGTTGGTAGATGAACATTATTACAAAGATCTTTAAAAAAATAATAATAATAATAATAATGATAAAAAATAAAAATAAAAATAAAAATAATACATAAATAAATAAATAAATATATATATATATATACTGTATATATATATATAGATAAATAAATATATATATATATATGCAGCAAAATAAAATATATTAGATCACAAATGCAAGGCCTTGTTCTAATACAATCGAGAGATTAAGGGAATACTACGTAACACTATCAAATGTACTGTATTGAGTTAAAAGCTGGTTTAGCTATGTCACACAGTCCTGTTGATGATTCATGTGCACAATAAAAGTCTCATTTGTGATGGATGCAAAAGTGGCGAGACATTGCCCCGAGGTGCCGTCTGAAAACTGGAACTGTAAAATGGTAACACGTCCAAAAATAACTGCATTACTCATTGTGGAAATGAATACATGACACTGGCGAAGCATATAAGTGATAAACTGAATGCTGAACCAAAATGCTATCAGCATGATCTGAGAAAAAATATCTCCCTATGATGCACTCCCTTTTTTGGACTTTTTTTGTGTCTAGTAGCCAGCGTGTTTTGGAAAGCAGTAAGGGGAGAATGAATAAAAAAAGTCACACAGCGTCTTGTGGCCAGTGGTGTTTGCTCCAGAGAGTGCAGGGCAGAACAGAGGCAGCAGTGTTAAGCTCAGCCGGGACTCTGAAAGGGCCCTGTTCACCCGATGGACACGGTCTGGGTGAAGAGTGCACACAAGGCTACTATTTTTAATTCAAGAGGCTTACTCTAAACAGCTGAGGAACACCCTTCTATTGGTTTGTCAAAACTCAGCAAGACATGAATTAGAAAACATCATCAACATCATCAACATTGAGTATTTTGTCATTTATAATAAGAAAAGGAGTATTGACAACCTTTCCGTGTTTACCTCAGTTTTATTTGCATTTAACTGGAGGAAGTTCTTTTGCATCCACAAACTGACCTGTTTGATACAGTGACACAGTGTATAGTATAGTGCACAGGCCCATGTTCAGCCACTGTCAGTGAAACATAGATCTGAGTATCGTCTGCGTAATTGTGATATGACACGTTGTTACTGGATATTGATTGACCTAATGGAAGCATGTACAGATTGAACAAGAGGGGCCCCAGAATCGACCCCTGGGGAACCCCACAAGTAAAAGTATTAACAAATATTTGGATTGTGTATGCAACTAAGACAGTGACTCGCTATCTAAAGTATAGATAAACGGATTGTAAATTTGGTGAGCTAGTACTTGAACTTTCAATCTTTCAAGCCAAGTTAAAATCCCCAAAAGCGTAGTATCATTGGCCGTCAAACAGTAGAGGAGAATGGCTGTTTTTTGCAGCACACAGAGGATTTGCCTCTCACTCTGTCTCCTAGCAATACGTTCACAAAGGATTAGGAGCCAGCAGCAGCACAGTGCATCAGATTGAGCTGGCTACCTCAGAGATAGACAAGTCTATAGAACCCTGAAAGGAAACACAACAGTTAGTCTGAAGCCGTGAGAAACAGGATTAGACGCACACTGGGGTGAAGACACAAGTGTGGGGATCAATTCTTATTTGTACTGTTTTCCTCAACAATTCATAGCTTCATCAGGCAGCTTTAATGTTTTTTAAATTGTAATACTATACTGTTGTATTTTAGGCATGGCCACCCAACTATTAATTATTAGTTGTGCAATCTGTGTGCAGCTGCCTCTAATCCCAACTAATATCTATCCTGTAACCAGATATTTTGCCACGTTATGACTGAACCAGGTCCGCCCCAGAAACTCCTTTTGCCATGAGGCCAGTGAAAAATCGCTGGTCAGCACTTGAAATTACTTTTATGATAGTTATACAGTTTTTTTTTTTTTTTTAACATGCTGTTATGCAAAGGAGTGCTCTCAAGATTACTTTCGTTATGATTAATTTTGCAATGACAATAAAGACCTATCCTATCCATTTTGCCAGTTCAAAATTGTCAAGTACCTTTGTATAATTTTGATTATAAGTTCAGTTGGACTTGGTTCATGTTTAAAATTGTGACCCTAGAAAGTGAGGCCTTGTCATTTAAATGAAAATGACTGCATGAGGCAACGCTCCACACCCGAATGACTGCATCATGTCGACTATAAAGCATAAATGTATCAATCAGCACAGTTTATTGCTCTCAACTATTATATTTGTTTTTTTTGCCCCACCCGCTCAACTGGACTGTAGAGACTTTAAAAATCGGAATTATTGCAATAGACAATAAATCAAGCATTTAAAGCCAGGTTGCAAACACTCTTGTTAAGGGGATGTTGCTAAAACATATGCAGACAGCTGCTAGAGATGCAGAGAAAGTGGGTTTAGAGTGAGCAATGTTCTGTTGTGGAAAGATAAATTATTCAAAACCTAATTTGTCAGATGACTTCTCAGCTCTATGCGGTTGGTGCTTCGTCTGGGGGGGCGGTGGGGTGGGAGCAAACAGCTAAATTCATCAGTAAAATGACCAATACTGTATGTTTATGAGGTTCTGTGGTAGGAACAAGTCGCACCTTAGAAAACAACTAATTTCTCCATCTAAAGAACAGGGGGAACAGTGTTTTATTCAACCAAGTGCATTTTCTCCAGTTCAACTTCACCCAGATCTAAAATGTTGCAGCCTATAGACCAGTGTGACGCCTCATCTGAAAGCTAAGACCTACAAAACTGATCTAGAAAGATCTTTTTCCTCGCATGGTCGTCACTTTTTTGACATTTCTTTTCAATGTTTTTTTGTTCCATTTTCATCATACATTTTTGTCACTTTTTCATCACTTTTTCGTCTCATTTTTGTCACTGTTTGGACACTTTTTTCAAGAAGCTTTTAGATTTGGGTAGAGCCAAACTGGAGAAAATGTGCTCGGTTCAGGTGGGGGTTAAGAGGTTAAAGGAGCATTTCCGTTTGAAAGTATAGATCTGATGCAAGAAAAAATCATCTTCTTGCCATAGATACCTCAAATACAACGAGGCGGTATAAAAACACAAACAAGTGAGGGCACAGTGAAAGTAAACCATTTCCTGCGTGCGACAGTTCGTGTTCTCAAACTGAGTAATGAATGCCGCGATCCACCCTTCCCATAAGACAAACACTGACTGTTTGAAGAGTAAATAAGATCAGGCCTCTTATAGTCTGCCTTTTGGAGTACTGCATAATTGTAAAGGCGGAAAATAAGTCCAGACTCCAGACACTCACAGAGTTGGTTGAGATGTATTTAGAATAAAGAAAATAGCAAAAACTGTCCTTCCAATACCACGATACTTTAATTTACTTGAATTTCCTCCAAATCGACAGCTTCAGTATTTTTTTTTCAGTAGTCTTTTTTTTCACGTGCCTGATAGAAACGATCTCAAGAAGTAGAAATATTACACAGAAGTATGCAGTAAAGGTTCTACGAGGACAGACAGATCCTATTCTTTGTTCAGTCGTTGTTTGAGCTGCGAGTTGGAGCGGCAAATTGTGAGTGCTTGTAATGTAAAACGTATTCATTGTTTGGTATGTGTTTGGCTTTCTGGGCCGTTGGATTTGACAAACAAATACATATGTAGGAACCAGCAGCCAGTGGAGATGATGGTATGTTTTTGTTTTCTTTCACGCAATTATTGTACATGACATATAGATAGCTACAATATAAACAAGAGACAGTGTGATCGGACACAGTCTTACCAAAAGTATGCCTTCACATGCTCTTGTATCAACACCCAGGTCTCCCCGAAGTCGTCCGATTTCCAGAGCTGAGGAGCAGGAGAGAGAGAGTGTGAGGTGGGGTCTGGGAGAGTGAAAAAGGAGGTAGAAGAAGAAGTAGTAGTAGGGGGGATGGTGCACAGTAAAAATGTAGGTCAGCCTCCTTCCTACATTTTTGCTCCTACACGTGTGACAAAGAGAGGAGTGCGGAGCCGTTTGGAGCTATTGTGTGTGAAATCAGGAGCTGGAAACAATAACAGATTGCGAAACAAAACACAAACGCTCGGCTCAGATGGGCAACTTGGATGTGGCCATTGTTGTGAAGAAAGGATGCCAACACTTTGGTGAAGTTTAAGTGTCGGGGTGATGTTTTTGTGTTGTTCAAGCAACCGGGTTTGTTCCCCACATTTTACCTGTTTGTTTGGGTGGGAGCCGTCATAGCCCAGGGCCAGGTTGGACCTCCGGTTGTGCAGCAGCAGGTCGGTGGGCTTGAAGGGCAGAGAGAAGCCCTGAACCGTCTTACAGAAGTCAAACGTGTTCCACAAGAAGTTGTTTGTAGAGTCCACAAAAAGATACTGTACACATAAATAAACAAGACAAACGGCAAAGGTTCATTACACACACTGTTCCGCGTTGCATGTTATCAAGGCAAACAAAACAACATCTATACGGAAAAATTATCACAGACAAATTAACAGAGATGTGCATTCATTATAGGAAATCATCAGGATGCTTCTTCCCCCTTTATTGCGAGGTCCATTTGTATTCACAGCCCAATCTCATGGCGCCCGCATTTATAAGTTCATTTTGTGCTCCACTGATGGCCATTGCCTCAGAGCAGTGGGGAGAGGGGGCAGACCATAGACACAGCTCTCGGGGACTCACTGTCAGCTCAGCTCATATAAAAAGCAGATGATTTAGTTCATACTTAATTTGGATCACCAAGGCCATGTGACATTACAAGTCAGATGGCAAAATACTCAAAAACATCCTTTTGTAGATTTAGAGCAGTTGTTGAAATTGACTATATCCAATGTTACTTAGTTCATATTTAATGTGAATTTGACACTTTTAGTTTTGTAACACAATGTAATACAAGTAATGGTCAAATTTAAGGTAAGGCTAAAGGGCACCGGGAAAATGTATTTAGTGGATTCCTTTCTATTGTGAGAGAATTTTTGACTCACCTGACAGAGCACTCAAAGAAATGTTCAGATTCTTGGTCAAGCCAACACAATGTACTCAATACTACATTTTTCCTATTGCTACTAACCTCCATATAATAGCGCTAAATTGATCAAATACAGCAGACACAGCGGCTTTACATTTGAGCGACCTAAACTACTTTTGGAAAAAAGAAAGAAAGGTTATTTGTACTGTAGCTGTGGGCCAGCTACCCATCTTTACTGTGTTGTGGAAGTGGAGTTTCGCAATTGCAGCTCCTGGGATTTAGAGCCGGTAAGGGAAAAAAAAACTCCTGGATTGTGTTCAATTTCATTATTTTAGAAGATCATTTGATAAATCAGCACTTTGTAACAGACTGTGCCTTTGGAGAAGTAGCGGGTGGAGGGGAGCTGCTGCTACGCTCTTAAATCAACTCAAAGACAGATCCAGAACTCTAACGTTAATAATTCATCATTCTGCCTGGTGCTACCACTAGCAAAGCCTGAACTAAGGGTGAACAAATTAAGTAAGGAACAACTTCGGAACTTAGTTTGGCAAAGCACGTCAAATGCAAATTATCCCCGTCTTTCATTTAAGAGAGATCATGAATTTTTAACCATCAAAAACAGAAACAGAAAAAAAAGGAATTTAGCGCGAGCAGAATTTTTTATATTGACTTTCATTCTTGATCGAAGTGTGTTTTTTTGCAAGGCAAAAAAGCTGAACAAGCAGTGGGCACATTCTTCCCTAACTAATGTCAACCAGGGTTAATGAATCTCTGAGTTTTATTCAAGAAGTAATTTTTTTTTAACTTAAGGACAGACACAGTTTTTTGATGGGCTGTGATAGAACTGTTTACTTCTACTATGACCAAAGCAAATACCATATCTTGTTTTTGTAAGAGGATTTCAATTCATTTATTAATTTATTTGAATGGGACAATGCATATTCTGCTTGCATAACACCTAGTGCTGTTAAAGGAACAGGCCACCGTTTTTACATACTGAGATATGTTCTTGCCTGAGCTTAGACAAGTTAATGCGTAACTGTCTGGCCCTCAGTCATGCAAAACGACCAAAGATGTTTGATAGCATTTGACTTCTCCTAGTGTATTCCTATAGCTCCAAACGTTGGACGTTCATTTTTAGCATGTCACTTTTCATTACTTAGATTTAGTCCTTACTTAGATCCACTTTTAGTTATCAGTTTATAGTTAGTAGTTAGTTAATAATCCAATAAGAAATGTGAATAACTCAGCAGCCTAATAACTTAATAATGACCTAAACTGCAGACCAAAGTGTTCTGTTCAGTCTAATTTACATTTATCTACAGTATGAGTGCCGCTGCTGCACACTCCGTCTCAGTGAATTGAGCCAGCTGAGGCAGACACGGCTGACCCATTAGCTGCTAGCCCTCAGAAACCAGCACTCCTCTCCACAGAAACACAGTCATGTTTTTGCTGCTGACTCACTCCATCAGCCTTTACTAAGAGACGCTTGTAGCCAGGTAACAAAACACCGGAGAGGCAGCAGCACATTAGCCATCAGCTTTTAAAACAGGACTGACAATGCCCCTTAAAATTGATACGACTTTTGAAAACGCAAGAAAAATAGGTGACCCAGAACCCCTATTACAACTCATTACAACTGCCCCATATAACTTACTTAACATGTCATCAATATTTAGTTGGTGCAAGACAGTTTGTGAACTTTCGTCATTTATTAGGTCATGTCATGGGTCTCAATTTTCACATGGTGCTGCTGTTAGCAAAGCATTAAAACATCAATACCATATTTGTGCTTATGATTCCAAGAGTTCCACTTTGACTAAGCATGGTTACTTTTGCAGTAAATATTGCTCTTCAATGACACAGAATAAAATCAGCTCTTTCAGAACTCTCCTCTGTGAGTTGGCTTTGGTTTTTCCTGGCGTTATTAGATATCAGGTGGTAAATGTGACTCACCCGCCTATTGTCTGATGGGCTGTGATAGAACTGAGAGATGACCTGCTTGCTGCCATTCTTAGCTTTGGCATCCGGCAGTTGAAACTTCTCAGACACCAGTGTGAAAGCTGTCCCGTAGTCATAGGAGACATAAACCTAAAGAAAGATATTAACAGATTACGCTCTATAACAATAACATATGAATAAAACAAGGCGGATGATGTTTGGCCGACTGTACTCACTGAGCTGGTTTTGGGTCCTGTGGCACCAGCACTGTCCCGGGCCAACGCTACGATCACATTGCTCTTCTCTCCGGCCCAGTGGACAACCATCTGGTTATGGGAGTCATTGAGGTTGGCCTGAAAGAGAAAACAAGTTGCTTTTCTTAAAGGGAAACATGGATTTAACAGACCTGTTAAGACATAGCTTTACTTCCGATAAATAATCAAACACCTTTGACAAAACAGTACGGGTAGATGATTAACATTTATTATTTACAATGTAAGTAGCCTAAAAATATAACTTTAGCCATAGACTGTGCCAAGAAAAAATGGTCATGTGATGAGGTATTTGTGCTGCCTATAATGAAATTAGCCAGCCGATGCCACAATTCAGATGAACAGTTTCCTCTTCTGCTGACAGTCACAAAGATAAGCGCCGGGGGCTGCGCATATGGATTCAATGTGAGGCATCAGCAAACACCAGTGACTTCAGATAAAGCAACTGCAATAACGCTCCGCGGATTTGATTTAAATTCAACCACATTATTCTCTTCTGGAAAAGGCTAAAAGTGGATTACGCACACAGCACACACAGACACAATGACCCACTGAGCTTAACTGCTTGAGGCAACAAGACAGACAGAGAACAATGAGGCACTCTTTAACATTCAGCTCTGTGACTCGAGATGACCCTGGCCCTGGTAGGAACCGCAGTCAAATAAGAAGAGCATGAAAGCAGCATTTAATCAAACTGCAATAGCTCTTTTTACACAAAGGTATTTTTGACTTAAGTAGTGCTTCAGGCGGTGCGGGGTCATTGATCTATATTTACGTCTTAGTCCACTTTTGGGTAACTCCTTGTTTAGACTTGATTCAGCCCAAGCTTAGATCTGAAATAAAAATCTAAATGACTGATCATGTTAAATAACTATCGAGGGCACATTGGTGATCACTAGTGACTTAAGAGTAGAGATTTTCAACTATCGGCGACTGGACAGGGTTAATTGAGTACATGACATTTCCCTTCTAACCGCTTTCAGTAGATATTTTTCCTAAAATTCCAATACAATTGAGAGCCTATACCCAAACACAAGCGTGCTGACTAATTTCAGGTTTGTTGCAGCAAATCCACTGTTTGCATGTGCGCTTTGGGGATTGCAGTGACTCCTGGAGCCTTTGTTTCCCGATGCACCTCCCCCTGGGGTAAAACGGATCAATGAAAAGTAATAGGCTATTTCATCTTTCTACTGTCACTGCATCGCCGTCTCATCTCCCTCCCATCTTTTATTGATGGTCTGCGAGAGCCATGGTACTCACTGCGCAGTAAACAACAAATACCTCAGTACCTCGCTGTCAGCCTCAGTACTGCTTTAACTACAGCAACATTGATGTCTGCGACACAGCCAAAGAACTCCAGAGCAGCAAAAGCGTGGATTTCTTAACTCAGCATTCGGGAACATATAGAGCTTTCAATGTAAAACAAGAGTCAAGGGAAACAAAAATCTTCGAGGTACAACCATGCAGCAGCACCTTTTGCAAGTCAAGCAGACAAACGTATATGACTGCACCACGACCCGCAAACCCGTAATACAATCATGTACTGAATTTATTTCGATTTTCTTGTAGCTAAAGTTTCAAATCAGCCAACATAACAAATCTACATCATGTTTACTCTGTCAAAAGAAAATCCTTGTAAATTAGGATTTGAGAAAAGATAAGACCTAGTTTGTCAAGTTATTGTTTTGAAGCAAAAACACAATGTGATGACTGATTGAAAGCATGTACTGTAAGTTGCATGATCAAACTCTTAACTCCAAATTCAACATGCACTATCTATAGTAGTTCCCCAGGCAGCTGCTCCTCCTCCCCATTTCCCTCACATCACGCCCCCCTCAGGGCTTCGGCTTAAGCCAGTAGTGATTCCAAAGCTGAGGTGATGCCGCAGTAAATCTCCGCATTTAAGGCGTCATTGGTCACAGCGGGTGTGGGCCAAAGGGGTGCTGAACGCAGCCTTCCAAAAATCTCAAAGGCAGCTATTACATATAGAACCAAGTAGCAAGAAACAATATTGACTGACTGTAAGGTGATTAATCCAGTGGAAATGAGAAGACCCTAAGCTTAAAGGCTGTCAGTGGTCTGTTTTATGGCGTCAAACACAAAGCATCTCTGTTAAAAGTCCTCCAAAGCTCTCCTCGGCAGAGTCGGTGTGGAACGCTGAGGTTTGGCTCGACGCTCCAGTCTGACAGCTGTGACCTTCCCCTGACCTCTACCACTCACTTTTAAGGGCTTCCACAAGCATTACACTGTCAGGCATGTGCACTTGTGGAAACCAGGCCATGTGGCTCGAGTCTGGTCTCTCTATGGAATAAAAACATGAATGCAACTTGGCTAACTAGCTTAAGCCAAGGAAGCAGTCCCTAGTGAGGTAAGTTCCACTGGCGTTACCTTATTTGACCTGGTAAATAAGGTAACGCCAGTGTACTCTTTCAAAAGAACAGAAATGATTACAGTTATGTTGCCGAAATAATTCTCAACATGACCACCAACATAGGGTCCACTTGGGAGACTATAGGTTGTATCTGAGGACTATGCATGGAAGCCCTAATTCCCTCTCCAATCCCAGCACTGTAGCACAGTCAGTACAGGGGTGTCTAAGTGTCACTGGGTTGTTCCTTCTCTGCTCATGTCCATCCATCTCCGTGACAGCTTTGTGGCCGTAGAGGAGTCAAGGGAGAAGAGGTGGAGCCTGAGCAGCACCGAAAGATGACAACCCCACATTTGCACATGCATAATGCATCACCATTTCAGCAGCTATAGTATCTACTATGACTCCCTCGTGTGACCAAGCAGACAGGAGCACGTTAAGGCAAAAAACAAATGTGAATCTCCATCTTTCTGTACAGCTTTTGTACAGGAGTCAGTGCTTACATTGGCATTGTTCCTGATTGTATCTATACAACAGATTTGATTTTCTTTTACAGGTCACAGGTGAGAACTCCTTATTATGGCAAGGAAACAAATCATGGTGTTATTCCCAAAACAAGGTTGCTGAAGATGTGCGACAAATCTAAAGGGGTAATATGTAGATTTAGCCCTGATCTGTCTCTAAAGCACAAGGAAGAAATGTGGAATTCACTGATTGGCTTTTGTTTATGTTATTTATATTTCCATCCTTTGTTTAGTATTACTCTCAGCACAGTACAGCCACATCGCTAAGAGAAGGCTACAGGTTTCGTACAGAAAGGTTACCGCAAAAGCTGCATTGATTCGATGTCTGACTTTGTTCAAAGGATTGAGGAAGATTAACCTGACCTGGCCTGACTCTGGTGAATGCAGAAGAAAGGTCAATTCCTCCCACAGCCACAGCAACAAACGCAAGACATTTACTTATAAAGCAACATCCTCCTCTGTATGGTACAAACACATTTCAATACAGAAAAAGAAAGTAACTCTGCTAGACTGCTACCCAACAACACAATCCCAGATGAGCAGTAAGAAGTAGATAAATAAATTGATGAATGAATAATGAAATCATGATGAAGCTGGCTCACAAATCTCATTGTCAGACCTACACCCTAGGATTAAATCTGATATAAAAGATACATATTTTTCAAGTTTTTAGTCAACTCTTACTTCTTCTTGCAGCATTATGTACCAAGTCTTACAAATATCTTATACCAGGAATTGTTTGACATGCAACTGATGCCCAAATGTAGGAAGGTATTTTAAGAATTTGAAGTATGTCTTCTTCTTCCATCTGAGATCTAAGATCCGCACATAACACATAGGGGAGAGCAGGGAGTTGGGACGCTCAGTGTTAAAGAGCTAATAAGCGAGACCCGGCTCAACTGAGAGGTCAACGCTCCCCTTGGACTGACCGGGACAAATCATCTGCAATCTTTTAAATTGAATTTATTCAGTTTCTGTTGAAAATTAAAGCCTCATGATTTAAAGGTCTCTACACATGGTTCTGGGGATTGTGCAGTCTTAGTATCGTGCCAAGATGTTGAAAGCCTCGGCAGTAAAGCTAAGAAATGTCTTATGTGGCCCAACCCTCCCCGCTCTCCCCTGCCGGTGATAGGCTGGCTTGTATTGGCAATGTTTTCTGTTGCTGAATTTTTTGACACACCTTATGTTTCCTATTTGGTAAACGTGCTCTAAAACATTTCAACACATAAAGACATACACTAGACCAAGATCGATTATGCCTAAACCAGTGATACGCCCAAATTTTCACTCCTTCAAGTACCATAATTATATATTTGTAACCAGCATTCTTAACAGTTAAACAAGAAAGGCACACATTGGTAAAAACAGAAAGCTAGATGGATAGCTCACTCTTGCCCCTCTCTTTGACTTTTATTTTCACGTCTGCGACTACTAGCAGAACCAAGGAGGATCAACACTTGGTACTGCTATGCCGAGGCAGTATGTTCCCCTCCGTTTCATCAGCTCCCTCTGAGTGTGCCATTATTCAGCAGCAGTAGGGCTGGAGGGCATCACGGCCAGGAGAGCGGTGGCGGCGCGACCCGTATCAAACAATGACATCATCTCTGCAGGACTGGCAGCCAATGAAGACTCCCTCCCAGACTGTTTATGCTGGCATCTGCTACAAGCCATTACTCAAGCCTGTCCATTCACTTCATTTATAAATTACAAGGGTTTAATTCAAATACATGTTGAGTAGATATCTGCGCAACATCTAAAAGGCCCCATTTGATCCTGAACTGACTTTTTGAGCTTTTGTTAGAACATACTGTACCTGCTAGAGGTGGGTTTTGTTTTAAGTTTTATTAGGTCATATTTAATCTGTCTCTTTCAAAACAAACACCATCCCACTCCATGATATCATAAGGTGGTGCTTTTCTGTGCTTTCAAAGACCTTCAAGGAACACAGTCTGATCATTTCAGTGCTTCGTCACCTCCATACAAACCATCAGTTCCAGCAGAGGGGAGCAGTTTGTAATCAGAAATGATGGCATGTAACTTTTACCCGCTCCAAACTATTCTTAGGTTAGAAGTAGAACATATGAATGCTAAACTGGTGTCATGAAGTAAGTGAATATAGTATTAAAACTTTCTTGGATACCAAAAAAAACTATGAAGAACTGACCACTCCTTAGTCTCATGTGAAACAAGCTTCAATGAGCTGCATCAGTGTCTTTTGAAAAGCAAATGCTGTTTTCCTCATGACCACATCAATCTTCGTCTCCATATTGTTGGTTCACACCTCGTTCCTCCTTGGACCACCACAACCAAGAAACACCCAAAAGAGATGCTGCTGTCGAGCCATCACAACCTAAACTCACTCCCGTGAAATCCAATCCTTTTTTCACTATGAAGGTAAAAAGTTAGCAGCATGAGTGAACAAATATAACAGGATAGTTCAACTGTCAGTGGTCATTTATGCTTGATCTCGCAATGTAAATATTATAGCTAGCTTAGAGTTAAATGAAAGGTGGAAAATAAACCAATGCCACCTTCATGGGAGTAAGGTAAGAGTAATTAACCATAAACGTCTCCTAGATTATGGAGCTAAAAGTCAATATATGTCAGAAAGTAAGGTCAGGAGTTTAGAGGAGCAAAGCATCACGGTCAGCAAGTTAACTTTGAAGAACTGGCCTCAGGCATCAGCAGCAAAGATACATTTTGGAGAGCTTTGGGACTCTGTACTTCGGCTCCAAAAATGCTCGCCCCGGACAGGAGGGGAGTCATGTGTGATAGATGGGACAACAAACATCAGTTATTATGAGCTATTTACAGCAACATGTTCAGCTGCAAGACGTCAAGATAAAGTATAGTCAACTGTTGGTGGTTATAAACTCCAGTACAACAGGCCACTTTGCTATTTAAACAATATTGCTCACAAATACTTGGAAACGGGCAGCAGCAGAATACAATGGCTAGTCAGTAGTATCCAGGGTCGGACTCAGAGGTGGGGAAATATCTCTGCCGCAGTAGCTGACTGGCTATAGCACTCTCACCAGGGCTTGGGCTGGAAATTGAATTAACGCCAAACTGCGCTGTGGGATCTGTCTGAGGAGTTTGCATGAGTTTGCATCAGGTAAACCACAACATCCCAGACAGGGGCCACATCAGATAGATTATTTCGCTACTGTCCCCTCTGTCTGCTTGTGTTCATTTGAAGAAAATTGACAGGCAAACAGGTCACTTCCCTTTTGTCGTTGTTGCACCTGTTAGCCCTGTCTGTTTTCCCTACAGAATAAAATGAAGAAAGCTGTGTATGCTCAGGATATAGTAGATCTGTAAAATAAAAAAAAGAGATAATCCAGTGCTGTCAAACCATGCAGAGGAGTGACAGTCATCAGTGAGTCACATTGGGATAACAAACAGTTCTGAATCTCCACAATGACACAGCAAAAAGGATATCTTGGGTTGTTGCACTATTTGTAATGTATGTTTCAAAAACAGCATTTGGTTCACTGTGCATATTTTCAACATGTGCAGAAGCATTAACATTTGAGGGACGACAGTAAAGTAAAAAAAAAAAAAAAAGAATTTCATGCCTTTAACAAATAGAGGACTGAAATAAAGGGCTAGTGGGTTAAAACGGGACCATGGAGACTCAGTCATTTAGTTTTTCCACAAGGATATGATGTAAAACTTAAGAATGACAGTTTTTGTTTGATTGTGATTAATTATGCAACCTTATGTCTTATATTTTGCCTTACAACTATGCATCTGATTAAGTATGCAAACTGTGCTCTCCTCAAACAGGCCTGTTATCAACAATTACCACGTGCTTGGTCTTATTTTCCCTTTCAGACCCTTAGCTGGGATAAGTAAAACACACAAACAAACACTGGACAACTTAAGCACTTAATAACAATAACGACATGAAACCTGATCTGTGTCTCCCAAGGGCCATTTGTGCCGTTTGTTTGGTCAGTGTCATCGCCGTGAGTAGAAAGGGGAGGTGTCTTCTGTCTTCAGGGTAAATGTCCATCTGCATTTATTTACAATTGTGCAGCATTTGCAGGAATTCTAATGGACTGATGGGGTGACACAGTGGCATGTGGCTACAAGATTACCTCTCGATTCCCTTTAATGGTCCTTTTGTGTTGAAATGGCCTATACTTTGTAAGGCTGGACAATTATTCACAATCAAATCACAATTTGAGTGTTCATTGCAAAGATTCTAATGTTTATAATATGTTACATACATTAGAACATACAACAGAAAAGAAAGTTTTTGTTTCATTCGTTTAGCACTCCATAATTCAGTCTTCACACAAATTTCTTAGACATGTGACAAAAAAGTGCACCGTGAGCAGAATATTATTGTAAAACATAAATTACAAATCTAATTACATGGATTAATAAACGTTTAGTCATCGAATTTTAGATGAGTTTTTTCCCATCTTGAATCTGGTCATTTAGGCCTAATCTACAATACTTTGTAAACAGTGTTTGTTATGTGCACCTGGCTCTATTTGCTGGTTTCACAATTTCACTATAGTGAGGGTAATTATCAACTGTGCATGTTTACACCAAGCATATGTGATTGGCTCAGTTCTCTCAAAATCTTAGTAAAACAGCATCAGCATTGTCGTTATTTTGGACAAAATGTTATTTTATTTTATTTCAAAATACTTAAGGTATTGCTCATATAGTGCCTTCTTGTCTATAGGCAAGTAATAACAAGAGAAAGAAACAACAGGGCCATTTGTCTGTCACCTGGCTGTCCTTCATGTGAAAACTGACTGCTCATTGTTGCCTTGTTTGTTTTTAATTCTAATTCTAAAGGTTTTCTCAGAGAATAGAGAAGTTTAGTTTCATCATGGTCCAAGCAAATCTACAGCTGAGTGTTCAAAGGGAGAGAAACCATGCCACTTGGATAACAATGTGGCTTGTATAATTCCTGCACGGCATCCCTCTCAGTGTCCACCATCAGAGCAGGTCAGGCAGAGCTGATGTGCATTGAGCGGGAAGAGCCTGCAGAGTTGCATCACATTACATTACCTGGCCGTACACCTTGGGCATGGTCGAGTCTCCGGTACTCCTCCGAGTCCGATGGTGCGGTAAAGCGTCCGAGACTGAGCCGCCTTCGGTGACACCTCGAGCGGCCAGGCGCAGCGGTGGAGCCGCGGCGCCTCCTCCATCACCGTCCGCTAAATCCACATTTGCGTTTATCCAGTGAAAGCCTCTATTCTGTGGAAGCATGTAGGGCTGCTCTGAGTGAAGATGAAGCGTCGACGCATTTAATCCAACAATCGAGAGGACTAATAGACACAAGCGAAAACAGGACTGCATCTTGTCCGCCCGTAATTTCGCCATGTTTGTGTACGTTTGGCTGCTGTAGATGGTAAGACTGAAGAGCTCCTTCTACCGGTGGCACCGCTGCCCTGCTCTGCTCTTCACAGGCCATGTGAGCGGCGGAACTTTGAATTTTTCCTTTACTAATTCCAATAACATATCTTTAAACTGGATGGGCATTCATAAAATACATTTCTTTGAACACATGACTATTCATTCATTTATAACCATTCGTTTTTTTATATGAATTATTGGATTGAAAATACTAATGGGATGAAAGATAATGTGTGCCTTATCTCTTTATAGTTAACAAGTAAAGAGAAATGCTATAATACAGGTAGCTAATTATTCCACAATATTTCTCTACCGCTTGCTTTTGCGAACCATAGACATAATAATAATAATCCGTCAGCCAGGATGCCAAGTTGTAGACACATTGCCTACGTTTAAAACTCCGACCGCTCCTGAAGGCATCTTCAGTTAACTGATCTGTGGAATTTACTGAGTAACCACATGTTAATGACAAACTTCGATTTATTGACGGCAAATAAGCTTAACTTCTGTGCAAAGTATTATTATTCTTGCAAAACTTCAACAGAGCACACATTGTAAGTATATGACAGCTAATATTTATTGACATCTGAACGTTAATTTTACTGCACATAACGTTAAACGTTAGCTAACGTTAACTAACTGCTTTAACTAACGTACATTTACGAAATGTTACAATGTTTCTTGAATGTTGAACCAAATTGAAACTATTTTGTCTTGAATTAAGACCATTAATATTTATTTTTTTGGCGTTTTCGTGAATCTACAACTATTACTCTACGTTATTCCCTTTTTTTTTATGTGATTTGCAGCAATTTTGAGGCACCAAGCTGAAAGCACCAGGAAGTAGAGGGCTCAAAGAGCATCAAGAGGCAAGTCAACTGTTTAGATCTATGCACAGAACTGAAGTGACAAAGTCATCACAAAGTCACTTGTCACTTTAGATGGAGCCTTCACCGTCTGCTGAAGACAATTCACCCCCTAAAAAGAAAACCTTTATGGAAGCTAAACTGGATCCTGCACGTTTATTCAAAGCTGCTACTGCAGGTCAGTAACACCATTCTCAATGTAAAAGGTAACAACAGACAAACAAGTAGTTTTTCATCTGGCTCAATATTTCCATGTGTTATATGCATCATATATTTCTTTTCCAAAAGGACTTTTGCACTGAGTTATACATGTGTTGTGACTGTGAGCCTTTGTTGAGATGTAAATTCATACTGAAATATAACCCAACTCTTTTTTACTTAGATGCAAGCAGAGAGATCAATGGACTGTTTGCAAAATTTGCTGATGTTTTAAGGTAGGTTGCACAATCTTTTCACAATTTTGGAGCAGATTTTTGGAATAGATTATTAGACGTCATCGCTGACCTGTGTGTGTCTGTGCATTTGCTCATGTTGTGTCTGTGCTGGATGTGTGTTGCATAGTCAATCTTTCTTTCATTCATTTTATTTGGTTGTTTTTTTCTTTCTTTTTTTCATCTTTGCAAATACAGAACAATATATATAATTGTATGCATTGCATATACATATTCACTGCAATGTAGTAATATTCACCAACATTTAAAGAATGATACACAAAGCTACATAAACAAAATGAATAATGAAAAAATACAATACACAGTATTTCATAATACCTACCCATTCCACCCTCCTTCCCCGGGTTTCCCTCCCTCTGCCCTGAACACCAAAACAGTCCCAACCCCCCTCCTATCACACAATCAGACATACCCATGTACACCCACGCATACACTCACATCTGTTGCAACCTTTTCAGGATCAATTTTTGAAATATTTTCACTTTTTTTTTTGTCTTTGGACAAGGCCACATCAAATGAACATATGTACCTGTTACATTACACTTTTTGCAGGTGAACAGTTCCTATCATATTTGCTACGTTGGTACGGAGTTCTTTGCAACTTATGTATTACCTTAAATTGAATTTCTTGTGTTAAGCATGACAGATTTCCATTGTTCATCTGTAGTTTTAGTATTAAGATCATATTCCCATGATCTCCTGCTATTCTGTGTATTTAGACCATCTAATGCATCGTCAATCTCAACATCCTTATTTAATTGCATTGAATACTGCAGTGTTTTGTTTGTTGCAGTGAGAAGGCAGCCACTGACACTTCCATGAACCAGGAGCTGGAGGGCATTTTGAACGAAGCTAGGAACCTGGAGGCTCACCTGCTTCAAAAGAAAAACCACCTTAAGCAGACGCTGGCTCTGATTTCTGATAAACTCAATAGTCATGAAGGGTAGTCTGCAACAAAATTCATCCAAATTTACTTTTCGTTACTGGTGCCATCTTTTTGCATTGTGAAGATATGAATTAATTCATAGATTAATTAATAGATTACATATTTAATTGATATATATGTTTATTACAATTTGACCATCTATTGTAATAAGTAATAAACAGATGCATTATCAGTGTGATTCACTAAGTTCATTTTTATACTTTCTTAGAAAGTATAGTGTATATTGCAATCAGCTGGCATTATACACTACATGCATCTAACAGGACAGCCAGTGGCCAATTCTTTTTGTAGTACAAAGAGAAAGTCCAAATGCCGTCTATAATTGTCTATGCTCTGAAATATATATGTGCTTAAACAAACAAAGTGCTAAAATGATGATTTACCCATGGGTTCATTCATTTATGGCTATCTTCTCAGGAGTAAGGCTCATTTCATAGTTTACACATTCCCTTCATTTTAGTAAAAAAAATAACATTATTACTGCAATACATTACAAAACAACACATACAATATACAATGACTACTAAGAAAAAGAACATTGCTGAATATAATCACATGTTTACATTGCATTGTTTACTTTGCATTTATCTGTGAAACATTTATGCTTTGTTGTTAAATGTGCCATGAAAACCATAGGGGATGTTGACTGGGACCTCCGCTCTGCCCAGCTCCTCGAATGTCTGTGCATCAAGCACCAGAAGGAATGTGCTCTTGTCCTTTAGGAGAAAAAGAACACGCTCGGAAATCAATTACTGTATTCATCCGGATTAAATAGGTCTTTTTACTCTAAACGAACCAATAACTCAAAACCATAAATAATTCCAACTGACCTCATTCGGAGTGATCACTACAGACAGAATGACACCATCGTCCTCCGCCGTGGCATTTGGGGAAGGTACAAAGATTGGTTCAGACGGGTACTGATCGGGTTTCTCCCACACCTTAAAGAAAAAAAAAAGCGTAAGTAATGAACGCAATCTATACATTCCCTTCATTTTAAAACTAGTCAATTTGAAACTACCTTCATCTGCTTCCCCTGCAGGTCCATCTTGATGAGGGTGTCGCCCACTAAGTGCCTGAAGCCACAGCCGTAGAAGTAGCGGTATGGCCGGGTGTTGTATTGGCCATAATTGATCTGAGGGAACTCCAGGCCTCCATACTCATGCAGTTCTTCTCCGTGCAAGTCCTCGTGAGTACAAAACACCTGCATAACACAAATCCAATCTCTTAGGTATGTAGTGTTTCCCATTAATAGAGAGAATGCCCTCTCAATTTGCTGGACCATATTATAAAAGTGGACAATAACAATACCTTTGTTTCATATTGCATTTTTTCCAGTCACTTTTACGGCTTTATGCATTATTCAATTTTCTCACACTGGGGTGGTAAGCTTCTACTGTAGCCACAGCTGCCCTGGGGCAGACTGATGGATGCAAGGCTACCAATCCGTGCTTAACCCCGCCCTCTCTATCAGTCATATCTAATTCATATACAGTTTGTGAGTGTCATGCTGTCTTGTCCAAAAACAGAATGGATTGGTAAGTGCAAAGATCGAACCAACGAGCTTTCGGTCGGTGGACAAATGGTCTAACCATTGAGCCATCGCCGCCCCAACTACAAATAACAAACAATATTGTCACTAAATTAAAGTGAAAAATGTCCTTCTATGGTCAAAATACTGATGAGAGCTATTTGAGTGTAATTACAAAATGATGGCGAAGATTACCTTGTCTTTAGAAGTCCTAATGCAGGTTGCGGTGCTGCCAGGAAGTTTGTTCAAATTCTTGTCATAGGGGGTGTTTTTGTCTATGTTGAGAGGAATAACAATTCTCCTTGGGAAATTTCTGCTAAGTGTATTATATACCTACAGAGAAAGACAGGCTTTTAGCAAGATAAAACGTCAGTGTGTAATCAAATGAGCTATGGGGAAAAGGCCAAACCTCATCGAGGGCCTCTCCACTTTTGCGAAGGTTCTGCACATTATAGTTAGTGATTGCGTTGCCATCGTCGGAAACACACATATCCACAATTAAAAAGCCGTCTTGCTCGTACGCATTGATCTGATGTAAGGTGCACATAGCGTCGGCCAGGTATTTGACGGAGCTGACCTAGAATTTGAAAAACAAGACCTGCTATTATTTGTGTTTTAGATTGAAATATTAAAATATAAACATAACAGCGGGTATAATAT
This sequence comes from Gobius niger, assembly GCF_951799975.1. Classification (NCBI taxonomy): domain Eukaryota; kingdom Metazoa; phylum Chordata; class Actinopteri; order Gobiiformes; family Gobiidae; genus Gobius; species Gobius niger. The sequence goes on from NC_136852.1 coordinate 22,724,600, forward strand.
TACCTCGCCAGTTTGTTTGTTGATCAAGTGGAAGATGGTGTTGAGCTTTGGGTCCCAGTAAAAGCTGTCACTGATGCTGCTTCCTGTCAGCTTTCCGGTCACTATCGTCATTAGGTCCATCTTCACAGGCTGCTCAATGAACACCACATAGTTCTCTGACATGGCTGTTTTAAAGAGGTAAAGACAAAGTCATATTGTTTTATTCATAGGGCATGATCTGTTATTCTTGTTTGGCAGAATACTGTAAAACTTGACTCACCAAAGCTGTGGTAGTAGGAAGGTCTGCTCTTGTCCTTTGAGGGAATCGAGCATAGGACTGTGGCGCCCTCTAGAGTTTCATCCTCGTTCGTCTTTGTTGGAGGGACTCGGATGATGTTGTAATGTGCTCCTGTAAACGAGCCAAGACACTACTTATGACAGCTGTTCAATCATGTAACAGATTCAGGAGTCTGTGAGAAGACAGTGAAAGAAGTAAAGTAACTACCTTTTGGTGAGTAGGAATTCCCCATGTTGTAAGTGGTGCCATCAGGCTCAGTGTGAGGGTGCGCAGTCGCCCCATTTACAGCAATAAATTTGCTCCAGTCCACCTACAAGAAAACATGACGGAAATATTTCCTGTGATGCACATTTTAAAAATCACATATCGGCTTTGATTGTTCTAAAAGTGAGAGTAATGCTAAGATATACAGTAGCTCTTGCTATCATTCGTGTTTATGAATTTATGTCTACACACGTTGGCCCAACTCCAGTAAACCAAATCCACCTTTACCTTTTTGACGGACTCCAGTGTCTCCGGATCCACCTTGTGCATAAAGTTGGTTTCTGTGCTCACATAATAATCGCCTTTATAGGTCATAAAATTCACATTGCCATTGTCAGTAGCCTCTGTGGAAGTCATAAGACATAGGCAAGTTAAAGATTTGAAATCCAACACCCTTTCTTCTTGATGTAGATGTTAGGTGAGTTGCATACTTGGAAGTTCAAATCGAGACAAGAAGCGCTGGAAGAAGTTTTTACAGGGATCTGGCATAGTCAGAGTCCCAAATTCGGACACTGCTATGCGGCTGGTTTCCTTGTTGACCTGGTAACTGCTACTAGACAAGAATCTGCTTTTGTACATCACTTGGCCATTGGCAATTTTGAACTGATGCAGAAGAGCCATACCATCAAACCAGTGATTAAACCTGATGCAAAAGAGTAATAAGTATATTTTCTTGATTTGTACTCCTTGTTTATGAATATGCCTAGTTTTAAAATGACTTACTTATGGTTCCCAATCTCAAACTTCCCTGGTCCATTTCTGAGGAAGTTTCCATTAACCCAATTTGGTATTTTGCCGATGATGTTGGTTTCAATGGGCTCAGGGGTCTCCTCAACTGAGCGCACAATCTTTTCAATACAGGGCAGGCCATGCACGTCGGTAAAGTGGTGGTTACCCTGTTTTGTAGACTTCGACACTTTATGCTCTGTAGAGAAAATTAGTTTTTATGAATGTTCAAAAATTACTTGAAATCAATACAACAATGCAAATACTTTACCTGCAGCATTCCTTTTTCGTTCCATTATGTCCATGGCTGTTACTATGTCTTGTTGTAAAGATAAGAGACCCTCTTTGCGCTCTGTCTGGTCTGCCGGGCTCGCTCACTGGTTTTATAGTCTCTTGCTTGCTGTACGCCCTAATCCAGCATGATAAGTGCCTTTCATGCTTATGCAACTATTCAAAAAGCAGCACTTTATGAACAAAAGATAAACAAGCGGTAACTTATTCACAGAGATACAGAAATCAGCAAAAGTACAAATCAATAACAACACGCTAATTACTCGGTTTGTGTGGTTTTGGAAAATAAAAAAATAACTTGTTATGGCAAAACATCTAGAGCAGTGGTTCTCAAACTTTTCACACCAGGTTCTACCTCTAAAATATAATATATTATTTGACCTTTCAACTATTACCTCATAGAATGTTTGAGAACCACAAGGTCTAGACCATGATCAAATTAGGCCCAAACCAGGCCTAAATTAGACATTAATTGGACTAAATAATGTCTAAAACATGGGCAACCCATGTCTTAAACAGAAACAACAAAACACCTGACTTACATTTTTTTTCTAAAGTAGAAAGTAGAGATTTTATTTTGTTAACTGGGATTTTTTTAACACAAAAATGTTTTCTCCCTTGATAGTTGTAGTATATTTAGATTAGTTTCAGATAAAAATGTTTACCGCATTTATTAATTTCAAAGTGTGCATTGAATTGGTTTGTAGTTGGTTCTAAACTAAACAATAATATTCAGACGATGAAATGAGGATTGTTTGTGTGATCAGATTCTTTTAACAAGTTGAAAATTTTGCCTTCTGAATTTCCAGTATGCAATCACTTGGGAAGTATGTCATACAATGTACATAACTGACACAAGAACCTGCCTCATCTGCTGTAACGGGTCTTATCAGTCGTATCATAACTGTAGGATACGTGTCATAGGTGGAGATTTGTAGGTCAACTGATTCAGGTAAAGGCCAGAAGTCATGCTCACCTTCAGATGAACTCACTTGCTGATTAAACTGTTAACTGCACCACATTTTGTTACATATAAATAATAATAATAATAAAAAAATATATATATGATAAGAACCGTGTCCTTCCAGAATTTATGCATCAGCTTTAGTCAGTGCTAAGTTGGCTGGTGGTGGCCCCTTAAAAATTAACAAATGACATTGTCAATGAATTCAGCATGGATTGGAAAATCTCTCTGACCCCTCGCCGTACCAGACTACTGATTTGATAAGTTAAGTAAGATGTGTATCTAGTGCCACTTCTTTCTTTTATACACTTCCAAAATACAGTGCAATATTAATAGAAAATAAAAGTTACCAATGTCATTATTATGTAAGATGTTATTTGGAAATTAGAGAAAAAGCCAGTCACTATTGACCATGGATGGTGGTTTCAAAAAATAGTGGTTATTTGACAGGATGAGCTTTAGGCAATGCTTGTCAAAGACTGTTTAACAGAGACTTAAAATGTGGTTTATTGCTCTAATTATTTGTATCTTAGCCCCCAGCGTAGATGGTATCAGCAACTTATGACTTTTTGTAAACAAAGAACCGGCATCTTCTCATTTTCCCATATATATTTTTAGACCGTATGCAAATATACTTAATGAAGTTTGAAGTATAAACTTTTTATTTTTAGTGTGGCATTTAAAGTTGCACATATTTCTACTTGCTCTGATTTATTTAATTGTGTAAACCAATCATCTTTATATATGTTGTAGTCATATAGCTTACTATTGATATCAAGTAATGACAAAGGCAAGGCATAGACATCCAAACTGCCTATGATATGTATTAAATCAGTATGTTCATGAATGTTGTGTAATAAAAATGCCTTGACGTAAGCATTTACTGTGTACACTCGCGGTCCCCCTCCCCTGCTATAACCCATAGGTGTCGTTTTGCTGTACTGCACAAAAATAAAACTCTGCTGTGCTTTTATGGCTTCAGGAAACGATAGGTCTGAGAGCACCGACAGTTCAGCGGCGTGTTCAGCACTGTTTGACTTTTCTGTGACTTGCTTTATGGGCGCCCATATCTAAATAGATATGTATGGTATATAGTAAGCTATTACCACTGTTTGACAGATATGTTACGCAACACATCAATTTAGCACAATACATCTAACTGCACTGTGGACATGCCAAGCCTTTAAGAATTGTGCTTTTTATGGAATGCTTTATGCTAGCCAGTCCCAAAGTGGGGTTCGGGGACCTCAGAGGCACTTCAGGGAAGCCTAGGTTGTCCCCACGTCATTTACATAGAAATGAATGGGTTTGACCTTTATGTGTATTTGTTTTATTATAATGAATTACGTTTTTAATAATATTTGGTATTACATATTTAGCCTCTAATCAGTGTTTGCTAATTATTATGTAAAATAATGAGAAATGTATGATAAAAAAAAAACATTTCATATTCTTTGAAGAGTGAATTCATACTATTGGGGTGCTCTGTGGGATCTTGGGGGTCGCGATGTGCTGTACTTTGGTAAGGGCTGCCCTGTGCCAAATTGCCAGTCCGGAACAGTGCGAGATCATGTTGGTAAAGCAAAGCAGCTATACCAGTCAGTGGTAGTTGTAATTTAAAGTGACAGTCTGTAAGTTTGCAAAGTGAGGAGAGATAGAGTGAATTTGAAAGTAAACAATCAAATCCGTCCTCCAGAAAGCCCTTCTTAGTTCGCAAAATGAGGAGAGCAGGAACCGAAATTTTAAAAAGTCAACAACATATCTGTTACTTACTTACTTAATTACTTACTTTGCATCAAAATGAAAGACCAGGTGGTTCGATTTGGCACATTTTATAAAATTTGTAAAACATTTAGACTTCCAGACTATCACTTTAACATACTGGTATCAATGTACACATTTAAAATACTGAAGTTAACATTTTCAATTTCCTACAAATTATCCGCCTTTTTTTTTTTTTTTTTTTTTTTACAAGAACTGTTTCCTTGTTGAATAGCCTAATCATTGAAGCTGTGGATATGACCATTCTCAGTCATTCTCACTGTCATTTTGGTTGGCAAATCAGCCGTTTGGAACTCCACTTTGCAACTCTCTGTCCACCACTACAGAGTTATTAAAAGTCCATTCATTGGAGGTTCAACTTCCATTTTAATTTATATTTAAATAGGCACAGTTCTAAACAGCTGTTTGCCAACCAAAAGTCACATGTATGGAGTTGGCACAAAAGTTTTGTCTTGAACAAACCGTGAGGGTTTTGGTGCTAAGGGGATCAAAAATAACATTGTAAGTAGATGTTACAATGCAAACAACAAACATCGCAGAATCTTTGGTGTCCCACGTTTGGTTACGGAGCATATCACCAAAATTCATATAAGCATCTTCCTTGCAGGCAGTGTCTTAAAAAAAAACAAGAGCATCAACTTCTCGGTTTTCACTTCCTGTTCATTTTGTCCGGAACGTGGAGGTGTCTGTCTGTTATATTTACTTCAATGGTCTGTCCGCGCTCAAACATCACACGCGCGCTGTCACTTCAATGAGCCAAGCACCAGCGCGGGACTCCTGAAGGAAAGGTTGTATCCTATGGCTTCGTATAAATATGTTAACCATCCACGCGCTTTTATTGGGTTGTTAAACGCGGATTTGACCCGCACAGGAACGCAGTTTGGAGTCGGATCTTCTATCAATTCTAGATGCAAATTTATGTGAATAATCAGAATTATTCACTTAATAATTCTGATTTTTATGTGAATAATTCTGATTATTATGTGAATAATAATCGTTTTTGAACGAACCACAAAACGCGTTAACTTTTGATCGTTCGTTCGTCTATGTCGCCATCACTTGGCGAGGCTCAGTTTGGTGCAGACCGAGCTTAATCCTGATTTAAAGATTTCGCTGAATTGAATGATCGGCAATTGGAAAAAACGAATCCGAACAATTCCCTAATCTTTACTAATCTTTACTGGCCAATTTAAGCGCCCTGTCAGTTGATGCAATGAAAAAGAATAGGTAGCGTTCATGATTTAGAATGTGCTGATGGCATAATGTCAGATGGAGGGCAGGGCCAATATAACTCTATGGGAGAAATACAGTTTTTCTAAGAAATCTCAAAAACTAAAATTGACAAATGTTTTTCCTCTTCAGTGTTTGATCGTGATTGGACTCACAAACCTGTGATATTATTTCTATGTCTGAAAGTCCTTTTTATTGGACAACATCACACTCATGTTTTCGCATATTCTCACCACTTTGTGACGTTTTTCGGAGAAAATAATTGGACATTAGTTCATATGTGCTGACAGAGGAGATAATGAACTTTGTGTCCAGTAATGACTGAGATATGAGCCAAAAAACAAAGACATAAAAATATATGTATTTTGTCAGTTACCACTGTTACCATAGTTACCGTCAGTTGCCCTCCACCCCAATTTTAAACTATAGGCTCTTTAGAATGTTGTGATGTCACGTGAACGCTACCTATTGTCAGTTTGGTTTGGTACTAGGGCTGAAAGATATATCGTTATCATATTGATATCGAGATATGAACATTCAAAATGTTCAAACCGAAAAAGCAAGATACAAACAATATAGATTTTCATCAATAAATCTGCACTCTTTTGTATTGTGATTTGATTTTTCCAGAAAAATGCTTTGTTTTCACCTAACCCGTATCGCATCGATATCTGGCATGCGTCCATATCATTCAGCCCTAGTTGGTACCTCAACATATTCTTGTTGGCCTTTTGTTGACTTGCGGAAACATATGTAATGTTTGTTTTTTCAGTGTTTTTTTGTTTTTGTTTTTTACAGAGTTTTAACTCATGGCTGATGTCTGTTCTGCTCTTACATTTGCGGGAATACATGGTGATGCTTTCTGTTTTGTAGGTAAGACTAAAAATACATTCTGACATATATAATATATATATATACTGATATATAATTATATTTTTTTTAATGTACTTTTTTTGTGTAGGTGAGTTTACTGAAGATGAAGTGGGTAAGCCAAAAGCCAATTGTTTTAGATTGAAGTGGTGATGTAACATTTATTAAATGTTATCCTCTTGTTTATTTTTTTACAGATACGGACACATTTGAATTGTCAAAGACGTGGAAGCGTTTGATCCGGTGTCATAATGATAGTTTTTTGATTTTTAATGAGGCTGAGGCTAAGTTTGATCAGAAAGAACTCACTGAAGCACACACAAGCTCAGGTAGGCATTATTCATGTAACTTCAAATTTAAGAGATACTTTCCATATATTTATATTTCTGTTTTTGTTGTAGACGGATATAAACTGAACCTCAACATTTATAAAGATGTAAGCTCAAATGCACACATTGGTAAGGCTGTGATACTGTATGCTCTCCAAGGTGATAAAAAGTATGCAGCAGTCTGCAAAAATGACACAGAAGTTTGTCCGGAAGAAATACAGGTGAAGTCCCCATACTTTACCAGTCCTACATCCATAAAAAACTTTGATCTGTATCTAGTAAAATTTACTTTTCCTTTGTACAGCTTGATGGGCCTATAGAAGGCAGTGAACATGAAGCTGTGTTTTTCATGATTCATGATAAGTCAACAAACACGTACAAGTTCAAGTCCTCGCGGTACCAACAAAAAGTGCTGGGATTTGGTGGTCCATCAGATTCTGAACTGAAGTTGATGTTATGCCCCGATGATGGAGACAGCGAACAGGAGAATTTTTCTTTTTAAAATTGAATCAAAGAATATCTAAAAATAACTCACTCAAAGAACTAGCTTCAACTTAAAGAAATGAAAAGCAGGAAGTCATATTGGGTATTACATAAACATACTGTAACTGAAGAACTTCAGAATAGGAAGTTAAGGAAAGGACTTTGTTGGTGTAGTGTCTTTCACAGACATGGCCACAAAGTCTGTGAACTGGTATGGCTGCCCCTGGTATTTGTGTGGCACAACCAATGGTCTGGCCAGCACTGTTAATTTTGTCGACTAAAATATTTAGTCAACATATTAAATTAACAGTTTTTCATGAGACAAAATATAAATATAATGTCCAGATATTATCGTTGACTAAGATATAACTAAATAAAAATGAAAAGAAGAAACTAAAATCATCCAAACTTCCAATGACCGTTTGAAAGGGCCTTCGATCATTTAAATTCTCTGCCAAAGGAACAGCTCTGAGCTTTGTTTCTTGTGGGAGAAACTCCATGAAGCAGAGAACCTTGATTAAATATGATCATAATAAATATTATAACTGCAATGTCGACTAAATTTGACTTACATTGAAGAGATTTTTAAATCTCAACTAAAATGAAAGAACAAACATTTTTGTTAAAATTAACCCTGCTGGCCAGCAACGTGGTCTGGTAGAACAGAGCTGCACAAAACAAGTTCAAATTTCAACCAGTTGAGAATTAAGTGAACTTCTCCACAACTTAAGAAACAGTTTTCATTTACAGATAACATGTTATAACCAGGAGGACTAAGGATATCGCGTTATGCCCATAAATGGTTCCCTCTGTGTCCCTAACATCGGTTAAGGACACGGGGTGAAGAGATGGATGCCAAATTGGTTTTGCAAGAAACTGTTTCCTTGTTGGATGTGTCATGATTGGTCTATTGTTCCCCTGTTTTTGTATGTTGTCTTTGGTCTAGTCCTGTTTTATTTTTACATGTGTGATTTTGCTTTGCTTCCCTTGAGTTAATTCTGCCCTGATGTGTTACACCTGTGCCCCTTTTGAGTTTTGTCATCTTTGGATTTTGTTATTTTGGTTTTTGTCCTTTATTAAACATCACCAGTTTTGCTGCAGTCCTGCATTTTGGGTTTTATTTCCTCACCCCACCTCAAACCATGACAGGATAATTCACAGACCTACCTTCTTTGGCAAAGGTTTTGTCTTATACAAACTGTGAGAAGTTTGTGGCTAAGATAACCAAAATCACATTTTAAAGATTGTTACAATGTAAACATCCCAAGTGTAGTAGAATTTGTTTATGTCTTACTTTTCCCACTATTGGCAATGGGAACCTCCCTGCTCTGGAAGAAGTCTACGGAGCATAGGCTTCCCTAAAATATCATAGCCACCTTCCTTCCAGATGGTGTTCTTTGTCTTTCTATTTTTTTTAAGTGCATTAGTTTCAACTTTTTCCCTTCTTGTCTATTTTGTCCAAAACATGGAGGACCGAGAAGACACTGAACATTGAGATTCTCCCAGTAATAACAGAAATATTAGAAGACAAAAAATGTGCAATTTGACAGTTACCAAAGTTACCACCATGGCATTTTCAATTGCCCACCGCCTCAATTTTAAACACATGAAGGCAACCTTTTTGGTCAGTAATGTGCAGTAGTGGAAAGTAAAGTTCAAATTATAAGTACTTTTACTTTACTTAAGTACATTTTATGATGAATACTTTTTTACTTTTACTTCACTACATTTTAGAGCCTGCATCTGTACTTTCTACTCCACTACATTTTTAAAAAGGGTTAAAAGTAAAAGTATTTTATTTTCAAAGTGACCTCTCTACGATGGACTGGTTTAGTCCCAGTTTAGATCTGGTTTTGACCTGGTTTAGTTCCTGTTTTGACCTGAGTTGGTGGTTTACTCATTTAGACCTGGTTTGATTCAAATTATTTTAAAAATCCTGCACATTAAACTCTGAAATACTTTTTACTAATAAGGTACATTTTACAATGCATACTTTTATACGTTGACTTAAGCACAAATTTAAAATTTTATTAAGTACATTTTTGGTCCTGTATCTGCACTTTTACTTAATTAATGAAGAATATTGAGTACTTCTTCTTCCACCGCTGGTACTGTGTATTGTGTCCTTAGGCGAAGATTGCTCTGAATCTTCTCTGGTTACTGCTGATGAGGCAGGAGAAAACTTTGAGACACATTTTGAGTTGAATTACAGAAATAAATGCATAAACTTTTGAACGATATTCTAATTTTCCAAGTTTTATATACTTTTTGAAAATATAGGAATTTAAAACGCATCAGTTTGCAGCATTATTTTATCTTTATTTACCAGATTTCAACCAACGTACAGTAATAAACCCCTTTTTCAGCAGCAGACATCCTTCCACCCTTACTCAAAATATTAAGCTCACCGTTATTCAGAAACATTGTCCCTTTCTCTTTGACAAATTCTAGCCACGACTGAATCAGTGTAATATTATTTAAAGAAAAAAAAAACTTGTCCGGCCACTCATTTTTATTTCTGTAAGCAAAGATGTGGATGGCATCTAATTTCATCACATGAAACACATACCGAGTATTTGACTTGGACACATATGAAGAAAAAACATCAAAACATTTAGGAAATAGAAGCGCTGTGTGCGTCATGCAGAGTTTGTGAATGGACCAAACCGAAATTATATGCAGTTTAATACAAATGGCAAAAAAATATGAGGATAAGTGTGTTGGCTTTGCTTTTCAACATTCTCCCAAGTCATGAAGCCTTGTTCTAAAAACATAGTTGGCCAGAAATACAATTTAAGCAACTGTAACGGGGTAAAGCTTTTGTAATGATAACTCATTTTAAATGCTGCTCTAGTGCTTTTTCACTTGGTAAACAGAAACAATGCTTTCAAGTTGTTATTATTTGTAATAAATTGCCCCTTGGATAGAAATAAAGTCTTCTGAATCTGAATCTGAATAAATCTTTCATGCTTTTTATTCATTTGAATTTGACAGGTACACATACAGCACATTATTAACAGGTATATTCTAGGTTATATCCTGCACTCTGCTGTCACGAGTGTTCAAGAATGACGAGAGTTAAAAAGCTCTGTCTACTGCAAGAAATCAGGGAATTGCCTCAACACTAAAAGATCAAAAGATGTGTAACAGTGGTATGATAGTAGCGCAGGTCGTCTTGTGACCGGAGGTTTGGCAGTTCAAACCCCGCAGGTGCACACTGTCGTTTTGTCCTTAGGCAACACACTTCACCCACCTTGCCTCCAGTGTCTGACACTGGTGTCTGAATGTGAGTGTGAATGGGCGAGCGGCTCCTTCCGTGATGTAAAGCGATTTGAGTCCCTCTTAATCTGGTGGTTCTTGAGTACGGCAGATCTTAAGTCTCAATTTGTCATCGTGATATCGGGTACACACTGTATATCGTTGGTGGCAACAAACATACGTTTATCAAACCCATCACTTTTATAAATTTGGTGCTATGCAAATCATAAATAGCTGTCAATGTTGCATGAGCAGTGCATTGTGCGTTTAAAGTATAATACAGTACTAGTAGTTACAATGTACTGTAGTAACAACACAAAAACAAAGTATTTGTGAATACAGTCAAATTATACCACAATTATGTAAGACCTGAAAGAAATACGCTTTATGAAAAAAGATTAAAACACGAGATAATGCAGCGGCAGTATAAATATTGCTTTTCTTGAACTGAACGATCATTCAAAGGTGGAGGACCACAATCCAAAGTGGAAGCCAGCGCATACATTAGATAGCTGCTCAGCCACATGTAGGAATGAGTTATGTCACCAACCACTACTGAAAATCATGTGTGCAGAGAGCACTAAATGGTATCAGTAATACAATTATACATCTCTGAATCACTGTAATGGTGTCAAAATAATATATTTATAACAATTTACATAGAACCCCTGAATTTACAATGATCCAGGACATGAGGCATCCCCTACTCCCACCTTCCAGTCCAGAGTCTGTCATTTATTTGCTCCATAGCAGGGCGACAGCTTTACAGATGCCTACGTCATGGTAGTTGAAGTAGCAAAGGCCCGCAAAGGTGACAGTGGACAGAAGGAAAAGTCCTGCGTTGGCCATCTTGATCTTTGCCTCTCCATGAACATAGTCTGTTAACACCTGCCCAAGGCCCCTATACAGAAAACACACACTGTAAACAAATCTAATGCATTAGCCTTTTCAACTACGTAAAATATATTTTTTTTATCACAAGGAACTGGTGATTGGACAGTGAAAAAAAATAAAACAAATATCTATAAAGAAACAAGTCTGAAACTAAGTATTAGTTTGATATTGACCTCACACATGATGTGATTAAATGTACTTAAACATACTACAGTACTTGTTACACTTAGAGCTTCACCATTGCAGACCAAAACTTGCATTATTCATTGATATTGCTAAATATTGCTGTAACAAATATAAATAACAAATATTTAAAATAATAAATATTTAAAATTATTTAACTACACCATGTAAAAACGTTTCATTAAATTGGAACAAAAATTGTAAGCTGTTGCTGATTTCAATCTATACATAAAAAAAAATTATGATAAATATTGCAATTTGCTTAAACGGCTAAAATGATGAGTGAAGGAAGATTAAAGGAACTTTTATTTTGCAGCTGAACTGCAAGATAAAAGTTGTTCAGCTGCAACTTTTATCTAATGCAGCTGTACCTGATAGCAAGGCTGCACAAATCTGACTGGTGAACATCTAACACTCTGATTCCGGAAGAAAAAAAATACCCCTCAGCCTCTTGAGGTTAGGTTATAGCAGCCATATAGTACACAAGAGTTACTGGGTAATCATGTCATCTTGCAGATGAGCACTATTTGGTTTAAAGTGAAAGTAACAGATGCAGATTTAGTGATACGATGGCAGAAGAACTAGACTCCCAAGAGAACAAACTGTTTTTAGTGAGGGGAAATAATAATAAATAATGGAGGAACAAAGTGCGTCAGCAATATAAGTGCAGGTTACTACTGACCACACGGACTGAAGGGAGAAACCGACTTGTCTCAAGTGTCAGCAGTATTTGGATGAGTTGAATGTGTTCCAAGTGCATAACTAAGCATCCAAAAATAGTAACTGTTGTTTAAATTCTTACCAGTGACCGTGCAGAGTGAGGGCAGCAGCCAGAGAGTAGTCAATGACTGGACCGGGGCTATAGTAGGCCACGGGGCCCATAGCCAGCAGAACGATGCTCAGGACACGCTCTGCTGTCCAGTGCATAGAGGCAGCTTTAGAAGCAGAGCCCGCTGTGGAGGAGAGGAAACAAAAACAAAAATCAACAATCAACTTGTCTTTAATAGTTGAAAAACTGTAGAGATTTAAACAACGTTTGATAGTTTGATAGAAATTTTATTTGAAATGTTTGTTTACAAATTTTGTTGAGCCAAAATTTACCGTACATGGTTAGATTTCTGGCAGTGAAAGTAGAATTGTATTACATACTATGCATTTTCTCACACTTTAATCTGTTTTTAATGCGTCCCCTTAAGTAAACTTGATATGCTTGTTGACTAAATTATTTCTGATTGCACAACCTAATGTAGAGGTCACACCTGCAGTATTATGCAATAAATGTGTCACTTCTTCAGCAATAAGCTAGATCTTTTCCTCTGGTTTGTGGTTTGAGGTCTACATGTACAGGGTAGGTCACGTTAAACGCCATATTTGGTCCACACATGCCACTCACCGTACAGAGCCTGAGAGGCATGAATCTTTGCTGTGAGCTGGTATGGCTGTTCCTGGTGTTTGTGTGGCACAACCAATGGTCTGGCCAGCAACGTGGTCTGGTAGAACAGAGCTGTACAAACAAGTTCAAATTTCAACAAGTGGGACGTAAATATGAGATCATACACAAGACATGAACCAAATTTGCAAATTAGAAAACCAAAACAACCACATATTAATATTCTAACAAGACATGTTTGTACATGTTTGTCATTGTTACTGAAGGTAGCGTGGCTGAATACTTGTAGCAATTCAATTGAATGTGCATCTTGTCCTCTTATGTAATGCAGTGTTATTTTCACGTTTGTGACAAGTGACTATAAAATACCAAGTCATTGTATCTGCGTTGAGATATGCATGTTTTTAAAGTAATAATCAGGATGTTGTGTGAAGCTATACGTCAACCAAATTCACACAACAAACAGAAGAGGGCGACAGAATGCTGCAGACCTTAAATGAACTTTACTTAGATCATAAAGTAGACACTGTGGCATATATTAAATAAGAACTACATTTATAAAAAGGGACTTCTTTACAAACACATAAACATTTATGGAGCTTAAAATGTCTGATTATGTTTTGAGCGAATGAAATGCAGCTTATGTGTCTCGCCCTGCTTTCTGGCCTATTTATAACGAATCAGTAAAAGAATCATCAGTCAGTAATTGTCATAGTAGTTTCAGTTTATATTAAACCAGTCCCTTGTTTTCACACGAGGGCGGTGAACGTATTATTAAGAGAAAGAAGCCCAAACCACTCCCCGTGATTTTTCAGCTAGCATTGGAACTTCTACAAAACACACCGTATAATAAAAAGATAAACACATCCACATAGAGTAATGACATAAAAAAAACACCGCAAATACGAAAGAGAACTTACGTTTAACTCCCCTACGACACACAGAACTCAACCTGACGATAGACGCCATGATGAACAACACACCAAGGTCACCACGGTGACCCGGATGTGCTTTCCAAAGACTCCTTGAGCCGAAGAGTTTAGGCTGCACAAGATGAGTGACACTAACAAAAACAAGCACACATTCTGTGGGTCTTTTAATATGATTAGAAAGTATTATAGCTTAGAATTTAGTTTTGATGTATGATATCGTACATATTTTGTAATTAGATCAATTACTCAGATATTGACGAGAATGTTAAAAACGATCTTATTAGAACATCGGCGAGCTCTCTAAACGTCATTTCCTATACATTGGCCGTTCGCTGATCTAAAAGTAACCGGATGAGCTAGCTGTTCACTTGCACTGTGCTTCTGCAGAGTAGCAATTTACTATAGATCAGGGGAGTTTGGAGATTGCGGCATTCTCCCGAAAGCCGAAGGTCACTCCAGCATTTGAGCACCTTTTAACTGCATCATTTCACCGGTAACGCGCTTATAAACGTTGTGTAACACCACAATGGACAACTTTGATAACTTGAGTGCTTCGGAAAAGGCAGAGGCAACAGAGCTGCAGCGAATGATTGCCATCGAGCAACAGAAAGCACAGTTTCAGGCACAGGTTTGTATCACAAGCTACAGAAAAGCCTAGCTTAGCTAACACATGTTTACTGAAGAGCTCGGGTTCATTTCATTGACTGTAAATTGCAGACATGTAAACTGTATGCATGCATTATGTTCATCATTTCACAGTTTTCCTCACATTTGTATTGTGCTATACCTACAACATAATCACAGTCCAGTCTATGCTTAATCAGTCTAATGTTGCAGAGTATGTAAACAAACTCACGGTGATAAAAGAACATGGTAGTATGCCTATTACGCTTACTTTACAGTTGGCTTTGACTAATAAAACGAGGGACTTATAGCAGACGCACGCACTTACACACACACTTACACATTCAATCTTGTACTTCTATCTTAGCGAGGACACTCATAGGCATAATGTATAACCCAGCCCCTAACCTTAATCCTAACCCTAAACCTAATCTAAACCCAATTCTAACCCTAACCCTAAAACCATATCTTGACGCTCAAACAGTCCTTCAAACAAAAATGTCCTCACTCTGTTGGTTAAAAATAAAGTTATATGTACAAGTACACACACACGCACACACTACCTAAGAAATCACATCCTTCAGAAGTGTAATAAATCATGTGGATATTTTTGAACTGATGTACAGTTGAACAGTATACTCCTTGCTGTTTCAGGTGCACACTTTCACAGACGTCTGCTGGGACAAGTGCGTGGACACGCCAGGCTCAAAGCTGGACTACAGGACAGAGACGTGTTTGGTGAGCTGCGTGGAGAGATTCATAGACACCACTTTGACCATCACTAACCGCTTCACACAGATGGTGCAGAAGGGAGCACATTAACAATGGACTGTTTTTTGACAACAGACGTTTTGAACATCATGCTTTCATTGTATTGTGCCAAAAGTACTAGTAATTGGCTACAGTGTTCGCAAAAGGCGTATACATGTATAGGAGGAACTTGGAGCAGACTGCAAACTTTCATCTAGTCAGTGTATTTGGGGTGCCAAATACTGTTTATTCCAACTATCATGAAATTATGTATTGAAAGACCATTGAAAATGCTCAAATATCAATAAATCTGTGTCAATTCTTGATTCTTCTTGTTTATGTTTTCTTTTCTTTTTCCCCCTTAAGGTTTGTTCTTCATGGATCTGGTAATGCATTTCAAAAGTACAAAATTGTCCAAAAAACATTTTAATTTAGATATGTTTGAAAACAATACAATATCATTACATAATTGCCTCATTTTGATAAGATGGAGTGCACTTTTTTATATTTATATATAACATAGGGCATTTCTTTTCAAATAAAACAACAAGAACACAAAATGCTCAAAAATGAATGTATGTATTGTATGTATTAATGTATGTAACCAAGGAACTGGCTTTTTCCTGAGTTGTCACCTCTTCCATCTTCTGATGCCATAAACTATACTTAAACAGGCTTTTCATGACATCCCCACTGTGCTTGTAGGTTAAAGTGTCTGGCTGTTAATGTTTTTTGCTGCTCTTAAGGCAGATTTCATTGCTGTTTCAATCCAACCGTGAGGCATAGCTGTGTGCTCCCCTGCAAAATGCACTCTCCCCTCACTCTGGAACAGTTCACTGGCATACTGTCCCTGCTGGTAAGGCGTGAAAAGGGCAAACGCACCAAGACTATATGGATCCAACCCCCACTTTTTCACCAGTCCTCCTGTCCAAAGAGGCCTGATGTACTCTCCATGGATCTTGACCAAGTCTTCCAGCACCTCAGCCATCAGTTGGTCATCATTCATACCTTGGAAAAGTGTGGAGTCATCAGAACAGGTATAGGACGCTAGTAGTGCCCCCGCTGTAGTTTCAGGGAAAGTATGGCTTGGGTAATAAATGAATCGTGATATCTGGTCCGTAATGCTCTTGCCTCCTCTGATGCCCTCGTGTTCCCAGAAACGCTCGCTGAAGCTGAGGATGACTTTAGTGGAGCTGGCGTAGTGCACGGATCGCAGAGCCTCCATCTTGTCTCCAGAAAGAGGAGGCTGGAAGTCAATAAAAAGCGTTGCTTTAGCCGTGGCTGTGACTAGAGCAAAGTCCACTGTGAGGTTGGTGAGGGAGCCCAGTCTGCGCCCGTCCTCATACGTGAGGGCGACGCTGCTGCCCGTCTGCCTTATCGCTTTGACCTTGGAGTTTAGAAGGATGGTGGAGTTGAGAATGTTGAAAAAGGCTCGAGGAAGATTTTCAAAGCCTCCTGTTACTTCATAATACCTGAAAGAGAACAAATACTGATGTCACCTCGTTCTCTGTATTATTATGCTCTTCCAGGATATGTATAAATTTGAAGGAAAAAAAGACTCCTTGTGGAAAAAGTAAAATCAAAAGTCCAAAAGTTTTTAGGGTCTGAAATATTCATATTTGCCAACTACATTATGGTGATGTTGGCACGGCCTTTATGATGTCACCAAACAACATCAAACAAGCCTTTGTGTGAACAAAAAACCCCAGGCACTCCAATGCAATTTGGATCCTTTCCCAAGAGCACCTATACAAACTTTTGGGATACATTTGGACACCTAGAGCAATCAGTCAGACAGCTGTTTCTATAAACCTTTGCATTAAACTGCACCAGAATACTGACATTTAAAGCCAGAATCACCCTCACATAACTGTCCTCGCCATACCACCCCCCCAAAAAAGAAGGAAATAATCAATGGTCTTACTGTATATTGTCACCAATGTCGGACTGTATGTAGAGCATCTCCACCAAGGACATGTAGAAAAGGCTGTTTTCATTTAGGATGTCCCCAATCATCCTCACTGCTCCTCGGCTCAGATTCCCCTCCTTGACCAGGTACTCCTGTCAAAAAGACTGCTGTCTATAATTTAAAATGTAGTCAACAATATAATAATTCAACCATAGTTTTATATTGGAAGAGAAAATTGTTGACTTATGTTTGAGTATGACAATTTGTGACCTGAGTCTACAGTTTTCATTTTAAGGACTCAATAAGCTACTTACCTTCACTGTGTATGCGTCATATTTATTTAGCATGGCTCTGCAGCCCATAGACTTGAGGTCATCCCTCACCTGAGAACAGACAATAATTAAGCTTATGTAGCTTGCTGCAACAGCCTTTGCTCCATTGCACACAATCATGACGGAATATTGTTGAACACCTCAGGGAGCAGCACTTTTCAAAATGTTTGGTCCTTTTCAAGACAAGTCAATTTCTTACCTGTATTTATACCAGTATCTGTCAGTAGATGCTGATCATTTTAGTGGCATGAGCCTGTTGACCGGTCAGTGCTCATAATGTTAAGGCTCATCTGTGTCAATTCCCACTGACCTTCCAAAGAGCCTGTGTGAAGAGCTGAGCTGCAGACTTCCCTCTCTCACTCGCATTCAGTGTGTAGTTGAGGACATTTGGGTCGTTCTCCACAGCATATGTTTTCTGGAGTATGCCGTTTATCAAATAGTAGGTGTTGATGTCATCTTGTATGAAGGGGTTCAAGGAAATTTGTAATTTTGATAAAAAGGTTAGAAGAATTCTGTAAGAGAAATAACATTGATTTAAACAATAAACCAACAAGCAGAATAAAAAAATCTGGGCACAATTGGACTTTTAAAGTGCTCCTTTCTTTTTTATTGTACATAGGTTTGAATATGGTCATTTATATGTGGAATAGTGTCTTACTTGTGAAAGTTGGGGATCCTCATGGCACCCACTTCTGCGTACCAGCCCTCCCTTATGTTTCTGAACGTCTCCACACGACCGCCAATCCGGTTACTGGCCTCGATTATTGTGACCTTAGAAATGTAAAATTAGATTTTTTTTTCTTTCGCAAGTTCCACATTGTGGATTGTTTTTATCGTCAGAAAATGCCACATCATTGATTTATTGATAAGCTCCTGACCCCTATCTGGGGCTGAGAAATCATCACACTTTTGAATTTGAAAACATTTATACCATAAACGTTGTATTGTACCTTATGACCTGCTTGCTCTAAAAATTTGGCTGCAGTGAGTCCAGCCATGCCCCCTCCGATGACAGCAACATGCTGGGGCGTCCTGGAGTGTGGAAGTCCATTCTCTACTATACTCAGGAGCTCATTGTAGTCTGTGTCCAGGAGGCAGTCGAAAAGAGGGTCCCCAAGGTTTCCACTAACAGCAAAGACAACCACCCCCACCACGACCAGTGGGACAGGTACTAGACACAATTGTACATGAAATCTGTGTGAGAAGAGTTATAAAGTCCCTCCTACATATCTAGACCACACCACAAATTAGATTTTCAATTAAATAGAAAGATGAATTATGCTATAGAGAAGTTAATAGACATAGGAGGAGTATTTTTAATATTGTAATACTTACAGAACTTGCAGAGAGTCATCATCTGCAGTGAGCTGCAGAGGGATGCTTTGGACAAGGTGCTGCTGATACTGACACTATTTGAGGAAAACGAAGCCTAACAGAAAACAAAAAGTGTAACGTCAGAGACAGCAAGATGTAACAGTAACAAGCACCACAACTGGAAATTTCTACTTTACAAAATGCAGACAAATACGGCTGGCTACCTGTATCAAAGGTAAAGTCTCATCACTTGTTGCCGATCTATACATGACTAAATATAGAATTTAAAAAATCCCCTAACAAGACTTAAATGTCAGCGCGCCACCATCCTTTGCCACAGTCCTGTAGCAAAGTACATGTGTAAATGAAAATGGTGTCACTAAAAGAAAGGGGCTCCTCAGGTCGTCCAGAAATATTTTCCCACAGCGGCTCCGGCTCACCCATTCTGAACAAATCAGATTAGTGAGACTATACTCTTCAGCACACCCACCACCCTCATCTTCTCGCATTTCAATATCTCTGAGCCAGAAGGGATAAGTAGTCTAATTACAATTTTACTCAATATTTTTTTCACGCATGTACATTTTAAGGATTTTCAGTTTACTTTAGACTTCTCTTTAATATGTAAACGCATTGTTTTAACCCTAAAAGCAAAGCATTTAGTATTGTTAATACGTTTTGCTCTAACCTCTCCACTAAGTGATAAAAAGTTGTTTTTGTTTTTCCTTGATGATGAAGACGGAGCAATATTTTTTATAGCATAATTTGTACAGTTGCAGTTCCAGAAGTTGCAAAACCTTTTTGTGCATATGCTGTGTTAAGACATTAGTTCTCTAAGACGATTTTAAAATTAAAATAAAAAATTAATATATCACAGACGTGTTAGTATTAGTGTGATTTGAAATATACTCACAGTTAAGGTTAAATCAGCTTCCTAAGAACTGCCTCAGCTTTTGGTCAAGTGGAGTACAGACAATGGAGTACAGACACAGCCAGTTTTATATCTGAGAAATTGAAAGTAGACGTTCAACAGAGTTTCAATTTCCATTGCTGATTATCCCAAAAGTCAGCGATGCTCACCACCAACTATATTACATGGTGAAAAATGTGAGATTTAAGAAATTATGGAAAACACCAAAAGGCAAAGACATGTGACTAGGTCTGGCTTCAAAGGCTAGAATAGCTGTGTACATGTCTAGAGTAAACCCAACTGCTAACATGGGCAAAAAATGACTGGCCTACTGTGGCATGATGTTCTTCTTATGAAATGTATTGTGTGTGTAGTTTAGTATTAATTAGGCTGTGGTGAAAGAACTGTAAGTGAATTATTGAACTCTATTCTACATTGAAGTTGAATATGTCCTCCTGATTCTATCCTTCAAAACTTCAAATTTACAGCTTTATTGTCTTAATTTAATGTCAATTTACAAAACCAAATTTTCACTTTGTGGTGATTAATGTTCCAAAAAATCCTACAGTTCTTTAAGCTGTTTTGGCTCTATACAACTGCAAACTACTACTGTACAACAAGTGTAACCATAGGAGCTTAGGTTAACATCATTTCCACCAGCACATGCAAATTTCACCAAATGCCAATATGTTGTAATTTTCCTTTCATTTATTTTCAAAAACCTTACCTGACTTGTGTGTGTAGCTCATGTCCCGCAACTGTTATATAATTTCTGCAGAAAGAGGAGCTGATGCAGCAGAGTGTGGGGTCTAGGGGCAGTATTTATTCCACCCTTTTGTCACAAACCTATAAAACACAAGTCACTGAACTGACACAGGTCAGTAATGTTAATGGATAATATTTCAGCTTCACATGGTAAATCATATGACCTGCCCTATTGAGTGTTTTTTAGCTATAAATCAATTGTATTGCCACATGTAGATATGTTCTATGCAGTACAGTGATCAAGATTGTGTTTTATTAAATATAACACTGTGTATCATATCCATACAAAAACACAGCAGCCTTGTGCCTTTCACTTTTAGCGAATAGAAAGTGTGCTGACGTCATTATACCGGAAGTAAACATTTGAAACGAAGGGGCTGTCAACATCAGAGCTCACGAGACGTTGTTTTAGATCGTCTGGTGCTAGGTTATCTGGTCAAACAGCTGGCGCGTCAGCTGTGTTGACGATAGGCTACCACGCTACATAACGAGACTCAACAACGCTTATATTTCGTCTCAAACAACATATCCGATTGTCTCCTCAGTGCTCACCACTCCAATGCACCCTTACCTTGACATCGATTCAGTTAAATGGACGCTGGCGCTCACAGAGAAGCCATGTGTTCGGTTGAAAGTAGACGAGCATGTCCCAGTTGATTCAGCCAAAGGTCTCAGCTGGTAATGCAAATTAGGAGCAAAACAGCTGTTTGTGGGCGTGTCCTTTTGGGCCACCATGATGAAACCAGTCAATGAAACTAACATTTCTTATGTGATCTGTCTGATCATTCTTCCACATTATGCTTCATTAAGAGTGTAGCTGAGTGGCTGCTTCCTTTAGACCTGTGCAATTTCCATTTTCATTTGCAAAGACAAGAAAAACGACGTGTAGAATAAATGCAATTGAGAAATATTGGTTTTAGCCATATTTGTTCTGTTGTTGGTTGGTGCGACAGCTAAGGTCATGGACTCTGATGCCAGAGGTTGCTGGTTCGATACCAGCAAAGGAAGATCACAAAGATGTATTGATTTCAGATACAGTTCATCGACAATTGGTTTATTTTTCACCAGCTATGCGAATTCTACAAGCACACACGCGCCATTCTATGCAGGACATCCACTGATATTCTTCTTTGTATTCAAATAAAAGTGCATTTCCCTATGTATAAGACAAAAAAGAGGCTCGACCGATCTCTCCCTGCTCTACAAGCATCCACAGCAGGGCACCTGTGGCTGTGTTGCCTAGCCTCCACTCTGACGTGGGTGGGGGTGGGGGTGAGGGGTGCTCTTGGGGATAAGTAAAGACAAATCAATTGTCGATGAACTGTATCTGAAATCAATAAATCTTTGTGATCTTCCTTTGCTGGTATCGAACCAGCAACCTCTGGCATCAGAGTCCATGACCTTAGCTGTCGCACCAACCAACAACAGAACAAATATGGCTAAAACCAATATTTCTCAATTGCATTTATTCTACACGTCGTTTTTCTTGTCTTTGCAAATGAAAATGGAAATTGCACAGGTCTAAAGGAAGCAGCCACTCAGCTACACTCTTAATGAAGCATAATGTGGAAGAATGATCAGACAGATCACATAAGAAATGTTAGTTTCATTGACTGGTTTCATCATGGTGGCCCAAAAGGACACGCCCACAAACAGCTGTTTTGCTCCTAATTTGCATTAGCAGCTGAGACCTTTGGCTGAATCAACTGGGACATGCTCGTCTACTTTCAACCGAACACATGGCTTCTCTGTGAGCGCCAGCGTCCATTTAACTGAATCGATGTCAAGGTAAGGGTGCATTGGAGTGGTGAGCACTGAGGAGACAATCGGATATGTTGTTTGAGACGAAATATAAGCGTTGTTGAGTCTCGTTAGGTAGCGTGGTAGCCTATCGTCAACACAGCTGACGCGCCAGCTGTTTGACCAGATAACCTAGCACCAGACGATCTAAAACAACGTTCTGCTGGATTTGCAGCAAATGCGGTCGGTTAATGTTATTATGTTATGTTATTATTATAAAAACAAAGAAGTAGCTTATTCAATATTACTGTATTTGACATGAATCATGCTTGATTCGCCTCTGTGTTAGCTGCGTACATAGCACGCGCTTGTAAATGTCTATTTGCACTAAACCTTGTTCAATGCCGCTTATTGTTTTACAAACTGTACAGTTGTTTATTTGTTTTTTGTTCAGTTGCAAACATGTATATATGTAATCAAGGTGGATGAATGCTCCATGCACCCTCCGGAATAGAATAGACGGCGATCAAAGACAGCTGAGATAGCGGTTTTCACGTTATTTTAATACGTTATTCGTCCTCATTTGTTCTCCTTTCTTCAGACTAGTAAGCAAGAAAATAGTGCTTTACATGCAGTCCGCCGTCATGACACATGGACATACGTTCCAGAGCTCAAACACACAATGTCCCACTTTCATTTTTCTATCAAATTAATTTTCATGAATCTCACGAATCAAATGTGTTGTTATTTCCAGCGATGGTGATTTTCTATAATCATACTGTTTTGTTTCTAATGCACTTAATGATGATGATCCTTCCAGGTGAGAGGATGTCCTGACCTGTGAGCTCACACGCTAAGGACACCATGGCTGAGGTGTTGGGACAGAAGAGCCTGTTGGGTGTTGGTGTGCTTTTGGCCTGGCTGGTACTGTTCCACCTGCTGGTGAACATCTGGCTGCTTTGTGTCTTCACTAGCCTCTTGGTGGTGCTCGGGGGCTGGCTCGGCTCTCAGGCTGCACTGGATTCCAACACTGTCCTTCATCTGGAGAGGTTTATCTCAGTCGACCAGGTAAATTTGCATCACTCTCTATTTTTATTTTTCAAGTACAGTTTCCATGCAGAGTAGTCTATTGGAAAAAGGCTAGACATACGCTTTTCCTATTCTTTACAAAGACGGGTCCTTCTTTTGAACACATACAAAAAGCAGGAGTGGATGGCTGGCCATGCAAAGATAGACCCACGTGTGTGCTTTTGATCAGCCAATATTATAGATAAACTTTTAGCATTTAACCTGAAACTAGAATATTGAACCCAATTAATGCTTCCTTCAAAAAAATCTGTTCTTTGTCTTCATTTCTAAGGCAATATATGTTTTTCAGATTACTCTATCTGAGGAGGATGAGCAGCAGTTGGACCAGGAAATACACAACACAGTGATTAAAATTATCCGAGACTTTGTGACATCCTGGTACTCCACTGTGTCCACTGAGAAAGGCTTTGAGTCCGATGTACATGACGCCATGATCTCTATGGCCATGGAGCTAAAGAGACGAGCCAGACAGGTGGACAGGAAGGTAGTGCTTTTTGATAAAGTACTTGATACTTTTAATGTTGTTTAAAGTTGAAAGTTGCAGATGTTTCGCAAACAGGTTTGTCAACACTATTGATCTTTGTCTTCTGTGTACATCAGTTTTCTTTGCTCCAATTCAAGACCCCAGTCTCAAAGGCACGGTCGTGCTATTGGGTCTGAGACATTGCCAAAACAAAGATCTTCAGTGCTAACAAAGCTTCTTAGATGAGAGGGAAATTGTCCGATTGTGATCATAATAAGTCAACGTCTTACGTAGATTTTAAGAGATTTGATCATTTTAAACAAAATGTGAGCTAAATGAGCAGCAGCTCTTTTGTTCCCAGTTTGAGATATCTATCACAACAGTCAGATAAAAAAGACAAGTGGACAGGAAGATCATGCTTTTTGTAAAGCCTCAACACTATACAGAATCAGTAAACTTGAAGCTCTCATGTTCCTCTCAAATGAACAATGGAACAGGTGACAGATGATTCACAATACATTTGAAAAATCCCAGAAGAACAGAACTACAGTTTGCCTAAAATGTTATGCTCATTTTTATCAGTGTACAAATGGAAAAATATATATATATATATATATATCTAACATATACATATTTCATTGCAGGAGTTGACCCAGAAAATAATGGATCTTTATGGATGCCACTTGCAAGATTTTTTGAAAGCCAAACAACTTGTGCCTGAACAGCAGCGGCGGGGGAAATGGGACAGCGAGAGGATGTGGCGAGCCTACTCCAGCATCACGCCGCCACACGTTGCTACAACCAGTAAAGGCATGGAGATAAACTACATGAGGGCATTAGTGGATTTGCTGCTGCATGTGCTGGTGCCATCCCCACACTTAGAAACCCGCAGTGGGCGCTTTGTTGTCGGAGAGCTCATAACCTCCAATGTAATGCTCCCGCTGATAGACAGACTGTCTGACCCAGACTGGTTGAACCTCTTTGTGATTACATTATTTGGAAACACCGGCACACAACCGGACGCCACAGACGACAAAATACAAAATACAACATCGCATCTACCGGCTGTTGAATCCACGCCTGCTCTGTGTGACCTGACACAAGAAACACAGAAAAATATTGAGGTAGAGGCAGAGATAGAAAGAGAAGTGCCCAATAATGCGGTGATGCCTGCGCCAGAGCTCACGATGTTTGATGAATTTGACTGTAATGATTTGGACATCCCACAAAACATAGAAGAAGATGAAACAGTTCAACCCTTTTTGCGGCATTACCTGCGTGGAAGTAAATCAAACCCATTTTACCAAGAGACCGACTCGGATTTAGACTCCCCATTGACCGACCATCAACAAAGCTCCCTTGATTCCTTGACTGGTCCAGAGAACGGCATGGGCGACAAGACGAAAGAGGCAGCTAGGAACAATGAGATTGACTTAGAAGACGCTGCAGACGGTCCTTGCCCTAAAGTGTTGGTGAATTCACAGCCTGTAGAAGACAGTAATGGTTGTGTCTTATTGAAAACAGAAGGTACAACAAGCAACAACCAGGATTTAGACAGGGAGGGCCTTATGCCGCCATTTAACCCAAACAGAGATCTCCCTCTGGGGGTAGAGCAAGCCGGACTGACCAGCCCAAATGAGCTGACAGCAGTGAGTCCTTCCCAAATCACCTCTCCCATCGGCTCGTTCAGTTTTGAGCCCCTGATTAGCCCTGAAGGACCAGTCATGATTCAGAACCTGCGCATCACAGGCACAATCACCGCCAAGGAGCACCGCGGCACTGGCTCACACCCCTACACCCTCTACACTATCAAAGTAATGATCTTTTAAAGCCTTATTATGAATTTGAAAAACAAAATGAGGAGCTTGAAATTAAAAGAAAAACTATATGCAAATCTAGTAGAAAGTAATCACATGGTGTATGTCTTGGAAATGGAAAGTATCAGAAGCAAATGTAAAACATCTGTAGACTGTTTTGGATGTATATAGATTTTGTGCAGTGAGTTTAATGACTATCCCATTTTATAGTATGAGACAGCGATGGGTTGTGAAAACCAAGAAAGCATGCAGACAATCTCTGAAGAGGCAGAGGCGCCATCAGGCTCTGACAGTCCCTCAGCGGCTCAACAAATTGCTTACCACATGGTCAACAGACGATACAGCGAGTTTTTGAACCTGCAGACACGACTGGAGGAGAGGTCCGACCTCAGGAAACTCATCAAAGGTTCCAAATTACGTGAAAGTTTGGTTTTATTACATGAATACTTACAAGCACTTCCGTCCATAATTTTAGGGGTGAAGGGTCCTAAGAAAATATTTCCCGACATGCCATTTGGAAACATGGACAGCGACAAGATAGAGGCCAGGAAAGGATTGCTGGAGGCTTTTTTGAAAGTGTGTGCTTTTACAATGTTCGACAGAAATATCAAACATATTGCTAACTTATCAAATGTCATTTTTTTTTCATCTTCCACAGCAACTTTGTATGATTCCTGAAATCGCCAACAGTGAGGAGATGCAGGAGTTTCTGGCTCTAAATACAGATGCCAGGATTGCTTTTGTGAAGAAGCCTTTTATAACATCTCGTATAGACAAGGTTTTTTTATAACAAACATCCCAAATGCTCTGAAGTTCTCGCAAAGCTGTGTGTAACGTATCTATTGTCTGCTTATAGATGATGGTGAATGCTATCGTGGATACACTAAAGACGGCTTTTCCCCGTTCTGAGCCTCAGAGTCCCACAGACGACACAGATGAGGCGGACGGTGTGAGAATGACCACGGACAAGAAAAACAAGTATGACTCCAGACACAAGACCACAGATATTACTTTACAATTTGCTTTTGGCATTTTTTGTGAACAACAATATTCTAGACTAATTTCCGTTCTTTTTCTCAGGTCTCGACTGAAGTTTTCAACCAAAACTGTCCCTTTGATGAATGGCTCAGATGTTAGACCACCACCACCCCTCTTCAGCTTTGACCAGACACGCACTGTAAGTTAGTTTTTGCAGAGAATATAGTTCCATCTAGGGGTTTGAGAGCCTCAGGGAGTGGTCTCTTGCTAGTCCCCAGAGTCTGGACTCAACACTAACAATGTGCCAATCCAGGCTGAAAACGGTTCTGTTTAACTCTGCATGATGCCAACTGAAAGTATTTCACTTGCAGCCTTTGCTTTTAATTTACTTTTAAAATTAATTTTCGGATGTCGTCTTATTTTAATACATTGCTGTTCTCTGGAGCACTTTGAATTACTTTGTGTATGAATTGTGCCCTATAAATTAACTTCCCTTGCCTCTCCTTACCATTTAAATAACTACACTCATCTCCATTTTCCGTTTTTTTTCCGACCTGTTAACTGGAATGTTATTTTACAATCCCCTTTGCAGGTTTTGAACGGCATGACGTTGGGAGATCTGGAAGCCTTTATCTCCGATCGGGAGAGACTGGCCTTAAGACAAGACTCGTACACCGCTGAGAGTCCCGCTGCTTCAGAAACGGCACCTTCTTCAAACAACGGCTCAAGGGAGAAGTCCAGCGAAGAATCTGGTAAGGGCAGAACATCAAGGGTTTTGGTGCAATGGAATGTATCAATGAGGTTTAATTGCAGCCAACTGTGAAAGCAAATCTTAATCTCTCTCGTATTAGCTCTTAATGCTTGTGTAGCTAATCCTGATTTTTTTTTTTTTCTGCCTCGGTTTCCTGTGCCTGACCAATCACATGACTCATGACCCACACTGTCGCCGTACTTCCTCTAAGACTCAAGTCACTTTCTGTTCACGTCCTATCGCCAACCGCGTGACCATGAACAGTTGCTAACATCTTATAAATATAACAATTTAAAACATCAATTAAATAGATTATAAATAAGCAAAACCATTAGAACAGTAGTGATAAATGTTAACCTCTTAACCCCCACCTTAACCAAGAGCACTTTCTCTAGTTCAGCTTTATCCACATTTAAAAGGTGGCTCATTTGAAAGCTAAGACCTACAAAACTCATCTAAACGGATAATTTTCCTCGTGTTATTGCTGCGACACTTTTATTTTCATTGCTTTTGCATGACATTTTTGCGATAATTTCATTGCTTTTTGACATTTTTCTGTTGCTCTTTTGTGGCTTTTGTTGCATTTTCATTCTTGTTTTAATCTCCTTTTGTTGCTCTTTTGACACTTTTTATTTTCAAGAAGCTTGTAAATTTGGGTAAAGCCACACTGGAGGAAAATGTGCTTGGTTCTGGTGGGGGTTAAGAGGTTAATAATCAAATATAGAAATACAAGTAGAACACAGACTCTCCCTGTGATTCTCCCACACACAGTGCAAGGGGTTCTGTCAGAAAGAGAAAGAGATGTGATAATTTACACACATATTCTGACTCCTAATCGTGTAATGTGTGCAGTTGACCACAGGATGGCAGTACTAATGCAACTTTGGCTTGCAGTAATGGCATGATCCCTGTATGACCTCTGTACGTGAGCTGTTGTGCATTTTTTGGACGCAGTGTCCGAGACGGCATTGGCAGAAGTGACGCTGGACATCCTGTGTCTGCTGATGAGAGAGCAATGGAGCTGGCTGTGCACCCAAAACATCCAGAGGACCATCCGACTGCTGTTTGGCACGCTCCTCAACAGGTGACAGTGGCGGGACAATAACATGAAACCAACTCATACAGTAATAGCAGTGTAGACGGGGACGAGCAGACATAACAAGGGCTTGATGTTCCTTTGAAAGCACTTTTGCAATGTGCAAAGTGATTCACAGTCAAGAAAAGGGGTCTTTGTTGACCTTACATTGAGCTAAGTAATGGCACAATGACAAAGAAAATATGTGTTAATGTAGAGATCACATTAAAAGGACAATAAGAAAATAACAAATGACACCTTTGCAATGACGTTGGGTGGTACTTTTTCGCAACAAAAGCCAGACCAGTCTAGAAGAGATCTCCACACAATTGTATCACTTCTCCTTTGGGTTAAGTGGAGTAAAAATCTTCATTACAAATAATTAATATGCCGTTTATAAAATGGCAAAATGTTATTTGGAACTACTACTAATGCATTTAGTGAGTATTTTAGCACATTTCAGCACTTGTGTAATACCATTGCAACTTCCAGTTATTCATCTGTTCAGCCTCATTAAAAAAATAACAACGCAATAGCTGAGTAATGTATTAGCTGTAAAAGGTGCTCCTTGTAAATGCTGACTTGGCTGCTGTGTGTCTGGTCAGTATATTGCTTTGAGAGCTGTCAGTAGACTGTGAAGGACTGTCTCGGCCTCATGGGATGTTTTTAACCTTTGTGCTGTAACTGTGAGTTTGGCCAAAGTCATAAAATGGGGATTCTCTGTCTCGCTCTCTTGAGGAAAGCATTTTGAAAGTTCAGAAACACGCTGCAGTCTTTCTTTTTCTTTTTTTCCTTTTCTTTTTCGTTTTCTTTTCTTTTCTTTTCTTTTCTTTTCTTTTCTTTTCTTTTCTTTTCTAGCACGTAACTCAGATGTGGGCAAACTGCGGCCCATGGGTCGGACCCGGCTCCCTAAGGAATTTTGTCTGGCCCTCGACTCTCTTTCCATGATTTAAATCATTTGTTTGGGCATTTGCCACACTGAAGTGTGTAGTGGTATATCAGAGGCAACATTACCATCCCTTGCCAAAGTGTATTTCTCTTTTCTTTTTTTTCTTTTTTCTTTTTTTAATTCATTGAAAAGTGACATTAAGAGATATACAACAAAACCGCTAAACCAAATGCAGTTTGAATGAAAAGGAGCAGAGAGAAGAGCGTCTGATTTGTAAAGTTAACAAAGGGGCACTTTACATCCATTCTGTTAGTTTGTCTTTTTTTTTTTTTTTACAATATTTACAATTACATTTAAGTTATCGTTGGTGCGGCCCTCTAACTCAATTCAGGTTACTCTTGTGGCCCCTGGTAAAAAATCATCGCTCACCCCTGATTTCTTTCCTTTAGTGATGGTTGTTTGACATGCTGTACTTCTTATGCCAGATGCCCTTACTGACTCATCTCACTCGAGTTAGCCTGTGTGAGAACTGGCTAATTTAAATGAGGTCAAAATGTGTTTTAGTTTGCAGTGAAAGTAGTAAAATATATGGGACTTTTGCTTTTGTTGGTGAATTACAGTAGAATGAGACGCTGAAAAGCTTAGGTTCTGCTTTGGCAACAGCATTGTGAATTACTCACCTTTTTACATAACTTTCAAACAACGCTGGGAGATTTTCTGAGCTAATACTGACTTTTATTGTGAGATTTTCCGCAGCTTCACTCCAGCAACACCACGCATAGTGCAATTTCATAACGTTTTAGTAGTTCCTGAAAGCGCATGAACTTTCTGTCTACTTTCGGTCTCCTAAACACTTTTCATGACACTGTTCAGGTCTACGCTTTAATTATGACATCATTTGACACAATGTTTGTTGCACAGTGTTGCCATACAGTTGCATTACTGCATTTGTTGAGATCACATTTATACTGTAAGTGTTTGCAAAGCTCAGAAAACCATCTGCCATTAACCGAATCAATCCTGTCACAGTGAATTGAACATGCAGAAGATGCTCTTGGGTGTTAGTGTGGTGACCTCACGCTCCCAGGAGTATCACCTCCAATATGATTCTTGGTCCTTTATTTAAAGGTTGGCTAGCCAAGCACCCAAGATGAGATGAGCCTTTGTGTGGCCTCATCTATAAGAGGCAGCAGTCTGTCAACAAGTCTGTGATGGCTCTAAGTGTGGTGTCACCGGTTTTCACTGCACTGGAAATGAGACATCCAGAATGTAAACAGCCCTTTATAGAAAGTGTATTGCATTTACAAGGCTGTAATGGGCCACAGATATTGGGAACCAGAGCAAGCATTTGAGTATTTGTACACTTTTTCTCATTTGCCAAGGCACCAATCTATTTAGTGTTGTGAGGAGTCACCAAGGAGATTGTTGGTAAGATTAGTGCATTTTCTTGTTTTGTGTCGCCACTGCAAATCACTCCCCCATAGTGTGACCAGTGCTTCATTTGTAAAGAAGAAGTTTCAGGAATACTTTTGGTCTGATATGATGGATTCGGGGAACAGGCCAAAACAATTGCCAGAACACTTTTATTAAACACCATTATATCAGATCTAATCTTTCTCTGAGAATTGGGGGAATGGGGGATCAAATTAAGTGTGACTTGCATATCATTTCGCACTGGGCATTACTACCCTTTCCATCTCATCCATCTGCGCTAACAACTGGTAACCTGTGATCTGTTACATTTGTGGGGAAAAATCAAACTATTGCAGCCCTAAAAGGTTACATTGTCATATTTATTTTTAATAATGCATAAAATATGGCACGACGATGATTGAAACTTGCCAAATGCAGTTTCTAGACCTGAATTGCTAAGTCTTTCTGATGTGGTGCTAAATGTATTGTTTTCTACGTCAGTGCAGATGGGGAGGTTATTACATAAACTCACAGGCGTTTCAAAAGTCAAGTGGAAGCTGGAGGCAGTAGAGAAACCTTACCTATGCCTCTGTGAGGCTCAAATGCATTTGTCTCTATTGAATTTGGAAGTGTTTGAGAGACACAGGCCAAATGCAGGTCTCTCTCTGCTGCTATAAATTGGGGCCACGTGAGGCTGACACGTCTGATTTTATAGGCTGGAAAGTGGGACAGTTGAAGATGAATACAGTCTCTTTCTCTTAAAAATGAGTGTATATGGAAACTGCACCAGGAGCCAAACTGTTGTCTGTAGATGTAACAGTGCAGCTGTATTGTCTCAGCTTTTTACTTTTTTTTTGTGGTGAGGTCCAAAGCATTTTTCTTATAGTCATTATTATGGATTATATTTGGTGACAAAGGATTGATATAAACACAAGTTATTCCAATTAGATCAGTATGCTTTAAAGCCTAGATTAAATTAACAGTGTACATTTAAAACATTAGAGAAGACAGAAATCTGCTTCATAACACAAGAATCATGCATTCAGAACATGTTTTTTAGACCAGGTTTTATGTGTTTACGCATTTACCAGTAAAATTGCATGTTTCAAAGTACATCATTGCGACTGTTGTTTCCACACCTGCTCCCCATTGCCCAGTGACACCATTCTTTATTTCTGGTTACTAAATTACATTATTAATACTTCCACAAACAAGAGACAGGCATCAGTAGAGCTCGCTGACAGCTTGATGATGAAGCTGAGGATGAAGGGTGAGCTGCAGGACTTAGGGCTTGTCAGCGGTTGTCACGCAGAAAGGTCTCACTCACTCAATCTTTGTCTCGTGCTTTGCCTGTCACTGACCGTAGTGCACCTTTAATTAATACCAAGGGAGCGGCTCTGACAGACAGTAGCTTGGATTTCACACTGGTGAACAAGGCCTTTTGTCACCTCATCTCACAGTAAACCTCATCTATAATAAGAGATATGATGTCATAATGAAACCTATGAACCTGTATGCTACACCAAAGCTTTCTTGCATAAAATGGCAGAACTTGGGAGGAGTACCCATTGTGTCCATGTTTGCTTTAGCTATCCCTAGATTCCATTTTGGCGTTATCTTCTTCCTCATTGAGTGACACATCCGTAATGTTACTACACAACGCAAGATCTGATGCCTTGTTACTCGATGAAGAGCTCATAAATCACACTGACAGGACTCGTGAGATTAAAGTTTGTAAAGTACATGATGATTAGCCCCAGAACAGGAATACCTTAGCTTTTGGGAAGAGGATTTTTGACACGGGTGCTTGTTTTCACACTCATGGGGCGTTCCTGTCCTGACATATCTGCTTTTTGCGCCAGACACGGAGCAAAAGGCAAAAGCATGTACCTCTGGGCGGCTGGGTGGGCTAAAGAATAATGATAGTCTTGTGCATGGGGGAAGGAAAGCCTGTTGTACGGAAAAGGTGGCTATTACATAACTGTGCACCATCTATAAGCTCTGCTGGAGTGGAGATGGGCCATCCCGCACCAGATGCCGCAGAGATGAGACCCTCTTAGATATCACTGAATCAGGTTTATCCGCCACATTGTTAAAGCTGGATGTAGGCCCTGTGTCATGTCACTATCACGTTTGTTAACAGGCTGCATTTACTTTGAGGTTTTCATATCGATGTTATATCACCTTTCTAAGGTTATACCACTCACAACAAAAACATACTTTTCTTCAGAATTACATTCACTAAAGCCAGTATTAAACAGTATTGTGCAACTGTTGCCGCAGAATTTTGCTTAACTCAACTCTGTCCCATTCCAACTCTGCTGAATCATTTATTTAAATTGAGTGTGGTGAGACGTTAAAAAATCCATGACAAATTTGCTTTCTGTAAGTCACTCTGCTTCTTAATTCCTGTAAAGACAAAACATATTGGAAACCCCAGAAACCCACACAAAGAGGAAGAGGGAATGGTCTGAGATTTTTATGTGGCATAGTCGCTTCCTCGTAATAAACTTATGGTGCAAAATCTCCGTTAACTTATCACCGTGTTTTTGTTTTGTTTTGTTTGCTCATTTCTGTTTTGCTTTTTGAAAATAACTCTCAGATGATATGTCATTCTCGCGCCCGGTGCCACTAGTAAAGCCTCTCCAATTTGTTTCAGTCAGTTGCATCAACACTCTGTTGCTCCTCTGGGATACATCACACGGTTCATTATTGCTCAGGCTTTGATAAACTTAGCTGGAGCCGAGTGATTTGGACTTATTAACAGTTAAATAAGGCAGCAGCCGTAGGATGAAGTCATGTGGTGGCCCTCTTCTCACTGGTGTCTGTTTCACTGCTTCACCTGAGCCGGAGGACACTGTTACCAAAGCATCCCTTTTCTCCAGAGGCATTCCTCTGGCGTGACATCTTATTGGTTGAAAGATTACCTTAAGTTTATTTTGGCTCAGACACAATCCAGTTATACTTTTGTCTGTCAACCTTAAATGGTAAGTTTGAAAACTCCCTCGGGGTCATTACTGGACACCGGGTTGTTTAGGCTGATTTTTATTATACTGTATCTAATATTATTGGTATTCCAACTATTTCCTTTGTAAGATTACAGCAAGTGCATGTTTTAATGAGAAGTAAGTATGTGGTGAGTGTTCATTCCTTCAGCCTTTTCCCATTTAGGGACATGTATGCTTACATGCACACACCATTTTGAGACCATTTTTCAATCACTTCCCACTGTCGATTGTGGTAAACTATGTGGCTGAGTCTGGTCTTTCCTCCTTCAATACATTTGTGTGAAGGTACAAAGACACTCCAGTTTATGAGCTCCTGTCACCATTTATTATTGATGTACAATTGACTAAATAATTCACCTTCCACATGCATAGTTTTGGACGGTGGACGGAGCCTGAATAATTGTTTTTATTAAGCTTGACCTGAGCTGATGAGCTTTTTGCATACCTTAACTTTCCTATGCCTTTTATGGTTATATCACCAAATACATGGAAGTCAATAGATATTCACCCAGACATTATGTTCCCTATTTATACTGTCTTTGTACTCATGTGTCCGCACAAAACCAAATTGAGCCCACATGTCGACAGCTAACCATCACTTGAGTGCTTTCGTCTCAACTTGAAAAATAACAATTTGACCGTATAGCGCTGGAAAACAACTACAGCGGTTTCAATGGTAGCACAAATTTCGTACAGACCGAACCGTTCGCAACCACAATCTCTCATATAGTGTTACTTGGCATTTGTCACCCCTAATTGTTTGAAAGCACTCTTTCTGTGCATGTGTGCGCTTGTTAAAATGTCACAAAACAAATCTGTGAGGTTGCACGCGCCAAAGGGAAAAGTAATCCTGGTGGTTCTGGCCAGAAGGCTGCAGTGGTGATGACAGTAGAGGCGAAGTCTGATAGATGTTTTTGTGGCATAGACTGGTAAATGGATGTCCTGAGTCCTCCCTGCGAGTATGGGATGAGTTCTGTGATATAACAAAATCAGTTCCAGGGTCCAGCACAGTTGCACACATGTCAGGGGCATAGGTATATTATTGTGAAAACATCAAGACCAGAGCTACTAAAGCACTTTTAATCAAATTTACAAGAGAACCATCTGCGTTATGCCATCCTGTCAGGAGCAGCAGGCGACCACACCTTTATTTTTCTGTCTCTTTATACATGATTAAGAAACACTCACAATGATACACCATAAACTCAATATCAACAAAGCTATTCTTTAAATAAGAGCTTAATTTATCCTCAGACATTCCGTTGCCCTCTCGTATGTCCACAAATACTGTCTGGAACATAAACAGATGTAAGATAATCTTAGAAGTGTCTGTCTATTCCCGGTAATGCTTGGGCGTTAAAGCAACACAATTAACACTTCATCAGCTGCACATGGACACTCTAATTTTACTCCTCATCTCCTCACTGACCTGGTTTTACTGGTTTTGCTCAGCACCTGGCCCACACCAAATCTTTACACTTGATCATCACAGACACTCTGCACCTTTTCTTTATCCTTATCATGTAGAGAATGCATAACAATTCGTCTTATAGATCTGCAATTCATGCTTCAAAATCAAGATACAACTCCCTGCGTTTTGCATGTCCAGAAGCGCTAATATTTGAGAGATGACTGAAATAAACTGCTTAACTAAAACTGCATTAGCTGAATATTTTGTTGGGTGCAAAGGGTGCTGTAAATAATTGCAGTCTTTGCTATTTATTTTCAATTCATTGTCCAGTTCTTGCTTGCCTTTTCCTTCTCTGGTTACCTGTACTGTTCTGCTTAGAAATCTCAATCTCAACTATCAGATGCCCTCCCCATTTTTTTTTTATACAGTCCCAATCAAAAGTTTGAAACCAGCTGAAAGATGTAAAACATTCACAAGGTCCTGATGGCAAAAGCAAGCACGCCATCACCGCTGTGGTGGGACGCAGTGAGATGGTCATTTTCAATGTCCTAGCAGATCCTTAGGGTCCTGGAACAAAAAAAAGTCAAGAGGAAACCCAAAAAATGTCACCAGCACTGAGCCAGAGGATTCGATTGGCCGTCCGTCAAGACACTGGACAATCCTCGACCCAAATCTGGGCCCGAAGAGCTTCAAAAACTAAAACAAAAACACATCTTCAAAGGCCTCGTCTCCTTGTGCCACAGAACTGCCTGTGTGGACCTTACAAGAGAGACCAAACATGGGACAGTTCACTGCGCCCACAGAACAAGGGACTTCTTCCAGGAGAATAACATCATTCTTTTGGACCATCCTGCGTGTTCCCCTGATCGTAATCCATTACTGAACCTTGGGGATGGATGGCAAGGGAAGTTTACAAACATGGACAACAGTTCCAGACAGTAGATGCCCTTCATGAGGCTGTCTTAACAACTTGGAGAAATGTTCCCTCTCACCGCCTGGAAACACTGGCATCAAGCATGATTTCTGCAAATAAGTTTTGAAGTGATCAACAATAACAGTGGAGCTACTCAGTACTGAGTTCATTTTGGAACTTTGATATCTGTTTTGAGGGGGTTACATTTTTTTCCTTCTTTTTAGATATGATCCATTGTCTCACGCAAATTTCTTCTTGTTGCATATTAATGTTCAACTTGAAATCTGGTTAAGATCCAACCTTTTGATCGGGACTGTATCATGGCTTTAAAGTACTGGCTACCTACCCCTTGTGGTTTCATGGATATATCCTTAAAAAATTACTCTTGGAGCATCTGGATAAGATTGATGCATAATGATAGCGATAAATACAGAAAAGCTTGCTGGGATTGATTTAACCTTTCAACACAAGACAAGTATTCTTAGCATTGATCTCATTGAGGGGTAGCAGGACGTTCATATGAAGAAACCTTGGTGTCCTTTTACCCCCAGACTCTTTAGTCATGGTGTGTTCTGGAAGTCCATCTCCACACGGGTCTGTCCTGCTGCTTCCTGCTTATTGCAAACAGTCCTTGGATAAATGGTCTCATGTGTGGAGACTGGGGATGTATAAATATGGACTTATTCTTCACTTGTTCTCTCAGGAATCTCTGCTTAACAAAGTTTGCTGCGAGCGGAACCTCTAATAGAAACCAGGATAAACATTTAGATCTAAATGGATGCAGTTCGCTGGTTATATCACACTCTTTGAAACGTCACGTCTTTTATAGGAAGGAAGGACAACAGCGTTCGTTCAAAGCCAGTTCAATATATGTTTAAAGTTTCTATGTTTTACACTATTTGCTCTTACTAAATAGGTCTGAAAAATGTAGGTACTGTTCGTATGTGCAGAAGTCTGGAGCTAAAGCGTGGACTGGTGATGATGATCATTCCAGATCCAACAGCCATTTTAATCTGTTTAAACACTGGCTTTAACTTTGCGTCCTGTCCTGGGCTTTCTCTGTAAACCTGCACAGTTTGTCTCCAAATAAAGATTGAGTCTGGTACATTATACAGACAAACAAAGCAGAGCACTGCAGACACTATTGCACGGAGACTGACATTTTTTCCATACTACACCAGACACTTTGCAAGCTCATAAATACAGCTGCTTCTCGGTCAGTGGAGGCAGTGTTGTTGTGTCCTTGGGCAAGACTTTTCAGGTTTGCCGTAGCATTGTGCTCTGATATCACATTATTTAAGGGAGCATATTCTTTTTATGCATTTGCTTATTGTTGTCTTTTTTTTTTTTTTGCATACAAACCAAACAATATTGAAGTTTAAGCATCACTCATTCATTACATGCTCTTGAATTTTCTAAAGTGGAATCCTGGCCTGTGTGCTCCTGCATTGGCCCTCAGCCTCTGCCAACTCACACAATATTAACAGCTTCAGTCCACATTGACACGGGCCAATGTTTCTGTGGGCTCCTGATTCCTCGCGCCTTGTCACTTTTTCCACTCCAGCTCTTAATTGGACCAGTCGTTTTCCAGCCGGAATATTCTGGACCTAATGAATTTGTTTATTTTTGTCGCTGTGTCAATACGGCCCACACTGCCAAAGGAATTAATATAAGATGACACGGGGGGAGTCGAAGTGCGGCAATAAACAAGTGTTCTGCGGCCTTCAATAAATCCAGAACATTATGCACCAAGTCATTTGTTTTTTGTTCTCCCAAAGCTACGTTCAATCCTGAAGCCCATTAATCATTGTAGGGCATAAAAAAGCCCTTTACTATTTATTATTAAAACCTTATTTCATGCTTCCATAAAAATGTATCATGTATCTGCACAACTTCAAGTCCCTGTTCCCTTTATGGAGATGCCTACTGTATAAAAGGCACTGCACGTACTCCACTGTTGGCACATCCGTTGCTTTCACTGTGACCTCAGCGTATTCACGATGAAACCCTATCCCGGACTGTAAATGAGTCGATAATGTCAGGGGGTCATTGTGTGTTCTGTCGCTTGTGTTGATATGTTGGGTTTACAGGGGCACACTGTGATTCATGGAGCTCTTCTGTGTTTGAAACAAATGTTAAGTGAGACACGTTATAAACTTCATTGTCCACCTGAGTGAAGAACGTCTGTGACCAAAATACCCTTTTTTTTTTCTGTTTCTGAGGACGACACAAAGCTTGATTTCATAGATAAGCAGTTCGGGTAGCATGTTAAATTACAAATGCTGCTTTTATAATGTCCTCCACAGAAATATAAATCCGGTCAGTGCAAACACCACTGCTCTCACTGTCAAATTTAAAGGTACTGAACCTCTTACCCCCAACCTGAGCGGAACACATTATCTCCAGTTCGGCTTTACCCAATTCTAGTAGCTGATGTGGAGAGCTTACAGCTTATTACAGACCAGAGTTTTGAAAGCTAAGATCTACAAAAACTGATCTAAACTGATTGTCACTTTTTTGTTGTTTTTTTGTTGTTTTTTGTCACTTTTTCCATTACTTTTTTGCCGCTTTTTTGTTGTTTTTTGTCACTTTTTTGTCACTTTTTTGTCACTTTTTCCATAACTTTTTTGTTGCTTTTTTGACACTTTTATCACATTTTTGTTGCATTTTTGACGCTTTTTTTGTTGCGTTTTCATCCTCGTTTTCTTCTCGCTTCTGTCGCTAGTTTGACAGGTTTTTTGAAGAGGCTTTTAGATTTGGGTAAAGCTGAACTGGAGAAAATATGCTCCGTGCAGGTGGGGGTTAAGAGTTTAATAACAGTAGCTATTTATTTTTTATTTTTTACCCAGCAATAAAAAAGATCTTGACATTTTATGTGAAGTTGCTGAGACCTAATTTGTGTGAGAGAAATCACGTGTAACATGATGTGCTATTCATTTTGTCCGAGTCTAATACTGGGCTATTATCAGTAATGATGTAATTATTGTCCATTAGCAGTGCAGGGGACAAACACCAGATCATGTTTGAAGACATTTGTGGTCTCACCTTTCACAAACCTATTTATTTAGTCCATAAAAACATCAATCCAGTTCACGATGTCCTGAATGTGCCCCGCTGGTTCCCACCTTCCTCTTGTAGTACACAGCCTAAAGTGTTTGGCCTCTTTCATACTTTCCTATGAGATAACGCTCACAAAGAGTGGAAACTACAAAAAAGCTGCCACATCCAGACCTTTGCGAACATACAGCACAAATGAAATAACTTTATTAGGGGCCACAAGTGAAATAGGAATAACATTAGGCTCAGAAGGATGTCCCTCATACTTAAAGACTGCTGTGAGGTTTGCAGCATTGTTGCATAAGAGCATCTGCGTAGCGTTAAACATCTTACTGTCGGCTGGAAACATCACAGAAATGATGTTTTTGAAGACCATAAAAGGAGAATGCCAGCTCTCTGTCCAAGCTGCTGTTTGGCACGTAGGCCTCCTATAGTATCCCCGGCTTCACATGCCTGACCCATACAATGCTGACATGCTTAAGTTACATCGGGATGTCATTTTTAGCTTTTGCACTCTTTAAATAACCACCCCGCCCCGTCTGGTAGGCGACGGGCGATATTTCCACTCCTCTGGACATCTTGGTGTGAAAAAATGTTTCAAGTTACAACAAAGGGGCAAACTGCACATGGCCCTAAAAAGTCTCAACCGCATGACCCAAAGTCCAATTGGGATGCGGACCAATTCATGGAAAGCGTCCCATCCAGAGTGTTGGCCCCACATGATTTTAAATCCGCATGGGAATGTATGGATTGAGAGGTTTGCCGACAGGATCGTTTGGTGTGGGGCAGGTCAGGCATGCTGACAGGGTCACAACACATTTAAATAACTGTCGCTTTGAGGGATTTTAAGGTTAGGAGGTTAACTAACCTTTGCCAGGATCAGTCCACCTTGAACTAGCAGTGGTTAATGTATGAAGTACGGCTTTAATAGGGCTTGATCTTAAGACCTCCAACTGCCTCATAAAACCCTGCAGAGTGCTATATTTTTATTGTATCTGCTTCATCTCAGGGTAATTTGAAGTTTGAATGTTTGTTGCATAGTATGTTTATTAAAACTTTAATAGATACACCTTTAAAGCCACAATGTGGTCCATTCCAGATTATGTGGTGCCTTAAACCTAAAACAGAAACTAACAGGCCAGCAAAACCAAACTTGCTCATAATGATCAAGCAGACAATGGTATTGTGCAGCGAGTTATCAAAGTAAAGTATAGGACCTAATGTGTTTAAACCTAATGTCTGGCCACTGTTAGTCACATCGAAATGGAGACGAGCTTGGGATGTCCCACTCCCTGTTAAGAGATGAGGTTCACTCACCACAAGGACACATGCTTTTTGAGATATTTTCCACCTGTGAAAACACCCGGGATTAAATTAATGCTCCTGTTTTGTTTTATTTATTGGGTGAAGTTATATACAGTAAAGCTTTTGGATTTTTGGTCAAATTGGTCAAAGCGGTTTATCATCCAACTCTGGCTTTACACACACCAACAAAAGTTGAAATGGGTTGCAACTTGCAAATTACAAACTGAAACCATTAACCTGTCCCTTTTACTGCCCTACGTGTGAAGAATTAAGGCAATCAAAACTCCCTATCCTTTTTACTTTTCACGTCTGAGTCTCTCAAGGCTTAAATCGTGGCCCATTGCTCAGCTTACCTAATAATTCTTACTCGAGCTGAGTTCTAAAGTGGAGTTATGCATTTCTCTGTGTTTGTGTTTCAGATGGCTGGACGTGAGCGTGGCCAACCTGATGTGCACCAGGTACTGGGTGACGTATCTGCAGGTGATACAAGAGGCCGTGTGGCCCGGTGGAACGCTGCCCGTCGCTCCTGAAATTGTCCGCACTCCGCAGCAGAAAGACGCCACCAAACAAGAAGCGTTACAGTGTCTTATGAAACTTTTGCCAGGTAGGATCACTTTCTTCAGAGGTTGTGATTCTACGTACACAAACCTACTTGTAACTGTGCGGGATAGCCAGACATTCATGTAGTAGTGCACCTTCTAGGTTTAATGGTGAATGAATTATGATTATCTACATGTGATGAGAGACTGACTGGCACTAAAATCATGCTTTGTTTTATTTTTGTCTGCTGTTTAGTTTTTACAAAAGTGCAACAATCAGGTAAATAAATAGTTAGTAGTTTTAGTTACTCAGAGACAGCATTATTGAAAAAGACAATTGAACAGGTTACCTAGACATAGATTTTGTGTGTGTAAAGTGACTAGATTATCATTTGTTTCCAGATCTGATCTCTGACATGTTGGGCTCGGACAAGTACAAACTTAGCTGGCAAAATGCCCTGGATTCTCTACAGGACCCCTACATTAACAGGTGCAGTCATTCATAATTTCTGCAGTAGCTTTCGTGCGTGTCTATGAACATTTGCCTGGACAAGTTCCATCTTCATGAGAGGAACACCAAAATTGACATGCAACGTTTTTGTTTTCCCCACACAGACACCTAGTTTACTGTATATTTGACCTGCTGCTGGAGGTCCTGGTTCCTGAAACATCCGAGGAGGATTTCCAGAAGAGCCTGCTGCAAAGTCTGTCCAAAAGCCCTGAGAAGATCCAAACCTAAGCGGCGGATCAGCCATGTTTTACTTATCAAGCCTCTCTTAAAGAGGGTGGGTGAGTGCATGTCTGCCCCACTCTCAAATCTGTCTCCTATTGAGCGTTCCTGATATCAACTGTGGACGGTCTCCATCTGAAGCAGCTTTGGTTACATTGTCAGTGCCTGGTTTGTGTTTGATGTCCTCTCTCATGTAAACACGTGCCACATTCACCCTCTTTATCCGAGTACTTCCGGTTCTCAAAACTGTAGCTTTGGCTAAACTCGCTTCAGATGGCCCTCCACATCTGTTACTACAGTCTGCAGGCTCAACATTTGTTTCCTCTCCTTGTCAAATCTCAACACATCCCAGTGGATCTCTCTCAGCTTTGCCACAAACCACTTTTCAGAATCCCACAGGTCAATAACAGTTGCTTTTGATATTTATTTCATCAATCCATGCTTAGCCAAAGAGGCAAATTGTCTTAACTTGCCCGCACAGCTAAGGCCGACCATAGACAACCACCTTAGGTTTGAATACTT
This sequence comes from Gobius niger, assembly GCF_951799975.1. Lineage (NCBI taxonomy): Eukaryota > Metazoa > Chordata > Actinopteri > Gobiiformes > Gobiidae > Gobius > Gobius niger. The sequence goes on from NC_136852.1 coordinate 22,766,777, forward strand.
ATTACCTGTCTGCACTAGTTGATAATATTCTGAACACTGTTGTAGTGAATAGCGTTATGATGTAATTTCCTGAAGCGCCTCAAGCAAATGTCACTTTCTCGGCTCACTTCAATCTTGGCTGATGAATCATGATAAAAAAGAAATCTCTTCATCTGCCCTTACTCTTGCCTTTGACTTTAGAAGTCAGGTTTAGTGTTAATATTTAGATACTCTAGTAGAGGATTAGCCTTTAGCATTTCCATATGAAGGATTTGATTGTTGTGAATTCTGATCTATACCTACCTACTTTGTTGACAAAAAAACAAAATCTGCCATAGTTTTGTGTTTAGCCACATAAAGCCAGTCCATTGAGTCAAGTTGCACTTGAATTACTGTGTTTGAATTTGAGTGAATGAAGCTCAAGGTACATTATATGTCAGAAAAAAAAATAGATTAACCAATGTCTAGGAATGACCATTTGAGTATTTATTGGTAATACACTTTTTTTTTTTTGCAATGCCCCACTGGCGGACTTTACATTCTTCATTTTCCTGGCATTGGTTGGCGTATCTGTGCACTGAATGTGTGGGCCAGTGTAGAGACTATTTACAGTCCACATTTTTAATTAGCTTATATTGTGGCTCTAGTTTAACATTTGTTTACAGTAAAATGAACATTCATAAATTAAGCTTCAACACACACACACTCACACTAAAACGTGTAAATTTACAAACACATAGACCTACGCTTTTTAACCCTACCGTTCAAAAGTTTGGGGTCACTCAGACAATTTTAGGTTTTCCATGAAATCCTTCATTTCTCAGAACAAGAATAAACCTTTTTCTGGACATTTTGAGAGTATAATCAAACTCACAAATGCTGATGCTCCAGATACTCAACTAGCTTAAAACAAGGCCAGTTTTATAGCTTCTCTGTTCAGCACAACAGTTATGCTGCGCTAACATGAGGGTTTTCTAATAATCCTTTAGCCAAATGAAATGCATGGATGGAAATGCACCTCTGTACGCCCACTGTATGTAGGCATTCCATTAAAAATCATCAGTCATTTACCACATCAACAATGTCTAGACCTTATTTCTGATTAAACTATTATTATCCTCATTGAAAAAAACAGTACTTTTCTTTAAGGGCATTTTAAGTGACCCCAAACTATTATACGGTAATGTCCATACGTAAAGTTTAATGTTGTAAATGATTATCCACCAACTACATGTTTTCTGCCACATACCGATTTTAATATATATTTATTTCCACAAGACGCGGCTAATAGGAAACTGTCATCGCCTGTCGTCACCCTCAAAAGTTGTCACGTTGCTCGCTGTGCACCATTCCCTTCATGTGGGCGGAACCACAGACCAGAAGATATTTGTTTACATTTACGTGAAGGTCGTTGCGTCATTCTCCTTTTGGACAAATGTCTTGTACCTCAACAGCTTATTGTTACGTAGAATGCACTTTGAAAATGTTACTTTATGTTTGTGCATTGTGTCCTATTGAGCGCTTTCTGTTGGATTTTTGCCTTACGGGTGATGAAGTCTGAAATGCCTTATCATTAGCTAAGCAAATTCCAAACAGCTGTAATTGTCTTTAATCCGAGCCAGGTATATTGATGTGACACTTGGATGACTTGCCTACAAATTTTCAAATGTTGAAAGGACCAAGACACTTTAAAATGTTATGGAAAAAAAAATATTTGATGTTATAGGTGAGGAAGTTGTGCATTGTGCCACCCTTTGCATATTGACATACCTTTATTCTGTTCTTTAATGTTGGATTTCATTTTTGCACTTGTGAACCACTAAAGTAACTTTGTTGTTATAAGTAAAACATGACTTATGTGTTGATTATCAGCTCTAGTGAAAACACAATTTATCTGATCATTGTTTCAACTGTTGTCCATTGACACTAAACTCATGTATCCTGTCTTTGACACAAGCCTTGTTCCTGGACATGTGTATGAAATGAAAACAATAAAGTTACCAAACGCGGTTATGTAACATCCTCATGAAATGTTGTGCTCACCCGTTATTTTGGCCAATGTTTTAGATGTTTTTCACGAGAGCTCAGGGAATTTCTCAGTTGCAGTAAGAATGAACAATAGGACGCGTCACAGCTATAGCCAATGGTTTATGGTTAGGTGTATCTGTTGCATGTGACAGAGCAGCACCATCTGAATACATATGAAATTCTGAATTATGTTCCCGTAAATTGAATTTTTGAAAGCTAGTTGTATTTTCATGGTTTTATAAGACAGACTTGGACTCAGAAACCTGAGCCTCATATCTGACTATCTGAGGATAAAAACGTTTCTAGATCTAAATCCACAGTAATACAATATGGAAAGGTATTCATCCAGCCGCTCAACTTGTTATACATCCAACATCATGAACAGCTTAATAGATATCAAAATGACTTCTTGGATGAAACAAAGTATGGCATGGTGTTGCATCAGTAAGAATCTAATTTGGAGGCAGGTTGGACGGCTCAAACACATCTCTTTCGTGGAAACTTGTGTTAGTATCCGTATCAGGTATTGTGCATTGTGAATTTCTGGCAGCTCTGCTCAGCTTTGTAAATCCAGCGTTAATGTGGAGTATTCTGCCAGTAAAACCAGCGTGTCAATGGGCCTCAGTTCCTGGAAAGTTATTCAGGGCTTCAAGTGTTACTGGTTAGTGATGAGTGACAGTGAGGAGGGAGTGATATCTGTTTTTATTGTCATGGGCACAATACAGTTGCCACGGTGGGGCCTCAGTACAACTAAAGTATGTGTGGTGCATGTCAGGCGGAATATGGGGAGAAAAGTGACCAAAAGTCATTGGTTTATTTTGATAGGGGTGCTTACACCTCTAATCAGTGATGGACTTGAACATTATTAGGGCAAAAATATGAACATCGTTGATTTCCAACAATGTGACATACAGTAATGCATCATACTAACAGATGTTTATGCTTTTTTCCAAGCTTGCCGTAACTCGCCTTATTCAAAGTTATGAATGAATCACACTTTGAAGCAATTGTCCTGAAAATCCCTTCCTTTTCTAACCCAAACCCTAAAGAAAGATTTCATCATGTGCGTTTAATTATCAATACTTTCCATTATAATTTATTTGTTACATTCTGTATAATAAAAGTGTATAATTGTACCTGATTCCTCCCCCCATAAAAGCTTGGTTTTACTGGTTGATGTTGTGCCTCAGTGTGTCCATGGTGCTGAGGTGCTGGCCTCTGGACTCTTGTGTTTAGGCTGATCTTTAATGACACCCCACAGACGTACAATGACGTGTGTCTCTATGGTGATTTCACTGAAACAGAGATGAATGGAAAGAGGAACATTTCTGTTGCAACACATGCTTTTTGACATAGTGCAATTCCCCTTATGCAGTCTGTAATATGTAAAAAAAAAAAATGTTATAATTTATAGTACAGAAACTGAAACCCCTTAGTGCAAATAGAAACGTAAGAGTAACAGGTAAAATATCTAGACCTACTCAATCGGATGGACAGAATAAAGTTGTCTTTTAGTCAGCCGGACCTGGCTCTGTCGTTTCCTCCCTGAAGTGTGACATATCACTTCCCTTTGGCGTGACTATGATCAATAATATTATATCAGATTCTCAATGGCATGTATTGTAGCTGGACAGCAGCAGTTCACAATACAGATTAGAGTAATACATATTTCATAGATGAACAGTATTTATGAGTCATTTCAGAACAATGTCCCACCTCAGCATCAGAGTGTGGGTGATTTACATGAAACCACATGGCCTTGGTCTCCGCTGCAGGTTATGCAACAAACTCCTATCACACCGCTCTCTCCACACACACACACACACACACACACACACACACACACACACACACACACACACACACACACACACACACACACACACACACACGCACACACACTCTCTGAGCCAAAATGTCTTTGACAGGCTTTTGGTCACTGTCTCGAGGCACGCATCATTTTTTTTGTGTGTTTAATGGCTGCTTTCGTTTGTGCCTTACATAATCCATGCATACGCTCCAATTCTGGGATTTGGGAAGATACTGAACTTAAGTGCCCCCTCAAGAAACGTCTAATCAAAGTTTTATAAGATGATGACTGATGACTGAATACGCAACTGAACAGCAAGTACTGGAAAAGAGGATAATATAAATAAACACTATTATTTAATCAGCTTTACCCTGGCTCAGTTCTGCATTTTGATTGACTCCAGACCCCTGTGATGATGAAGAGTTGTACAATAGTTGTACTTCAGGGTCTCCAAGGTTTAATACCCCGGGTCCTTCACCAGGATCCATCCAGACTCTCATATATATTGTTGTAGATTACTGCTTTTGATAATTGTATGGCCCAATATCACAGCAGTAGTTGCCTCACAGGGGTTTATACATATTGCTGCACGAAAGGATAAAGGTGAGAATATGGTGAACATAATCGGCAAACTTTAACACAACAAAGAAAATAAATTCCATTGGCTAAACTGTCTGTGGCTGATGCAGTATAGGGAGTATTCTGTAAAAACTATGATGCCCAAATTGCTAATAGGCCCAACATAATGACAAAACTTCCATTGCAATTGAGTTGAGCTGAGTTACTTATGCATTGGCTCGTCTTGTCCTCTAGATGGCGCCACATCTATTGTTTTGGCGTAATGATTATTCTCACAGCGGCCATGGGTTTGCGCTGCAAGATCAACTTTAAGTCCGTCCACCTGTCTCTTCTCTCTGACCCACGGTCGGACTTTTGCAGCTTGTTGTTTTTAGTATGATAGATGCAAATAGGCTCTACTGAGGAAATATTGTGCAGTAATGTTCAAATAGCACATAAATAGAGAGATTTGCTGATCGTGTCTCGCGTGTGCTTGAAATGTGACTGGGCCAAACCAACACACACAGACCACTTCTGTTTGAGTCTCCCATCTGGATAATTGGCTTGTGCTGTTTTTGTTGTGTTTCTCCACGGTGCTGAGGGGAACCACACCAAACTTAGCCGTGTATGTTTTTACAGAGCATTTAGCGCTGCTTTTGCCCCAGTCATTCAGACAGGCTTAAAGTGAGAGACAGTGAAGTCATGCTGCGGGATCATGTGTGCCCCATTACACTAACGACTGAAAATATCAACAAATATCAATTATATCTGCACAAAACATACAACTCTCAGTGTGATATGACAAACTGAAGTCGACAAAGAATTTTGGACTCGTGACATCTCAGAGCGGGCCTGATACTCTCACTGGAACAGTACATTTTTCATGTGTGCATATTAATATTATGTATTTTTTCACACAATATTTAATACATGCATTTGACCTCAGCATGGTAGACCTGGACCAAAGGTTGTGGCTTGTCAGAGGTAGGTGATGTCTTTGAGTATAATCATCATGTTAAATTTCAGAAGGCCCGAATCATATCATCATATGACAAACTTTGTACTTGACTCAATGACTCAATTTAGTCCTTAATAAGTTTAAGCACAGTGCCTCTCGAAAGTATTCATACACCTTGAACCTTTGCACATTTTGTCATGTTTACAACGCTAAACATAAAGATTTTATTTAGATTTTTTTACTGAACGTTCACACACAAGTAACAGACAACTGTGAAGTGAAAGCGAAATGATACATGATTCTGTTATTTTTCAAAAAATAAAAAAGTGAAAAGTGGGGCGTGCATAAGTATTCATACAGCATTTTCTAAGTGCATTAAATTGCCTTTAGAACATTCATAATGACTCCAGAATGTTCACACCTTGGCCTAACCATTAAATAGAGGCACCTGTGTGTAATCTACTCTCAGTATAATTTCAGCTGTTCTTTTAGGCCCTCAGAGCTGTGGTCGGAGTGTCGGTCACAAAACAACATCATGAAGGTCAAGGAGCACCAGAGAGGTCAGGGATAAAGTTGTGGAGAAGTTTAAAGGAGCCTTAAGTTATACAAAGATTTCCCAAGATTTAAACATCTCCCGGAGCACTGTTCAATCCATCATTCAGAAATGGAAAGAGTATAGCACCACTTCCAACTTACCAAGACGTGGTCGTCCACCTAAAATATTGGATCAAACAAGGAGGACACTGGTAAGAAATGCACCCAAGTGCCCCAAGATAACTCTGGAGGAGCTGTGAAGTCCTGCCGCTGAGCTGGGGGAATCTGTACATGGGACAACTATAGGTCGTGCTCTACACAAATCTGGCCTTCATGGACGAGTGGAAGAAGAAAGCCATTATTGAAAGGAGGCCATAAGAAATCCTGTTTGAAGTTTGCTGGAAGTCATATGGAGGACACAGCTCCATGTGGAAGAAGGAGCTTTGGTCAGATGAGACAAAAATGTAACTTTTTGGCCCAAATGCAAAACATTATGTATGGAGCAAACCTAACACGGCTCATCGTCCTGAGTGCACCATCCCCAGTGTCAAATATATAGGGGGGAGCATCATGCTGTGGGGCTGCTTTTCCTCAGCGGGGACTGGGGAGATTGTAAGAATAGTTGGGAACATGGATGGAGCCAAATACAGGGACATTTTGGAGGAAAACCTGCTGGAGTCAGCAAGAGAACTGAGGCTGGGGCGGAGATTCACCTTCAGCAGGACAATGACCCTAAACACAAAGATAAATCTACAATGGAATGGTTCAATAAAAACATATTAATGTGTTAGAATAGCCCAGTCAAAGTCCTGACCTGAATCCTATTGAAAATCTGTGGAATAATGTGAAAACTGCTGTTCACAAACGCTCTCCTTCTAATGTGACAGAGCTGGAGTTGTTTTGTAAAGAGGAGTGGGCTAAAATGTCAGTCTCTACATGTGCAAATCTTGTAGAGTCAGACCCCAAGACTTGCTGCTGTTATTGCAGCAAAAGGGGGTTCCACAAAGTATTCATTCACGCTATATGAATACTTATGCACGCCCCACTTTTCACTTTTCTATTTTTTTAAAAATAACAGAATCATGTATCATTTTGCTTTCACTTCACAGTTGTCTGTTACTTGTGTGTGAACGTTCAGTAAAAAAATCAAAATAAAATCTTTATGTTTAGGGTTGTAAACATGACAAAATGTGCAAAAGTTCAAGGTGTATGAATACTTTCGAAAGCACTGTATATTGTATTTGTTGTATATAATCATCTCCTATTTGATGAAGAGTTTACAATACTGTCTGAGCAGGTACAGCCCTGGCTGCAGTCATAAATATAGCTGACATTATCTAGGTGAAAAGACCTACACTGAAGAGTACAAACCGTGTGTCATTGCCATTTTCCCCTATAATAGAACTATTTCATTTTGGTGTTAATGACTATTGTGTCATAGTTAATTGCCAACTTCTGTCTCTTATTTCTTTACAGCTTGCCTTGTAGCTTCTATATTTAGTCCAAATGAACAGAATACATTGTGTTGTATTAGTGTGTGTCATAGTTGCAGCCGCCAGCAGCATATTTTCTAATAACTTAACAGCTGTACAATGTCTCTTATGTTCCCTAATCCCTCACACTGCAGCTTAGTTCCTTAGTCGTCTATTAGAAGTGATTAATACATGGTGTGAACTGTTGTTAAGTTCATTATCCTAAGCCATGGGCTAAAGGCAAATTTGCGACAGGATTTAGGTGAAAAATAATTAGTTTGCCTCTTTCTGATGTTAAACACAGTTTACGACAATGCAAATTCCCATTCCTTGTGCCAAGTTTTCAGTCACCTCGCTTTAATAAATCCCTTTAGGAAGCATTTTTATGGGCTTTTAAAACCCTGCCCTGTATTCGCCTGTATCAGATTCAGCGCCACTGCTGCAGCTGTCCCCATAGCAGCATGACTCTGAGAGCTGCACATGGCCTCAACACTGTTCGCTTTGTTGCCAGATTTGTCGTTTTCCTGAAGCAAATGGGAGATATAACATTGCAATTGTCAGGCGAATGCTGCGGCCCTGCTGTTTCATAGACCTCTCAACAATGCAGCACGCATCAGGCATAGACCTCATAGTGCGCCGGGAGGCATAAACACACCTACAGAAATATGTGCATGCTGTGTGCGTCGGAAGTGCACTGGGTTTCACTGCACTGTATCTGATAAAGGGATCTACAGATTCAGAAAGTGGCCATGTTTGACTTCTTTCCTCTAGTTCCTGTTTACATAAATAAACATCCTCTGAGTATGTGTTTTCATTCATTCATGCATTTGAGTCATCCTGCACACTCTGACTGTCTCCTTCTGAAGACCTACAGTGTGTGATGACATTCAGATCCAGCTTCTCCTGACTCGTGAGGATTGCCTCTACTACAAATCTTTTGTCGCTAATAGCCTGCAGTCATTTTTTTTTTTTTGGCTTTGCTTAAACTGCTTCTCATCTCCTCTTCGCCAGCCGTGGGGCAGAATACTTGAGAAATCAAGGAGTGTCAGATCCTTGAACTCTTATTGACAAAAAGTGGGAATAAATGAATGAACACGGTCTCATTTACAAATCGAAACTTTCCCCCCTTCTCTCTTCTTTTTCTGGTTGTAGGAGGCTTTTTCCTATTCCAGTAACTTTGAGCCTTAGGCAGCAGAATGCACCCTGATCTCGCAGAGTCATTTTGTGCTTTTCAGTGACAGGAATTTCCACAAACCTCAGTCTGTATGTATCTTAAGGAAAGTGGCCTGGATTCGGTTTATGATCAGGTCTGTTCTATGTTATCCCTGTTCTCATTCTTTGATTTCCTGCCGGAATAACTGACCGAGAAATAACATCTTAAAGATAGGAAGTCATTCCCATTTGTACATTTGCATTAGGGTTCCCCGGTATGTTGTCTCTGCCTCTACAATTTTCATCTGTTTCCCTCACAACTTTTTGGTATTTTTCTATTTATACGTGATCTTAATGCCCTGCCCCATTTCCGAGTGGTTAAATTGGGGTGTGTCCATGATGTGTGCTGTCCCTGCATAGTTTGTACCACTAGTCTATTTCCTTGGTCGGAGTTTATGACAGAATTCAAGAAGTTTAGCAGCTGTGTGGTGGCACATGAGGTAATGTCTCTGCACCAAATAATAGCAAACCTTTACTCTCCTGCTTTTGTTTTCAAGGTTCACTCACCTCCTCGTTACACTTGTTGTCCGTATTGTTACTTCGGTGTCATTTGCATCATTAATCCTGGCTTGCCCAAGAAAAAACAGACCTGCATTGACACTTTTACCTCTGGTCAACCTTTGACGAACTTACCTGTATAGTTTGGGGAAATGCTCTTAGATCTTTGTTGGGACAGGTTCAGAGGAAAGGTGGGTGAGAGGTTAACAGGGAACTTTAAGGCAGACCATAGGCCACTGCAGGTCAAGGTTCATCTTCACAGTGCTATATAGAGGTAACGTCTTACTGCTATGAAGCTACTTTTTTTTCTAATAAAGCTACGATACCTGGTTTGTCCCATGAAAGGAGACTACGTACTTCTGCTTTAGCGATCAATAAAAAAGCGGTCTATTTTTATATTGACAGCAAGTGCAGTTTGTTTTTTGTTTTGTTCGCTTTTACCATATATTCCCAGTTGACTTTTAATCTCTTCTAATCCACACTGACCACCACACTTCATTCTCATGGACTAGATTTGTCAAACTATGGCCTGAACAATGTCATTCTCCCGACTTGGTAGATTGAATTTTATCAGATGAAGCTCTTTGTGCAAACTAAAACCACATCTTATGGTTCGTCCCCCTGCGCTTCGTCACTGGTCTCTGACTTGGAGAGCTGTGCAGTCAGGACTGTCTTCTCCAAAAACCTTAACTCTGTTTTCTGGCTCAGTGAAGGCCTCTGTGGGCGAGGATATTTGAACCAATAGTAGCGCTAACATCTGTTTCAGTCAGCATCTCCTTTTTACAAACCTCAGAAAACATATTGGTATTGCACTTTGAGGGATTTTTAAGTGAAAAATGATTTGTTTCAGGACAGGGCTGCTCAGACTGTGAGCAATGGATCGTTATTTTATTTTGTTTATTTCAACATCAGACAATAGATTGCATTTATTACATTAAAAGCATAATCTGTACATGATCTTTCTGCTGGCTTAGAGTTCTAATTTGACTAGAGTGGCATTGTGACCCCTTCCACTGTATTTGTCTGTCTCCTGTCAGTCTAAATCTTCCGACTCTTTACTGCTTTGGCTATTGCTGCATGATCAAAGGCTTGCACTCAGTTTGACCTGTGACCTTACAGTCTGGTCCCCATTCACTGTGCAGCTGGATGTTTACATGAAGCTCAATAAGTCACTTCAATGGCAAAATCTCAGGTGACCTTCAAAAATGAACGATAATTGAGAAAATGAAACGATGTCATGTTCCAGCGGTGACATGATCAAGGGGTTGACCTTTTATGCACAGAGTAGTGTCCTAGTGTCCTCAGGGATCAGTTGCTATCAAGTAAACCGGGGAAGGTACAGAGAAGAGACTTTTCAGGCTGGTAAGTTTAAGTGCATAGATCAGACACCGCAAAGCTTCGGGAGGAAGAGTGGACCACCCATTCATTTGATGTCCAGTCCTGGCCTGAATGAAAGCAGCTGGTTTTATCTGTGACCGTTGCATCATTAGAACAAGAGCACTTTGGGAAATCTCCGAATGGGAGGTTTGTTTATCCTCTTTCTAAAATTTGATGGTGAGGTTTAGTTTGGTCCGTCCTGGGTTGTAGTGTCCATCCTTAGATAAATGGTCACATTAAATGGTCACATTTATATAGCACCTGTTAGGCACTCGAAGCGCTTTACATCAAGGAACCACTCAGCCATTCACACGCTCATCCATACGCCAGTGTACTGTCTCAGAGCTTTATTTCCTGTTTGTTTAGATGTCCTCGATGTCAATGAGAATAAAGTAATTTCTGATTCTCAAAACCTTGGCTCATTTTACCAAGAGGAGAGAGTTGTGCTACTCCCAACAAATGGTAACTGTTAATTATTTTTCAAAGGGGAATGTGTACAGTGGGGAAAAAGAGTATTTGGCCGAAATCCAATAGATATATTGCCATCTCAAAGCAGTAAAGTTTGTGGTATCTGTTTTGCCGCCCTTTGAACAATTTCAGTAACTGTAACTTTTGGAAATTGTTACATCTCAGTTATACATTTATTACAGAAGTCCAGTGTAGAAATCAGTTTTAAGCTATAAGTTTTGATTTTGTTAGTTTCAGCGGCAGAGTGTTTACTTTTCTTTTAATGAACATAATGTCCACATTTCCGGACATCAGACGTCATTGGGCAGTTAGCGCGTCACTGAGCACACGCTGTTTTATTTCAGACGCTATGACTTGAGCTCCTTGGCATTTTAAAGATTTCGCTGTTCCAGGTGAGAAGAGGTCAAACCCTGTGAATATGAGGCCGGTGTTTGCAGCTGGACCAGTAGTTTCAGAGATGACACTTGCGGTTCTGACTGTTGCCGTCAATAGCATTCTGATGTGTCGTGCGTAGTGGGTTTTACAGCCACTGTGGGTGAATATACGAGCTCCATCAGATGGTAATCGCATCTCTGAGTCACTTTTCATCTCTTCTGGCACACAGCGGCGCAAAACTGGGTTTCTAGTTAGTGAAATGGCACATGTTTATTTTCCAGTTTTTATCTTAAAAGACATTGTCCTCAATAATAACAAGCATCTACACGTTTTTTTCTTTTCTTTCTTTGGGTTCTCTTTGTTTGATCAAATATATTGTGTTGAGTGAATGATCTTAAGGACATTGGACACCATTTGGGCGACTTTTGACCATTAAAAGCCGAGAACAGTGAGGTTTTTAACTGTTTATCACTATGATAACAGTCCAGGTGCTCTTCCTGACACAACCATTCTCTTTAACAAGAGTTGGGACTGGCAGAAACTCAGTTTAAACCAATTTTAGTCTAGTGTGTCTTTGAGGCCCATATTGGAAAGCCATTACACATACTTCACACCAGTCAGATAAGATCATTTAGAAAGCTCAAGGCAAACTTTCTATAGCGGTCAAAACAACATAAACATCCACTATGGACCTTTGTGTCAATAAATCATTGGACTGGTCACTGCAGACATCAGTGTAATGACCGTGTAAAGGCCAGCGGGCAGCAGACAAGTCAAGAGTCAATAACCACTGCATTGACTCAAGCAGCTAATATATGGCTCGGTAATTTTCACTTCAGGCTATGTCCACCAAGGAGTCCATAAAGTCAAATATAGGTTTTAGCTTTAGGTATGCTTATTGTCCCAGTAGGAAAATTTGGCCCATCTTTCAGTGCCACTGGGGCATACTGCAGTACCAAAGTACCACAGTACAGCAGTACCACAGTACAGCAGTACCGCAGTACCGCAATACAGCAGTACCGCAGTACAGCACTACCGCAGTACAGCACTACCACAGTATTGCAGTACGGCACCCAGGGTTGAGCAGGACTACCACGCTGAAGGATCAATCAAAACTTTATTGATAAAGCGTTTTTCATTCACAAGTGCGTCACAAAGTGCTTTACATAGAAAAGACATTAAAAACATTCTCGCCTGTCAACCATCCCACCCTCTCAATAATTTAGCCCATTTAATAATGTAAACCCATTAATAAATTGGGAGAGCATGAAACCGCCACACTGAAAGGCCTCACACCGTTTAGGAATTGAACCAAGGACCTTTTTTGTTGTGATGTGAGAGTGCTACCCACTTAGCCACCTTGATGCATACCAGTATGTGTTTTAGTGTCTCTAAAAACTACAGCTATGTTGTAAAACTGAATTATTTAGGCATAAACTGTAAGAAAATACTCAATACAATTATTAGGCCTTTTCCCAACAGTCTTGGGAGTTAGGGTTCACTATCTAAAAGTATCCTGTCCTGAAAAGCTGACATTTTCTATTCTATTTCTTAAGCTGAACCTCTCAGCAGATCTTCTGAAGCCAATGCCTCTGGGACACTGTGGATATAATACAGGTAGCATGTGTCTAAATGTCAAAGCCAAACGTGGCTGAATGGCCAAAGCAGACGAAAGGCGATAAAACCTTTGAATCGCGGACTTTGATAAAGATGATGTATTAAGCATCAGCTTTTCACACTAACTTAGTTGGAGAAAATGGGGGGAAACTGGAAACTACATACAGTACATTCTCCTCTAGAATTAATTGTACTGTAGCTCTCATTTTAACAGTATGATCAATCCATCTCAAAACATTCTCCTTTTTTCAGGGCTTGGGGTTGCCACAAATACCACAACAAGAAAATACTCTTAGCTTCCCTTTAAAGTTATGCACTGTTATACTGTAGTCATTGCCCAGTTTGTTTCTTTGAATATACTCTATGCATTTAGACCAGTGGCTCTCCAATATAACATAAATGAAAGGCAATATTGAAAATAATCATAAAAAGACATTCATTTCATTTATTTAGATCAGTTGTAATAAGATTTATGTTGAGACACAATCCGTTTTTTAGTCATGTTGTTGTGTTAAAGAGTCAAAATGTGCGTTATCATTAGCTTATTTTATTTTCTCTAAGCTTTACTCACGTACCACATTTTGTAAACCACTGAGTTAGACTGAAAAAAAAAGCAAACATTTCATCTTGGCGTCCTTTCATAAAATGTAGACATGTTGTGAGTTGCTCTTTAATGATCAAAAATACCAGTCAAAACATTTCACCACTAATGTGTCCCAATGTTTTGACTGGTGTCTGATGATGTATCTTGTTAAAATTCAGCCCCGGGGGACGCCAGCATGTTCTCTCCTCGTCATGTGATATACCAACAAAAATCCCATCTGATACTTTTGCTAATGCATCATGCCATTTATCTGGTGCAGCCGCTTTGTGGTGGGAAAGTGCCTTTATCTGATCAGTTTCCAGGCAAATTGAACATATCAACACTGCATATCTTGCCAAGAGGACGACTTCATCATCCCTTGTTTGCCTTGTTATACCCAATCACCATGGAGAAACCATATCTCCACATTAGTGACATAATCTAAAGAGTATGTTCTTATTACCAATCAGGAAGTCTCACTGGCCCCAGCTGTTTTCAGGTACTATCTTAACAGGGGAAGTGCAGCAGGAGGAAGACATGTTATCGCTACGAGAGGGTAAAAAAAACAGCCCCTATAAAGAGCATGCGTTGACATAGTATCATAAATTATTTTCCTCTGCGTCCATTCCCGAGCCCCAGCTTATCACCACAGGCATTCATTTAACTGGTATCTTCTGACCCTTGTTAATCTTACTCCCTGTGTGATGGTTTCTTGTAGCACACACCAGTGTACTCCCATACTCCATACTGGGACATTAGCTTATGTTGTTCTTTATCATTGCCGTTCCCCATTCAGCCATTCAAATGTGGGCCTGGTATATTTTGTAGATTATAGTGTCGACAATTACAATTGGGCACTTCTCCAAATGATACAAAACTGATCCAATGCCTGGGTAAGATTGAGATTTTTGTGAATGGCTTTATGGTTTTTGCAAGCATTAACCCTATATCCCAGAGAAGTTTGGCTATGTGCATAATGGGTGCTGGCTAGAAATGTTCTTGATCAGTCCAAAATATGTTAGATGAAATCCCACGATATGTGTGATTTCAGAAACTCACGGAAAATACATTTTAAAAGAGTCAAATGTCCAACGACTGGCTCGAGTACCCAGGTGTTTTGGACCAATCCTGTGGCGTTATTGCCGGGTTTTATATCGCCGATAACAAGAAGCACTTTTATACTTATTAACATCGCGGCGACAACGGAAAGCAGAGTTACAAACACGTGTAACATTTTCTAAAACGTAATATTTAATTGGTTTAGTCATTGCTGCTTAGCTGGGGTTTGAGACGTCGATGTGATTGGCTAATACGATGTTCACCTGATTGAATCTGCAGTAAATATCCCCCCAAAAGGCTCTTCCAGGATGATTTAAACCAGAGCCTTTCCAGATTGATTATCTGTGCTAATATAGAATAGATAAAATAAAATATTATGTTCAATGTCACTCCAAAAAATGTTAATCCAGATTAGTTTAAATATCTCAAATTGAGCATAATTTGAATTGAGCTGTTTTAACTATTAAAAATTTAGTTGGGTATTTGACCTAGCCAATTAGGCGCCCTCGGCAAGATTGAACTGAATTTTTAAATTTTATCTGGGTGTTTCTTGACCCAAATCGCATGCTACTGTTTTGTTTTTTCTTCTGCTGGGCTCATAATTGCTCCAACGATCAAAAACGTAATCCAGAACTACAAAGCACTGCACACGCAGTTAACAAGATCTTTTTTCCCGATCAACTTTTAAAAATCAATAGATAAAAAGGTACAGATTTAGTTAAGCTTTGGTTTAGTGGAATTGGACATTTTTTTAAGGTGTTTGGAAGATTAATATTAGTCTCTTCGATGACAGTTCCCAACACTATATTGTTTACAGCAGCGAACCCCCCAATTATGGTATTGCGCAAGTAGCAAATCCTTTTGGACACTTTTTGAAAATGGAAAAGGCTAGTTTTATTTTATTTTAGTATTATTATCTATTCATTTAAAAAGAAAATCCGAGCATGTGCATCATGAAACGTGCATAACAGCATTGGAGGAGGAAGCTCTACTTCTGAAGTAAATTTACGAATCTTCATCGCGATGTTATGTGACTCCCCGGAGGTCTAGAAGAACCGGAGAGGATCAGAGAGGGCTCATTTGAAAGCTTGAAATCTCTAGTTCACAAAAGACCACAATCTTTATCACTTCCCCTTCCAAAGTTATGTCTGAAATCGGACGTTCTAAATGGCTTGATATGGGTCACCTATGCCTCGGGCCGGCCCTGTTTATTTCAGATTCATTTATCTGCCAATGGGGTGAGAATATTGCACTTGTCCCATTGGCAGTTTTACCACATTACCTCAGAACCTGTGAGAAATGCCCTCAAACTAGCAAGAGTAAACTTGGTCCGATCAGGAAAAAAGTCTAAATGAGTGAAAACCACCCAAAACAAGATTAATATTGTCAATTCAAGTACTTAACTTTATCTAGTGTTTTTCGGTTAGATTTTTAGACCAGATTAAATATGGTGTACTAGATGTGGTCAAACGTTTTTTTTTTCATGTTATAGTCTAATGATTTGCAGTTGGTTTTGAGTACAATCTACAATGGTTTATTAAGCCTTTTACCAACATATAATTTCACATGTCATCAGCCATCAAACCACTAACACCTCTAATGCTCACCCTGGGAAGCCTTCCTTCACCAGGCTGCTCCGCGTCTCGCCACATGGAACCCCGGGTCCAACAAAAACACTAAAGCAAATCCTTTGTTATGTTTTGCGTGTTTTAAGAGAGTTTAGATAGTGTAAAGCGCCATAAAATTCCCCGAGTGTCGCAATTCTCACAGTTTAATGTGACGCTTTGATAGTCGAGGCTGCACTTAAACCAATTAGGGACCACTTCTTTGGGACTGTCTGCGCCGAACAGCTGAGAGCTCTCTATCCCATCTGGAGCTGGGCCAAATGGACGAAACTCAAATGTTCCCACTGGGGAGATAGGAGCATTTTTTTCCTCTTGCAAAACTTCGAGAAAAGAGGGTGCGTTGGTTAATCAGCCACACCTGTTGCTTCGGTATTCACACATGTAAAAAAAAAAAAGAGAGAGAGAGAGGAGAGAGTGATTTTTTTTGATGGGAACATGTTTTTTGTGTGATTGGTCAGCTTCTCTGGAGGTACAGCAGAGGAGGATGTTGATGTGATGGCAGCTTTCACAACTCCAGAAAGAGAGGGACTTTCCACTTCTGCGCTGGACTCTTGCTCAAAAAAAAAAAAGAAAAGGGGGGGGGGGAAATGGTTGAAGGGCTCATGATGTCATCTTTGAGTGTGTCACTGCACATTTGGAAGGCATTAGCTGTCAAAACGGGCCCGCTTTCAACACATGCATGACATATCTCCGCTGCATTTTTTTATTTATTTTTTTTCACCTGGAAATTCAATGTGATTTTTAACCAAATCCAAGCCACCAAACTGGAGTTTATTCGCAATGGAACCCAGATACAGATGTTGAAAGTGAGAATTTCATGAATTAGTAATGTCATCTTTTGGAGTCAATGCTGCTGCTCCTCAACAACTCTGTCCTATGCTCCCTCTACTGGCTCCTAGTTTCAAGTAGCATCCACAAACTTCTGTCAGTTCTCTTCACGACCTGTGCATTTACTGAGTCTCTGACCCCCTCACAGGCCCACGCTGCAAAAGGGTTACCCATGCTTTTGCTGTGGACAGGTCCAAAACTATGGAACTTCGAGTTAAGTGCCATCATCGATCAAAGAATTCTGTTTGTGTGTGTCCTCAGTTACATGCTCCATACTGGCAAAGGTTTTCACAAAGTATAGTCACCTGATCTTGGTTATTGATGGAGTTCAAGAAGTTTCCCCAGTCGTTAAAAAGGCTTGCGAGACGTCTTCAACTAAAAACAAAAAAAAAAACATGTTCAGATAACTTTATGTTTTGGATTGTTTCTTTGTTACAGAAAAAGAGAAAGCGTCATTATTTCTAGCTCTTGGACAAGAATGCATACGGTAACGAGATCTTGATTGGGGAATTTCAAGGTTCGGGGGATTGATAAACATTGAAGCTTCCTCTTAATCACTGCTGCTCTCAGGTAAACTCTTGTACAGAGTGTTAGCACCTGTAAGGACTCCAGTTATGGAGAAACAGCTTACTCTGGGTTGTGAGACGTCTGCCCAGTTCCAAGGAGAGGAAAAAAATCTATGTTAAACAACCGTCATGTGTTTATCACCACACATTTTGCTATACATGATTTCTCATATATCTATCTCCCCCCCCCCCCCCCCCCCCCCCAATTGTGTTTGTATTAAAAATTGCCTCCAACCATGTGTAACGCTTTAGTTGGCCACATGACAGTAGTCCAGAGGTGCAGAGGTGTAGCGGTCATTGGAGTTTGATGGTAACGTCTCCAAACAGTTGTGCGTTTGTTCAAGCTGGAGCACCAGGCTAATTCGGGCCAACTCTATACTCACCCCTATTAATGCGATTATCTGATTGGTTCGTGCAGTATTGCTCTCATGAGATTAACATTCCTCTTCTGTCTGACTGTGTCACTAAAGATTGTGGTCAAAACTCACACTTTGACAGACAATGTCATCATTAGGAGGTTGAGCAGGCACAGTGCAAATGTACAGTCAGGGCTATTTATCCATGTAATTGCAGGTTTATATAACCAAGTTAGTGTTAGGTGAAATTCTCTATATGGTTGAATATGTACATATGCTGTGAGCCTGAAGGTATTCACATGCTTACTTATGCCACAATGAACACATACCGTATCATAGTGCACAAAGCTTGACCTACATAATCTATGCACACACCATGTAGTGCTTAATTCACTCCAAACACAAAAAAAGATCAACTATAATTATTACATATACAATACAGTTATAAATGAACTATTGAACAAATGTGGGCTGTACCCTTATGTAGAGTGTATTACTTTATAGTATATTCACCTTCATTCTAATGTCTTCTGTTTTGAACGTTATGGCCTGCCCAATGTATTTTCTCTTGTGCAAGAACGAAAATTCAAATGTTGTCAATGTGTGATTTATGTCAAGAAATGTCATGTTTTTTTGTGTGTGTGAAGCCTCAACTTTTACATTTCTCTAAATGTTTTATAATTGTTGTTGGCACTGTACACCTTGCCAAGGGTAAGTTGAAAACTAGTTCTGCAGCTAATACCGACACATTTACAGCAATGTGAATTCAGGTGTACTGTCTCTGTCAAATAAACGACGAATAAATAAATAAATATACATTAACAGACAACAGCTGATAAGGTGTGACAGCGTCAAGGTTTTAGCAGGCCCAGCAGTTGGACGGCACGTTGACGCAGCGCTTAGCACCTGGGCCTCACATCTAGAAGGTCCCGGGTTCGAGTCCCGGCTCCTGCAGGTGCACACTGTCGTTGTTTCACACCCACCTTGCCTCCATTGTCTGTGTACATTGGTGCGTGAAGGAGTGAGTGGTTCCTTTATGTAAAGCGCTTTAGGTCAAAATGCTAGCCTGCATATAAGTTGAGACCATTTACCTTTCTGTGTGGAGTTTGCATGTTCGCCCCGTGCCTGTATAGGTTTCCTCCAGGTACTCCGGTTTCCCCTACCACTAAACACATGTACAAAAGGCTGAGTGAGAATGCTTTTGAGATTGTGAACGGGGGACAACGGGTGGTGAGATGGTCATTGTTGTTTAGCTGCTAAACAACTATCCGTCGTGCCGTGTTTACATGCATGAGTCCCATGTGTGTTCATTAACATGCACTGTCCCGACCAAAAATTTAAATAGTTCCTGCTCACCCGATAAAATTTTACTTGACTTATTTTTTAATGCATAAACCTGAAATCCCCTAAATGCCATAGTTCTGTGCACGTCTGTAACACTTGCTCATGCAAACAGGTTTCATTTTTCTCACGACGCATTCTTTCATTTACAGTAAAAGGTCTTGGTTTTACTCAAATGCCCGTGCAAAATTCGACATGATGAAATTTCAAATGTATGGATGTTTCAGCAACGCTAGTTAACATTGTAACACAGAACATCTGCCTTTGTTCATGTCCTGCACGTACGGCGGACAACACCATGACGTTAGAGAAAATTGTGCAAATGTGGTGTGAGGATTTCGTCTATATTTGGTACCGCAGACCTGTCAGGAGAACTGAGTGCGATGCCAGTACAATACTGGGCCAAGAGAGAGAGAGGCTAACTTCTGGGGCCATGTGTGACTGGTTAGTGCTGTGTTTCCGTGGAGACAGGGGCGAGGGCGGGACACGGGATAGGGGGATTTTTTAGGTTTTGGGGCTTCAGGCGTGTCCCAGGATTGCTCTGTTGAAATGTCCCTATCACGCTAAACACACTTTTTGGAGCTTTTTAAATGTTGCTCCCTAATAAGTTTTATGTGTTTTAAAATATATATAACAAGTATATGTTTGAGCGATCTGCATATTCAGTCTGTCCCTTTCTTAGGGCTCAAACGTTTGCCTCCCACCGACTGATGTCATAAGGGGGTGCTTCTCCAGGCTGCTTCCAATAATGACAAATTATTCCTTGCTAGCCTTCATAGCTGGCAGTTCTTTTCAGCTAAATCTGTTTTTTATATTTGTATATTTCACTGCCCTATCCTCAGTCGGGCCGATCACACACACGTGTGACGCACATGGGGAGCATGAGGCACACGTACACACTTATGGCTAATTATCAACACTGTTTTGTTGTGCTTGGAGAATTAAAGTACTGTAAACATGTGGGAATTATTTGGAAAATGCACACAATAGTATTTGTTTTGGTTCAGTTCGTGATGAAGGATTTTTGGTTCACGTCCACTGTGAGCTGAAAGCAGGGCCCTGCAGGATTCATTGGTAGAAGACTTTTTAACCTCTCTTAACCACCTTCCCATTTGTTATTGATAGTGCTACACTACACAAGGACTTGCTGATGATGTGTTTTTCATTTGTTGCTTTTTGTTTGTACTTTTTATTGTCTATTTCTTGTGTGCCTGTGATGAATGTAAGACCTACTTGGATACTTGAAATGAATAAAGTATCTATCAATGAAGGATGGGTCAGATATGGAGAACACATTTCCCTTCAAGGACAATAAAGTTTGCATTGGAGCCTCTGAATAGTATCTGTCTATTATCGACATAAAGCAACTCAATATTTTCAGTGACATGATCTTTGTTTTCAATTGAAATCACAAAATACTTTCCCGGTGTTTTGCTTCAGAGTCCATCATAACTGGATGCAGGGTAGTAGCTTGGCAGGCTGTAGTTTGACAGCTGGTGGTTGGGACTCTTGGTGACAGCAGCGGTGACGTCTCAGCTCAGTCGGAGGCTCAGTCTTCCACATGTGTCCAGATGTGTCCAGGTTTTCACAGCTGCAAACGGGACAGGGCCATGGACAGCCTCCAGTAACACCCTCCCCAGAGCCCCATAGACGCGAAATAAAGTCTATGTTCAACAACTGTTACGCTCGGCGTGAACAACAATCAAGACTTTGTGTGGTTTTGCAAGGTACAATCAGTACAGTGAACCCGTGCTATGAGGTAAACGCATTATATTCAACCTGCATGTTATTCTGAAAACTATGATGTCATGATTTTAGACCTTGAAAACAGTCACCAGCTGACTCAGTGGTTAAACCTAGGTTTGGTTTTGCGCTGCTGGGGAAACGATGTCATGTTTTTGCAAGTCAGTTATAAATGGTTTTAATTGCTTTTGCACAAGTTCATACTAAATAACAATTTGTACTCCCCACCTAAATGCTTTTTACTTTTTATCTGGATTATTCATTTCCTACTAGGCCTGTGTGCAGGAGGTGGAGGAAGACATGGCTGTTGTACTGTGCCAATGGACTTTTAAACATTCATCTAACTCGCATTTAGTGACTTTGTGCTGCTCTGTCCTTGGGTAAGACACTTCACTCACATCTAAGGGTGGCTGCAATCACTTTTTAATTTTAAAATGTGGAGTTCCCCGGAGTTGTGTTTTGAGCCACTCGCGCTTGTTTGAGTAATCCTTGAATCTTCCTTCCCTGACTACTCTTAGTGCCGTGCTCAGTGCTGGCAGCTTGCCCTGAGCTCGTCCTGTTTACCCCGCACTCCGCACAGGATATGCTGTCGTTACACTCATTACCCTTCGATCTCTTGCAAAGCATTTTCTTAACATTCGTTGATAAAGTCATTGGTGATTGACCCTTATCTAATGCTGCATACGCTGTTCTTTGCAGGTGCAGACTCTCCCAGGACAAACTTTAAATCTCTAAACACTGTTTTCTTCCTCTGGTTAGCAGCGGTGCAGATTTTGTTTATTTGGCTGTGACCGGACTTTAGAAGAGCTGATTGTCGTGTAAACAGTTCACACAATGGCTGATGTTTTTGGTGGGGTTTTTTTTGGCGTAATTCTCCACTCTGTGAACCTGTTGTGTGTGATTTGTGATGTGTTTTTAATCTTGGTGGTGTAAGAGGGTCATGTTTCTCCAATCGACCACACCATTAGGCTGCAGTATTTAGACAGCTGCCTTACCTTAGGCCTCTCTCCTTCTTAAATCCAGCAACATTATGGCATCATGAGTCTCGTGACTGATTGGAGTGAGCACTTGTCACAGCGCATGTTTGCGTGTGGGACGGCTAATCTCAAAACCTTTCATCTTCAGTGCCTGCAAGAACGGTCATTTCTGTAGTCATAATCATTGTGCTAGAACAAAATTTCTGCTTCAAGACGAGGTGAGGAGTTCAGTCAGGGAAGCTCAAAGTAGACCTGCTACTCCACATTAAGAGGAACCAGCTGAGGCGCTTGGGCATCTGCTGGTAATGCCCTTTGGACAGTCCCTGGAGAGGTGCTTTGACTGGAGAGACCTGTAAGAGCTGAAGGAAGTGTGTGTGGAAATAGAAGTCTGGACATGTCTCTGGATTGAGTAATAACATCAGTAGTATTTTTGTTCTTATCAGATCGTATCCCAAAGTGCGTTGGACAGGTTCCACGCAATTAATTAGTGTCTGTGATTATAGGCGTTATTATATTGGTGGTATATTGGGAATCATAGCCACAGAAAACACATGTTCCAAAAACAAGCCTGTCATCATTACATTTATTTCAGTTGTTAAAATGATGTTTTGTCATAAAACATTTACTGTGCTGGTTGGAGTACAAAATTGCACATAAGTAAAATAATGAGCATAATAATCAAGCTGTTCAAAATGAATATTGGGTTTCATGTGTTCTGATATGTTTTGGACGGGAATCACGGGACCGTAGGGCTGACATAAGTTTTGATAACTCCTGCTGCGATGACGAACGGTCAGCTTAACATTACTCACACGTGGACCAGCACAATGTGTACTCAGCGCCTTCCTGTCAATCTACTGTACACCAATGCCTCGTCAGTGACGTAATAATATTAGCTTTCTGCTGTTCCTTTGGGGCATGTCAGCTCTCCTATTAACGTCTCTTCAAAACATTTACACAATGTTTCACAAGGATCAAGTGACGAGAGGTTTTCGGTCATTCGTTGACTCAAGGTGGGCTCCTGCATCATACCAAAAACATGAACATACCTCGCGCATGAGGCAAAAGGCATGCGTTTTGTTTTTCAAGGAGAGAAAATGAGTTCCTTTCATCTTTACCGGTGACATGTCATCATTACTACCTGTATGAACCAACAACATGCAGGATGTAAGGGCGGCGAAAGTGCAGCCATGATTTAAAGTTGGTACTAGTGAGACAATATGACCATACCGAGACTGTAAGGATCTCTGCCAAGGAGCGAATTGTCTTGTCTTGCCATGGCCACTTGTTGCTTTATTGCAGGAATACAATAAATAAACTAAAATAATGAAGTAACGCGTAAGTACACTCTCATGTGGGGTCTTCCGGAGTTGTCATAATCTCCCTGTGGAGCTACTGTTGGTTTGGAGTAATTTGTTGCATATAATGAATGTGTCCTAAAAAGCATTTCAATAAGTGCATGTCTATCACAGTTACACAACGTTAGATTGACGAGGCCTCGCTCACAGTACAGACTAAACATGTTCAGGCCTATGGTTGGCATTATGTTCAGCCCCGCAGGCAAACGACAGGAGGCCATGTGTTTATGCAACATCCAGGACATCCATCTTAGCGGCTTGTACTCAGCTGACCCTCAACCAGCACAATACACTTACTTTATCACCCTGCCCGACTCCAAATATCTCAGTGAGTACAGTAAGTACAGCAAACTATGCCTTGTGCATTTTTACTAACAAGCTAAAACAAAATAAATTCAACTATTTGATTCCATGTTAGCCTGGTTTTGGTCCAGATTTAGTCATTTTAAGTCTTTTCTTTTTTTTAACTATCAGAAGTAAAAAGAAAACAGAAAAATTCAATCAAACATGGTGTTCTTGAATCTGTTTTTGATAAATTATGCAAAATTCAACAACGTTTTTTAATTTGATTAAAAAAAATATATATTTTTACTTTTTTAGGTCCCAGCCCGTATCTGCACCTTGTCTCCTTCAGCCGCACCATTTCTGCGCATATGCCACCCTTGGTCTCTTCGACATTATGATCCAGGTGAGCTTCACACAGAAAACCTTTGACCTGGAAGTCCGTGGCCTGGGGCCTTCAGGTGGTTCTGCATGAGTTACAACAGGTACTAACAGGAAAATACTTAACTTCACTTAATCAAAAACTAAGTTATAGGATGGCAAAAGGACATGCTTGCTGCTTTTATGTAAGTTGGAACATGTTTTTGATTCTTAAAAAGTCATTACAAAATGGCCAAATTTCAAGTCACATTCAAAGGTTGGTGCTTGGATGGGAGACTGTTTGGGAACACCAGGAAGGCTCGGTGAATGTAGTGTGTGAGTGAATGGTTGGTGCTATTATTTTAGTCATTATGTGTCAACAAAACATGATGGAAATATTTCTCACTGGACAAAGTGTAAACTGTTGTGTGACCTGTCACTTGCCTTTACTTCCGTTTTCAACCTTATTTTAATTAAAACGTTAGTTTGCCCTGTGGCAGGTTCCAGATTGGTGCCCTCATTCTTGCACAACAGCCTTTGTCAGTTCATTCATTAAGTCTTTGAAAGAGTGAAGAAGGGACAGAAACCCATTGAACACTGTTCATAGTTTGACAGCATCAGTGTGAAGCTTTGGATACAAGGCAGGCAGGTGCTTGTCCTCTGACTGTTTGACTTCCAGTGTGTATTAAGCTCCACTTGATGCCCCGTCCCGTTCAAGACAGTGTCTGTCAGCAGAAAAGCCCCCCTCTCTGCTGTGTGCACCCCTATAAAGGTAACCATGACAACCAGGTATATCTGACTTAAACAGTAATGGTGTTCCTTCAGCCCGGTGTTTGCTCATTCCTCTCCAACTTCATCCAGGTCCAGGGATTTCATTGAGTCAATACCATAGACTAAACTCAGCTCCCGCAACTCTGTTTAGTTTGAGTGTCAGCACATTTTGATTTTAACCGTTACATAAACAGTTCAAAATGTTTATGTAACATTTTTGACACCAACATGTTACGTTCACATAAACATTTTAACAGTTAAAAATGCAACAACAAAAATTTGAATTCTAGAATTCTAATTCTAAATTCTAGATTCTAGAAACAGGTCATTTTTTGTACAAAACAAATGAAACAAGGAGTTTTCCTTCACTGAAACTTGAGGGAGTGCACTTAAGTCAACCATAACAAGCACATAATCAAACGTTGTCCATTGATTACTGGGCATGCAAAAAGTATTTCACACATCACTTTTTTGCCAACATTATAAAACGGAGCTGTGTACTGATAAGGTCAATGGGACTGGGTTGTTGGATAAATTCCCGATTAGCTCTGGGCAAGACTTCTTTCATCCGATCATTAAAGTGTCCTCAATTATCCTGCAATTTTCAGAGACATGGCCCTGTGTTGTCATCAGTAAAAAATGCTGTGGACTTGAGGAATCCGGAGAAAGACAGATCACATGCTCCTGTATCAGTCATTAATTAAGGTGTCTCCACAGGCATTGGTTATTATTTATTACCGGAGGCGGCAAATTCTTCAATCCAAACACATCGCTTTGTTCGGGCTGTGAAATATTGTTGCAGGTGTTGAAAAAAAAAAAAATTGATGTCGATGTACAGGACACAACATTGGTTTGAGCCTGAAGTCAAGACTCCGTGAAACAATGTTGAACACACATGCAAGTCCCGACACATCACATACATGACGCATCACGCGTGCACTCTCTGTCAATATCTGTCCTCTCCGAAGCTACAGGCAATGGGCTAATGATCGGGAAGTTTCAAATGCATCAATATTGTAGGTTTTATCTGTTGCAAACCCATGACGCTGAAGAGAAGACGGTGTTACAGCATAATGTGCAGCATCCGTAACCACTACACCATCAGCTGCACGTGTATCCAATCCTCTCCTGTGAGGACCAGAATGAGAAAGTTGAATGTGCCGTGTTAACCTTGGCCTGATTTTCTGACATATGTAGGTTTGACGTGTTCAACAGCTGCCGCTTCAAAATGCCTCGATGTGGGATATAGAAAAAATGGCTACATCTGCTCAAAGTATCAAATCGCAGCTTGAACCTCTGATACTCGTGTTGGTAGTAAAAACATGGGAGAGGAATCACCAGAAAAACAAAATATAAACACTGGTCTCACGGTGGTTCGGATGCCCCAAATTATCTTAGGAAAGTTCAGACGTCACAAATGACTTCACAGAGAGATTTTCAAAGTCTGGTTTTGTGTTTATTTGAGCTCCACTGTTGCTGTTAGAAATTGTCTTGTGGTATCTGCTTTGGGCCATTTGGCATTAAAAAAAAATGTTCTCATGATCTTATTCAAACTAGCCACATGTTACTGTAAGATGGTGACGTTTGACTCTGATGTTATGCAATGGCTGCTCCTCTGGCTGGTTGCATTGGCTGCAGATTATATTAGGGGCTTTTTGGAATAGTCCTCCCAGTGTTTAGCTCACATTAAAAGGGTGTGAAAGCCCCTGCTCACTCCGAGGCATATATTTGTTCTATAACATATGTTTATTAGTTGTACCAAGCTCTAACCAATCCATCTGTTTTTTCATGAGAAAAATCTGAGAGATGCCAGTGCTAAATTAATAACAGACCAGCCTGATACTGTAATGTGTAACCAGGAGAAGCATAGCAAATGTTCAGTCCATACTGTTTGTTTTGAGCGTGTTTGTATGAAACTACTCGACATGACAAAATAAGTGATGACTGCCTTTGAAACAGATCCAAGATGTATGTAATTCTACACTTCAACTTGTACAAACTATTTATTTTTCTGAAGCCGCTGATCCACATTGAATAATTTAATAATCTACATGTCATTTATTTCATTTTTGTTTGTTGGTCTCTTTGCCATCTCTTTGTCACTACTCTGTTTACTGTTCTACGTTGTGGGGAGGTCTTTGCAGCAATGTGACAATGTGCTCTGACTTGCACAGATTTGGCCAAAGGTTTACGTCACAACTCTCTCCATTTATGCTGGCCTGGGACTGCCCAAAAGAATGATAACACATAACATGGTAAATCGATGCGTTGTTGATGTAGCGGAGTAAAAGTAAAGAGTTCTCAACAAAAATGCTGTAAAGTATTGATCCGTTAAAGCTCTACTTAACCTCTTAACCCCCACCTTAACTAAGCACATTTTCTCCAGTTCGGCTTAAAAAACAGAGGCGAAAATGAGAAGTAAACAAAGATTGAAACAAAAACATAACCAAATCGTGACAAAAAGCGAAAAGGAGTCAAAAAAAAGTTATGAAAAGGCAACAAAAAGACGTCAAAAGCAAAAAGTTTAACCAAAAAAGTGATGACAACTTGCCATCTGTTTGATAATCTGTAAGATTGCAAAATGAAGAGAGAGAGAGAGATATAAAAAAAAAAATTAAAAGAAAAAAAGAATCAAGCCCCAGCATCAGTTCTTAGCTCCTCCCCTTCCCCTCCTGATTGGACCTTACAGGCCGCTTCACAGGAAAGCTCATCTCATTGGTCAAAGCGATGGCACCAGGGATTCTGATTAGTGTCTGAGATCAGCAAAGTTTAATATTACTTGCACTACGTCAAATTGCAGGCCCAGGCGGTCAATTATATGAATTCTATCAAACCTGTATAACACTTAAACCTACAGACTTTTGTACTACTACACAGTAATTCATGTATATTTTGATGCACTAGAAGTACTACTCGTCCAAAATCCTCTCTGTTGTGGAGGAATGTTTGAGAGTGGATTTTGGCAGCACCAGGAGCAGCTGTGGAGCCCTGTGCCAACGCCTCTGTTACCCATCCGTCATGCACTGACCATACGCCATGCACCGTACCCTGCACTCTCACACTTACAGAGCAGAAAGCATGAGGTCATCCAATTTGAGCATAAGCGCAGCCTTACTCCAAATGCCCTGAAACGTATCCCTATAATACTAGAAGAAAATAAACCCGACCTGCCCTCTACCTTTGCTTCTTGCTCTTCTATCCACTCCCTTTCTGTCCAGCTCGGCTCCTCTGCTGTGCGTCATAATAATTGAAAAAGTCACATGATGTATTGAAAACAGCACAATAAAATCCATGTAATAACAGGAAATCAGTAGAAGGTGTAGTGTGTAAAGTTTGACAGAAAATGGGAAAACATCACATCTCTGCGACTTGGGAACGAGTGCATCTATATAATGTTTTCCATATGCCACCATAAATTTAGCATTTACCAAGTTGACAATTTTGTTTTTCTGAGTATTTTTAAATGAATCATTATGTGTGATTGATTTGTTGTTATTTTTCCAAAGTATGTTACATTTCTTTCCAGTAAGAAAAAGCTTTTTTTATTACAATGTTTTATGACTTGATTTGGAGTTACTGAAGTTGACAGTCAGGTGAAGCGTCTGTGTTGGCAGTCCGGCACATATGAGCATCAGGTAAACAGTCTGTGCACCATGTGAGAATGTTTACAAGGTGCAGCTCACAGACGGTCCCAGCTGGTGCTGTCGTTGTTGTTTTAGCTTCTCACCCAATTCACCTGATTATCCAGAGATCACACGCAACCCATCAGTTAAAGATACCATATAAAACTATAAAACAAATTGTTCTATAACAGTAAACACGTGCCCACTCCGTAACATTGATGCTTCAGCCACACAAGGCGTTAAAGTTCAAAGTTATTTGTTCATTGCATTGGGATTTTTTTCTTGTTGGCCTTATCTTGCAATCATAAGCTTTAACCTCTTAACCCCACCTGACCTGGCTTTACCCAAATCTAAAAGCTAGTTGAAAATAAGCGTGAAAAGCGTGACAAAAACAAGAAGGAAGCGCAACACAAAAGTGTAAAAAACAAAACGAGGAAGTGACGAAAGAGCAAAGAAAAAGTGGCAAAAGTGCAACTAAAAAGTGGCCAAAATATGGCCAAAAGGCAATAAAAAAAAGCCACACAAAAGCAAGAAAACAACAACATAAAAGTGACAAAATGAGATGACAAAGAACGTGAAAAAAGAGACGACAACACGGCAACAACACAAGGCAAAAGATCAGTTTAGGTCAGTTTTGTAGGTCTTAGCTTTCAAATGAGGCGTTACACTGGCCTATATAAGCTCTCCAAGAAAAGTTTATGTTTGGGCAATGCCGAACTGGAGGAAATGTGTAAGAGGAATAAACAATGTCCAGAGCTGGACAAGAGTGATGTGTGAGTGCAACTCTCTGCTTTGGTTTCTCCTGCTGTAGTGTAAGTCTCTATAGCACAACAATCTCCAGTGTCGCTTCAGGATATCATCACTCAACTGCACCTCACATTTACGGGAACATAGTTGCAGGTTTTCAAAGTGACAAAGTGAGTGTTGTGGTTTAGACTCTGCCTTCACACTGATAACAAATACCCTTCAGTCAACCCAGTTCATAGCAAACCAAATGCAATTTGTCTTTTTGTCTGACAAAGGATCCTCAGTTCAGAGCCTTTATGGACTGGGGTTGCTGTAGGTGTTAAATGTAAAACTGTGAACAGATGCGGAAACTGCGGCAAAGCGTCCTGTGTCTACTTTCAAAAATACAAATATTTCAGTTCAGTTTATATATTTATGAACCCACGTATGATTGAGCCTCATTGTTATTTGCAGACATGCTCTCCACAGTGCGTTTCCATGTCTCTCTCTGTCCACAATAATGACTGCATTGTCTCTTAAGTAGGTCCTTAAGACGGGAGTTTTCTCACAGTCAGATCAGTAACACAAAACGCCGGTGAAGTGACGAGCTCTCTCCCCACGGCGCCTTCACTGACTCCGTAAAAGTCTGTGCATGTCACACGACCACGGCTCTCACTATTGGCTGTGTTATACTGTGTTTACAACTGGTCACTCCGTCAGCACCGACTCTGATGGACTTTAGAAACCAAAGCCGAGCGGGATTATCTTCCAGTGTTGTGAACGGATGGGATGATGTGAGATGTTTGGGCCTGTTGCTATGATCACTGCTGTTTGAAGCCTCTCCGTCAGTGAGCCGTCACTCTTATGAAGCGATGGCCTTAAGCTGTGTTTTCTACTCTCCCACCCACTAAGGGGAGAGGGGAATGAATGAAACACTCTGATCTTCAAAATCAACTTTTGTTTAATGCTTTATTTCATAACTACGATCACCTTCTTGACGATTAATAAGAAACAAAACAGTTTGATGACAACCTTTTTATTTATTTTTTACTGCAAAGAGTCCATAATGGTCCTGAAGAAAGCAGCACAAAAAAAGGGACAAATGAGGAGGTATGCAGGTAAGACTCCCAGCGAAGCCACACATGCCTTCTATTGTTCTGGCTAATGGACGTTAACTGGAGAGTAAAACAGATTAACTGCTAAGCTCTTCCCAGAAGAAGGTGAAAGACTGTTGTGGAGCGGAGGGAGCTGCGCAGGAGGAACAGGAAGGAGGAGGTGGAGGAGCTGACCAGTGCAGGACACCACGCTCTGAAACAGGGACAAACCCGGGAGGCGCTGCACCGTTTTTAGTGGATCAGAGGAGACTGAAGGCAGCCAGCAAGGTTTCCTCCTGGTGCTACGGTTTCCCCTAGCTCCGGGTCAGGTTGGCCCACAATGGCAGCACGGCTCAGTCGCAGCGGCTCAGGACGAACACCTGAACACTATTTCGTTCCGTACGCTTGTAGACAATGACGCATAAAGCACTTACTTCCTTACTTCCTTATTAAAGGACAATAACCCATTGATAAATGTAGTTATAAGTCTCCAAGTGGGGTTTGGTTTTAAGACATTTGATCATCCGAATCCAGGACTTGCGTGCAGTTCTTAAATATGTACATAAACGTGCCTATGGTTTTGAAATCCCTCCCGTCTCGGCCCAGTTACAACCTTTAATGGCCGTGATGACAGCATGTATTAAGAATGCAAGGGTGTAGTTGGTGGCTCTCATTCTTTAGGTTAATTGTGCAGTTGCAGAACAGTATAGCGCTGGCCTATACAGGGCAGGTGTAAGCTGTAAAAGCTCACCCCTGCTGTTTACAAGCCCCACGACCCGGGACAGAGCATTGCACCGGGCTAATTGTGGATCAATGGGTGACTCCACTGCAGGTAATGTGTCCCAGGTGCTGTCAGACGGGCACACGTGAGAGCACCAAGCTGCTAAATAGACGTGAACTTGTCCAGAGACATGGAGATGATTTCATTATAGGGTTACAGTCGGTATTAAATTAGGGTAAGATAGACTTAGATTGTACATGTAACAGATTTACAGACGGCCACATCTCCTCCATGCGCATAAACTTTCATCACTTTTTTCCGAGCAACTTCTGACAGCAACTTGAATGATTTTGAACAACTTCAATTGGAGATATGGCTGTATTTTGCACAAATATTATCTTATTGACCTCATAGCCTGGACTGGAAATATAATAACAAATATTTAACAACTGAAAAAGGAACGACAAAAGGTGAAAAGTGTGTGGATCAGCATTTTCAGTAAATATCCTCTGGAGAGATCTCTTTGTGCCAAAATGATGTTTATTAATGAACAATAACAGTTGTTTTTACTTTGTGAGAGAGACAAGAGCCACAGCTGGAGACTGACCTTTCCGCTGTATTACATCAGGTCTAACTGAGTCACACTGTACACAACAATGAGAGATGTTTAGGGCAAACCAAGAGAAGGAGAGGAAGCTATAGACGACAGTGATTAGAACAGAGTCGGTGCAGCACTCCCTTATAAAGGCTTTGGACTGGTACAAAGAGAGCACACTCGCCTGGAATGATTCATTAAACCTTCTAAATTGTATGTGTCGTATTGAAATGTACAGTAACTAAAGTGGAGGCACTGTTGATGAAATGTCTTTTCTGGAATGGATACTCTGAAAGTGTGAGATGAGTTACAACAGACCTGAATGGAGGATCCATGTCGTCCAACTCGGTCAGAGGAGAATGACATGAGAAGACCTTTAAGTGCCCTGTATCTCCTCCAATCTTCCTTGGGTGGACAGATATGTGGCTATTCAGACTGGTCCAAAGAAGGAAAGGCCAATGATCACACATAAGTCAACAGGTCGTACTTTCTGGAATGAGCTACATGGAAAGAAAGGGAGTGACAAAATGTTTTAATACGAGTATGTAGTCATGAAAGCAACAATCCGCCATAAGGATGCTCACTTTCCTTCTCAGACTCCTGAAATCATTTTATGAACCCTCTCTTTAAAGTTGATTATAAAGTTTGTGATTGACGTCACTCTAATTTGGCCCCATAGTTACTGTACAGGTCTTGTAAACATAACAGGTATTCGAGATGGCGCTGTGGAGACTGGGGGCTGCTGCATGTTTCCTGTCACTTTGATTTAAATGTATGACTCAGGCCTATAATGACACCTCTGCAGCAGCATTACAGAGAAGGGCCTTATTAAAAGTTATGTTGGAATACACTGGATCCATTTGCTTATGCAGACGCACAACTTTAAACATGTTGCTTGGTTCTTTCAGTGAGCGGGTCAATTGTAAACAGTGTCTATATTGTAAGAAACACCCTAAATGTACCAACAAGAAGCATGATATTCCGATCACATTGATTTGATTTCTGCAGATTTTAGCAGAGCTTATTTATTCCAATTCTTAATAAAAATCCTAATTCAAATGACAAATTCTTAAATTATTTTATGTAACCTTTTTTAAAAGGTCTGAACATCTTTGCTTTATTTTCAGTTTGCACTGATTTTTGTGCTGGTTTTATGCTGTCTAATTCATACCTGATCAATCAATCAATAAATAAATCAATAAATCAAACTTTATTTTTAAATGCTGTTTATTCTTCTGTATGTAGTAAGCATCACAAAGTACTTTACAGA
Source organism: Gobius niger (assembly GCF_951799975.1). NCBI lineage: Eukaryota > Metazoa > Chordata > Actinopteri > Gobiiformes > Gobiidae > Gobius > Gobius niger. The sequence goes on from NC_136852.1 coordinate 22,799,541, forward strand.
TTACAACATTTAAAACCATCTCGCTTATCAGCTAAAAGCTGAACTAAAAACACTTTGCAGTGCAAGCTTATGCCAGCTGTGAGTTTTTGAGTTGAGGACGTTTCGCTTCTAGTCACAGAAGCATCGTCTTAGCTCTTTAGGTCAATACAAGAGCCAAGTCTTATACTAAATGTCTAAAATGAAGAAAGATGGGGCTTACCAATCAGTTATGCACTAATACTTCGGTATTCAATGATGTTGCGAATATAAATATTTTCCTCCATACCTGATCTGTTCCCACTTTTCTCTGAGTTCACCATTTGCCAGAAGCTTCATAAATGCAATAGATTCTTGTGATTTTCCAGAGCTGTCACAGGTCCGGACTCCTGTTGGATAACTAAAGTGGTGCGCAGAGACTGCCTTTTGTCTTTTGGAGGAAGTTTTATTAGAAATCGTGTGGAGTGCGCGGGTTATCCATGTGCTGCGGCCTGCCCTCCTTCTGAAGCTCTCACACTGTACTGTACAAGTGCAATCTGAGCATGATGAATGAGCTGGAAACAGTGAGGCACCTCGGCACTGTCCTGTCACAAAAGACTAATAATCTCAGCATTGCGTCCTGATGGAGTTGCTCTCTGGTTCAGTGGCTATAATATCGTTTTCCTTTGTCTTTATTCTTCCTTCCTTGTGTTTATTTATTTATTTAGGGATCATAATGTACATTAAATATGAGTACAATGCAATTTACAAAGTTTGTCCCTTGAAAGGTCTGAAATTCACGTAGCTCAAAGGCAAATCAATTTAAGCTATGGTAACATGCCTGATTTCTCATGAAAACACAGTTACATTTGTATTTAAAACCACCTTCATCCAGTTTAAGCTCAGTACAGGATTTCTCTATACAAGAGGTCTATTTGGCTTTTGGAAAACAGCACAAAGCGAACAGTTCCTCAGGTACTTTGCTGCTATCTCGGCAGTGTAGATTAGTCCAGGACCTCTTGTTCTTCTTGAATCATCGCTCATGCCTGTCCCCTCATCACAAGTGGTCTTCATGGAGGTCCCTCTACATCACACCCAGAGGGTCTGATGGATTAGTAGCTTAAGCTGTCAATGCACAGCTCCTGATTGATGCTGCAGAAGCCACTGGTCCTGTGCGAATAGATGGAAACTGCAGTCGATAATGATTGGTGAGGTGGCTCTGCTGTTGTTGTTGTTTCCAGGTCTGTAATCTCTTATGGATTAGTTATGTAATCAATTTCCTCATTATTAATAGTTCTTCTTTGACCCTTGAACTCTTGAAAGTTTTTCATGATGTTATGATGACAGTGGACACAAATACCTCACAGTGTCCTGGTTTCTTAGTTGGGATTTCAGGTCTAAACACACAATGAATAGTAAGATGTCATCCTATTGATTGATAAATCTGACTCAATGTGTATACCACAAAACAGTTGAATTGAATTAAATAAAATAATAATTTAAAAAGAGCAGTTTGAAAATGCAATTGGATTTAGTGGTTCTGGATGTTCATGTAGAAGCTTTGAGCTGGGATGGTCTTGATCTTTAAAAGGTTCTTGTAAACAGGTGTAATACCATCACGCTTTAATGAAGAATGAATCCTTGTCTTGATTGCTCTTTTGATTGATCTTCCTTTCTTCAAGCAGTCATCTTGTTTTTGCTCCCTTTGAAAGGTCTCGAAATGCTTAATGCATCTGTAAACATTTGCAAAGAATGTTCTTTATTCTGAAAAGTAAATTGGTGAACAGTTTGTACTTAAGGATAATTAGTACATAAAAGAATAAAATGAGGTTGTTTGTGTCCTTTAATGGCAGACCAAGTCGAAAAGAGTTTGGTAGTTTGTAGTGTTCCTTAAATGGAGGGCTACAGAATGATATCATAGGACCTCTTGGCGCCAGATGTTAGCATGGCATCTGCTCCTGCATTTCTGTGGGTTTCTCCTTTCTTTTTTTCTTTTTTTTTTTTACATTTAAACAAATAATGGCTTGGCTCTGGCCTTTGTCTCCAGACCGAGAGGTGGGCACCATCCAGTTGTCTCCACAAAACCTGTTGCAGATGTCCTCCAGTGGAGTTTCATATATTCCATTTATTTTGAAGGTTTGAAGTGAAACATTGACGTGATTGAGGTCCTGAAATACCGTGTGGCCAATGATTTAAGTTATTCCATCCATCTATCCATCCATCCATCCATCCATCCATCCATCCATCCATCCATCAGCAGAGATGTCCAGACTCCCCTATCCATGCACACTTCCTCCAGCTGTTCTGGGGGGATCCCATGCCGTTTCCAGGACACTTTACAGACACAAGGCCCGATCTTCCGCCTGGTGCAAACACAGTGTTGCTCAAGGCAGAGTTGGTATCTAGCACATAAACAGCGGTGTGCTAGTGCTTCCGCTGGTAACCTGGGGGCATCGCTTAGGAAAAACATCACGCAAAGCCTTGCACGTCTTAAAAAGGACAAACCATTTCTCCCACTGTGAGTTAAACACTGTCCATGTCCTTGAGTGCGAGGCTCTCCACGCTGCAGAAAAATGATCAAAACACGAGCACGCGTGCATTCCCCCCACATCCACAGTGTAGTTAAAGATTGGGGAGGGACCACTGGAGTATGGCGATCGCCACAGGTGTCTGTCCAGCCACTTATTGCGGCAGTTATGAAGCTGAAGATTGCACATAGCGTCACCCGTCTGCGCAAAAGTGTAGTCTGTAGCCTGCGTTTAGAAACACAAGATCGGGCTCATAGTCCTTCCAGCATGTTCTTGGTCTTCCTGCTGGCCTCCTTCGAGTAGGACCCGGTCAGGCCAACAGCACCGTCTGGTCATGCCCAGGACACGGCTCAAAACCATGGGCGACAGGGCCTTTGAAGCCGCTGCTCCCTGCCTGTGGAACGCCCTCCCAGATCACCTCAGGGCCCCACAGACGGTGGACGCATTTAAAAAAGGACTTAAAACCCACCTTTTTACAAAAGCTTATTTTAACAGCTAATGCTTTGGTTTTTTAGTCCTGTCTTTTAATATATGTTGTGTTGTATTTTATAATGTTTTGTTTTTAACTATGCTGTCCACTGTAGCACTTTGAGATTTGGTGTCAAATGTAAAGTGCATTATAAATAAAATGTATTATTATTAGGCCCGAGCGGCCTGGCAGGGCTCGGGCCTATTGTAATTGTACGGCAGTGCGCGGAGCGCACTGATGAAAGACGTGCGCGTAGCGCACGTCCCGAAAAGAGCGCGCAGCGCTCAAGAAACAGAGCGCGGAGCGCTCCCCATGCATTAGACAGTAATAGGGGGGACTCCCAGCACCACGCCCTGTCCGGTGAAATAGGCGTGTGCCGCGAAAGCGGCACGTTTGTAACTGCTCGTGTGAAAAAAGGTGAAAAATCCAGGCAAGGCGCAACCTTGACAAGAAAGCAGTCGATGACGAGCGCAACGCGCTCGTCATCGACCATGGCCACTTCCCAATGCCCAAAACACCACTAGAGTGACTCAGGGCATTAAGGCCTATCCAATGATATAGGTGTTTGCCGCGAAAGCGGCATATTTGTTGTTGCTCGCACAAAAATCTGAAAAAAAAACGCATTAAGAAATATTGACAAAGAAGTGGTAAAATACGAGCGCAACGCGCTCGTATTTGACAATGAACCTTACGGGTGGGTTACTGGACGTGAGACCTTTCCGACGATATAAATATGGGCCGCCGCAGGCGGCGCTATATTGTTATTGTAAGGGTTTTTCTTATTAGGCCCGAGCGGCCTGCAGGGCTCGGGCCTATTGTAATTGTACGGCAGTGCGCGGAGCGCACTGATGAAAGACGTGCGCGTAGCGCACGTCCCGAAAAGAGCGCGCAGCGCTCAAGAAACAGAGCGCGGAGCGCTCCCCATGCATTAGACAGTAATGGGGGGACTCCCGGCACCACGCCCTGTCCGGTGAAATAGGCGTGTGCCGCGAAAGCGGCACATTTGTAACTGCTCGTGTGAAAAAAGGTGAAAAATCCAGTGAAGGCGCAACATTGACAAGAAAGTAGTCGATGACGAGCGCAACGCGCTCGTCATCGACCATGGCCACTTCCCAATGCCCAAAACACTACTAGAGTGACTCAGGGCATCGAGGCCTATCCAATGATATAGGTGTTTGCCGCGAAAGCGGCATATTTGTTGTTGCTCGCAAAAAAATCTGGAAAAAAAACGCATTAAGAAATATTGACAAAGAAGTAGTAAAATACGAGCGCAACGCGCTCGTATTTGACAATGAACCTCACGGGTGGGTTACTGGACGTGAGACCTTTCCGACGATATAAATATGGGCCGCCGGAGGCGGCGCTATATTGTTATTGTAAGGGTTTTTCTTATTAGGCCCGAGCGGCCTGGCAGGGCTCGGGCCTATTGTAATTGTACGGCAGTGCGCGGAGCGCACTGAAGAAAGACGTGCGCGTAGCGCACGTCCCGAAAAGAGCGCGCAGCGCTCAAGAAACAGAGCGCGGAGCGCTCCCCATGCATTAGACAGTAATAGGGGGGACTCCCGGCACCACGCCCTGTCCGGTGAAATAGGCGTGTGCCGCGAAAGCGGCACATTTGTAACTGCTCGTGTGAAAAAAGGTGAAAAATCCAGTGAAGGCGCAACATTGACAAGAAAGTAGTCGATGACGAGCGCAACGCGCTCGTCATCGACCATGGCCACTCCCCAGTGCCCAAAACACTACTAGAGTGACTCAGGGCATCGAGGCCTATCCAATGATATAGGTGTTTGCCGCGAAAGCGGCATATTTGTTGTTGCTCACAAAAAAATCTGAAAAAAAAAGCATTAAGAAATATTGACAAAGAAGTGGTAAAATACGAGCGCAACGCGCTCGTATTTGACAATGAACCTCACGGGTGGGTTACTGGACGTGAGACCTTTCCGACGATATAAATATGGGCCGCCGGAGGCGGCGCTATATTGTTATTGTAAGGGTTTTTCTTATTAGGCCCGAGCGGCCTGGCAGGGCTCGGGCCTATTGTAATTGTACGGCAGTGCGCGGAGCGCACTGAAGAAAGACGTGCGCGTAGCGCACGTCCCGAAAAGAGCGCGCAGCGCTCAAGAAACAGAGCGCGGAGCGCTCCCCATGCATTAGACAGTAATGGGGGGACTCCCGGCACCACGCCCTGTCCGGTGAAATAGGCGTGTGCCGCGAAAGCGGCACATTTGTAACTGCTCGCATGAAAAAAGGTGAAAAATCCAGGCCTGGCGCAACATTGACAAGAAAGTAGTCGATGACGAGCGCAACGCGCTCGTCATTGACCATGGCCACTCCCCAATGCCCAAAACACTACTAGAGTGACTCAGGGCATTAAGGCCTATCCAATGATATAGGTGTTTGCCGCGAAAGCGGCATATTTGTTGTTGCTCGCAAAAAAATCTGAAAAAAAAATGCATTAAGAAATATTGACAAAGAAGTGGTAAAATACGAGCGCAACGCGCTCGTATTTGACAATGAACTTGACGGGTGGGTTACTGGACGTGAGACCTTTCCGACGATATAAATATGGGCCGCCGGAGGCGGCGCTATATTGTTATTGTAAGAGTTTTTCTTATTATTAGGCCCGAGCGGCCTGGCAGGGCTCGGGCCTATTGTAATTGTACGGCAGTGCGCGGAGCGCACTGAAGAAAGACGTGCGCGTAGCGCACGTCCCGAAAAGAGCGCGCAGCGCTCAAGAAACAGAGCGCGGAGCGCTCCCCATGCATCAGACAGTAATGGGGTGACTCCCGGCACCACGCCCTGTCCGGTGAAATAGGCGTGTGCCGCGAAAGCGGCACATTTGTAACTGCTCGTGTGAAAAAAGGTGAAAAATCCAGTGAAGGCGCAACATTGACAAGAAAGTAGTCGATGACGAGCGCAACGCGCTCGTCATCGACCATGGCCACTTCCCAATGCCCAAAACACTACTAGAGTGACTCAGGGCATTAAGGCCTATCCAATGATATAGGTGTTTGCCGCGAAAGCGGCATATTTGTTGTTGCTCGCACAAAAATCTGGAAAAAAAACGCATTAAGAAATATTGACAAAGAAGTGGTAAAATACGAGCGCAACGCGCTCGTATTTGACAATGAACCTCACGGGTGGGTTACTGGACGTGAGACCTTTCCGACGATATAAATATGGGCCGCCGCAGGCGGCGCTATATTGTTATTGTAAGGGTTTTTCTTATTATTATTATTATTTTTCTTCTCCCCCCCAAAATCCACTTTCCCACCGACGAAAAGTCCTGAATTTTTGCCCAAAATTCAATTAGGTGAAAAAAAAAACTTTCACATCTCCAAATTTCAAAAATTCAAAAAAATGGCGCGTCAGCGCCCCCTGGAAAAACGGCGTTAACATTGCGGCCTATGGCCAGACCCCCCAAAATCCCGAAAACCCCGAAAATTTTAGTTCGTCGTAGACGAAAAAAATTCGGCACAGTGATTGGTCACGTGAAGCCAGAAAAAAAAAGATATTACGCGGTTGCTAGGCAACCAACTATACGGCGGCCATATTGGCCAGAAGAGCGACTTGGCGCCGAAGGCGCCTTTTCGTGCCCTCGCATTTGAACGAACTCGTCCTAGGGCGTTGAGCGCAGCGACTCCCCGGTCGCTCCAGATCATCTACACATGTGGGGCATTAAAAGTTATTAAAAACTTTCTAATAGGATTTCCGGTTTTGTCATGGCAACGCCATGAATTTGGCGTTCGTTTTTGGTGTTCGCCGTCGCCTTCGGAGAGTCATAACTCGCACAAACTGTGGCCGATTTTACTGTAACTTGAATCGTTGGTCGAGTCGTCGGCCCCGGATGTTTTGATATAGGAATTTTGAAAATGGGCGCAATAGCGCCCCCTGCAGAGCACCAAATAAAAATGAATGGAGAAAAAAAGTAAACTTTGTCGTAGACAAATAAAATTTGGCACAGACATCCGTCACGTGACCCCGACCAAAAAGTAAATTATGGCCACGCCCATTTTCCCACCGTGTTGCCATGGCAACGACCCGATATAAAGTTTGGCGTAGCCAAACCAAAATTGGTACACACGTGTGTCGTGACTGTCCGAACAAAAAAGTACATTACGTGGTTGCTAGGCAACCCACACAAAGTCGGCCATTTTGGGAAATATCGCGTAATCTGGCGCCAAAGGCGCATTTCTTGCCTTTGCTCTTTTATAAACTCGACCGAGGGTGGTGGCGTCATTTTAACCACGTACGGCGCGGCAGCGCCCCCCGGTTGTTGCGGTTGCGTGCGACGGCGTGCGCCAACCGGCCAACGCTGCTCGCGAGGGCCTCTAAATGCCGCTTGCGGCTTTAATTAGGCCCGAGCGGCCTGGCAGGGCTCGGGCCTATTGTAATTGTACGGCAGTGCGCGGAGCGCACTGAAGAAAGACGTGCGCGTAGCGCACGTCCCGAAAAGAGCGCGCAGCGCTCAAGAAACAGAGCGCGGAGCGCTCCCCATGCATTAGACAGTAATGGGGGACTCCCGGCACCACGCCCTGTCCGGTGAAATAGGCGTGTGCCGCGAAAGCGGCACATTTGTAACTGCTCGTGTGAAAAAAGGTGAAAAATCCAGTGAAGGCGCAACATTGACAAGAAAGTAGTCGATGACGAGCGCAACGCGCTCGTCATCGACCATGGCCACTTCCCAATGCCCAAAACACTACTAGAGTGACTCAGGGCATCGAGGCCTATCCAATGATATAGGTGTTTGCCGCGAAAGCGGCATATTTGTTGTTGCTCGCAAAAAAATCTGAAAAAAAAACGCATTAAGAAATATTGACAAAGAAGTGGTAAAATACGAGCGCAACGCGCTCGTATTTGACAATGAACCTTACGGGTGGGTTACTGGACGTGAGACCTTTCCGACGATATAAAGATGGGCCGCCGGAGGCGGCGCTATATTGTTATTGTAAGGGTTTTTCTTATTATTATTATTATTATTATTTTTTTTTTTCTTCTCCCCCCCCGGAGGCCGTTTCGGCCACTTCCCACTGATGAAAAGTCCTGAATTTTTGCCCAAAATTCAATTAGGTGAAAAAAAAAACCTCCACATCTCCAAATTTCAAAAATTCAAAAAAATGGCGCGTCAGCGCCCCCTGGAAAAACGACGTTAACATTGCGGCCTATGGCCAGACCCCCCAAAATCCCGAAAACCCCGAAAATTTTAGTTCGTCGTAGACGAAAAAAATTCGGCACAGTGATTGGTCACATGGAACCAAAAAAAAAAAGATATTACGCGGTTGCTAGGCAACCAACAGTATGGCGGCCATCTTGGCCAAAAGAGCGACCTGGCGCCGAAGGCGCCTTTTCGTGCCCTCACATTTGAACGAACTCGTCCTAGGGCGTTGAACGCAGCGACTCCCCGGTCGCTCCAGAGCATCTACACATGTGGGGCATTAAAAGTTATTAAAAACTTTCTAATAGGATTTCCGGTTTTGTCATGGCAACGCCATGAATTTGGCGTTCGTTTTTGGCGTTCGCCGTCGCCTTCGAAGAGTCATAACTCGCACAAACTGTGGCCGATTTTACCGTAACTTGAATCGTTGGTCGAGTCGTCGGCCCCGGATGTTTTGATATAGGAATTTTGAAAATGGGCGCAATAGCGCCCCCTGCAGAGCACCGAATAAAAATGAATAGGGAAAAAAAGTAAACTTTGTCGTAGACAAAAAAAATTGGGCACACACATCCGTCACGTGACCCCGATCAAAAAGTAAATTATGGCCACGCCCATTTTCCCACCGTGTTGCCATGGCAACGACCCGAAACAAAGTTTGGCATAGCCAAACCAAAATTGGTACACACCTTCGTCATGACCGTCCGAACAAAAAAGTACATTACGTGGTTGCTAGGCAACCCACACGAAGTCGGCCATTTTGGGAAATATCGCGTGATCTGGCGCCAAAGGCGCATTTCTTGCCTTTGCTCTTTTATAAACTCAACGGAGGGTGGCAGCGATAGCAAAACCACGTATGGCGCATTAGCGCCCCCCGGTTATTGCGGTGGCGTGCGACGGCGTGCGCCAACCGGCCAACGCTGCTCGCGAGGGCCTCTAAATGCCGCTTGCGGCTTTAATTATTATTATTTTTCATCTATCCGTGTTTTTTTGGAATAACTCGACGAGTCGTCGACGAAAACTCACCATTTTTTGCCCAAAATTAAAAATCCCGGCGATACACAGTGTCAATAAATCCCATTAAAAAATATCGAAAAATGGCGCGTTAGCGCCCCCTGGAAAATCAGGATTACATTGCGCCTATGGAGAGACTCGAAAATTTAAGATCGGCGTTTTTGCCCAAAATTCAATTAGGTGAAAAAAAAAACTTTCACATCTCCAAATTTCAAAAATTCCAAAAAATGGCGCGTCAGCGCCCCCTGGAAAAACGACGTTAACATTGCGGCCTATGGCCAGACCCCCCAAAATCCCGAAAAACACGAAAATTTTAGTTCGTCGTAGACGAAAATAATTCGGCACAGTGATTGGTCACATGAAGCCAAAAAAAAAAAGATATTACGCGGTTGCTAGGCAACCATCTGTATGGCGGCCATATTGGCCAGAAGAGCGACCTGGCGCCAAAGGCGCCTTTTCGTGCCCTCGCATTTGAACGAACTCGTCCTAGGGCGTTGAACGCAGCGACTCCCCGGTCGCTCCAGATCATCTACACATGTGGGGCATTAAAAGTTATTAAAAACTTTCTAATAGGATTTCCGGTTTTGTCATGGCAACGCCATGAATTTGGCGTTCGTTTCGGCGTTCGCCGTCGCTTTCGAAGAGTCATAACTCGCACATGCTTTGGCCGATTTTACTGTAACTTGAATCGTTGGTCGAGTCCTCGGCCCCGGATGTTTTGATATCGGAATTTTGAAAATGGGCGCAATAGCGCCCCCTGCAGAGCACCGAATAAAAATGAATGGGGAAAAAAAGTAAACTTTGTCGTAGACAAACGAAATTTGGCACAGACATCCGTCACGTGACCTCGATCAAAAAGTAAATTATGGCCACGCCCATTTTCCCACCGTGTTGCCATGGCAACGACCCGAAATAAAGTTTGGCGTAGCCAAGCCAAAATTGGTACACACCTTCGTCATGACTGTCCGAACAAAAAAGTACATTATGTGGTTGCTAGGCAACCCACACAAAGTCGGCCATTTTGGGAAATATCGCGTGATCTGGCGCCGAAGGCGCATTTCTTGCTTTTGCTCTTTTATAAACTCAACCGAGGGCGGCAGCGACAGTAGAACCACGTACGGCGCGGCAGCGCCCCCCGGTTATTGCGGTGGCGTGCGACGGCGTGCGCCAACCGGCCAACGCTGCTCGCGAGGGCCTCTAAATGCCGCTTGCGGCTTTAATTAGGCCCGAGCGGCCTGGCAGGGCTCGGGCCTATTGTAATTGTACGGCAGTGCGCGGAGCGCACTGAAGAAAGACGTGCGCGTAGCGCACGTCCCGAAAAGAGCGCACAGCGCTCAAGAAACAGAGCGCGGAGCGCTCCCCATGCATTAGACAGTAATAGGGGGGACCCCGGCACCACGCCCTGTCTGGTGAAATAGGCGTGTGCCGCGAAAGCGGCACATTTGTAACTGCTCGTGTGAAAAAAGGTGAAAAATCCAGTGAAGGCGCAACATTGACAAGAAAGTAGTCGATGACGAGCGCAACGCGCTCGTCATCGACCATGGCCACTCCCCAATGCCCAAAACACTACTAGAGTGACTCAGGGCATTAAGGCCTATCCAATGATATAGGTGTTTGCCGCGAAAGCGGCATATTTGTTGTTGCTCGTAAAAAAATATGAAAAAAAAACGCATTAAGAAATATTGACAAAGAAGTGGTAAAATACGAGCGCAACGCGCTCGTATTTGACAATGAACCTTACGGGTGGGTTACTGGACGTGAGACCTTTCCGACGATATAAATATGGGCCGCCGCAGGCGGCGCTATATTGTTATTGTAAGGGTTTTTCTTATTATTATTAGGCCCGAGCGGCCTGGCAGGGCTCGGGCCTATTGTAATTGTACGGCAGTGCGCGGAGCGCACTGAAGAAAGACGTGCGCGTAGCGCACGTCCCGAAAAGAGCGCACAGCGCTCAAGAAACAGAGCGCGGAGCGCTCCCCATGCATTAGACAGTAATAGGGGGGACCCCGGCACCACGCCCTGTCTGGTGAAATAGGCGTGTGCCGCGAAAGCGGCACATTTGTAACTGCTCGTGTGAAAAAAGGTGAAAAATCCAGTGAAGGCGCAACATTGACAAGAAAGTAGTCGATGACGAGCGCAACGCGCTCGTCATCGACCATGGCCACTCCCCAATGCCCAAAACACTACTAGAGTGACTCAGGGCATTAAGGCCTATCCAATGATATAGGTGTTTGCCGCGAAAGCGGCATATTTGTTGTTGCTCGTAAAAAAATATGAAAAAAAAACGCATTAAGAAATATTGACAAAGAAGTGGTAAAATACGAGCGCAACGCGCTCGTATTTGACAATGAACCTTACGGGTGGGTTACTGGACGTGAGACCTTTCCGACGATATAAATATGGGCCGCCGCAGGCGGCGCTATATTGTTATTGTAAGGGTTTTTCTTATTATTATTATTATTTTTCTTCTCCCCCCCAAAATCCACTTTCCCACCGACGAAAAGTCCTGAATTTTTGCCCAAAATTCAATTAGGTGAAAAAAAAAACTTTCACATCTCCAAATTTCAAAAATTCAAAAAAATGGCGCGTCAGCGCCCCCTGGAAAAACCACGTTAACATTGCGGCCTATGGCCAGACCCCCCAAAATCCCGAAAACCCCGAAAATTTTAGTTCGTCGTAGACGAAAAAAATTCGGCACAGTGATTGGTCACATGGAACCAAAAAAAAAAACATATTACGCGGTTGCTAGGCAACCATCTGTACGGAGGCCATATTGGCCAGAAGAGCGACCTGGCGCCGAAGGCGCCTTTTCGTGCCCTCGCATTTGAACGAACTCGTCCTAGGGCGTTGAACGCAGCGACTCCCCGGTCGCTCCAGATCATCTACACATGTGGGGCATTAAAAGTTATTAAAAACTTTCTAATAGGATTTCCGGTTTTGTCATGGCAACGCCATGAATTTGGCGTTCGTTTTCGGCGCTCGCCGTCGCCTTCGAAGAGTCATAACTCGCACATACTTTGGCTGATTTTAGTGTAACTTGAATCGTTGGTCGAGTCCTCGGCCCCGGATGTTTTGATATAGGAAATTTGAAAATGGGCGCGATAGCGCCCCCTGCAGAGCACCAAATAAAAATGAATGGAGAAAAAAAGTAAAATTTGTCGTAGACAAATAAAATTTGGCACAGACATCCGTCACGTGACCCCGATCAAAAAGTAAATTATGGCCACGCCCATTTTCCCACCGTGTTGCCATGGCAATGACCCGATATCAAGTTTGGCGCAGCCAAACCAAAATTGGTACACACCTTCGTCATGACTTTACGAACAAAAAAGTACATTACGTGGTTGCTAGGCAACCCACACAAAGTCGGCCATTTTGGGAAATATCGCGTGATCTGGCGCCGAAGGCGCCATTTCATGCCCTCGCATTTGAACGAACTCGTCCTAGGGCGTTGAACGCAGCGACTCCCCGGTCGCTCCAGATCATCTACACATGTGGGGCATTAAAAGTTATTAAAAACTTTCTAATAGGATTTCCGGTTTTGTCATGGCAACGCCATGAATTTGGCGTTCATTTTTGGCGTTCGCCGTCGCCTTCGAAGAGTCATAACTCGCACATACTTTGGCCGATTTTAGTGAAACTTGAATCGTTGGTCGAGTCGTCGGCCCCGGATGTTTTGATATAGGAATTTTGAAAATGGGCGCTATAGCGCCCCCTGCAGAGCACCGAATAAAAATTAATGGGGAAAAAAAGTAAACTTTGTCGTAGACAAATAAAATTTGGCACAAACATCCGTCACGTGACCTCGATCAAAAAGTAAATTATGACTACGCCCATTTTCCCACCGTGTTGCCATGGCAACGACCCGAAATAAAGTTTGGCGTAGCCAAACCAAAATTGGTACACACCTTCGTCGTGACGTTCCGTACGAAAAAGTACATTACGTGGTTGCTAGGCAACCCACACAGAGTCGGCCATTTTGGGAAATATCGCGTGATCTGGCGCCGAAGGCGCATTTCTTGCCTTTGCTCTTTTATAAACTCGACCGAGGGTGGCAGCGATTTTAAAACCACGTAGGGCGCGGCAGCGCCCCCCGGTTGTTGCGGTGGCGTGCGACGGCGTGCGCCAACCGGCCAACGCTGCTCGCGAGGGCCTCTAAATGCCGCTTGCGGCTTTAATTATTATTATTATTATTTTTTTTTTTTTTCTTCTCCCCCCCCGGAGGCCGTTTCGGCCACTTCCCACTGATGAAAAGTCCTGAATTTTTGCCCAAAATTCAATTAGGTGAAAAAAAAAACCTCCACATCTCCAAATTTCAAAAATTAAAAAAAATGGCGCGTCAGCGCCCCCTGGAAAAACGACGTTAACATTGCGGCCTATGGCCAGACCCCCCAAAATCCCGAAAACCCCGAAAATTTTAGTTCGTCGTAGACGAAAAAAATTTGGCACAGTGATTGGTCACATGGAACCAAAAAAAAAAAGATATTACGCGGTTGCTAGGCAACCATCTGTGTGGCGGCCATCTTGGCCAAAAGAGCGACCTGGCGCCGAAGGCGCCTTTTCGTGCCCTCACATTTGAACGAACTCGTCCTAGGGCGTTGAACGCAGCGACTCCCCGGTCGCTCCAGATCATCTACACATGTGGGGCATTAAAAGTTATTAAAAACTTTCTAATAGGATTTCCGGTTTTGTCATGGCAACGCCATGAATTTGGCGTTCGTTTTTGGCGTTCGCCGTCGCCTTCGAAGAGTCATAACTCGCACAAACTGTGGCCGATTTTAGCGTAACTTGAATCGTTGGTCGAGTCGTCGGCCCCGGATGTTTTGATATAGGAATTTTGAAAATGGGCGCAATAGCGCCCCCTGCAGAGCACCGAATAAAAATGAATAGGGAAAAAAAGTAAACTTTGTCGTAGACAAAAAAAAATTGGCACAGACATCCGTCACGTGACCCCGATCAAAAAGTAAATTATGGCCACGCCCATTTTCCCACCGTGTTTCCATGGCAACGACCCGAAATAAAGTTTGGCATAGCCAAACCAAAATTGGTACACACCTTCGTCATGACCGTCCGAACAAAAAAGTACATTACGTGGTTGCTAGGCAACCCACACAAAGTCGGCCATTTTGGGAAATATTGCGGGATCTGGCGCCGAATGCGCCGTTCTTGCTTTTGCTCTTTTATAAACTCAACCGAGGGTGGCAGCGACAGCATAACCACGTAGGGCGCGGCAGCGCCCCCCGGTTATTGCGGTGGCGTGCGACGGCGTGCGCCAACCGGCCAACGCTGCTCGCGAGGGCCTCTAAATGCCGCTTGCGGCTTTAATTCTTATTAGGCCCGAGCGGCCTGGCAGGGCTCGGGCCTATTGTAATTGTACGGCAGTGCGCGGAGCGCACTGAAGAAAGACGTGCGCGTAGCGCACGTCCCGAAAAGAGCGCGCAGCGCTCAAGAAACAGAGCGCGGAGCGCTCCCCATGCATTAGACAGTAATGGGGGGACTCCCGGCACCACGCCCTGTCCGGTGAAATAGGCGTGTGCCGCGAAAGCGGCACATTTGTAACTGCTCGTGTGAAAAAAGGTGAAAAATCCAGGCAAGGCGCAACATTGACAAGAAAGTAGTCGATGACGAGCGCAACGCGCTCGTCATCGACCATGGCCACTCCCCAGTGCCCAAAACACTACTAGAGTGACTCAGGGCATTAAGGCCTATCCAATGATATAGGTGTTTGCCGCGAAAGCGGCATATTTGTTGTTGCTCGCAAAAAAATCAGAAAAAAAAACGCATTAAGAAATATTGACAAAGAAGTGGTAAAATACGAGCGCAACGCGCTCGTATTTGACAATGAACCTCACGGGTGGGTTACTGGACGTGAGACCTTTCCGACGATATAAATATGGGCCGCCGGAGGCGGCGCTATATTGTTATTGTAAGGGTTTTTCTTATTAGGCCCGAGCGGCCTGGCAGGGCTCGGGCCTATTGTAATTGTACGGCAGTGCGCGGAGCGCACTGAAGAAAGACGTGCGCGTAGCGCACGTCCCGAAAAGAGCGCGCAGCGCTCCAGAAACAGAGCGCGGAGCGCTCCCCATGCATGAGACAGTAATGGGGGGACTCCCGGCACCACGCCCTGTCCGGTGAAATAGGCGTGTGCCGCGAAAGCGGCACATTTGTAACTGCTCGTGTGAAAAAAGGTGAAAAATCCAGTGAAGGCGCAACATTGACAAGAAAGTAGTCGATGACGAGCGCAACGCGCTCGTCATCGACCATGGCCACTTCCCAATGCCCAAAACACTACTAGAGTGACTCAGGGCATCGAGGCCTATCCAATGATATAGGTGTTTGCCGCGAAAGCGGCATATTTGTTGTTGCTCGCAAAAAAATCTGAAAAAAACACGCATTAAGAAATATTGACAAAGAAGTGGTAAAATACGAGCGCAACGCGCTCGTATTTGACAATGAACCTTACGGGTGGGTTACTGGACGTGAGACCTTTCCGACGATATAAATATGGGCCGCCGCAGGCGGCGCTATATTGTTATTGTAAGGGTTTTTCTTATTAGGCCCGAGCGGCCTGGCAGGGCTCGGGCCTATTGTAATTGTACGGCAGTGCGCGGAGCGCACTGAAGAAAGACGTGCGCGTAGCGCACGTCCCGAAAAGAGCGCGCAGCGCTCAAGAAACAGAGCGCGGAGCGCTCCCCATGCATTAGACAGTAATAAGGGGGCTCCCGGCACCACGCCCTGACCGGTGAAATAGGCGTGTGCCGCGAAAGCGGCACATTTGTAACTGCTCGTGTGAAAAAAGGTGAAAAATCCAGGCAAGGCGCAACATTGACAAGAAAGTAGTCGATGACGAGCGCAACGCGCTCGTCATCGACCATGGCCACTCCCCAATGCCCAAAACACTACTAGAGTGACTCAGGGCATCGAGGCCTATCCAATGATATAGGTGTTTGCCGCGAAAGCGGCATATTTGTAGTTGCTCGCAAAAAAATATGAAAAAAAAACGCATTAAGAAACATTGACAAAGAAGAGGTAAAATACGAGCGCAACGCGCTCGTAATTGAAAATGAACCTCACGGGTGGGTTACTGGACGTGAGACCTTTCCGATGATAGGAAGATGCGCCGCCGAAGGCGGCGCCATATTGTTATTGTAAGGGTTTTTCTTATTAGGCCCGAGCGGCCTGGCAGGGCTCGGGCCTATTGTAATTGTACGGCAGTGCGCGGAGCGCACTGATGAAAGACGTGCGCGTAGCGCACGTCCCGAAAAGAGCGCGTAGCGCTCAAGAAACAGAGCGCGGAGCGCTCCCCATGCATTAGACAGTAATGGGGGGACTCCCGGCACCCCGATCTGTCCGGTGAAATAGGCGTGTGCCGCGAAAGCGGCACATTTGTAACTGCTCGTGTGAAAAAAGGTGAAAAATCCAGGCAAGGCGCAACATTGACTAGAAAGTAGTCGATGACGAGCGCAACGCGCTCGTCATCGACCATGGCCACTTCCCAATGCCCAAAACACTACTAGAGTGACTCAGGGCATTGAGGCCTATCCAATGATATAGGTGTTTGCCGCGAAAGCGGCATATTTGTTGTTGCTCGCACAAAAATCTGAAAAAAAAAACGCATTAAGAAATATTGACAAAGAAGTGGTAAAATACGAGCGCAACGCGCTCGTATTTGACAATGAACCTCACGGGTGGGTTACTGGACGTGAGACCTTTCCGACGATATAAATATGGGCCGCCGCAGGCGGCGCTATATTGTTATTGTAAGGGTTTTTCTTTTTCTTATTATTATTATTATTATTATTTTTCCTCTCCCCCAGAAATCCACTTTCCCACCGACGAAAAGTCCTGAATTTTTGCCCAAAATTCAATTTGGTGAAAAGAAAAAACTTCACATCTCCAAATTTCAAAAATTCCAAAAAATGGCGCGTCAGCGCCCCCTGGAAAAACGGCGTTAACATTGCGGCCTATGGCCAGACCCCCCAAAATCCCGAAAAACCCGAAAATTTTAGTTCGTCGTAGACGAAAAAAATTCGGCACAGTGATTGGTCGCATGAAGCCGGAAAAAAAAACATATTACGCGGTTGCTAGGCAACCATCTGTATGGCGGCCATTTTGGCCAGAAGAGCGACCTGGCGCCGAAGGCGCGTTTTCGTGCCCTCGCATTTGAACGAACTCGTCCTAGGGCGTTTAACGCAGTGACTCCCCGGTCGCTCCAGATCATCTACACATGTGGGGCATTAAAAGTTATTAAAAACTTTCTAATAGAATTTCCGGTTTTGTCATGGCAACGCCATGAATTTGGCGTTCGTTTTCGGCGCTCGCCGTCACCTTCGAAGAGTCATAACTCGCACATACTTTGGCCGATTTGAGTGAAACTTGAATCGTTGGTCGAGTCGTCGGCCCCGGATGTTTTGATACAGGAATTTTGAAAATGGGCGCAATAGCGCCCCCTGCAGAGCACCGAATAAAAATGAATGGAGAAAAAAAGTGAACTTTGTCGTAGACAAAAAAAATTTGGCACAGACATCCGTCACGTGACCCCGATCAAAAAGTAAATTATGGCCACGCCCATTTTCCCACCGTGTTGCCATGACAACGACCCGAAATAAACTTTGGCGTAGCCAAACCAAAATTGGTACACACCTTCGTCATGACCGTCCGAACAAAAAAGTACATTACGTGGTTGCTAGGCAACCCACACAAAGTCGGCCATTTTGGGAAATATTGCGTGATCTGGCGCCGAAGGCGCATCTCTTGCCTTTGCTCTTTTATAAACTCAACCGAGGGTGGCAGGGACGGCATAACGACGTACGGCGCGGCAGCGCCCCCCGGTTGTTGCGGTGGCGTGCGACGGCGTGCGCCAACCGGCCAACGCCGCTCGCGAGGGCCTCTAAATGCCGCTTGCGGCTTTAATTCTTATTATTATTTTTCTTCTCCCCCCCCGGAGGCCGTTTCGGCCACTTCCCACCGACGAAAAGTCCTGAATTTTTGCCCAAAATTCAATTAGGTGAAAAAAAAAACTTTCACATCTCCAAATTTCAAAAATTAAAAAAAATGGCGCGTCAGCGCCCCCTGGAAAAACCACGTTAACATTGCGGCCTATGGCCAGACCCCCCAAAATAGCGAAAAACCCCAAAATTTTAGTTCGTCGTAGACGAAAAAAATTCGGCACAGTGATTGGTCACATGGAACCAAAAAAAAAAAGATATTACGCGGTTGCTAGGCAACCATCTGTATGGTGGCCATCTTGGCCAGAAGAGCGACCTGGCGCCAAAGGCGCCTTTTCGTGCCCTCGCATTTGAACGAACTCGTCCTAGGGCGTTGAACGCAGCGACTCCCCGGTCGCTCCAGATCATCTACACATGTGGGGCATTAAAAGTTATTAAAAACTTTCTAATAGGATTTCCGGTTTTGTCATGGCAACGCCATGAATTTGGCGTTCGTTTTTGGCGTTCGCCGTCGCCTTCGAAGAGTCATAACTCGCACAAACTGTGGCCGATTTTACTGTAACTTGAATCGTTGGTCGAGTCGTCGGCCCCGGATGTTTTGATATGGGAATTTTGAAAATGGGCGCGATAGCGCCCCCTGCAGAGCGCCGAATAAAAATGAATGGGGAAAAAAAGTAAACTTTGTCGTAGACAAAAAAAAATTGGCACAGACATCCGTCACGTGACCCCGATCAAAAAGTAAATTATGGCCACGCCCATTTTCCCACCGTGTTGCCATGGCAACGACCCGAAATAAAGTTTGGCGTAGCCAAACCAAAATTGGTACACACCTTTGTCGTGACGTTCCGAACAAAAAAGTACATTACGTGGTTGCTAGGCAACCCACACAAAGTCGGCCATTTTGGGAAATATCGCGTGATCTGGCGCCGAAGGCGCATTTCTTGCCTTTGGTCTTTTATAAACTCGACCGAGGGTGGCAGCGACAGCAGAACCACGTAGGGCGCGGCAGCGCCCCCCGGTTGTTGCGGTGGCGTGCGACGGCGTGCGCCAACCGGCCAACGCTGCTCGCGAGGGCCTCTAAATGCCGCTTGCGGCTTTAATTATTATTATTATTATTATTATTTTTCCTCTCCCCCCCGAAGGCCGTTTCGGCCACTTTCCCACCGACGAAAAGTCCTGAATTTTTGCCCAAAATTCAATTAGGTGAAAAAAAAAACTTTCACATCTCCAAATTTCAAAAATTCCAAAAAATGGCGCGTCAGCGCCCCCTGGAAAAACGACGTTAACATTGCGGCCAATGGCCAGACCCCCCAAAATCCCGAAAACCCCGAAAATTTTAGTTCGTCGCAGACGAAAAAAATTCGGCACAGTGATTGGTCACATGAAGCCAAAAAAAATAACATATTACGCGGTTGCTAGGCAACCAACTATACGGCGGCCATATTGGCCAGAAGAGCGACCTGGCGCCGAAGGCGCCTTTTTGTGCCCTCGCATTTGAACGAACTCGTCCTAGGGCGTTGAACGCAGCGACTCCTCGGTCGCTCCAGATCATCTACACATGTGGGACATTAAAAGTTATTAAAAACTTTCTAATAGGATTTCCGGTTTTGTCATGGCAACGCCATGAATTTGGCGTTCGTTTTCGGCGTTCGCCGTCGCCTTCGAAGAGTCATAACTCGCACATACTTTGGCCGATTTTAGTGAAACTTGAATCGTTGGTCGAGTCGTCGGCCCCGGATGTTTTGATATGGGAATTTTGAAAATGGGCGCAATAGCGCCCCCTGCAGAGCACCGAATAAAAATGAATGGGGAAAAAAAGTAAACTTTGTCATAGACAAAAAAAAATTGGCACACACATCCGTCACGTGACCTCGATCAAAAAGTAAATTATGGCCACGCCCATTTTCCCACCGTGTTGCCATGGCAACGACCCGAAATAAAGTTTGGCGTAGCCAAACCAAAATTGGTACACACCTTCGTCATGACCTTCCGAACAAAAAAGTACATTACGTGGTTGCTAGGCAACCAACAGGAGGTCGGCCATTTTGGGAAATATTGCGTGATCTGGCGCCGAAGGCGCATTTCTTGCCTTTGCTCTTTTATAAACTCAACCGAGGGTGGCAGGGACGGCATAACCACGTAGGGCGCGGCAGCGCCCCCCGGTTGTTGCGGTGGCGTGCGACGGCGTGCGCCAACCGGCCAACGCTGCTCGCGAGGGCCTCTAAATGCCGCTTGCGGCTTTAATTAGGCCCGAGCGGCCTGGCAGGGCTCGGGCCTATTGTAATTGTACGGCAGTGCGCGGAGCGCACTGAAGAAAGACGTGCGCGTAGCGCACGTCCCGAAAAGAGCGCGCAGCGCTCAAGAAACAGAGCGCGGAGCGCTCCCCATGCATTAGACAGTAATAGGGGGGACCCCGGCACC
This sequence comes from Gobius niger, assembly GCF_951799975.1. Lineage (NCBI taxonomy): Eukaryota > Metazoa > Chordata > Actinopteri > Gobiiformes > Gobiidae > Gobius > Gobius niger. The sequence goes on from NC_136852.1 coordinate 22,820,028, forward strand.
ACGCCCTGTCCGGTGAAATAGGCGTGTGCCGCGAAAGCGGCACATTTGTAACTGCTCGTGTGAAAAAAGGTGAAAAATCCAGGCAAGGCGCAACACTGACAAGAAAGTAGTCGATGACGAGCGCAACGCGCTCGTCATCGACCATGGCCACTTCCCAATGCCCAAAACACTACTAGAGTGACTCAGGGCATTAAGGCCTATCCAATGATATAGGTGTTTGCCGCGAAAGCGGCATATTTGTTGTTGCTCGCACAAAAATCTGAAAAAAAAACGCATTAAGAAATATTGACAAAGAAGTGGTAAAATACGAGCGCAACGCGCTCGTATTTGACAATGAACCTTACGGGTGGGTTACTGGACGTGAGACCTTTCCGACGATATAAATATGGGCCGCCGGAGGCGGCGCTATATTGTTATTGTAAGGGTTTTTCTTATTCTTATTAGGCCCGAGCGGCCTGGCAGGGCTCGGGCCTATTGTAATTGTACGGCAGTGCGCGGAGCGCACTGATGAAAGACGTGCGCATAGCGCACGTCCCGAAAAGAGCGCGCAGCGCTCAAGAAACAGAGCGCGGAGCGCTCCCCATGCATTAGACAGTAATGGGGGGACTCCCGGCACCACGCCCTGTCCGGTGAAATAGGCGTGTGCCGCGAAAGCGGCACATTTGTAACTGCTCGTGTGAAAAAAGGTGAAAAATCCAGTGAAGGCGCAACATTGACAAGAAAGTAGTCGATGACGAGCGCAACGCGCTCGTCATCGACCATGGCCACTTCCCAATGCCCAAAACACTACTAGAGTGACTCAGGGCATCGAGGCCTATCCAATGATATAGGTATTTGCCGCGAAAGCGGCATATTTGTTGTTGCTCGCATAAAAATCTGAAAAAAAAACGCATTAAGAAATATTGACAAAGAAGTGGTAAAATACGAGCGCAACGCGCTCGTATTTGACAATGAACCTCACGGGTGGGTTACTGGACGTGAGACCTTTCCGAAAATAGGAAGATGCGCCGCCAAAGGCGGCGCCATATTGTTATTGTAAGGGTTTTTCTTATTATTATTATTATTTTTCTTCTCCCCCCCAAAATCCACTTTCCCACCGACGAAAAGTCCTGAATTTTTGCCCAAAATTCAATTAGGTGAAAAAAAAAACTTTCACATCTCCAAAATGCAAAAATTCAAAAGAATGGCGCGTCAGCGCCCCCTGGAAAAACCACGTTAACATTGCGGCCTATGGCCAGACCCCCCAAAATCCCGAAAAACCCGAAAATTTTAGTTCGTCGTAGACGACAAAAATTCGGCACAGTGATTGGTCGCATGAAGCCAGAAAAAAAAACATATTACGCGGTTGCTAGGCAACCATCTGTATGGCGGCCATACTGGCCAGAAGAGCGACCTGGCGCCAAAGGCGCCTTTTCGTGCCCTCGCATTTGAACGAACTCGTCCTAGGGCGTTGAACGCAGCGACTCCCCGGTCGCTCCAGATCATCTACACATGTGGGGCATTAAAAGTTATTAAAAACTTTCTAATAGGATTTCCGGTTTTGTCATGGCAACGCCATGAATTTGGCGTTCGTTTTCGGCGTTCGCCGTCACCTTCGAAGAGTCATAACTCGCACATACTTTGGCCGATTTTAGTGAAACTTGAATCGTTGGTCGAGTCGTCGGCCCCGGATGTTTTGATATAGGAATTTTGAAAATGGGCGCTATAGCGCCCCCTGCAGAGCACCGAATAAAAATGAATGGGGAAAAAAAGTAAACTTTGTCGTAGACAAAAAAAAATTGGCACACACATCCGTCACGTGACCCCGATCAAAAAGTAAATTATGGCCACGCCCATTTTCCCACCGTGTTGCCATGGCAACGACCCGAAATAAAGTTTGGCGTAGCCAAACCAAAATTGGTACACACCTTCGTCATGACTGTCCGAACAAAAAAGTACATTGCGCGGTTGCTAGGCAACCCACACAAAGTCGGCCATTTTGGGAAAAATCGCATAATCTGGCGCCAAAGGCGCATTTCTTGCCTTTGCTCTTTTATAAAGTCGACCGAGGGTGGTAGCGTTATTTTAACCACGTACGGCGCGTTAGCGCCCCCCGGTTGTTGCGGTGGCGTGCGACGGCGTGCGCCAACCGGCCAACGCTGCTCGCGAGGGCCTCTAAATGCCGCTTGCGGCTTTAATTATTATTATTATTATTATTATTTTTCCTCTCCCCGAGGAAATCCACTTTCCCACCGACGAAAAGTCCTGAATTTTTGCCCAAAATTCAATTTGGTGAAAACAAAAAACTTCACATCTCCAAAATTCCAAAATTCAAAAAAATGGCGCGTCAGCGCCCCCTGGAAAAACCACGTTAACATTGCGGCCTATGGCCAGACCCCCCAAAATCCCGAAAACCCCGAAAATTTTAGTTCGTCGTAGACGAAAGAAATTCGGCACAGTGATTGGTCACATGAAGCCGAGAAAAAAAACATATTACGCGGTTGCTAGGCAACCAACAGTATGGCGGCCATCTTGGCCAGAAGAGCGACCTGGCGCCAAAGGCGCCTTTTCGTGCCCTCGCATTTGAACGAACTCGTCCTAGGGCGTTGAACGCAGCGACTCCCCGGTCGCTCCAGATCATCTACACATGTGGGGCATTAAAAGTTATTAAAAACTTTCTAATAGGATTTCCGGTTTTGTCATGGCAACGCCAAGAATTTGGCGTTCGTTTTCGGTGTTCGCCGTCGCCTTCGAAGAGTTATAACTCGCACATACTTTGGCCGATTTGAGTGAAACTTGAATCGTTGGTCGAGTCGTCGGCCCCGGATGTTTTGATATGGGAATTTTGAAAATGGGCGCAATAGCGCCCCCTGCAGAGCACCGAATAAAAATGAATGGGGAAAAAAAGTAAACTTTGTCGTAGACAAAAAAAATTTGGCACACACATCCGACACGTGACCCCGATCAAAAAGTAAATTATGGCCACGCCCATTTTCCCACCGTGTTGCCATGGCAACGACCCGAAATAAAGTTTGGCGTAGCCAAACCAAAATTGGTACACACCTTCGTCGTGACTGTCCGAACAAAAAAGTACATTACATGGTTGCTAGGCAACCCCCGCAAAGTCGGCCATTTTGGGAAACATCGCGTGATCTGGCGCCGAAGGCGCCGTTTCTTGCCTTTGCTCTTTTATAAACTCAACCGAGGGTGGCAGGGACGGCATAACCACGTACGGCGCGGCAGCGCCCCCCGGTTATTGCGGTGGCGTGCGCCAACCGGCCAACGCTGCTCGCGAGGGCCTCTAAATGCCGCTTGCGGCTTTAATTATTATTATTATTATTATTATTATTTTTCTTCTCCCCCCCAAAATCCACTTTCCCACCGATGAAAAGTCCTGAATTTTTGCCCAAAATTCAATTAGGTGAAAAAAAAAACTTTCACATCTCCAAAATGCAAAAATTCAAAAAAATGGCGCGTCAGCGCCCCCTGGAAAAACGGCGTTAACATTGCGGCCTATGGCCAGACCCCCCAAAATCCCGAAAAACCCGAAAATTTTAGTTCGTCGTAGACGAAAAAAATTCGGCACAGTGATTGGTCACGTGAAGCCAAAAAAAAAAACATATTACGCGGTTGCTAGGCAACCATCTGTATGGCGGCCATATTGGCTAAAAGAGCGACCTGGCGCCGAAGGCGCCATTTCGTGCCCTCGCATTTGAACGAACTCGTCCTAGGGCGTTGAACGCAGCGACTCCCCGGTCGCTACAGATCATCTACACATGTGGGGCATTAAAAGTTATTAAAAACTTTCTAATAGGATTTCCGGTGTTGTCATGGCAACGCCATGAATTTGGCGTTCGTTTTCGGCGTTCGCCGTCGCCTTCGAAGAGTCATAACTCGCACATACTTTGGCCGATTTTACTGTAACTTGAATCGTTGGTCGAGTCGTCGGCCCCGGATGTTTTGATATAGGAATTTTGAAAATGGGCGCGATAGCGCCCCCTGCAGAGCACCGAATAAAAATGAATGGAGAAAAAAAGTAAACTTTGTCGTAGACAAATAAAATTTGGCGCAGACATCCGTCACGTGACCTCGATCAAAAAGTAAATTATGGCCACGCCCATTTTCCCACCGTGTTGCCATGGCAACGACCCGAAATAAAGTTTGGCGTAGCCAAACCAAAATTGGTACACACCTTCGTCATGGCTGTCCGAACAAAAAAGTACATTACGTGGTTGCTAGGCAACCCACACAAAGTCGGCCATTTTGGGAAACATCGAGTGATCTGGCGCCGAAGGCGCCGTTTCTTGCCTTTCTCTTTTATAAACTCAACCGAGGGTGGTAGCGTCATTTTAACCACGTACGGCGCGGCAGCGCCCCCCGGTTATTGCGGTGGCGTGCGACGGCGTGCGCCAACCGGCCAACGCTGCTCGCGAGGGCCTCTAAATGCCGCTTGCGGCTTTAATTAGGCCCGAGCGGCCTGGCAGGGCTCGGGCCTATTGTAATTGTACGGCAGTGCGCGGAGCGCACTGAAGAAAGACGTGCGCATAGCGCACGTCCCGAAAAGAGCGCGCAGCGCTCAAGAAACAGAGTGCGGAGCGCTCCCCATGCAATAGACAGTAATGGGGGGACTCCCGGCACCACGCCCTGTCCGGTGAAATAGGCGTGTGCCGCGAAAGCGGCACATTTGTAACTGCTCGTGTGAAAAAAGGTGAAAAATCCAGGCAAGGCGCAACATTGACAAGAAAGTAGTCGATGACGAGCGCAACGCGCTCGTCATCGACCATGGCCACTTCCCAATGCCCAAAACAGTACTAGAGTGACTCAGGGCATTAAGGCCTATCCAATGATATAGGTGTTTGCCGCGAAAGCGGCATATTTGTTGTTGCTCGCACAAAAATATGAAAAAAAAAACGCATTAAGAAACATTGACAAAGAAGTGGTAAAATACGAGCGCAACGCGCTCGTATTTGAAAATGAACCTCACGGGTGGGTTACTGGACGTGAGACCTTTCCGAAAATAGGAAGATGCGCCGCCAAAGGCGGCGCCATATTGTTATTGTAAGGGTTTTTCTTATTATTATTATTATTTTTCTTCTCCCCCCCAAAATCCACTTTCCCACCGACGAAAAGTCCTGAATTTTTGCCCAAAATTCAATTAGGTGAAAAAAAAAACTTTCACATCTCCAAAATGCAAAAATTCCAAAAAATGGCGCGTCAGCGCCCCCTGGAAAAACGACGTTAACATTGCGGCCTATGGCCAGACCCCCCAAAATCCCGAAAACCCCGAAAATTTTAGTTCGTCGTAGACGAAAAAAATTCGGCACAGTGATTGGTCACATGGAACCAAAAAAAAAAAGATATTACGCGGTTGCTAGGCAACCATCTGTATGGTGGCCATCTTGGCCAAAAGAGCGACCTGGCGCCGAAGGCGCCTTTTCGTGCCCTCGCATTTGAACGAACTCGTCCTAGGGCGTTGAACGCAGCGACTCCCCGGTCGCTCCAGATCATCTACACATGTGGGGCATTAAAAGTTATTAAAAACTTTCTAATAGGATTTCCAGTTTTGTCATGGCAACGCCATGAATTTGGCGTCCGTTTTCGGCGTTCGCCGTCGCCTTCAAAGAGTCATAACTCGCACATACTTTGGCCGATTTTACCGTAACTTGAATCGTTGGTCGAGTCGTCGGCCCCGGATGTTTTGATATGGGAATTTTGAAAATGGGCGCGATAGCGCCCCCTGCAGAGCAACAAATAAAAATGAATGGGGAAAAAAAGTAAACTTTGTCGTAGACAAATGAAATTTGGCACAGACGTCCGTCACGTGACCCCGATCAAAAAGTAAATTATGGCCACGCCCATTTTCCCACCGTGTTGCCATGGCAACGACCCGAAATAAAGTTTGGCGTAGCCAAATCAAAATTGGTACACACGTGCGACGTGACTGTCCGAACAAAAAAGTACATTACGTGGTTGCTAGGCAACCCACACAAAGTCGGCCATTTTGGGAAATATCGCGTGATCTGGCGCCGAAGGCGCATTTCTTGCCTTTGCTCTTTTATAAACTCAACCGAGGGTGGCAGCGTCATTTTAACCACGTACGGCGCGGCAGCGCCCCCCGGTTGTTGCGGTGGCGTGCGGTGGCGTGCGACGGCGTGCGCCAACCGGCCAACGCTGCTCGCGAGGGCCTCTAAATGCCGCTTGCGGCTTTAATTAGGCCCGAGCGGCCTGGCAGGGCTCGGGCCTATTGTAATTGTACGGCAGTGCGCGGAGCGCACTGAAGAAAGACGTGCGCGTAGCGCACGTCCCGAAAAGAGCGCGCAGCGCTCAAGAAACAGAGCGCGGAGCGCTCCCCATGCATTAGACAGTAATAGGGGGGACCCCGGCACCACGCCCTGTCCGGTGAAATAGGCGTGTGCCGCGAAAGCGGCACATTTGTAACTGCTCGTGTGAAAAAAGGTGAAAAATCCAGGCAAGGCGCAACACTGACAAGAAAGTAGTCGATGACGAGCGCAACGCGCTCGTCATCGACCATGGCCACTTCCCAATGCCCAAAACACTACTAGAGTGACTCAGGGCATTAAGGCCTATCCAATGATATAGGTGTTTGCCGCGAAAGCGGCATATTTGTTGTTGCTCGCACAAAAATCTGAAAAAAAAACGCATTAAGAAATATTGACAAAGAAGTGGTAAAATACGAGCGCAACGCGCTCGTATTTGACAATGAACCTTACGGGTGGGTTACTGGACGTGAGACCTTTCCGACGATATAAATATGGGCCGCCGGAGGCGGCGCTATATTGTTATTGTAAGAGTTTTTCTTTTTCTTATTATTATTATTATTATTATTTTTCCTCTCCCCCAGAAATCCACTTTCCCACCGACGAAAAGTCCTGAATTTTTGCCCAAAATTCAATTTGGTGAAAAGAAAAAACTTCACATCTCCAAATTTAAAAAATTCAAAAAAATGGCGCGTCAGCGCCCCCTGGAAAAACGGCGTTAACATTGCGGCCTATGGCCAGACCCCCCAAAATCCCGAAAACCCCGAAAATTTTAGTTCGTCGTAGACGAAAAAAATTCGGCACAGTGATTGGTCGCATGAAGCCAGAAAAAAAAACATATTACGCGGTTGCTAGGCAACCATCTGTATGGCGGCCATATTGGCCAGAAGAGCGACCTGGCGCCGAAGGCGCCTTTTCGTGTCCTCGCATTTGAACGAACTCGTCCTAGGGCGTTGAACGCAGCGACTCCTCGGTCGCTCCAGATCATCTACACATGTGGGGCATTAAAAGTTATTAAAAACTTTCTAATAGGATTTCCGGTTTTGTCATGGCAACGCCATGAATTTGGCGTTCATTTTTGGCGTTCGCCGTCGCCTTCGAAGAGTCATAACTCGCACATACTTTGGCCGATTTTAGTGAAACTTGAATCGTTGGTCGAGTCGTCGGCCCCGGATGTTTTGATATAGGAATTTTGAAAATGGGCGCTATAGCGCCCCCTGCAGAGCACCGAATAAAAATTAATGGGGAAAAAAAGTAAACTTTGTCGTAGACAAATAAAATTTGGCACAAACATCCGTCACGTGACCTCGATCAAAAAGTAAATTATGACTACGCCCATTTTCCCACCGTGTTGCCATGGCAACGACCCGAAATAAAGTTTGGCGTAGCCAAACCAAAATTGGTACACACCTTCGTCGTGACGTTCCGAACGAAAAAGTACATTACGTGGTTGCTAGGCAACCCACACAAAGTCGGCCATTTTGGGAAATATCGCGTGATCTGGCGCCGAAGGCGCATTTCTTGCCTTTGCTCTTTTATAAACTCGACCGAGGGTGGCAGCGATTTCAAAACCACGTAGGGCGCGGCAGCGCCCCCCGGTTGTTGCGGTGGCGTGCGACGGCGTGCGCCAACCGGCCAACGCTGCTCGCGAGGGCCTCTAAATGCCGCTTGCGGCTTTAATTATTATTATTATTATTATTATTTTTCCTCTCCCCGAGGAAATCCACTTTCCCACCGACGAAAAGTCCTGAATTTTTGCCCAAAATTCAATTTGGTGAAAACAAAAAACTTCACATCTCCAAAATTCAAAAATTCAAAAAAATGGCGCGTCAGCGCCCCCTGGAAAAACCACGTTAACATTGCGGCCTATGGCCAGACCCCCCAAAATCCCGAAAACCCCGAAAATTTTAGTTTGTCATAGACGAAAGAAATTCGGCACAGTGATTGGTCACATGAAGCCGAGAAAAAAAAGATATTACGCGGTTGCTAGGCAACCATCTGTATGGCGGCCATCTTGGCCAGAAGAGCGACCTGGCGCCGAAGGCGCCTTTTCGTGCCCTCGCATTTGAACGAACTCGTCCTAGGGCGTTGAACGCAGCGACTCCCCGGTCGCTCCAGATCATCTACACATGTGGGGCATTAAAAGTTATTGAAAACTTTCTAATAGGATTTCCGGTTTTGTCATGGCAACGCCATGAATTTGGCGTTCGTTTTTGGCGTTCGCCGTCGCCTTCGAAGAGTCATAACTCGCACAAACTGTGGCCGATTTTACCGTAACTTGAATCGTTGGTCGAGTCGTCGGCCCCGGATGTTTTGATATGGGAATTTTGAAAATGGGCGCAATAGCGCCCCCTGCAGAGCACCGAATAAAAATGAATGGGGAAAAAAAGTAAACTTTGTCGTAGACAAATAAAATTTGGCAAAAACATCCGTCACGTGACCCCGATCAAAAAGTAAATTATGGCCACGCCCATTTTCCCACCGTGTTGCCATGGCAACGACCCGAAATAAAGTTTGGCGTAGCCAAACCAAAATTGGTACACACCTTCGTCATGACTGTCCGAACAAAAAAGTACATTACGTGGTTGCTAGGCAACCCACACAAAGTCGGCCATTTTGGGAAACTTTGCGTGATCTGGCGCCGAAGGCGCCGTTTCTTGCCTTTGCTCTTTTATAAACTCAACCGAGGGTGGCAGCGTCATTTTAACCACGTACGGCGCGTTAGCGCCCCCCGGTTATTGCGGTGGCGTGCGACGGCGTGCGCCAACCGGCCAACGCTGCTCGCGAGGGCCTCTAAATGCCGCTTGCGGCTTTAATTCTTATTATTATTTTTCCTCTCCCCCTCCGAAGGCCGTTTCGGCCACTTCCCACCGACGAAAAGTCCTGAATTTTTGCCCAAAATTCAATTAGGTGAAAAAAAAAACTTTCACATCTCCAAATTTCAAAAATTCAAAAAAATGGCGCGTCAGCGCCCCCTGGAAAAACGGCGTTAACATTGCGGCCTATGGCCAGACCCCCCAAAATCCCGAAAACCCCGAAAATTTTAGTTCGTCGCAGACGAAAAAAATTCGGCACAGTGATTGGTCACATGGAACCAAAAAAAAAAACATATTACGCGGTTGCTAGGCAACCAACTATACGGCGGCCATATTGGCCAGAAGAGCGACCTGGCGCCTAAGGCGCCTTTTCGTGCCCTCGCATTTGAACGAACTCGTCCTAGGGCGTTGAACGCAGCGACTCCCCGGTCGCTCCAGATCATCTACACATGTGGGGCATTAAAAGTTATTAAAAACTTTCTAATAGGATTTCCGGTTTTGTCATGGCAACGCCATGAATTTGGCGTTCGTTTTCGGCATTCGCCGTCACTTTCGAAGAGTCATAACTCGCACATACTTTGGCCGATTTGAGTGAAACTTGAATCGTTGGTCGAGTCGTCGGCCCCGGATGTTTTTATATGGGAATTTTGAAAATGGGCGCGATAGCGCCCCCTGCAGAGCGCCAAATAAAAATTAATGGAGAAAAAAGGTAAACTTTGTCGTAGACAAATCAAATTTGGCACAGACATCCGTCACATGACCCCGATCAAAAAGTAAATTATGGCCACGCCCATTTTCCCACCGTGTTGCCATGGCAACGACCCGCAATAAAGTTTGGCGTAGCCAAACCAAAATTGGTACACACCTTCGTCGTGACGTTCCGAACGAAAAAGTACATTACGCGGTTGCTAGGCAACCCACACAAAGTTGGCCATTTTGGGAAATATTGCGTGATCTGGCGCCAAAGGCGCCGTTTCTTGCCTTTGCTCTTCTATAAACTCGACCGAGGGTGGTAGCGTCATTTTAACCACGTAGGGCGCGGCAGCGCCCCCCGGTTATTGCGGTGGCGTGCGACGGCGTGCGCCAACCGGCCAACGCTGCTCGCGAGGGCCTCTAAATGCCGCTTGCGGCTTTAATTATTATTATTAGTGCAGTAGATAAGTAAAAAAAAACGACTTCACTTTGTGAAACAAGCATGAAATTTGGTACAAATGTTTACTTAAAACTTCTCTTTCAAAAAATCTGTGTGTCCATGGAAAATTTCAAGGTGAAAAAAAATTGTTTGATGTGTACATTGATGTATGTGATACAACTAACAACAACTAACAACACCTTGCGCGATCATTCATTCTGTGCCATTTAAGTCCTGTGTGATCTGTGCATCTTCCGGGTAAGTACATGAGTAAGTCATGTGTAGCCTGCTACCCTTGGCACGGCTTTCCCCTTTCTTAGAACTATTTTTTACCATGAATTGATAAGGGGCTATTAGACAGCAGAAAAAAAAACAGAAAAAAAATACCTGCTCTAGCATGAGGCATTTCTTTTTTTTTTCTTTTTTGTATTATTGCTGTATATTGTACCATGTTTGTGGAAAATACTTTATCATTTTTCTCTTTCTTTTATTATTATTATTATTTATCACTCGTCTCAGATAATGTTCTGTTTGTTCTGTAAAAATGTAAATAAAAAGTTCCACAAAAAAAAGTATATGTAATATTCAGTTATACATGTAATAAACCACCACCTGAATTGTGCATAGACATGTGTAGCCTGGTAGTTTCAGTCAGTCATTCCAAGAAAACCTATTACATTCAATGAACTGCCTACTGAATCCCACATTTTTGAGCTTTGCGTGGGCCATATTGGACTCTATCTTTGTTTATAGTATGCTCTATGAAATATTACACAAATTCTTTCACTTTTGCCTGTTAACTTTAACTTAAGCCTGTTGACTTACGGAGAAGATAAATGCCAAATTTCATGCATGTTTCACCAACTGACGTATTGTAGTGAAAAATTATTTTATCTGCTGCACTAAAATGGCTGGCTCCTCTCGACGTGAAGAAGCAGCCACTCTACTCTGAGCTCCTCCCAGGTGACTGAGCTCCTCACCCTAGGGTGCGCCAGCCACCCTGCAAAGGAAACTCATTTCGGCCACCTGTATCCATGATCTTGTCCTTATTGGTCATTACCCAGGTCTCGTGACCATAGCTGAGGGTACATTGATTGACCGATAAATCATAAACATTACCTGTGAAAATGTTCAGCCAAAATGTTTCTCACGGTCTATTCTGTGGTAGGATTTCTAACTGTGTGAAGTGAGGAAATCATTACTCTATCCAAAGATGGAAGAGTTTTCTCAATCCTGGTCGGGTCGATGTGCCAGCTCTGGTTGTTTCAAAATGACCACAGAAATATTGGCCAATACTACTTTGCACTTAGTCATACCTTTTCTCTCACGTATCATGTGACACAGTTAATACATCTCAGTGGTCTGTGAATCATTATTTTCTGATTGTATACAGATTTGTGGCATTCAAAAATATTTGTATTGGACTTGGTTAGAGAATAAACTATTTCTTAAGACAGAAAATATATATTTTTTGAGCCACGCCACAGGTCAATACTGCTATGTCATGGCAGAGTTGATTAAAGTGACGGGAATAAAGTGAAAAAAGTAACCATTAAAACATTTTCTTGGGTATGAGAGAGAGTAGGGCTGGGTGATATTGCATTCAAATGAATCACATACTCTATATCAACACTTGCTGCCACAGAACTGACTGTAGATCTGTCACCTAAACAGCTCCATTGGGTGGGAATTGAGACATGAGATAGATTTGATCAAGATTTATTTAGAAATCTACAGCCAACGAACTTACTCTGGTACTTTCAGACTTGGTGAGATTATAGTTCTGCTTCAAGGGTATGTCAGCGTTCAAGAAAACACACACTTATGTCATGTTGATCTAATGTTTCTGGCCATTGCAGTGCAGGGGTATAATTTAGATCCCAATGCAACAGTGGACGACTTCATGTGCGATGAAGAAAAATAACACTCCAATTTTAAGGCCTTATTGCTCATTCACGCTGGGAAATATATGGGAGAACATGCACACTGCATCTAAAAACACTGGAATGAAAATAAATAACAGCTGTCCTCTCAAACATAGCTCATATTAGGCTCCATTACTGTAGGTATAAGGTTATCTGTGGATATGATTTACTGAGCAAGAGTGTCTGCAGACAGTTGTAGCAATACTGGCCTGTTGTAAAGAGCGATAGTATGACTTTAGATTTATTTCTATAGTGCAGCTTTTAGTGAGGCTATCTATAAAAAAAACAGCACATGCTATCATGGTTAAATGGGCTCTGTCAGACTCAACTATTTGGAACAACGCTACATTTTGTTTGACAGTGATAGATGGCAGATCGCACTGGAATGATGAGGTGGGGGGTAACTCGAGATTACTTCCACACCCCAAATTCTTACAGCCTGTCCCATGTTCTCGGCTTGGATTGGCTTTGTCAATTCTGCTCGCTTTGACAAGTTTGAGAATAAAAAGAAAAAAAGTATGAAGGATCATGACCCCGTCTCATTGCCAATTAGAGCAAAGACAGTGTGGACAACAGACAGAGGTGGTGTGATAAATTGTGCTGAGGTTTTCAATAAGGCTAAAGGGAGTTTTGCACTGACAGCCATGACTTCATGCTGTATAGTTGTGCACGCTCGACGCTTCCAGCAGAATGGTGAAATGAGTTTTTTGCAGATCCCAGTGTTTGCAGTGAAAAGGCACAGTGCAGGGGGCTAATCCCATCTTAATAAAGAAGAATAAAGAAAAGTGATGCACGTGCATCTTTCTCTGTCAACGCTGGTTGGAGCTTGGATTAGTCGTGATCGTGAACCATGAAGGTTATGAAAACAAAATCCTCAGCTGTCATCATTCAGTCTGCTTGTATTCTCATATTACAACCATCAACTCTATACCTACAACGTTTGTTGGTTTGATGGACAATATTTAACAGAGATGACTTGTTGAACACACAATACAACAATAAGACCATCAGGATCTTGACCCCGAAACATTGCTATTTTCTCCATGCAATTTCAATAATGATTGTTTGTGATCTATTTCAGTGGTTCTCAACCTGGGGGTCGGGACCCCCAAGGGGGTCGCGAGACAAATTTTTGGGGGTCGCCAGATCATTTAAATATACATATTTTTATTAGCATATAATCTAATATTTTATTGTAGCACGTGTTTACTATTTTACCATGAGTCGCCTGTCACTCACTCAGAGCCCGGCCATGTGGGGGAAAAGCAGACGGGGGGGTGCGGTCCTCACCTGGTGGTAGCCGGTGCAGGTGACATTATTTGTTCAGAATTTGATGAATTTATTTCAGCCATTTGTTTTTTTTTTCTTTGCTTTTTCAGAATTATGTAGGCTAATATTCCTATTTCTCACGGTGTGACCCGGGCGGGGGTCACGAACCCCTATACCTGTTATAATGGGGGTCGCGCCACCAAAAGGTTGAGAACCACTGATCTATTTAGACGTTTAGAAGTGTGCTGCTGCTTCTTTCATCTTTGTAATAGAGATTACACAGCACTTCAAATCTTTCAATGGGCCTTGGATCAAAGGGGTTGAGTTTGTTCTGTTTACAGTTATAGACATTATTGTCTGCTGAAATGAATACACAAGTAGTGGATACTGTTGTAGAATCTGTTACAGTGTGACCAAAGACTATGGGGGCAAAGAGTAAGCTGTTATTCTTCCCATGTATTTACAACTTACTTCCAACTTGTGCACAACTAACCCAAACACAAAGCAGTCCTGCACTTTGACAAAGTAAGTGCCTGCTTTTAAACAGCGCCACCAATCTAATTCAGGAAAAGCCTGGAAGGATTTCTTTGTGGCTTGTCGAAATCCACCAATAACCACAAATCCCTGACTCGGGGGTAAACTCTCTGGCCACATTTCAACATCCCTGCTGCCTTTGGTTAAGTGTGTTTTACATTCCTCTTACATGCTTCATATACCATGTCTGCCTTTACCGGCACTGTCTATGACATAAGAGTCACACTTTGATTATATAGCTTTGATCCGCAATTTGTTGATAATACTGGATTGGATCCAGATGCTGAGTAGCCCACAGCTTCCTTCTTCATATCGTCTGACAGACAAATAAGTCAGCATTACAATCGACGACACACTCAGTGATTCCAGGTCCCGTTTTTGATCAAACGTCACACCAGAGAATTACAGTTGGCAATGTTTTTGGAAAATTACTATGGATGAATTTAAATACAAAAACTCAAAGACTGTGTGTCTGCAAAATTAAACTTTTGAACTGGAATCCATTATTCAAGCATTCCTCTGTGTCTGGATGATGGTGCAACAGCGTCTTCTCTGCCCACCTGTCAGCGACCCAACAGCATTTGGATTGAAATCTGCCATTTAGTAGATGACCTGCCTTACCCCTAAGCTACTGATCCCCATCTTAGAAGTCCAAATCTCCGATGATAAACGATTCCATTTTAATATTGCATTCATAGCATTATATTGAGCACTATAAATCTCTGCTCAGTCCTGCTATTTAGAACATGAAGTACAGAGCCCGCTTTAAAGATGTCAGTGATTGATGCTGTGCCTTGACCCTCATCTCACTGCGTTCTTGTCCGTGAAACCCGATATCCGATCAAACTCTGTCACTCTCTCCATCTCATAAGTGGCTGTCTTTGATCCGCTCCTGTCACATTGGAAACAGACTTAGGGCTAACGCAGCTGCCATAACATGCTGTAAGTCCTGTACTGCTGAGGTCTGACCACGGCCTCCTTTCTTTGTCATGTTATTGTACTGTGACAAACACACATTTAACGCTATGGGCATGACCGAACTGTACGCACTCATTATGTCATATGTAACGTGATTCAAGCGTGAGATTCAGATAGGCTGCACTGAGAGATCAAAACCAGCCATCTGCACAGAGCCAGGCTGGCAGAACACAGAGGGGAATGACTGTGTAATCATTTGATACATAAATATGCTGATAGATTAGTGCTTGCTTACAAAGTGCATAGACGTTCATGTTGACTGAATAATATACAAAGCTAAATAATGAAATAGTAGAGTTTGTACTTTCAGTGGCACAAGAGACTTAATATATTGAGTGTGTTCACATGCTCTCGAGTAAACTGGTTAATAGGCTTAATCTGGTTATGGCAATATTCTGGATATGATGTTTACATGCGTCTGAGAAACCACTCATGTCCCTGTTTATATGAGCAACTACAGTGTCCTGGATATTTAGGCTCCAGAGAGGGGCGGAGCTAGTGACAGATAAGGTAAGGAGCTAAATAGTTTAGCAATGTTGCTAGCGCATGGACATTTCTCTAGCACAGGGAAAAGAACTATCCAAAGAAGCACTTTAAACAGTAGAGTTCTTTCCCAGCTTCAGCGACCAGACATGAGAATTAAAATAATAAAACAAAAATTGGTTTGAGCTTAAAGCTGCGCTGACTTCCACCAAAGATGCCATGGAGCAAAAAAGTGGTTGTTTTTAAGGTTACTTCAATGTTTTGTTAATTTTCAGACGATACAAGATACAAGATACAAGATAGAAACGCTGTAGGACAGTTTTTGCTCCTGCCATATCTGTTTCAAAAGTGCATCAAAAACCAAGATACATACTGTGTTGATTTGATACAGTATCCTGGAAACTGTGGGAATATCCGGGTTTCTTATAACCTGGATATTGGTTTATCCAGAAAACTTAAACCAGACGTGAGCCAGACAAAACAAGAAAGCTTAAAATCCCCATTAATAACCTTGATGCCCGAGTGCATGTAAACACGCTCACTTTGTCTCTAATATTTGTCTCTACATTGTTTGTGATTTCAGGCATTTCATTAAATAATTTCTCCATTTCAACTCATTGTGATGTGCCAAAAGTCTCAACACAGACTGAATGGTGGCCTAAACTCATAAAGCAAACTCAGCATGTAGGAATTAAAACCACGCTGTGTCTCTCCACGCCTTTTACACCAGTCACACTTCACTGTCTGCCTTTTCCCCCTTTCAAACACTTTGAAGCACTGAGGAGTTTTACAGCGGCATATGGTGCAGTGCGAGGTGTTTTATTTGTATATATTTTATGGAGCAGTGAAGCAAAAAAAAAAGCCAAACAACTGACAGTAACCCCATTGGGTGCATCACATGAGTCCATTTATATTTTAAACTAGTTTCTATTAATAAATAATTAATTGGTCAATTGTTAGCGTTCTTGCCTCACAACAAGACGGTCCCCGGTTTGCTACCCGCACTATGTCATGGGCCATCAGAAAATGCTGATAAGTTATATTAGTAATTGTTCTGGTGTTCAAAGCAAATGTGTAACTTTTGTAGCGTTTTGCGGCAGAATAATAACATAGGGAGGAAAATGCATGCTACGTTAACGCTTATATACATAGAAATGTTTTGTTTTTGTTTGTTTTTTTGCACAAAAAACTACATTTTAACGGGAACAGAGGCCTACTTCAAGTCCAGGCTGTAAGCTTTATTTATGTTTGTATGTTTGTACGTTTGTATGTACAGCCAGCCCCTAAATGGAGAAGGCAAAATATTTTTTGTTGCATCCATGGGCCTTAACCTCTTAACCCCTGAACCGAGCGCATTTTCTCCAGTTTAGCTTTACCCAAATCTAAAAGCTTACTGGCCAGTAGTTTTTGTTGCTCTTTTGTTGATTTTTTTGGTCCTCTTTTGTGGCTTTTTTATCAAGTTTTTGTTGCTCTTATGTCACGTTTTTGTTGCTCTTTTGTGGCTTTTTTGCCTATTTTTTCTACAAGCTTTTAGATTTGGGTAATACCAAACTGGAGAAAATGTGCTCGGTTCAGGTGGGAGTTGAGAGGTTAATATGCTTTTTTATCCCCTTAACTTACACTTAAAAGATGTTTGTGGAGATGTACAAATTCCCCAGTGTCATTTTAATAGACTTGAGCTGTCACTTGGTAAAAAAAACACATTGATTCACTCCCATCAGTCGCCCTGTTTAAAGTGTATAAACAGATAAAAAAAAAAAAAAAAGACTACTACATGAAGAAGTCTATAAAACCCACTGGCACTGGCGACAGTCTGCCCCCCCTCTTTTCAATGCTGCTTTTCATTACTCGAACGTGATTGCTGAAACATTAGGAGAGCAGTTAACTAAAGCCCGGCCCTTATTTTGCAAAGTCTCCATGGCAACTTAAATCTATGTAGGCGCTGGAAATACCCCAATTTACCCCTCATTTATTTCGCCTCCTCTTCTGTGGCGGTCCAGACGAGAAGACTGAAAGGGTGAAGGGACCTATGTGTCTTTGGGTTATCTTGCTGTCAGTGTGGGCCAGAATGTTAACGGTGGTTCACAATGTGGACAAAGCTGGAGCAGTGACTTGGCTTGTTCAGTGGATTTTCTTTGTCCCAGTGTTTCCTGAACTTACACGGATCATCACTTGCTCGCATATAGACACAGACTTGTTTGCAGCGGCACGTTTATATGTAAAGGGAAGTAGTAATAAGGATAATGTATTGGATTTATGTCACGTTTCTCTCAACACTAATAAGCAGTGCAGAACTCATCTGTGCTTCTTCCTCTTTATGATTGTCATGTTTTCGTCCGTTTTGAAATGTAAAAACAATAATAAATATGACATGACTGTAATGTATTTTTTGGTTTGCAAAAGAGAACATACTGGCATCATTGTATGAAAAAAAATTCAAAAGTGCAGTTTTCAAGGTATGGCTAGGGGGCGCTATCCTGGGATCAGGCTACACATTAGTGGCTGCATTCGGTTCAGTTTCAGGTGGCGCATTAGTGACATGAATATGAGCTCTGTGGGCTTATGCCTGTGAGCGTGAGCTTTCTTCGAAACAAGGCGAAATCTACGTTACGAGTAGAAGGTGAAACAGTTTTGAAAAACACATTTTTGAATTTCAATATGTCTAGACGTACTGTGACAAATGTGATCTAATTCTGACGAAAAACCAGGGACTAGCTCGTTAAAACGTAAAATTAGTCCAGACGATTTCCGGGTTTCAAGGCAAAATGGCCGCCTCCCTGTGCGTGCGGGCGTGGCGCTCCAATTGAGTTTTGGGGTTGTCCTGATGTCCCCTCTCACTGTGCCCAAGGATTCTGGCCTACGCCCAAAAACGCACCTTTTTTTAAAAAATTGGGGTCCGCTTCCAGGGGGCGCTGTGGAGCCATTTTGTTGTGGGCGTGGCCAATTCGTCCATTATCTGCGTACATTGGTGTCTGCGTACATTGGTGTATGAATGGGTGAGTGGATCCTTGCTGTAAAGCGCTTTGAGTGCCTAATGTAGGTGGAAAAGCGCTATATAAGTTGAGACCATTTACCATTTACCATTTACCATTATCATAAATTTTTGCGCTGCCCCAATGCCTCCGCCAATTTTGGTGAGTTTTCGCCCACGTTCAGCCGGTCAAAAACGCGATCATTTCCGGGGAAAAAATAATAATAAGAAGAAGAAACCACGCAAAAACAATAGTCCCTTGCCGAGACTGCATCCGGCTCGGGCCTAATAATTGAAAACCAAAAGCAATGAAAAAACGCAACACTGGCCTATACTGTAAGTTCCAGTCAAGGAGCTTTTAGAATTGCGTCAAACCGGAGACAATGTGCTCGGTTAAGATAGGGGTTAAGGGCTTAAACAAAATATGGTAATGTATTAGTCATTACAAGTAACTCGAGTTATAAGTTCATTTAAATGTATAGACCGAAAAAATGTCAAACTTCCAACAAAAAAAATGCAGCACCAAATCCTGTTGGAAGTTGATGTATAAGATCTAGAGTTGCATATAACTAATGTCATCAAAACAAAATGCAAGAGAATGGGGGAAAGCTAAGGAAAATTAAATCTTTGACTGCACTTTTGCTTGGTGCCATTATTACTATTATCAGTTTACAGTTTGCCAAAAGTAACTCAGAAGTAACTCAAAGTACAGCTGCATTTTTGAAGCAGCAATAATTATGTAATGCAAACAGATTACATTTTTAAAACTGTAACTACTAATATAGAATATATTGCAATTTTAAAGTAACTCTGGTCCTCAGTTTTAAGTGTAGTGGTTACGCTCTGCAGTCATAGCTGTTCTGACAGAGATGCAGCAGTCTGTAACACTGTGCTTATTCAGCTCCCTGAATGTCTAAGAATTCTTCTCCTAGAATATAGAAGAGTTTGCCTGGTGGCTATGGGTTATCTTTAACTCCTGTGCACTGTTATGTGTCACTACAAACTTTGCAAACTTGTGGGAATTCAGTCACCAATTTTGGCCCCATAGAAGAGAAAAGAAGACTCACAAATCATCGGGCGTCTGTAGCAAGAAATGTCTATCTATCTCGATTTATCAGACGGTGCTTTAGGTTTTCGGTAGAGTTATTACCTGTTCTGAAAAGAGTAACAAAAACATGACTGAATGTGTAGCTGACGGTTAAGGCTGCTGCTCATATGGTGGAACGATGCACTGTCCTCAGCGTCATGGGTTTGAGTCCCGGCTCCTCCAATTTGATGAATGTCTCTCCCCACTGCTTTTCTGTCCTGTCTCTCAAATTACACTTCACTGGATTCGTCTCATCATTTACACAAGGTCTGCATTTTAACTGCTGCTTTGCATTAGTCACAGTCACTGCTGTCAGTGTTATCGGGACATACTGTAATGTTTAACTTCTAAGCATCTTGTTATGTCAATGTTTTACAGTTTATAATAACTTGTCTTCATAACTTTGCCACATTAGCGAGTATTGAGTAAACACTGACCCGTATTCCAAACAACACACACTTGGAGATGGCATTTTAACAATGTATTTCCAGCACTTATATAGAACTCTATAGTTCAGTGTGTTAATTTCACTAACTGTTGAACTCTGGCGTGTCCTCCTCGAAGCCCCTCTTTATAAACCCTGATGGTCTCACTCAGCTCTTGACACTTGTTTTGTCCACTGGCCTCAGAGACAGTTGTTTACAGCCCTCCACATGAATTTCATTCTGTAACGCTGGTCAGTCTGACTTTAGGCTTCAGTCCATGTAAAGAAAGACTCTTAAAGACTGGCTGGTTCTCATGGAGGCACACATTAACCCTTTATGCTGATTATCCACGTGAGCTGCCCCCGTGAATGGACACACAGGCTCAGGGTTCAGGAGGGCCAAGACTGGGGCTTTGGCAGCGGAGCCTGTCAACTGCTGGGCTCTTGTGTCAGGCAGATAATGTGATTTCCGGGACAAAAGTGGCCTCTAACACCTCAGCGGTTACTGGTAAAAGCTTAAGATAAACTCCAAAAAGGAGAGCTCTTCAATGCGCTGCGCTGTGTATGGGAAGCTATAGGGAACTTATGCCGGGTTGGTTTAAGTGAACCCATGCAGGTGCTTTTGTACCAATATAAAAAGGACAGCTTGGTTTTCACCATCGAAAGCTTCATTTACGAAAGCAACAGACATGAGATGTGTGTTGGTGGTGATTATAGAAATCTTATGGTACAAATGCAGATTTTACATACATTATTTTATTGTTGATTTCTTAATATTCTAGTGTTTACATTTGCATTCTTAAAGCAATACTAAGTAACTTGTTTACCTTAATAAATCCTTTGCGTTGTCCCTCTGGGGTAATACAAGTGTTAATGGGATGATTGGGGGGTCTTTCATCTCTCCCTGGTGTCTCTGGCCAGAAAACCACACTTGCAGCTTTCCTTTACTGGGTCGAAGTCACCAATACACACTAATAGAATCAAGAAGAAGAAGCTAACAGGCTAACGGGCAAAGCTAGCTGCGGGCTAGCGCCACTCAAACTGTATTTACAGCCAAGTTTCAGTGAAAAAAACTATCTCCATTGTGTAATTAGATGTACAATATCCCTCTCTCCTTTTGTCTTTTCTGTCCGCGTAGTATTTACTCTCACAGACAATTAATGAGTAAAAAACTGCAACATGCTACGACACCTGCAGTAGCAGGGGCATGACTTACTTATTTCTGCTTTAAGATAGAATTATTGTATTACTGAGCTACTGAGACAAAGCATTTTCCATAATGGATTAATAAAGTTCAAAATGACGTCTCAGCCGTAACAGTTACAGATAAAGCTAGCCAAATGTAGCTACTGTATTGTGAGTACCGTGCTTGTTAAGAACAGGTGTTACTGATAATGCTGTAGCTGTCTAATAATAGAATGACAAATAAAGCATGAAAGTCATCTCAATTACTGCATCCACAAAGTGAAACATCTGCTTCACTCTTTGGTCACTTTAAGCTCTTGTGGAATTCAGAGAGTCTCGAATTTTTAATTTGAACATCTACAAGAGCAGATACCTGGAGCAACATGAAGAGCGCACTGGCTCCGACCCCAGTCCAGGGTTTAATCAGACCATCTGCTCTGCTCTTATTTATTGCGCTCAGACATGCTGAGTTTGTGTTGTACTTTCACAAAACCTGCTTAATCAGGGTTATTGTTAAAGCAATATTGCATATAGTACATTAGAAACATTGCTTATTAGTTCCCCAAAGCAGAAGGATTTGTTGTTGCTCACATTTGTTATAGGAAGTTGATTGGACAGAACGATATGTTTGTTGTTTCTCATAAATGTTTTTGAAGGTGCATAGTTTAACTACAGTATGTTATTGGACTTTGCCTGTGATTGTTGCTGTGGATGTGGGTCAGACAGTTTAAATGATGACACTGTGCCCAGGTCTGAACACAGAACTGACTCAGCACAATCCCTCGGTGGATAAACATGAGCTGAACTGGATCAGGCTTCATTTGGGACCAGCAAAGGCAGTGACATTGACACATCTCATACAAAAGGCCTGCACACTTTACACATGTATATTATACTTTATTACAGCTAATTGTCTGTATACACAGTATACAAATGAAATCTGATAAACAATATTATCTGTACAAGATACACTACCATCTTTAAGTGGTATATACGTACATATGGTCCCTCAAGTGTAACCAAAGCACTGAGAAGAACAGAACAGAAGAACATATCAACATACTGCTAGTTTGATCATTACTGCAGTGGTCCTTGTTGACAGAAACCTTAAGATATTAGTGATGCAGTCCATGAGTTTGCATTGTTGAATGACAACTGTCAATTTCTCTGGTGCTCAATATTCTGAAGATGTGAACCTGATTTTACTGACTAGGGTGGGATGAGTTAAATCAGCATGTTTGACCCTAAAATGATGATGGCACAGCTTTAGTGCTTTAGAGTCAAATTTCATTTCTATTCGATGAACGCTAATAAAACAGAACTCACTTTTGCTCAAGTCTATATGTCCAGCCACAGACATGTCTAAGTTACCGATAATGTGAGTCCGTAATAAAACTATTTTGTATGGGGTCTTTTTTCTATTGGGAGAGATATGGATTAATATTAAATTCCTGTGAACAGTACTGGTAGACAGGTTTCTTAAGATCTTTAATGTTCTTTCTGCAGATGTAGTTCAGTGTTTCACATTTCACTGAAATGAGACACTCTCCGCGCAGGCCTGGCTCAGGGCGACCAGGTTAAGATTGACGACATCTGTCTGCTCTGCGGCATTATGCAAATACATGTGTCTTTAGTCTGTTACAGCCCAGTCTTTACTTTGTCTGTGCAGGTGGAGGTAGACCGCAAGTCAAACCTGGTTTGACACTGTTGAGGCAGATGCTGCTGCCTCCAGAGTCTGTGCAGCAGAAGATGGATACACACATCTGTGAGTTTCCTGCTCATGAGCATGAGTTCATTTGTGTTTAGTCTAACAGGGCTTCATGTGACACAGGTCCAGTTCCTGAGGCTTCCTCCGCCCAGCGCAGTGCTCTCTGGGTAGGTTTAAGCCGTTGTCAGTGATGCAGCGGACTACGCGTCTCTTAAACCCTCGTCCGCAGGTCTTAGAGCAGGGGGACCATGCCCCCACATCCCACATGGGACAAGGGTCTCCACAGGTTCTCACTGCTGTGGGCCTCTCTGCACTGTGGCAGTCCGCTGCAGGGCGGCCCTGGATGCTCTGACACTGCACCAAGCGTTTCTGCAGACCTGTCCCACATGAGACGGAGCACTTGTCCCAGCTCCCTGACACCCAGTGACTCATGGGTGTCTTATCCAAGACATGCTTTTTGGCCTCAACTTTGTTATTGTCCAGGACGCTATTGTGCAATGTGAGGCTCTTCTCCTCTTTGCGTAGCGTCTTCTCCTCTTTGCTCTCCTTGGAGATGTAGTAGGAGTACCTCACTCGGGGCGGGGTCATCTTGCCCACAGAGAGCACCTCCACAGTGATGGACTCCTGCAGAGGTCTGATGGCCTGAAGTACCTCCACTGAGGTGGAGGTTCCACTGTAGCGCAGCAGACTGCCCTTCACCAGCAGGTCCCGCTCCACAGCTGACACCACATAGTTCCCATTTAGCAGGTACTGCCCCTGGCGGTTCTTCACTGCCAGGTAGTTCTCATCACTGATCATGCCTCTGTATCCACGCTGACGCACATCGATGTTGGCAGCTCCCACAGGCAGCATGACCACAAAGTTGTAGCCGTGACTAAAAGGAATGACAAGCAGGACATCAGCTGTCTCACAAACACAGCAGAGCATGACATGAGATGTTTCTAGCTCAAATAACGTTGACTTACACAGGTTTAGTGAACATTCCTGAGACCTTCTTGCAGCCCTGGTTGTCCCCTCCACACACTCCGCATTTGTCAAACTTCTTGGTAGAGTCCAGTCTCGTGTCACAGCCTGCCTTGATGCACCTCCCCTGGACGCACACAGCTGTGGTGTCTGGGGAGCAGGGGGTCCCATCCACCACCTGCAATGAACAAGTCAAAGATCACACTGAAACTAATGATGGCTATTTTTCCTGCACTTTCTGTACATTCATTGACTCTGTTTTCTTGGTCTGAACCTGTGGCCATACCCCTACGGCCCTGCTGCTTGTATTCTCTGCATAAGAGGTTAGTGACAAGCCCCAGGTGTGATGTGATGTGGTGCCGGCATGTTCTCCTCATGCCACTCCATCTGTCCTGCCTCCACTGCCACCAACACGTCGCCGCTCACTGTGTACATCACTTATTGCTTTGTGGATAACAGTGAGCTATTTTGACCACTACTTGAAATTCTCTCATTGGACCGTTCCTGTGATGAGGTGTTTGGTGACAACGTTTTCACTTCGAGTTAGTTGGTACAACAGTTTCTACCCTTTTTCAGTTCAATGCTGCATATGAGCCGTAGGTGTGCTCCGCCTCACCGTTTAATAGAAGCTGACAATGCTATTTATGCAACAGCTTTCAATTAACAGAACAAACCGACCACCAATACGCCACTTCCATCAAAAACAGAGCACTATATGCAGGCTGGGCTTGAACTTGGATTACTTTGCCAAGAACATGTTCAACTTGAAAATGAAGTAGTTGATGTTGCACAGTTGCAACATCAGCTTTTGTTGGCTGCAGTTAGCAAACATGATCACATAATACAAGCATTTTTTTAGACTGGAAGAGGAAAAAACACATGTATGAACGTTCATGAATGAAATGGGTTGATGCTTTTCCACAGTATTCACACAGGGCAATAGTTAGATGTGGCTTAATAAGAATAATAAGAATCTTCCCTCAACTCACTGATTCTGCATCTCTTACAACACCACTCATTACATTCATGGGGATATATGTGTAATAATTGTTGACAGCTGATACTGAAATGGCTGTGTACCTTTGGAGCCAGCACGTAGAAGTATCCAGTCCCATTTGCGCGGCAGATGAGCTTACATTTGTCCTTGGGAGAGACGCCAGAGTATTTGGGAACCCACACCACGGAGGAGCCCAGTCTGTTAGTGTTCAGATTTAATCCATTGAACGCTTCACACTGCTCCTCGCGGAAAGTCTTGCCTGCAGAGAGAAAAAAAAAAAAAAAAAGAGTCAGCTGAAGTTGAATCCTTCTGCTTTATGATATTCCACATACGAACGTGAGTTATCATGACTTTGTTCTAACCTGAATCGGGACAAGGGCTGAGGTTGCAGGAGCGATATTTGATCCGCAGTCCGTAGCAGTATTTTCCTCCATTTTCAGGGACGGGGTTGTTGCACTCTCTTTTAGCCAGTTGCACACCACCGCCGCAGCTTCTGGAACAGTCCCCGAAAGGACCCCACTTTCCCCACTGTCCATCCACCTGCGCAAAAAAAAAAAAAAATACAGCTATGGGTCTTGATTCTTTGTCACAGTTTTTGAAATGTTGCCTAAGCATTTATTGTGGTAAAATCTTAAATTGTGTTTGCATGTTCACCCCGTGGATTTCCTCAAAGCTCTCCATTTCTCTCATCAACCCTTATCATGCACGTGGCTAAATCTTCCCTTTAATTAGTCCTGACCAATCCAAGCTCAAGACCTGGAAATTGGTCCCCATAGTGCTGCTCTTGAAAGTCTTCGCCACACTCAAGGCGGGTGAAGAATTAATTTACCACAGAAAGCAATGATAGGATATTGACTGACCCAAGAACATTTTTGTTGTTGTTACTCTTCGTACATCATAGGTAAAGGTGGAGGTCTCATCCAGTAAAATGACTTTGGAGTCTTGAGTGTAACCATGCTGCATCCCAGTAAATGAGCACCACCACCCAACTCACCTTTATGTGCATGGTGTTGTTCTTTTCGATGCAGGCTCCTCTGTCGCAGATCTTCCCAGTGCCACAGCTGGTGCCGTCTGCCCAGGGGAAGTGCCTGGTTTGGCACACCAGCTGCCCCCTGGCCTTCCCAGTGCACCACAGTTTAGAGCAGGGGTGCATGTACGGGCATGGTTTTGAGCCCGGCCCAAAGGCCAGCTCACACTGGCGGTGCAGGCTGTAGGTCGCCCCTGGGAGGTGGTCAGGGAGAGATAACTGTCTTTGAGGCTGGTCCAATAGACAGTCACCTAAAGAAATGTAATACGCAGATCAAGTTTGAGTGTAACCATAGCATCAAAAAGAAAACCAATACACGGAATCAGTACAAGACGAAGCTATGCAAAAGATTTATACATTTCCAAAGACGTTGAGCAATAAGCCAAGGTACAAATTGTTTTTGGATGTGGATATGGAACATCATCTGGATTCGGAAAGGATTTTCTACCACGGTGAGAGCCAAATTTGTCTATTAGTGCGTAACTCTTGGGAAAGTCTGCAGACACTCAGTTAGTTGAGATATTCCCACTGACCCAAAGGTTGTATGGGTAAGACATTCACCTTAACACGACGGATATGTTACTGTATGTAAGACTTTCCTAACTACTGGACACACATCATTCCAGCACGCAGTACAAAGACCTCAGCTTGTGTCCACACCATACCTCAGCTCAGTCCCTCGAGAATTCAGTCTCTGAGCTTTAACTACGGGTTAGCACTGGGATTCCGGTAGTGAGTGAGAACACTTTAATGTTTATTGTGCTGGTTTAATATAGAGTTAATCTACATTGCTTTGTTGCCATACCTCTCACTTTTATAGCTCTGTAAAAAGTGCACCCACTTTTCTTTACTGGCTGAACTGTCAGAATCGTACGTATATTTAACTCCCACCCTGATAATTATTGCCAATCTTGCTGCATGTTGCTTGTCTTAAATCCTCTTGTGGTACAGTTTATTGTGGACTTACATTTATAAGTGTTGTGTCACTTAAGCATTCCCCCAGCATTTCATTTTACAGACACTTGTTGTACTGGCACTGTCCTCAGTTCACCTCCTCCTTTATACTGGTGACTTCACCATTCAAACTGTGTTTGTGCTTTGTATTTGTTTACATTATTGTCCCGTGTGGAATTTGTACTCAACATACTGTTAATGTTTTGGTTAAATGGGGAAAACCAGAGCATCGGGATAAAACACACCCAGACGCTGGGAGAGTGTGCAAACACCAAAAAGCGGTGGCGCGACTGTAAAGTTGTGTCTTACAGACCATATATTGTAAAAAGATGAATACAATCTGACACAGCAGCCACCTGGTAATGTTTAGATGAAATAAACGACCGGTAAATTTAGCCACGAACGTCTGCAGCAACTAGGTCGGCGATAAATTGTCGTGTTTTGATTCTAGTCCACTTAGCGATGGTGCAAGAAGTTTAAACACAGACGCACTTGGCATAGAATGGACAGGAGATTAAAGCCACATGATTTATACTGGCACACTTAAGTGAGTGGAGAGAGTAGAAGTGGTCTATGGAGGATGTTGTAGGGATGTTTTTTTCATTGAGTGGCAGCTTGGGTTAAAGGTGAGCCCCCACTTTCCCCTTCTTTAGAAAGTCTGGTAGATACACATACATCTTTTTAATGAAGCTGTAAAGAATTTATCTGCTGCCGTGCTTCCTTTGGTATCTCCAAATGGACTTTCCACTGTTCCTCTTTCAAGTAATTTAAATCATGTTAGAAGTGCCTTTGAAGTCAACTTTTCCATTCCACTGTTTCGTTTTGGGTGGGATTTGTGCGGCTATGGACATTTTTATAAAGAGGCAACAGGATCATGAACGCCGAGACACGCCCTGGCGAATTTATTGTCTGGGTCCCCAAGCAGACATGGCCAAAACAGAGCCCTTCAAAAGGATGACACAACATAAACAGTTACCAGATTATTTACACCCAAGAGGATACTGGAGCCCTGTGAGGTCAAAGGGTGCATTTACCATGGGTCTGTCTAAGGGACGGGTGTGAACAGTTTCTGTCCAGGGTGGGACGGATCCTTCAAAGACGAGAGTTTACGGACGCTCAATACTGACTTTTTGCTTTGTTTGAGCAAATATATACCTGCTCTAACTATTAGCAAATGTGTTTATGTTTACGATTTGATGTCACTTTTATCATTATTATACTTTGTGTCGTCATCATTTGTTCATGTCTGTATGGAAGTCAATTGGCTCAATACAAATATAGAAATGCATCACGATGAGCTTTCCTTGTATCTGATCATTGAAGAATAACATCACTATTATCGACACTGGCTGGGCCTCACACTTGTAGGT
The DNA here is from genome assembly GCF_951799975.1 of Gobius niger. Taxonomy (NCBI): domain Eukaryota; kingdom Metazoa; phylum Chordata; class Actinopteri; order Gobiiformes; family Gobiidae; genus Gobius; species Gobius niger. The sequence goes on from NC_136852.1 coordinate 22,848,108, forward strand.
GCTGTCTGATCGCAAGCAGCTGAGAGCATGAGGCCTGCAATGAATTATGGGCCATGATGAACGGGAAGTGTTTACTGACCGTGACCTCTGTCCAGGAACTCGGTGATGATGGCAGCGCTGCACACAGACCAGGGCCGGCTCCTGTCTATCTGAATCAGCGTGGGTGACATCATGTGGTTGTCCTTTAGTTTGCCAAACACCTCCTCACAGGCTTTTACATTGTCGTGGGGCATGTTGAAGACATGGCCTGAAATAAAGAGGATCCAGTGAGACTGGTGATGCTTAATGGTTTTGGATCATGCAGTGCCGTCCTATAATTGAAGGGGCTTCTGCATTTCCAAGGTCTGGAATGATTTAAATGAGAGCAAATTCCAATTCCTGTCTCAGCTGTTTTCGTTGGAGTTTGACCTGGTGGATGTCCTGTGTTTTGTTATGAGTCAGGTCAGAATTAGTCCTGGATATATCTTGCTTCACTAGAGATTTAAACCTGGTTTGTTCTTTAGGTTTTGCTTTGTTTGCTTTTGACTTTGATTTGACCATGACAGTCAATTTCGGGAGAATCATGGCCCCAAAGGCTGACCCTATTGTACAGGTTGTTAGTGGAACCTTTGTGCTAAACTCTCAACCATCATCTCTTGAGTGAGCCCTTAGTTATGTAACTACTATGCAATGATTGAATAGGGATGAAAAAGATCAACATTTGTGTGGAATGATCTAAAAGCCTTCATAGAATTGGCAATTTACAGATATATTTTTCTAAACCACACCTAAAGGGAATTTGGCGGAAACCATGTCACTTTCTTCTTCTATGTGGAGGAGAGGCAAACACAGTCTGCGGTTTTCCTCCAGCACAATCATAAGACAGGATATTTGTAAAGAGGAAATTGTGCAATTTGTTAATGTATACGAGTAAAGTAATGCCTCTCAAGGGGCTTCAATAGTTACTTATAGATTGGATCGTAGATATAAACCAGCCGACCACACATACTTGTACATTTGTAGACATTGTTTTTGACTGCCAATCACTCTAATTGTAGAAATCTGGTCTGTTTAAAGGTAAAGCTGGCTGCCTGAGTCTCTTGTTTCAATCAACACCAGACTCATGGGAAATGCTGAAAATGCAATACTTATCCTGTGTCTCTGTTTACCTTGGCCTGCTTAGTCTCTAATAGGAGTCATAGACAGTGTTTCTTGATAAGAGTACATATTTGTTATTTGAATTACGTCATGAGACTGAAGTCCCTGTGGCTGCGTATGTTTCAGTGTCTGCAGCAAACTCAAGGAAGACATTATACTTAACTTCCTAAACTTAGTGGCCACATGTTACTTAGACTTTGTTTACCTTGGTGTTTTTTATAGGTCTGTAGCTTAACAGGTGGATATAGTCACAGAATGAGATTTATAACCACATTTTGATGCTACACTGTCTGGTTATGTGAGTTCTTTGTGAGCCTTTAGACTGAAGTGTAACCTCAGTCTCTGCTTTATCGCACCATTGAGAAACTCAAGCCCATTTTCATACCCAGCTCATGTGCAGTAGTGAAAGCTGAAGGCAGTCCGTCGTCTTCGATGACAGAGCAGCTCCTCTTTGGGTCACACATGGTACCCACATCTGCCATCCCCAGAGTATCACAGGTAGTGGAGCCGCACAGGTCCTAAAATATACAGTATTACACATTACGTTTATTTGCAATCAGATTTTCATTTTTTCTCATGTCTGCATGAAAGTGGTTGGTCTGTAATGCCTGTAAGCCATCTTTTTAAAGATGAAAGCAGCAATGTCAACCACAAACTCTCTGTGTGGTTTGGGCCATTGGTGAGAAAGTCAAATGACACTTCCTTGTATCATATCATTTGAGATGAAAAACAAAAAAAAACTAAAATGGGTAATGACAGCTGGGATTGTCTCACTGTAAATGTGTCTACAAAGTGTCTTATAATGCCATTATTCATATTTTACTGCCATTATTTTTATTATAATAATTTTAAAGAAATTCAGTCAAGCAAAATGGCAAATGTGTAAGAATGCCAACCATGTCAACTCTGTAACCTATTGCTCGACTTTTCCATGCAGCTGTGCACATTGTGCTCCAAGCAGGACTGCCCGGAGTTTCCTATACGTGTAATTCCTAAGTGTAAATAAATATGAGTCTTTCCAGGCCCTGGGGTCACCATGCACTGGCTGTGCACTGCTGCGGGAGAGGGGGACATCAGGTGATGAACGTGCAGGACACGACTCTGCAGGAGTCCACACACTTGGGGTCATTACAAAAGTAGGCTACATCTGTGCCCTACCTGCTTGGTGAACAGTATAGCAGTGTCCCAGTACTCTGGGTGCTTGTCGCTGTGCTTGTTGAGCTTTTTCTGCCAGGAACAGAAATTGCGCAGAGTAAGGGCCGCATTGCTGGAGACCTTGGGCCCCTTGTCAGTGTCACCCAGGACCGTGAAGCCCACCACCACCAAGTTGATTGAGTTCAAAATGCTTGAGTGTTTATATAGACGGGCCGCCACAGACATCAGTGTCAGGACGTAGTGCTTAAGGTCGTCTCCATGGAATGTGGCCATAGATTCATCCGCCACGACAAGCACCTCCACGTATCGTGGGACTGATGCAAAGCGCTTATTCCGCCCCATTCTGTTCAGTACGCGCTCGCTGACCTCTTCCAGGTCCCGCAAGTTTTTGTATCGATCTAGGGACACGTTCAGGTGGGCGTGAGGCGGAACCCCGCACCTGCTAGGGTTTCCTCCTGGGAGCGTAGCACGTGCGCGTCGCTGGATGATGTGCGTGCCGAATCCTGCCTCAGGACCTGGAGCAGTGCCACGACTGATAAAATACTCCATGCCCCCCACAGAGAAGCTCCCGCGCAGCCCCCCGCAGAGGCTCAGTGCAGCAAAAGAATCCACATCTGTATTTACGCGTCCCGCGTAAAAGCAATGCGCAACCTCTGCGCCACTCTCAAGGGTCACAAAGCTGGAGTCCGGCTCCAAATCCAGGTAAAAGTCTTCATTAAAAGCGCTCAGCCTCAGAAGCACCTGCTGCGCACTCACGCGCCGCAGATGCTCAAACTTCAGAGGATCCACGCGCACAGGTGTGCATGTGTCCTGTTCCACGCACTGCGTAATTCCGGTGTAGAGCAACAGCAAAGCGGTGAGCAAAAGAGCCATCTCCCTGCACTCCGAATGTCCTCAAGCCAAGGGTCCCATCATGCTCCTCCCGAACAGGACTCAAACGGGTCTTTTCTTCTCTGGTCGTGTGACGGTCTGTATTCAGACCACAATCTCTTGCAGCTCTCCAAACATCATTGTAGCTCCAGACTCTGTGACAAAGCATCTCCCCTCCCATTGCACAGCCCTCTAACGCGCTCAACCCACAGACCTGCACTTCACCCGCTGGACGCAGAGCACGTGACCACAACAGTGCGCTCTCGGAGAAGTTCTCAATTGTAGGCTACTGAGGGCACCCACCGTATTTTCAGAGCATAACAGAGTCAAGCCAGGTTTTACACGGGGACAGATTCATTCAAGATTTTATCAAAATCCATTCCGTGTGTGTTTTATTACCCGTCTCAGTAACACAGTTCCATCTAACTGGGCACTGTTGGTTTGTCCTGTTGTATAGAACTAATTTATGTATTTATTTATTTATTTATTTATTTAACCAGGATAGTAATGGGACAAGGCATGTGCCTCAATAGGCCTGTGCAAAATGATTTGACATTTTAAAAAAGCAATCAGTTGTAATTAGTTGCAATTTGATCATGTTTAGTTCAGATTTCAGACTAAATGTAGCTGCAAGAGATGTGCATTCTGCTATCACAATCCTACATATCTAAAACACTTTCCTGAAATGGATAAAATACAATTTAACAGTCATGAATGTGTCTCCTAGGTAGTCTGGTGATATGAGCGCAGGCTATGGGCGCCCCCTTTTGCTTACAAGACTCAATGCAAACACAATGTCTTTTTGTGACTACACTTTATAATTTAACTTTTGGTGACCCCTGGTGGGCGCAGCTAGAAAGAGCAGCCTCGTTGTTCCTTCTCTGCAAAGTGGTTATAATTTTTAAGTGATTCGCGGGGCTGTGTTTTGGAAAAGGAGTCAACAAATAAATTAGAAAAATGCACAGGGGCTAAACCATGAGTGCAATGCATAAGCACAGGGCGGTTGGATTCCCTCCCCATGACCCTATAAAGCTATTCTGTTATGAGACTTATTACGTGCCAATCTCTTTCGCACGATTCTGTATATTTTCCATGTGCTTAAACAAAAAAAAGTTGTTCTTTTTGTTGTGTTTTAAATGGTGAAGCTTTGACGATCACTCTCACGTGGTGGCTGGTGTAACTGTGTGGTTTATAGGATCCAACCGGGTGCGCTTTTTGCAGTCATCCCAAAAGAATGAACATAATGGCCTATAGCCTAATTGCAGTGAGGCTTCTTGACATGTATCTCTTTTCAGTTAAACTTGATGGAGCTGACGCATTATCTTATTGCTCTTTTGTTCACAGAGGTGGCCTTTCTCATGCAGTTTTTTTTTTACAGACTCTATGGGGGTGCTGCCGTTCCCCCAGACCCTCCTTCGCGTCAGAAATAACTGGACTTCCAGCTATGTGTATACTATAGTAATGGGTTGCGCGTCCTGGCGCTGGGTTAAGAATAGGAGCGCGGTCGTTAAGGGGGGAGTGGCGGCTGGTTCTCATGAAGCACGAGTGGGAGGAGAATTTCCAGCAACGGAGGATATCAAAAATAAACCCCCTCGTGTCCAGGGAAGAGCAGAAAGTATAAATAGGCCTGATGCGTCCAGACTGCAGCGGTGAGAGGTGCAACAGGACGCAGACTGGAGAGGATTAGACACAGTTTGCCCAAGACTGGACCGTATACCTGCTAAGATCAGGACACTTGAACTTTATTTAAGACTGAATGCAGCTGAGAAACAAAATCACTGTCTATATTGCCTAAAAAAAAAAGATGTATTCCGCCGTGCGCCTGCTCTTCATTTGCTGTCTGTGTGTAACCAACGCAATTCACTTTGAGTCTGAGGATGTTGTACCTCATCGGATCAACCCCAGACTCAGCAGCCGCTTCTGGAAACGTAGTGAGGAGCAGCCCAGGTTCGTACTCAGTGCGTTTGGCGAGGACCTTACTCTGAACCTCACCCCAGACACCAGCTTCCTCTCGCCCTACTTCAGCATTCAACGGCTTAGATCGGGCCACCGTGACTTGGACAGCACCATCAACCGGACAGAGGAGAGCGAGGGCCACCTGAGGAGCTGCTTCTACTCTGGGAACGTGGACCGCGACCAGAGCTCAGTGGTTGCTGTCAGCTTGTGCTCGGGCATCTACGGCTCCTTCATTACGCACGGGAAGGAGTACTTCATCGAGCCGAAGCAGCGAAACAGCATCCACTCCACGGAGCAAAGCCATGTCATCAAGAGGAGAGCGCTCGCCCCCAACTCTGGTGTGGCGGCCGTGCGCTTTGACCGCTCCATGGTGGAGACGGAGGAGAGGAGGCGAGCTGAGGAAACTTTGACGCACAGGAGCAGTGACGCACACAGCGGCCAGATGCGCAGGAGGCGCTTTGTTTCCGCGCCTCGTTTTATTGAGACCCTGGTCGTGGCAGACGCGAGCATGGCCCATTTCTATGGAGATGAAATAAAGGTCAGGCAATTCCTTCCTTCCAACAAATAACCCTAATGAATGAGAAAAAGAAAACAGGAAAATAGCCATATGGCACATAACTACACATGTGTGCCTTGTAAAATATTATATATTTTAATTTGAAATAGCTTTGATATTCTGTGCAGTAGTTTTCATTTCAACTCTGAGCTCATGAAACCCCTGTTGAAAAATAATATTCTTTATTGATCAACATAAATACACAGTGAAATGCTTTCAAAAATGAATAAGTATAGTATTTTTGTCACTCCACCTCATGTGTACAGTCAGGAGGAATGTTACTGAATCTGTCCTGGTTCATAAAACATGTTTTGGCAATAAAAATGAACCAGAGGGCTCCATGTTTTCCACAGGCGGAGAGAGAGAACGAGGTCAGGCAATAGAAATGTAAGCAATGCTCGAGCACATTCCACTGGAGTTGGTCACAGTTTGGCACTGACTGCTCAGCATCATCCACTCAGCCCAGATAAAGGCTCAGGATCAAAGGGGATTTACATATAACAAATCCATAAACGTTTAAATTGTCTCGTGCTTTGCTTTTGGCTTAAGACTGTCTACAGTTTATGTCTAGATGAAACCAGCAGGTATACCGAAAACAGCTTATTAAAAGGAATGTACACATCCAAATGGTATAATGCAATGTCTTAAGCCATTCATTTGGAAAGGCTTTGCGCAATATTGCAGACTAATCTCAAAGTGGAATCTTAAAGCAAATCAAGCATTTCATACTACAGGATTATTTTTGCTATATTTTTTTTTACTACATGCCATTGTTTACTGACAGATTGTTACACGAACGTGTTGTCTGGATGTTTTTAAGAATCCAGTGATTATGGACACGATAGCGTGTCTCCTTAATGCCATGAAAAGAGCACTCTAATGGCCACATTTTTAAACTTTCAACTTGCAAAAATATAAATAATCATTGGCCCAAATGTCATTTCCTTTTTACCAATCATTTGCAACTCTTAACACTATCCAATGTGCCCCCCACAGCACTACATCCTGACACTGATGTCCATGGCGGCCCAGCTGTACAAGCACCCCAGTATAAAGAACCAGGTGAACATGGTGGTGGTGAAGATGCTGGTGGTGGAGGATGAGGAGGTGGGGCCAGCCGTGTCCAGCAACGGGGGCATGACTCTGAGGAACTTCTGCTCCTGGCAACAGCTCTTCAACACCCCCAGTCAGAGGCACCCCGAGCACTACGATACTGCCATGCTGTTCACCAGAGAGGTGCGTAAATCCATCAAAGGATCCTTTAGAAAGACATGGCTCATTCTCAACTCAATGTCATGGCATGTGGCCACTGGCCATGGCAAAAAAACATCCCTCATTCACCAACTTAGAACCAAACAGATGATGAAGTTCTATCCATAAATAGATATTTACATGTTTGAAATGTCCTGCTTCAGTATTTCAAATAAAGATAGAGAGACACTAAATTTAAAACAAAATTCAAGGCAAAAAGGTAGATCAACTAATAACAAGAATCGTCTCCTTCATCTTCTTCTTCATCTTCTTCTTCTTCCTCTTCATCTTCTTTCTCTTCTTCCTCTTTATCTTCATCTTCTTTCTCTTCTTCTTCTTCTTCTTCTTCTTCTTCTTCTTCATCTTCTTGTTCATCTTCTTCCTCTTCATCTTCTTTCCCTTCTTCCTCTTCTTCTTCATCTTCTTTCTCTTCTTCTCCCTCTTCTTTCCCATCTTCCTCTTCCTCTTCTTCTTCTTCTTCTTCATCTTCTTTCACTTCTTCCTCTTCATCTTCTTCCTCTTCTTCATCATCTTCTTCATCCTCTTCATCATCCTCTTCTTCTTCTTCTTCTTCATCATCATCATCATCTTCATCTTCTTCTTCTTCTTCTTCTTCTTCTTCTTCTTCTTCTTCTTATTATTATTATTATTATTTTTTTTTTTTTTAATTATTATAATAATAATATTATTATTATTATTATTATTATTATTATTATTATTATTATTATTATTATTAATTATTATTATTAGTATTAGTATTAGTATTAGTATTAGTATTAGTATTATTACTGGAGCTTGTATTCTAACTCTCCTATTGAAAGCTCTGCCCTTTTAAACCATAGTCATGTAAATGGTTTTGGCAGCGCAGCGTTTACAGTGTGTTTTTAGAATGGACGGCGCTGGCTGCCAGAATGTGGTGGTGTATCATGTTGTCCATTCACACAGCCGGTGTGACTCATGAAGCCTATGCTCTCAGCTGTGGAGTCCACTGTGGCTTTGGGAGGCAGCAGGCTCGACCACAAAACCATTACATCAAACTCAATGGACATTAGAGCAGGTGCTTTTAACTTGCTTTTTTGGGATTATCTGAAAATAGTATGCTGTAATTTTAAAATTTCTTCTACATTCATTTACAGGAACTGTACATAATGTGAGAGCTGAGATTGAACAAAAACCAGGTGAATGATAAAGGATGTAGCGTGCACTCTCCGTTAGAGCAAAACATCTAATTTTGTACAGTGATTTACATGTTGTTTCGGTCAGACGCTCTTCCGGACACTATTCTCAGCAGTGGTTCCGGTTTAGAATTGGACAATCCTCCTATGTAGCTAACAACATGCATAACAGTGCAGCTGAGTGCTTATAATGGCCACAATAGAAATAAAGTTAGGAAGTTTAATTGGCATGCATTGGTTTGAAAAATGCAGTATAGTACCACAAATCAAGGTTGCCTTGTGCTGCATAATGAGGACACAAGTACAAGGTTGTGGACGTGTCGACTCATTTGAAAGCTGTTGCCTAATAGAGGCCTGCAGTAGTGCTGATCAGGACTTGATTCGGTACAAGTGCAGGGGGTTCAGATAACAGATATTTAAATCAGAGAGAGTCCTTTTAGATGCACTGTATACTGGTTTTAGCTTTAGAATCTGGCAAGCCGAAAGTGTGGGGGTTATTTTTGAGCGGATCAGTGAAAGAGCCAAAATTATAGTGTTATTTTTATGTTGTGAATAAATCAGGTTGATCGGGTTTATCTAAATTTGATCAGGTTTACCTCATATTTAGATAGGTAAGGTTTATGAAATAGCAAACACAAAATGCACACCTACATTTAAGGTCAGAATCTGAGCTCTGAACACAATCTTTTCCAATGGGTCTGTACTTGTTGACAAGGTGTTAGCATATAATACTAAATTAGCACTCCATATTATTACATTTTATTGCTGAGTGCCCAAGTCACAGCTGTAGTGACGACAACTTTGGCATTTATCCCTCTTCACCGTTACTCAGGAAGGCGGGTTGGCCCGTCTGGGGAAATGATTAATTGACCATATGACTGTCCTGTCTCAAGTTTGTTGTAGCACAGCCTTCAATCAGGAAGCCATTATTCACCAAATTTTCCTCCGTGTGTTTGTTTTTCCATTTCCGCGGAGATATGCTTTGAAAACGCAGAGGGCAGACGACTCCTGGCGGACGAGCTAACTTTAGGGCCTCCACAAATCAGGCCTGACATAAGGAAGCCACTCGAAAAGGTCAAGGCTGCTACCACTACTGACTGTTGTGAAATCAAATCTGCCTTACTGTAACATGCACTAAACTGATTGATGGCACATTTTTGTTGTCACTTTGTTATTCGTTGTGTTTGGCTTTCTTCTTTGTCTGCGGAGGCAAATGTTATGGCTTATTAGTTGGGGCATTTAAATCACTCTCAAGCTTGTCTTTGGAGAAAAAAAAAAGTCATCATTTAGTACTAAACCTGGTAAAGGCTTAATCAGGAATTGCATCCAGCATAAACTGATCCCACAATTTAAAGTTTAACTCTGTCTGAAGCAGTTGTCTATTTGTATACGCATCTGTAAGTCTGGCAGCGTACTGTATGATGCCCAACTACATCACCTAAGGGCGACTTGCTACATCAGACTCTTGGGTTTCCTAAAAAGATTAAAGTCAAACACAGATATTACAACATTTTAGTTACTCCAGCCATATCTGTGGCATGTCTGAGACACAGATCTGAGACCAGCTCCTCCGCAGACAGGGTTTAGATAAGGATTTGGTGGATCTTGCCTGAGAGCGGAGGATGCTGTTTAGAACAAGGTGTCCAGACCCACGCTGGGCCGGGCTGGGCTACAGCTGCTGCTCCAGATGGGATTCACATCACTGTGGTTTTCCAGGCTGTGGACATCCGTCTACAGCCCACACCGCCAGGCTTTCTACTCTCAGAACGCGGAAACATTTCAGATGCACCACAATGTTCACTTCACCACAACACAACTCTCTGGAAAACTGTGGATATTTATTTGTTTTGAGTGGAAACAAGGAGCGTGTACTCGTGGAGCAAAATGACAAAACAAACCAAAGAGACTTGATTCATGTAACAGCTGCTCAGAGCTGCCTTTAGACAACTTTATTTATTGTATCTCAAAAGAACTCACCACCTGTTTTTAAGCTTATCAACAATTAAGTCGTTTCTGTAACAGACACAGGCATTGTTTACATACACATGATTTACATTAAATTCGACCGTATAAGGCTGAAAAAGATTCATAAACATAAATGTATTAATCATCTCTCCTGCCTATCTGAGGATGAGTCATGGAAACAGCAGTCTATTAGGAAGCTTTTGTACAGTAACCATATCAGAAAATATAAAGTTGTATACTGACAAAATGTCTTCTTCTATCTTCTGGTTTTGCAGGACATTTGTGGGCACAACAGCTGTGACACTCTGGGTGTGGCTGATATTGGGACGATGTGTGACCCGAAAAGGAGCTGCTCTGTCATTGAAGATAGTGGGCTCCAGGCTGCCTTCACTGCAGCGCATGAACTTGGTACATTTTAACTGACTGTATCTACTATTGTATGCACAGTCTGTACATTAATGTTTATCTTATTTTTTTGTGTGCAGGACATGTGCTGAGCATGCCCCATGATGACTCTAAGACATGTGAGAGGCTCTTTGGGGAATTAGGAGGACATTATCTGATGACTCCTCTGTTTGTGAGCCTCAACAAGACCTCTCCGTGGTCCCCCTGCAGTGCTCTACACATCACCGAGTTCTTTGACAGTGGGCATGGTAAGAGCAACACTGACTTATGTGCATGAATAAAAGCCTTAAGCTCTTTGATTTCCTATTTGGTGAAGTAAAAATAAAAAGCCATTGAATATAGAATGTCAATACATCCGCTGATGCTTTTCATTCCCATTACCCGAGGTGGAAGTGTAGATTAAAATGTTTTTTTTTTTTTAAAGTAATCATTATAAACATTATAATCTTGATACCAAGCCGCTTGCTTTAACTGCATCTCTGCTGACTACATCTCATGCCCTCCTATTCCACACCTTCCCTACGTGGTTGCTATTGTGTTTAAAGATCTATATTTTCATCTGTATTGTGTCCCAGTGAACTTCCTTTCCACTGAGTCATATACTGTGGAGCTTATCTTCCTGTGATTCTCTGTCAAAGCCAAAAGCAACAGCTGGTGTCAGCAAAATATGCTCTCTATCAGTTGGAAAATGTCTCTAAAGAAAACTCATGCAGCTGAAAAAGTTCATTGTGATCTGCACACGTCACTGTCAGCTCCAGACACAGGGCTTATTATTGAATGTAATAAAAGCTTGTTAAAAGAACTATGAGTACAGTCAGTTTTATAGAGGTTGTCAGAAGTTACGAGTTTGTTGGCATATGAAAATGTTTGTAGCGTTTCACTGAATCATTTCTTAATTTTCCCCAGAAAGACACGTATATTTACACTTGTCGTAAAAGTTGAATGTCGGTGGTTTTTCATAGTGAGGTTGGCAATACACAGACTGGTAGTACTCGCTTAACTTAGCTGGTTGAGTCCATATCTTAGCTCAGTCGGGTGACGGAGTCTAAATTTTTTACTTGAATTAATAATTTTAGTAAATGAAACCAAAAAGAATCACAGTTCAGTCAAACATTAACACTATTGTATGTGTGCCTAAAGGAGACTGTTTACTGGACCTACCTGAGAACACAATGGCTTTGCCCCAAGAGCTGCCAGGAGTCAAATACAATCTGGACCAGCAGTGCCAGCAGATATTTGGAGAGGAGTTTTCTCTTTGCCCCAACATGTCCGAAAGCGACTTCTGTAGTCAGCTGTGGTGTCAGGAAGATGGGACGACTCAGTGCACCACCAGGAATGGCAGCCTGCCCTGGGCTGATGGCACCAAGTGCAATGAGAATGGGACATGTTTGAATGGAGTGTGCACACCAACTGAAGAGGTGATGCAACCGGCGGTAAGACTGCTCCTCTTTTTACTTAACACCTTGAAAATGAATTCCATTTTATAGAATGGTAGTGAGGAAGTTAGGGCAGGTAATTCACTTGAAACCGACTCCCAATATGCCGAGTGCATTTGGTGCGGACTTGGGCAAGACATTTTGTACACTGTTTATGAATGTCCATGTGATTTGAAAACGGTAGAGAAGCTCAATAAAATGTTGTACATGCATAAAAGGGGTTTTGCTTCATACGGTTTGTCTTTATGGGTGAGGCTCAGGGTTCCTTTAAACTTGCCTTGATGTCTTCTCCGTGTGGTATGATCCCACATGGATCCAGACATGCTGGCAGTTGGATCACTCTGCACTCCAAACTCATAAAGCCTTTGGAAAGGACACCATAGCAGCTCACAAAACGCCTCCAGTTTGTGTGAGAATGCCCCATCATGGCCGCCTCCACTCTGGGTGACTGACACATGTGGCAGGAATGTGGGCAGAGGCAGACGGCAGGCGCGTGCCGAACTTCAACACACATTTAGCCTGCCTGTAGCAGCAGCACGCCAGCGCACTGAGGCCTGGGTGCCAGAGCAGACTGCGGTTTAGAGTTCACAGCTGAGACGCCCTTAGTTCTCTTCCCTTCCCAGTGCTCTGATGGGGCCTGTATGACTTTTGTGTCTCAGGTGGTGGTGGATGGCGGATGGGGTGCCTGGGGGGCCTGGCAGCAGTGCTCCAGGACATGTGGAGGGGGGGTGGAGTTCTCCTTCAGGGAGTGCACAGACCCTATCCCACAAAACGGAGGCAAGTACTGTGAAGGCCAAAGGGTCCGCTACCAGTCCTGCAACATACAGCCCTGCGAGAACAGCGGAGGTGAGCCCTCGACCTTTACTGTTTGGAAAGAGCTTTGTGATTCTAATTGTGTGATGTTTCTCAGATGGAAAAAGTTTCCGAGAAGAGCAGTGTGAGAAGTACAACAGTCCTAACTATCTCGACTTCAATGGCAATGTCAAACAGTGGATACCCAAATATGCGGGCGTGTCTCCCAGAGACAGGTGTAAGCTGTTCTGTCGGGCCAAAGGGAGCAGCGAGTTTAAGGTGTTCGAATCTAAGGTATGTCAGATTTAACACAATACTCGTAATAATGGCAGAAGATCATGCAAAAGTTTAACAGAAAGGCCTGCAGGTGGTGGATGGGACGCCCTGTGGTCCGGACACCACCTCTGTGTGCGTCCAGGGGCAGTGTGTGAAGGCAGGCTGTGACCAGGTAATAGGCTCCAACAAAAGAGTGGACAAGTGTGGCATCTGTGGAGGAGATGGGCTGTCATGCAGGAAAATCACCGGCTCATACAACAAAGCAATGTAAGTAGGCTCTTTATAAACTGCCACAGACATGAACACAACATTTTACAGTTGCAGTGAATGCCCTTGCTTTTATCTTCCAGATTTGGCTACAATGATATCGTCACTATTCCCATTGGTGCCACCAATATTGACATCAAACAGCGCAGCCACAGAGGCCTGAAGCATGATGGAAACTATCTGGCTGTGAAGAGAGAGAGTGGGGGGTACATCCTGAATGGGAACTTCTCTGTATCCACAGTGGAGCAGGACATCCCTGTGCAGGGGGCTGTGCTCAAGTACAGCGGCTCCTCCACCACTCTGGAGAGGATCCAGAGCTTCAGGCAGCTCAAGGAGACCATCACAGTCCAGTTGCTGGCTACAGGGGGCGACGACAACCCTCCTAAGGTCAAATACTCCTTTTATATCCCGAGAGACGCAACTTTGAACAAATCTAAAGAGAAGAAAGGCTTGTCTGTTCACATGATACACCCCTTTGGCATTCCCGAGTGGGTTCTGGGGGAGTGGTCAGAGTGCTCAAAGAGTTGCGGCTCTGGTTGGTCAAGGAGGAGCGTTGAATGTAGGGACAGTGCAGGTTTCCTCTCAGGCCACTGCGACAAAGAGCTGAAGCCTGCAGATATAAAGCCCTGTGGTGACCTGCCCTGCCCCATGTGGCAGATGGGCCCCTGGTCCTCCTGTTCTCGGACTTGTGGTCAGGGCGAGCGGCGCCGCAGTGTGGTCTGTATAGACTACACTGGGAAAACTGTTGAACCCGACAAGTGTGACCCAAACAAGATCCCAGAGCCAGTGTCGGGAGACTGCTTCAACCTCGAATGCTTATGAACACAACATGCCCCTTTTTGCCCGTACTGCACTTATCAGCTGGTGGTTATCGACTATTGGGCGAAGTATTTTGTTTTTGTTGACATTTGACAACCACTATTGAGTAAAATCTACCTCAAGATGTACTTATATAATGCTATGTAACTCAAAGAAAGTGCTGTGTGTTTTTCCCTGCACCGTAAAGCTCTCAATCTCATATGCAATAATAAACTTGTTTAAACGGGTGCTGTCAAACACAGCACAGTGTAAATATACCTCCCAGTTTCCTCCACAGCACTCTAGCCTGTAAGGCTTCATGGAGTCTTTCACATAACTTATTATAGTTTGGTTAAATTGAAAAGTCTCCGGGAAATAAGCTCTTAGTTTAGGTTTGTTTTGTTCACCACAATCACAATGTGATGCTTCAATGTCATAATTATATGCTAAATAAAGAATAGCTAGGTTGTCCAATAATGGGGGGACTGCAGTATATTCTATTTGTTCTTTATGTTTTATTTATTACATAATAACAGAGACATCCTGTATTTGTGCTTACAATTTTGACTATGGTGTAGTTAGACAGTGTGTAATGTCTCAGGGGTCAGTCCAGACCGGAGGAACCCAAGACAGAGATATTGCTTTTGCCCTTATTTCTCTTTTATGGTGCATCCAGATGAAATCTAGCCGGTTGTAATGCAACAAAACATTTCAAAGCATTGAGTAATAATCCACTGTGTAAAACAGTGTCATTTGTGATTTTACAGATGTTGTATTGGTGCATCAGCAAATGCTCACAGTCGTTTGTATATTTGAGTCTTCAGTTCATAGACATGTTGCTTTATATTAAAAATGGAATGAGAAAGAGCATTAGGCCTATATCCCTTCAGTGAAGGACTCAACTATTGTTAATGTACTGCTTCTTCTTTGAGCTATTTATTTTTTTTAAGTTTTTACTTTGGAGATGTAATTAAACTGGCACATGCTGCTGAGATTTTTCTATATAAAACAAATGTTCAAATAAACACATGTACTTATTTCAGTCTGTCATTGAATGTGATCCTCTTCTGTCTGTCGCTATACCTACTTATACTTAATCAGATGATGCGTAACTTGTCAGCTATACTTTGACTTCAGCTTCATTAAGATTACAGAGAACCCTTAAGGAAAACAGGACATTCTTTCAAGGCAATAACTTTGAGGGAGAGTCAGACTCCATTGCCTGTTTAACAGACTGGAACCTTTTAACAAGTTAAATACGGTCCTCCCACTGTCAAATTACTTTTTACACCATAAATAAGGCCGCTATAAACACACCACAGCATGTGATCTAACGCAATTCAACACTATACTGTAGGCTATTATCCTACGCGTGGCCCACCACAGTGTTATCCTGTTTATTAAAGGCTAGATTCAAGCAACACGAATAAAAGAATTGTCTATTTCCCCCAAAGAGTAAATATAATGATAATAAATCCAGCACTTTCTTTTAATTATAATCCACTATTTTGGGAAACCACAGCTACAGCAAGCCTTGGAGCAGGAGTCTCCATCATTTTAAGGCTTTAAACTGGCTAAGATTAAAGTTTAGAGCGGGACATTGTTTAACCTCTTTATCATAATATGCAAACTTTAACCATAGAGAAATACAACAAACTCTCCAAATTCCATGAAGAAGAAAAAATGACTGTAGTGAAACAATCGGGAATAAGTGAACTTGGTAATTTACACTGACAAAAGGATATTGTTGAGACTTCCTGTTGCTTACAGTAAGCTACAGTACAGCTGGAGACGCGCGTTGCATAGTGGGGATAAGGCGCAGAGACAAGACGGAGCACAAAGAGATGGAAACAGCCTCTCTACGTCGCCTAATGCCCACTTAATGTGATGTGAATTCATGAGAGTTGGTGTTCGGCGGTGGCGTTTGGCGGCTGGAAGGCTGACAAGGGGCCGAGAAGCGCAGGGAAGGCGGCAGGGAGCAGCGCTGTCTCCGACTACCGCTGCTTTGTGTCCGCTCAGCATCCCCAGGCCGCTCCGTCTGTACGGACCCGATTCAAGAAGGTAAATGTCTTATGTGGGCGCTTTAACAGCAGCTAGTAGACTTAAAACGGGCTGTGTTATTGTCACAGGACTGGCAAAGGTAAATGGTTATCCAGAAGAGAGACTCGACTGCTGGCTAACGGTATTAGCTTTGTGCGTCATTTGCTGCGTCAATGTTGCCAAGTTTGTGCGGAAACGTGGGTTCAAAATAAAAGACAGTCATGAAACCGTATATTTTGTTACATTATAGTCTATAATGTGCTGTTTGTTCATAGCGTAACTCGGAACAGCAATAATAAATAGCCTACAGTCTGTGGCTACTTTTAGGCAATGGGCAGGCCAGAGCATTTTCCAAAGGGATTTAACATTTAAATGGCAATCACTGCAGTGATCTGGGCATTTAGGAGGCTACAATTTATGGACTTAAAGAGTTAGTTGCAATTGTGTTGTTTTTTTTAATAGTAAAATAGTGGGCTAAACCCACATGCCTCTAAAGGTAAGTTGGAAACATTTTAGCTCAGCTGATTTAAATATTGAAAATCTGTTTGATTGTGTTGATAACGCATGGCAGTAAGCTTATTCATTCAACACAGTTTGTGAAGTGTCTTGCTCAAGAACACAATGACAATTTGAACCGTTAGAAGCTACAATCAAACTTACAACCTTCCAGTTGATGATGCTCTTCTGTACACTTGAACGGTTCACAAACATCCTACACAGAGAATTTAAAGGCACTATACCTGTTTTGTCCTCCTTTGGTGGACTGTAAACTCAAACATTAGTGGGGAAATCAGTGCATCTAATTATATAGCATTTGGGTCAATTTCATAAACTTTCTAGCATCTAAAGTTGTGAAATGTACCTATAAACACCCTACAAGTATATTGGAAAAGTTATAAATGAGTTTGGACCACAATTAACATTTAATTTTCTTTATTTTCCTATTTCATTGTTTGCGATGATAAAAAGGTATAGGGCCTTTAAAGTTTATAATAGCCCATAGAAGCCATGTGTATCATATACTGTACAGGCCTGGGTGCCAAAACGTTTGCGTGCCACTTTCCATATATGCCTATACATTTTTTGTTATTATGAAAATATGTTTCTGCCATAAGAGCTTGCTGCTTTAAAAGGGCTGTTCCAATTAGCCCTAATGGTGTTGTAGTCTTCCACTGCCCAGGCTAAGCTCAGCATGGCCACAGCCTGGAGCATTTTCCTTCACTGCGCGCAGCAAAGCTGCTCTCCCCTTGCGAGCCCCTTCCCTTCAGCTTTTGTTTGATGGAAAATCTCATGCCTCAGAGAATCCACATGTCTCACAGACAGCTGCTGAGCATCCTGTGGCGCTCTGGCCTCCTTGCAGATCTGGACTCTATCGCGGTGCATCTGCTTTGATTGGCCTTACATAACTTGGAACTGTCCTTGGTTCACTCTATCCACTGCCATGTCTTCACCTCTACCATCTTTGTATTACAACATTATAACCATATAACTGTAGGCAGTCATTGGTAAAGTTTTTCTGGAGCAAAATAAATCACACTCACAGTATTAATGTTTGTGTTTTTGTTTTTGCAGCATGTTACCCATTGCATAAATTAATTTCACAGTTTACTGCAAAACATGCAGCAGCTCTGGAAATATTGATATGGCTCTACATTGTTCATTGTCTTAAAAGACAAAACGTCTGTGGTTAATTCTCAAACACTGACAGACGGAGGAAGTTGAATTGTAAACTTGTTGCTCTCACCAAACCTTCCCCACATGCCAATTCTTCACGTGCATGAAACAAATTAGTATGTTTTACAACTTGCAGACTTCCAAGGTATCTTTGGGGTTTAAAATAAATTGTTTTAGTTTTTTCCCCCCACAAATATTATTTGCTTATAAAACATACTGTATAAAGAGAGGTGGATTTTACTCAATTAGCAAAAAAAAGCCATAGGTACAGGAGTGTCTTGTTCTGGGAGTGTGGTTTCTGATCTTTTCAATTGCTGTAATATTTCACTTATTCTCTGCAGAACTAATTTCTCCTGTACCTTCCGGACCGCAGCATGGGGGCCAAGACCTTCACTCACACCTCAGTCTCCCACAGTCAGGAGATGTTGGACAAGCTCAATGCTTTGCGCAGTGAAGGGCACTTATGTGATGTCACCATTCGGGTTCAGGACAAGCTCTTTCTGGCACACAAGGTGGTGCTGGCCTGCTGCAGCGACTTTTTCCGCTCTAAACTGGTGGGACGATCAGAGGAGGAAGACAAGTTTGTGTTGGACCTTCATCATGTCACAGTGAGTGGCTTTGCTCCCCTCCTGGAATACGCCTACACATCCACTCTCTCCATCAGCACAGAGAACATTATCGATGTACTGGCAGCTGCAAGCTACATGCAGATGTTTGCAGTGGCCAGTACCTGCTCTGAGTTCATGAAGTCCAGCATTCTGTGGGGTCCAAGCAGCACCAATAACAACAGCCACAGTGCCGATAAGCAGCGTGAGTCAGTCCCTGAGAGCGCCTCTTCTCACTGTGCGCTCACTCCGCTGGATGGCAGCGTGTCACCTGTGTCTTCAGACTGCAGTGTCATGGAGAGGAATGTACCAGTGTGCCGTGAATCACGACGTAAACGCAAGACCTTTGTTACAATGGCATCCCCTGAGAGCCCTCTCAAATGCACCACACAAATGATGGCCACATCTCCTCAGATCACAAACCCATCACCCTCGTTCTCAGACAATGCGGCTCAGCCCGTCGAGTCGTCATTGGCTTTCCCATGGACTTTTCCCTTTGGCATTGACCGCAGGTTTCACTCGGACAAATCCAAACTGTCAGAGAGCCCTCGCTGTCTGGAGCAGCAGGCTGCTGGGACATCAGAGGTTGGGAGACGTCTTAGTGACTTTCTGTCATGTGAAAGCTCAAAAACAGTGTCGCCCCCTGTACCTCCGGAGGAAGATGACGTGAGGGTGAAGGTTGAGCGTCTGAGTGATGAGGAGGTGCAGGAGGCATCCTCCCAGCCAGTCAGTGCCTCCCAGAGCTCTCTGAGCGACCAGCAGACCGTCCCTGGCAGTGAGCAGGTCCAAGAGGAGCTCCTGATCAGTCCACAGTCATCCTCCATAGGTGAGAGCTGGTGTTGTGCACCATTCTGTCATAGTATGAAAATAGTGGGCCATGTAGGGCTACAAATGTAAATGCATATTTTATACTTGTGACTGGTTGATGTGCGACTCACCTCAGATTTGTCACATCAATATGGCAGTATCTAAGAATCCATTCTTTTCCCTGAGACAATTTGAGCTGGACCTTGTGCAGATGTGCCTCACCCTGCTTTAGAGACTTTGCAAAGACTGAGATGGAAAGTTTTATTGTTGAGGCCCTCACAGCAGCTTAAAAGCATTCTGTTCCCTGCCATAAATACAAACATGGAAACATCAGTCATTTTTTCCTAAACACATAAAGCAAGCTAAATGGTTTCCTTGAAAATGGACTTAAGTCTAATGAACTGTATTTGTATAACCCCCTTCCAACACAACGGCATTTTGTTGAGACTGTGTTTTTTTCCCCTTCCCACAGGCTCCATGGATGAGGGAGTGTCAGAAGCTCTGCCCTCAATGCAGAGTGGCTCCAATGCTGGAGGACACACTGAAGATGATGAAAGGTGCTGTTTTGTCGTAACTTGCAGCAATGTAATTAAAAAGATATAAACATAAACCACAAAAGTGCGTCACAGCTACATCCCCATTATAAATTCACACGTCATTCAATTGGCAAATTAAATATATTACTTTAAGTACTTGCCTCTCCACCTTAATAACTGAAAATTGATGACGGTTTCACTGACGCAGCTGCGTACAGAAAAGTAGATTATTCCTCAGTGTTGTGTGGCTTCTGTCGTGATGTTTGTTTGGAAAAAATGTAGTAAAGAGCTGTGTGATCTTTGTTTCAGACTGGAGGGTATTCAGTATCCATACCACCTTTATATCAGTCCCTCGGCCAGACCTGGTACTAATGGTCCTGACCGGCCATTTCAGTGTCCTACGTGTGGAGTCCGATTTACTCGAATTCAAAACCTTAAACAGCATATGCTCATACATTCCGGTAAGTAAATCACATCAGCATGTTTACATATTAACATGTAAATACCGTGTTTTAATTGTCTGTAACACGAACAACAGCAGTTGGGATTTTGGGTTAAAAATCTCATTCACAAATATTCCATCAATAATTCTTCTTAGGACACCATGAAACACAGAGAGAATATTCACCATTATAGAGTAAACCAGTATTAAATCTGGAAACAAAAATGGATAAACCTTGTGCTGACTGTAATACATTTTACATATGGAAATGTGATTCCTTGGAAAACGATAAAGCATTGTGTTTAGCATTACTAAAAACATAGATAAATAAAAATCAGTCAATCCATTAATTAAATGCATAGTCCATTTGATATGACGAAGGACTTTCCTGCGCCTTGTGCACAGCTTAGGGATGATTCTAGGAGCATTCATCTGGAAACAGTGCAGCTGTAGTGGCAGTTATGTGTCCCTGGGTCGTAGCACAAACACAAACTGAGATGCAAAATTACAGATAATCATTCTTTCTGTCCTTCCTCCAGGCATTAAACCTTTCCAGTGTGACCGCTGTGGGAAAAAGTTCACACGGGCCTACTCCCTAAAGATGCACCGACTGAAGCACGAAGGTAAACGCTGTTTCCGGTGCCAGATTTGTAGCGCCACATTCACGTCCTTCGGTGAATATAAGCACCACATGAGGGTCTCCCGTCACATAATCCGCAAGCCACGGATTTACGAGTGCAAAACATGCGGCGCCATGTTCACCAACTCTGGCAATTTAATTGTACACCTGAGGAGTCTGAACCATGAAGCTTCCGAACTAGCAAACTACTTCCAGAGCAGGTGAGGAGTCTGTGGGTACTGACCCCATTGTTCACTCAGATCTCACCTGGAAACTAGACTGTTTAAGATTTAATAATAAAAGATATCATTTACAATTTCTTCATTAGAAATTCAGCAGCTTTCTACAGTGGGGAACAGTGTAGATCAGGTAGACTTAAATGAAGGACCTTTGGTTTTTAATAAATTACTATGTAATCTGAAAACCAGTGGTGCAGCCAAAATATTTCTGTGATAATTCCTGCTGCTTTTTGTTATTTTCCTCATCAACGGCTAAACACATTATACACTGTATACGACATAAAAATATCTTGTTTGTTTCTTCCAAGAAATTTCTCTGAACCAATTAGTGGATTGTTTTGCTCGTGAAAGCCAGAACACAGTGTCTTTATGAAGTCAAGTGTGTTTTTCTTTCTCAGACTTTTCCACTTCTTAATCAACTCAAGCCCTCACAGGTCGGAGGACTCAAATGGGCCATTGACTCTTCAAAAGTTTTATAGTAGAAGGTCTCCGCCTGAGATCATAACAGTGTGGAAAATTCTTTGGCAGCCTTCTCCGTCTCTTGGTCCTATCCACAGCCCTCACATAAAGAGACTTGTTAACGACACTGTGCTTTTTTTAGAAATTGCTGATTTGCAGAAGGCTTTGTTGGATCGACTGCTGTCTTATCCACTCGAGAGTCTTCCTCATCTATTTATTATAGAAATGAAGCCTCTGTTCACACTGTTTAAAGACTGCTTGTTGAAACAACCATTTTGAACATCAAAAACATTTCATTTCTTGAACAAATTATCTTGTGCAATGAATAAAGATGCTTATTTTACACATTTTTCAATAACAATGTGCTATGTCTTGACAGTAATGGCAAAGTTACCTTTTTTTTAAATTCTATTACAAAAGCACCATAGTTTCCCCTTTGTGTTGTAGAAATATAAGGTTATGTGTCTCTAGTGTGTGTTCTTTCTTTTTAGCCTCATGCTGCTTCCCCCTGTGTTCGTTTTTGCAGTGATTTCCTCGTGCCCGACTACCTGAGCCAGGTGCAGGAGGAGGAGGAGGTGTTGGGAGTGCAATATGACCTGGAGGAGTCCCACCCTTCAGCCCCCGCCTCGTACCCAGGCCCCTCTGCCCCCGCGCCGTACCCACGCCCTTCCACCCACTCCTCATACACAGGCAGCTCCTGCTCTGGGACTGCCCCATCATCTTCCTCCTCAGTCCAGCTGCCTGTCATTTCACAGGTCTCCTCCTCCACCCACCACTGCGAGAGCTCCACGGGCTTCCTCTCTCCTGAGGGGTCCGCAGACCGCCTGGAAGCCCAAGCCTCCCCCCAGATGGCCGACAGTGACACAGTGGGCATGACGGAGGGGGTCAAGGCCAAGCACAGTTTGGGAGACAGTTCCCCCGAGGCGATGGAGGAGGAACAGCTCGAACAGGCGAAAGAGCTGGCTGAGTGATTCAAGTCTTCTTCATCTGTGCTCATGTCATATGGGAGAACATGGTTGAGAGTAAAAAAAAAAAGAAGGATTGTTTGGATGTCAAAATGAGCATAGGAAAAGTCTGCACAGCTAGTTAGAGCCGCACTACCTGTTGCACATAAAGTGTTGGCCACTACCACACCCTTTTTCTCGCCCTCACAATACCTCCCACACAATGCGACAGTCCCTATGAATTAACAAAAAAAACTGCGGTGGCCAAAGAAATTTACTCTAAATCAATAAACTGATATCCTTTGTATTCTTCCAGCACAACGTGAGGTTTTGTCTAAGTAGTAATAAACACATTGGGGACCTGATTAGTTGTGCAGAGTTTTTTATGTTATTTCAATCTTGCCTTTTTGCATTCTGCGCCCTTTGAGACTATGTGGACGTGCATGTCATATTACATTTTCTGGATCCTGAACACAACATGGCATCACCACAAAAATACCATGAAGTGACATTTCTCCTTCCCCTGATTTGTTGGCATGTACTACTCTCGAGAATAATGTTGCCATCATTTTAAAGAGGTATTTAAAAAGATTGTTCATGCTCATTACCAATTACCCGTACTCCCATATGACATGAAGAATGCAGCAGTTATCTTACCCGTTTTCTTGATTACTTAAATTTCACCCCCGCCCCTATTTTTGGAAAGTGCCTGATGCCTCATTTCACCGTGAAAAGTGTCAGAAGATGTCCACCAGAGACAAACTGAGCTGTAGGAACCTTTGTATTCGTAGTGGTGATGCTTGTCTGTATGGGCTGAGACTGTGGTATTCCTTCAGTGCCATCTCTATAGGCAAATTGTTATATGTCTATATTATCTATTCTGCAATAGCTTGTACTGTAGTTTACTATTGGGATGCTGTGTGTTGTGAAGTATGATTTGTCAGATGTGTGTATGTGCATATCTTTTATCAATAGTGTGTTTCATACTTGCGTAAATGTTTAAAACTTGAAACTATAAGGACAAAGTATTCATGTCTGTGTGCAGTATCTTTCTAACATTAACTTGTCTCCAGCTATTGTTACCGCTGCTTTTGTTTTAATGTTTTTGAAAGATTAGAGGAAAAAAATGACATGTCGATCACACATTGGGCTTTTAATAATAGCTAATGTAGCACTTTTTTCTATGTAATGCTTAAATGCTTACCATTTCATCTTTAAGCTGTGCCCCTCATTTTCAACAGGCCGCACTATAGCATGTGCCATGCTGTCAAAATGATTGTCTGAGTTTATAATGCCCAAATAATTTGTACTTTTCGATATACATTTGTTTTACTTTGACTTAGTTTTCACAAATCATGACTGCTTTGTGTTATGCATCTGCAGTAGTAGCAGTAGCAGATGCTAATAGATATAGGCCATTATATGGCCCTTATTATTTCTTTGCTTAGTGATGCTTTGTATCTGTATTGCTTTTAAAGCAGAGGTGCATATTAGTAGTACTGTGACTCTTCATACAAAATGATAAAAGAACTTATTATTAATACATCACTACACTTGTGATCACTTAGACTCTTGTCAAATGAACTACTACACATTTAGTGCCAATATGGCTGCAGTCATTGTGCCTATGTCGTGAACAGAGGTCTGTTCAGTGAAATTTGTCTTCTCCCTGAAAGTCCTGCTACATGTTTAACTGCAGAATGATAGACACAGGGTTGAATGTAAAGTATTGTAATGAAGTGTCAAACATACACTGACCAGTACAAATCTCTAAGGTGTCACCTTGTGCCAGTCGACATTTTACTTTCCAAACTGGTGTGCCATTTGCCCTGTTACTGGGTAACAATCAAGCTTTTATCTGAAGGACCAAATGTTCTCTTGTTGGGGATTTGCCGAGGCAATCAGTTATTGCACATGAAAAAAAAAAGATAATCAAACCCAGTGGTCCACACAATTCAGAAGGGTTCAATGTGTCAACCCTACAACACTGTATGATGTTGTGCATTCAGAGGCAAGCCTTAGTAAACGGACCTGAAACTCGAGTTGCACAGCGTCTACATTTTTAAATATTAACTGTCTATTTTCCATTTGTACGTCATTCTGCTCATCTGTTGTGTATGTTTTAAAACAACTTTTTATAATGAAATGCTGCTGTTTGATGAAACTCAAAAGTGCCCAAAATATTTTTGTGAACCAATGGTGTGCAATAAATGAACAGGTGTTGTTATTGAAGTCGCTATTTGGTCTTTGATATAGTGAATCATGTCTTATAAAAGAAGAATGTACTTTTGTTTTAAATGTGACTGAGGTGAATTTAAAACCCATGTGTAATCTGTGAAACAGTCTCTCAGACTGGTTTGTTTAGTTTCTGTGTTTTTTTTTTGGTTGTTGCATGTTCATATACAAGTTGTTCAGTGGAGAGCATGTCCTCAGTTGCCAATGTCGAAGGCTCTCTTCGTTAAGGAAAATCCTTAAATCCAAATTAAGTGTCAGCATGCTCTGCCTCTTTTCTTTTTTTTCTGTGCAATGTTTAAACTATATTGATCCTGTCTGGGACATGCCTTTTTAATGTACACTCGATGTTGTGTATGTTTTTCCAGTCCATATAAAATATAAGAAGAGAGTAGCCCACTTTAATGACACATACAATCTATATTTTGGTGACTTTTGTACTCTGTTGCTGTTTTATGGCATATTTGGATATTCTTGTAATGTGAATAGTACGGGGGCCATGGTTGTCTTCACTTGTGACTGTCTGCAGTTAATAAAACAATCATAGTATCTAATGCATATTGCTCAAACTGTTGGCCACCTGACTACTACCTGCTATGACACAAATAGAGTCCAGATTGCATTGCAGGCTGCACTTAAAAAGAGCTTCTGTTCGGTGTTGAATGTTTTAACTTCAGATCATGTACATCACAGCTGGCTGTTCAGACTATGAGAGTTTTTGGTGGTTCTTAATCTTTACTAGTGTTCAGGCTTTGCTGTCCTGTTGTTACAGATAAAGACATGTTTTGTAAAAGTATAATATGTAAATAAAAGACAAAGTGGATAATGATTTTTCTAAACTGATTGTTTACGTAAGAATAAACACATCATCAAGTTCTAGCTGTGAGACCCTTGGGCTCCAATCCTTAGTATTCTGCCATCATTCATGTCAAAGGGCAAGTTAAGATTTGTTGGCAACACATTTCATGAGCTGTTATACCTTGCAAAATGACCAACCAACATCTGGGGAAAAAAAGCCTATTCTATTCTATTACTATATATCATCTTCTTTTTGATTGACTGCGGAATTCTTCCGCAGTCAATTATTGGTTTTCATGTTCTTTATTATTATTCCTCTTCCATCTTTTTCCCGATTTTCTAGAGCTTTCAGCACCTTCATGCTTTGTGCAATTTATGCAAGTTATGCATCAAAATGTTCCGCATGTTGAGGAGAAGGGTGCTATTACTTTTGGGACTTCTGCAACTTGCGGTTTTTCCGCAATCAGCCGAAATGTCGGAGATTTTTCCCATTGACTTATAATGGGGCTGCCGCAAATCCATGGTTTTCTGCACTTTTTTCTGCATTTTCTGCAATTTCTCCACTTTGTGCATGTTCAGCTTATGCAACTTGTGGGTTTTGAGAAAAAATTGGCCTTCTGCAGTTTTCCAGTTTTTTTATACGAGAGTTTGAAATGTTTGCATTGGTGTGTATGTGGACCTGTCGCATTGGTGTGTATGGGGTGAATCCAGCCAATGGGGCGACTCCAGGACTTTCAGCCATTTGTGCAGCTTCTGCCAATCAAGCACTGAGGCCATTTCAACAGTTTGACCAGTTTATGGAATATAAAAAGTTTATGCAATATTAACAATTTATGCAAAGTAACCACTTTATGGGATTTAACCAGTTAATGCATTTTAAACCGTTTATGCAACGTAAGAGTTTATGCCATTTAGGATTTATGCATTTTAAAGCGTTTATGCAATTTACATAATTTATGCAAATTATCCCATTCATGCATTTTACCACTTTTTGCAGTTTATACCGTTTATGCAACATGACATTTTATGCATTTTACCAGTTTATGCAAATTTGATTATGCAATTTGAAAAGTTTATGCAATTTCTGCATTCGCTTCCCGCATTTCCGCAGTCAATCGCAATGGCGCAGCCATTGCATTTCTAGTTTATTATTATTATTATATATTATATGGCTCAGTTGCATAATGTCAAGCTCTTACTTGTTCCCTGTAAACTTTTAACACAGCTCCAAAAATGAGTTTGTGGGTGTGCATTTATGGCTTGTTTACATTTGGGGCTTGTCTGTTGGGATGCACTGCCTGGAGGGGATTTTAGACAAACTAGATACAGCCGTTTGCGAGGAGGAGAGTGATAGTGCTACGCTGGGCCCGAGCTGCCAGGAAAAATAAAACACAGCGCATGACTAATACGCATGTCATACACTCCCAATCAACGGAAGGGGTCAGATTCAATGGAATATTCCACAAATCACGTCCTTGCCAGATTCATTAGGCCTTTTGTATTCACTGAAAATAATACACAGGCATTAAAAGTCAGTATTTGAAGAATTGACCCGAGGACCTGGGTAATGTTACTGGCCCTTTTGGCAGCTCAAGCTGCACACACTTCCAGTCCCAACTTTTCCAAGCGTCACAGACAGTGCTGACAGCAGTCTCTAAAGTATGGACTGTGATGACTTGACCACTGGTGCAACTCTGCTATCTGTGAACAATAAGAACATCTAATAGCAGTGATAAAAGTCACCCCATCGTCAACTGGTCAGGACTCAGTTATAAGTGCCTAATTGGGTTTAATATCTTTCCACAATCTATCAGCAATATTTTGGAGGGCATCACCACTCACAAGGAACATCCAGTCCTTGGAGACTCTATGACATGTCCTTCACTGTCAGAGAGTCGGCACTTGTTATTTTAAAAAATCTGCCCTATGATGTTGAATTCATAAGCTTCTGTCTGAAGACTTTAAGCCAAGAGCTCCTTTCGAAGGCTTGTGAAGTTGCAGCAAATAATTAGAAGCAACAACAACAAAACAGTTTGTGTTTGTCTACACTTTTGCTTTCTAGAGTCACTGATGCACCAATACGCATTAAACTCCATTTTCCGTGTAGGCTCTCAGTCGATCCACAGAAGCAAACTTTTCAAAACAAATGATCTGTCAATTCTGTCGCACTGCAAAAACAAGTCATGTCCCTCCAACTCCATCATGTGATTAATTATGCAAGTTGACATGTTTCTTTTCAAAAGCACAATGAAGCAGTCCAATGGGTTACCTAATAAGGTCAGTAATGCATGCCATGGTCATTTTACTGTGTGCAGCCTGCATTTCCTACTTATCTTTCTCCAGCAGGCTTTTGATTTCCATGAAAAGATCAATAATTTGGACAGTAGCTATGTCATTCATCATACAGTCTAAAACAACTGGAGGTTGTGCCACACTTCTGCTGTAGCTAAACAGATTTATAGTTTGTAAAAAAGACTTTTGGAGTTGATCTTCACAGGCTCTGTTTTACTTTTGTCATCTGCAGTAGTTGGCACTTGGCTTCCAATGTTTGAGAGAAACAGTCCCATGTGTGCTTTACACACATAAGAATCTCTGCATCAATAACATTGTGTGAAGTTAGACCCCCATAGTGTCTGATTGGCGTAATGTGTTAGTTCTTGTTTGTGCACGTTCCGTTTATATATATATATATATATATATATATATATATATATATATATATATATATACGATACACACATACATATACAGATCGAGAAACGGAAAACCATCTTAATCTTAGTTTGGCATCCGCACAGTAAAGTGAAGATATTACTGCGCAGATTTTGAACTACTCCTGGTATTATTACGCCTTACAATATAGTTCCCCCTTTTATCCGCTTAGAAAATCCACATTGTTTAATTTTGTGTAATTATACTTTACTTTGTAGTGCTTCCCCTATAACCATATTTAAATAGGGAAAACGTGGAAGAGCTTGGTAGCTTCTATCTTGACATGTTTTGGAGCTATAGTGGAGAGGCAAAATGCCGTCTGCGCTGTGTTTACGTGATTGAAGGCAGGTCCCTTACAATCCCCCCACCCCCCTCGGCCCCACCTCTGAGTGATTCATGCGCAACCACTGTTGATTGACAGGTGCACATTTAATAATAAAAATAATGGAAAAAAATAAGATTCTGCCCTAGCCAAACTTTATAAAAGTGACAAAATCCATGTTGTCGTCACCACAGCTCAGTCACATGTCAGTGTGTTAAAGAGGCAGGAAACGGCTTAAATGAATACAGTTTGTGCTTTTTTTTTTCATTTAGTAGAAACTTAAGCCACATGGCTAATTTGCAACTGTACCGCTTTTGTTTGGCCTGCACTGCACCAGTAACTTTGAAGAAGAAGAACAGCAGCTGTTGGTGATGCCACTTCCCCTTTCCTGGGTAAGGACGGTCGGATTGTGCAAAATAGCTCTGAAGCTCTCGTTCACTAACCACATGGAGATCAAACAGTTGACCCCATGAAAGGTTAAGGATTAGTTGCTAGTGTTAGGACTTAGAGGTTACAGTTTTATTCTTTCGGACACAGCCTTAGAACATATCTCAGTATGTAAAAAACGTGGCCTATTCCTACACTTCCACAAGTCGTAACTAAAAAGAAAATATATTAATTAAAAAATATATCATTAATATCAGTCATTGGGTCCATGATCTCTCTGTACAAGACCAATAATTTTTCATCTATGTAATAGTGTAGGCCTTTAGAATGCTGTGATGTCACCTGCAACCCAGCAATAGAGACAAATTGTCTGTCGTGAATAATTTTCGAACGCAGTCGCTTCATCATTGAAACTCTGAGGGCATTAAATCGAATCCTGCTTGAGATGTATTTCAAGGGGTAGGACTGAGCTGGGTTTGTGGTTACAATTTTGGTAACAATCTTTGTTTTCCTCATTAGGCCTATTAAGATTCTAGTGAGGTGTCTCTGGAATAGGCTTGCTCCGTCAAACTGACTCTTGGTTTTTGGATTTCTATGCACCATTTGTCTTCCTCATCATCAAAGTCATCGGCTATCCTCAGCCATCACTGCTTTTGTTTGGATGAAGTGGAATTTAAAAATGTGCAGCTGTTTGGCAACTTTACCTCTTTATATGTCTCATAATGGCTTCAAGGCTTCATTGTTTTGACAAACGTTGTAAAAATCAACAAAGTGGTTCAGGTGGTGTTGGTAGTTATCTTTTAATGGAAAGGGTTAATCTCACCTCCAACCAATGCTGCAATGATGCAATCCTGCTGGCTGCTGTTGTGTTCTTGGGCAAAGCACTTCACCCAACCCTCTTCTGTGTTTGTGAGTGAATGATGGTGTAGGTTTCTAGAGGCTGCTGGTGCAGACTGGTATCTCAGCTGGTAGTTAGTCCCATGTGCAGCAGCAATTGCTCTGATTCCAAGTCATGATTATTAAAAGTAATACTTTGCAGAAAAAAGAGTGCTGTATTTGAATTCTTCTGCTTTTGAATGTCACCTGATCCTGCTACTGTAACTGCTGTGACATCTTGGTTGACACCATGCTGCGTCTGCTCGTTCACTTGAGCACTATGCAGGAGCATCACTGTTCTCTGCCTGACATCATTGAGCAGAATAACGGCACTAATGTCAGGTATTGGTCCAGCTGGTGAAATTACAGTGTGTTCAGCATCGCTTGGCGTCAGCTTCTCTCAGAGATTACGGTACTTCGGCGTCTGCTGGAAGAATTTAGAGTATTGTGCAAGAGGTGGCTTTGCTGAAGAAGAAGAAGAAGAAGAAGAAGAAGAAGAAGAAGAAGAAGAAGAAGAAGAAGAAGAAGAAGAAGAAGAAGAAGAAGAAGAAGAAGATACAACACTATAGTAGAAGACTGAATAAGCTTTTGTCATGTCTCTGCTGTCTGGACTTAATATTAAAAAAACAATAACTATCTCGAAGAAGTGATGAACTCAATAGTTAACTGCCTTCCTCTGCATTGTAAAACCAGGTACAGTGTATTCAGATCTGCAAATTCACTTACTTCATACAAACATTTACAAGAAGTGATTTTATTGCCTGTTCCTCTCTGCAGTGGATCCCATTAATGCGTTAAGATGAAGTGCATGTGCGTCACTTACCTGAAGAAGACACAGAACACATCATAATTACTGGAGGCAGTTAAACTGACCTCTTTTTTCATTCATTTCCACGTCAGGCTGCATGAAGTCACAGCACACACACTAATGCTTTTTACAGTTTGTGTCATTCCGAGATTTTCCACTAACTCAACATACAGTATCAGTTGATTCCCTTCTTTGTACTGATATAGAACCAATCCTATTCTTTATGTGCTCACTTATCCATCCTGGTGTTTTGTTGGTCACACTTTTGTGTTGTCAGCGGTTATCATTACTGCTCAAAGAGATGTCTTTGAGCAGGTTGTGACCCCATAATGCAGATTTGTATTATGTAATGTAATGTTGGCATTACTAATCCAAAATGGTACTCATTTTGGGGCACAAAATCATGTCTAATGATATTTGATTTAATTGTTTATATTGTTATTTGATAAATTTACTACTGTTTTAAAGGCGCATTGAGTTGCCTTGTGTACGAAATGCACGGTTTAAATAAAGTTGCCTTGTCAAAATAGTAATACATGTAAAGATTTTTGCTTTTTTGAAAATCATAGTATTTTGAAACAATCTTCTTGCGACTCCCCGATCAGTGTCTGAGGGGGTAGAAGAAAAACTTGCATCTGGCTGTTGCAGGATAATGATTTGCTGAGGCCTGTGGGGAAACAACAGAAGTCATATTTATTCACTACAGTACTGCCATTAGTGATGTCAAACCTCTTTGATATAAAGTTGATTTAATTTGAGTTCATACAGTCACTATTGGCTCATTGTCTCTCAGCTCTCATGGCCACTGTTCTCTCGGTAATGAACTCTTAGGTTGGACTCTATAAGAACGGACCTTTGTGCATTCTTAAATTGTTTACCCAATATCTGACTTGAGTGTCTCTTAAAAGTCTGTGTTTTGGAGAGTATGAATCAGAACACGCTGCAAGTTTTGTCCATTTCAGAACTAATCATATGTTTTTGGTCACAGATCAAAACCTGAATGTAATTCATTTATTGTTTGGATGTTTTTTCCAATATCCGAGATCCAAGAAATCCATTTTTGTTGTTGGAGCCAGCAGTGGACAATTTTAGTGCTCATGTTTCAGAAAGCTAAATTAAGTTAAGATAAATGTCAAATATAAATGGACTAAACCCAATAAAGTTTTGATCCAGAGCTGGAAAAATATATACTTTTGAAAAACAACACATTTGCGAGAGTGTGAAGTGGAAACAGGAGTTGCATAAGGTCGTGGAAATAGGCTGGAGGCTAATAAGCAATACAAACTTCGGCACTTTATGGTAGTTTTATATATCCCGACATTATCTTTATGAATTATTAGCTGATGCAGGTCTTGTTCATAGACATAAAAAAAACAAAACACAATATTACAGAAAAAAATGTAGTTTTTAATAAGTTACTACTGCTTAATCACGCCTCCCATTTTCCCAGCAATTGATAAACCTGGAAGTTAATCCATCACTGCTGGTCACCTTTCTCCATATAAAGGTGTATCAAATAGTAGGAACTATAACTCCCCAAAAATAAGCTGTTTGCATTTTTCTGGGATCGCTTCGGCGGTGTCTTCGAAGGGGGCGAAGGGGCAGAAACTGACAACTCACCACTCAGCTATTCCGAATGACTTCCAGGAATGTGTTATTCCTCTAGCAAAAAAAAAAAAAACTGGGATGAAGAACCTCTCTTGCTTTGGCCCTTTCTCAAGATCACATTTGTAATCGATTGTTTTCCTGCCGTCGCTAAGGAGACTATCTTTTTGTGATGGTGATTTTGACGTCAAACGAAGGGCTTGAATCTCCCTCTATAATCTCAGCAGACGTCTTCAAGGTGCTGTCTGGTGGAGCTTATCCTGCCGTTGGCCTCTTTTCTCGCTTCTTGGCATGGTTGTTTCATTCATTTTGTGCGACGTGTTTACATGCTGCTGGAGCGTTGAGTGATTCCACCTGGTTACAAGTGCGATGCCCTGCCAACGGGACGGCCTCTTTCTCCAGACAGATTTGTGACACTAGGCACGTGCCCCAGACAGTTAAAAGCCTGCCTTCACTTTTTCCTTCGTTAGACATTGTGACGGTTTTATTTCGAGACAAAGTTGAAATTTATATCAGGCAAATAGGACCAATACATGGGAGCACACTCAAGGGATTTTTAAAGACTAGTGATTCATCAGGAGCAGGATATTTTCCATTCTTTCATGGCGACATATTTCCATTTCATTTGTGGGAAGTTGTGGAAACGCCGACCTGACAGCAGTGACAGTAAAATGCCTGTGACACCTGTGACATTTTCCAGTAGTCGTGGTGTCAGCGCCCGGTGAGTGGAGCCAATCTGCGCGAGTGACTGGGGGCCCAAATCTGCAAATGAGCTGCTCTCTTTGGGAGTCATTGTGATGTCTTACTACGACCACAGTGTCAGCAACACCAACCTGTGGTTTGGATGTTCCTATAATGGTTTTACATTCATGTAATGCTCAGCAACCACTGATTGAGCTTAGCCATGGTCACATCTGATGAAATGTATCCTAATCTATTTTATCTAAGTCATCAATGCAGAATGATATGGTAAAAAGAATAATGATTGATCTCGATTTTCTAATTGATTGCATTATTTCATCAGAATCAAAATTGTTTTTAATTGCCATGGTACTTAAAACATA
This sequence comes from Gobius niger, assembly GCF_951799975.1. Classification (NCBI taxonomy): domain Eukaryota; kingdom Metazoa; phylum Chordata; class Actinopteri; order Gobiiformes; family Gobiidae; genus Gobius; species Gobius niger. The sequence goes on from NC_136852.1 coordinate 22,881,316, forward strand.
TAACACACAACGCAGATAAATAATAAGCTATGAAATATTTCAACTATAAGACTATAATGGCATGCATAAGAGGATTACATTTAAACTAAAGACAACAACAATTTGACATAGAACAACAGCGTGAGTGTATTTACAGATGTACAGGTGCATTGAGTTGTTAGCAGCAAATATGAGTGTGGTCAAACCACATAGCGCAATAGAGCAGATTGCACCCATGAGTCTGCAACTGAGTTACTGGGTCTTGTTTTTGTTCATGAGTTTGATGGCGGAGGGGACAAAACTATTATTGTGGCGGGAGGTTCGGGTCTGAGTGGACCGTAGCCTCCTGCCTAAGGGGAGAGGGGTGAATAGTCTGTGTCCTGGGTGAGAAGGGTCAACTGTGATCCAACCCACATGCCTCCGGTTCCTGGAGGTGAACAGGTTTTGTTTGTTTGTATACTTTATTTTCCCTGTAGGGAAATTTGTCTTCCGCATTTAACCCATCCTTCAATGACATGTTTTCAGTGGTAGGGGAAGCTACGCAGGCAAGGGGAGAACATGCAAACTCCGCACAGAAAGGCCCTGTCCTGGTGGGAATCAAACCCTGGACCTTCTAGCTGTGAAGCTGTGAAGCTGTGAAGCGGAGGCGCTAACCGCTGCGCCACCAGCCAGTCACCTTCTCAGCAGCACACACAATGCGCTGCAGTCGATGCTTGTCCCGGTCTGTAGCGCCGGGATACCACACGGTGATGGAGGAGGTGAGGATGGACTTGATGATGGCCATGTAGAACTGCAGTTTTCCTTTGTTTCTTAAGCTGTTATCTGAACTTGGTAGTTTAAGTGTGCAACAGCACTAATGATATTGGGTTGGCAAAGACCTATAAGGGAGTGGATGTTTCCCTTTTCTTATTCTTTATGTATGTTTGTTTTTGTTTTTAGCCCCTGGAGTCTGTTTGGTACAGAATGATAACAGATTGGTTTATTTGGTTAATCTTTTCCTTTTATACTCAAACAATACTTGCACGCATTTTATAACAAATCTGATTCCTTCGCTTCAGCGGTAAATGAAGCCTGTTTTTAAGATGATCATTTAACCTTGGCCAACTTTGTTGTGTTCAAGACTCTCCGATTTGATGGGCTGTTGTCAAAAGGGCCTTCAGGAGGTATTTACTGGCCTATTTACTGGTCTCATAATGAGCACAATTAAAGTTAAGCACTCCCCAAAGCCATGTGGAAGAGGTTCAAGAGGTTTGCTGGGCTGTGACAATGGGAGAGGTGCATTTAATTTTCTCTGTAAAAACTGTAAACACAGCCCACTCGCTGTGAGTCGAGGGAGAAAGGCGCAAGAAACAGAAACTAGTTAAACTTAAATTAGTGAGTTCCAGGCACGATATTTGGCGATCAAACACATCTATAAAGAATTGTTTTCATATTAAACCTATGTAAGACACTCTTTTTTTCCTTTTTAACTGTTAAAGATAATGCCAGTGGGATGCGCTCCTGGTGGTTTATCATTGCAACGACAACTGAACTTGGCTGAGTTGAATAATGTGAGAGTTTGACTGTACATGCCACTCTTCATTATTCAGTACAACAAACATTTCATTTGAACAAGGTGACCTCATATCTGGGGACATACTTATGAAATATTTACAAAGCAAAATCTTCCATACCATAACTTTAAAATATTATTTCCTATGAAATGTTTGTTCCATCCATGTATGTTGAGTGACCGCTTCTAACTTCACCCCGTCTGGAGCTATAGGAATATACTTTAAGAGGCCAAATGCTAACAACACAGTTCTTCCATACCGTGATATGTTCTTACCTGAGCTTAGACGAGTTGATGCGTACCTGTCTGGTCTTTGTGCGTGCATGTGGGGTAGCTCCCAACTTCACCCCTTGTTGGAGCTATAGGGATACACTGGGAGAGGCCAAATGCTAACAACATCTTTGGCTGTTGTGCATGACTGAGCACACGCCCAGTCACGCACAACAAGACCAGACAGGTACGCATCAACTCGTCTAAGCTTAGGTAAGAACATATCTCAGTATGTAAACACGGTGAACTGTTCCTTTAAACTGCCTTGCATTTAATAGCCAGTCATTAGGAGCATGTTTTGTATTTCATTTGCTGGCAACAGTATTATCCAAAATGTTAGGCAGTGTGCCTTTAAAAGGACTATAGGGAGTTTAAAAATGTTAAAACTATGTATTTTCCTCCCCCTACATCTTCCAGCCATGTCCTAATGTGTAGAATGAGCCCAGACCTGTTCACCACAACTGCCTCTAAAATCCTGCACTGTCACGCATAAAGTTGTTACTTCAGGTCCGAATTGCCGCCATGCACGAGCTTAATATAGAAGGTGCAGTTACACATATGGCCAGAGGTGGCAGTAGTGAGTATAAAATGGCCAACTTGCATCCAGCACCTTTAAGCTGTATATAATACTATGATCCAGCCCTTTTAAATTGAAAAGGTATAATCTGTCTATTGAATGCTGTTTTAGTGAGAGCTTTTGGTTGAATCTTTAGCCCAGGCTTAGTTTGGATTTAGTCCCTAGGTTTTAGTACTAGTGTAGTTCAAGATTGCCTTTTATACGATCCCTCCAAACAATTTATTGGCCGCTGATGGGTTTCGAGGTCTCAGCAGATGCGACTCATTATTATCATAGCTATTTTTTTCCCCCAAACCTGGCATACTGAAGGGTCACTGTGTCTTTGCAACAAACTCACACATTTGTGCTGGATCAAAAAAAATAAAATCTTTTATCTTCTTTATTTGGCTACAGAGTTGAAGAATGGGGCAGCCTGTGGTTGATGGATATCATGGGACGCCGGCGGAGAGGTCTGCTTGTTGTCCTGGGTGATCCGTGTTGGAGAGTGGTCCGGCTCATCCCAGGAATGCACTTAGGTTCTCCTCCAGGAGAGCTGACGTCAGGAATGGCCTTGGATTAGAAACAGCCCGCTCATAGAAAAGACAGTGAGGAGATAGAGGAGCTGTTTGAATAAAGCTGACCAGTGGCCACCCGTTCAGGTATGTTGAATATATTAAGAAAGCACAGTCAGAAAACAGAACAATTAAAAGCAATGCACATTTTATGTAATCTTCACATATTAAGACTGACAAAGAATACTTGAGAACAGTGATATATTGAGCTAGAACTGACTATGCAAAAAGGTGTAAATAATGAGCTAATCCAGCATGAAAATGAAAGTTTAATTAATATACCTTGCATTTTCATTATGGTTTTTCATTGTGGCATTTAGTAGGTTGTTACAAAAAGGGACGCCCTGCCCAGGAACCCACCCAATTGGATTTTGACTTCATCTTGGCCAATATAAAGGAGAGATTCTGTCATTGTGATACACGATCAGCTTGTATTTCTTCACTGAGAACACGTTGTAAGAATAGGCTTCATTACCTACACTCTGGAGATTAATTTGCCTCAAATTAGATTATGGTCGCTGATTGTGATGAGACCAAACAATCAAACATCATCAGTTTTGGTTTTATTTCACTAATACTAATTTTGCAGAGCTACGTTGTGTGACTGAATACATATGCTGTTGTCATAGTGAAATGCAGTGAGAACAACAGTAAACCACAATTACAGAGGATAAGAATGATATAATACATTTGGACATTCGATGTGCTGAAGCATGACTGGACAGAATCTTTAAAGAAGATGCTGTTCTTTGCTTTTTGTCCGTGAACTTTCCAAAGTTTACTTTCACACATGGCTCATTTCACCAAAGTAGCGAGCAGACTGATGTCATGTGTACAGTGAGAAGTCAAACAGTCACACCTTCTGCTACTGTTGTTTAAGTAAACAGCTCCTGCCCACTGCAGTCCGGGCCCACAGAGGCACCTGTTTAGCAGTGCGCGCAGGTCCACACAGGTGAGTAAACCAAACGCTCCTGTGGCTTGAGGGAAGACATTGTACATAATGGAGTGATTTAATCCTTTCTGTCAGTTTCTGGAGAGAGACGTCCATTGACAGGCCCACCTCTCTGTGCGTTTGCACAACAAATGAATTGAGGTTGTCAGGCTCAGCTTCTCTCTGCCAAAAAGTTATGAAATACTGTCATTATGACTCTCAATATGTTTTCATTCATGAGGTCAGCCTGGAAAGCAAACAGACGTGTGCACACAGACATAAATGCTGCACTTATCTGAGCTTGAGCTCAGAGATGAATGGACAGGGTTAATGATCCTGATAAAAGAGACTGGATCAACATTTGAACTTCAGTCGCAGTGCCGGCAGCAGGACCTGTCCCGCTGCGAGCGCACCTCACCTTACATAAGTCACGTCCCAGGACATCTGGAAATGAGCTTGTCCAGCCCAGGCTTCAGTGCCCGTGGCTGGGGTCCACTGAACAGACCACACGTTGTACATCAATTCACTTTGGACAGATTCTTTTTCAATCTGCACGCCTCACTTCATATGTCACTGCTTTCTGCATTTGATTCAGTCTTCTGGCCCTCTGTACAGCATCAAACCAACACTGCACATCGAGTGTTCTGCTGACAAATCACTATTAGCTTTAATAGCATCTGAGTGTTCCAGCAATTATTATATCGGTAGTGTGCTTAACTTCATTTGACCTTAAGTTGTGAAGGTGGCAAGCTTGAAACGCTTAAATATTAAAACTATGCCACTATAAAACTAAAACTATGCACAGATGGGACAAATAAAAACGCATACGCGTATTTCAACAAAAAAATCACATTAAAATCGCTACTTATTATTTAAGACATTCTGTAGATCGTGATTTCTTTATTATAAACAAATCGCTTGTGTTTTTTCTTTTCCTTTCCTTTTGTAAAGTCAAATTGAGATGTGCCTTCTTCTCTTTGACAGCGGTATATGAGGAGATGCTGTCCCAGGTGATAAAGGCAGATTAAAGTTGTCAGAATCCTGCAGAGGCCCGGGGCAATCTGCTGGTGAGGCTCTGGTGAGTCCAACTGAGATCTTGTGATCAGCTCATTAGTAAAACTCCAGCTCTTTTCCACAGCATGATGGAAATAGTCCCTGGATAAAGAGGTTGTAATGGAGGGTCCAAATTACACTTAACTTTGGGTGGCCCTCTGCACCAATGCTGCTTGTGCCACTGCCCTCAGCCTGAAAGTGAAATGTCCAAATGTATAGCAAAAGCATAGCATATTTGTAATGTTTCATTTTTCAGTGCCACTGGTAGTTAAACATTGAAGTCATCATCATACTGACACCATCCACATTAATGTTCACCGTAGCAGTATTTGAAAACACAGCTGACTGTACTTATAGATATTTAGACTGTCTGGTCCTATGCCCTCTCAGACACTGTGCCCTCACTCACATTCCCGGGACTCTTGACGTGGGTCTGACTCCAGCGTGACGTGGGCTTGTACCACATCCTGACCTCTGGGCCCGCTGGCACATTGTCTTACCTTCAGACACCGCTGATAGGGCACAGAGTGATCCAGACATGGGGCAAATGTAAACTTCTGCTTGGTTTTTTCCTAATCCCCTAATTAGGCTGAGTGAGAGTGATAATGGCATGTGGCTAGGGAAGTAATTGAGGACTTGTATGTTTATAGGGTGAGAGAACAGAACAGATTGTGCTTGTGAAAAAAGTGTGCTGTTAACTAGTGTTTAGGTCATTAAGCAGGTGCCGTGCCCATTCATGCTCAGGCACTGTTGGGGAGAATACACTGAAATTGTATTTAGTTAGTAAATACTGAAGTTTGTTATGAATGTGAAACTGACATTTAAAGCTATACTAAGTAACTTGTTTACCTTAATAAATCCTCTTCGTAGTCCCTCTGGGGGTAATACAAGTGTTAATGGGATGATTGGGGGTCTCTCATTTCCCCCTGGTGTCTCTGGACAGAAAACCACAGTTGCAACTTCACTGCCACTGGACCGGAGTCACCAATACACACTAATAGAATCACGAAGAAGAAGCTAACATGCTAACGGGCAAAGCTAACTGCGGGCTAGCTTCACTTTAACAGTATTTACAGCCAGGTTTGAGTGGAAAATGTTTTGATCGCAACTTGCTACGACACCTGCAGTTGCGCTTATGGCCACTGGGGCAAGAGTTACTTAGTACTGCTTTAATGATGGAGTACTCCAATGTATTGCTTTAATTTTAGGAGGTGGTTTGAGTAGCCACAATATTTACTCAAGTTAGGGTAATGTTGCTTTAAAATAATTTTACTCAAGTACAAGATAAAAAAAAAGGAGGAATAAGAGAAAAGGGGGGTTTCATGGTGTCAATGACAACACATGATCACAAATGATCATGCTCCTTTTATTAAGTTCTGTTAGTTAAATATGCACTTCATTTCTAATATGTCCATTACTTTATGTCTATGTAATATCTATCACTTAAAAAAAAGTAATGGCCCATATATTTACTCAAGTAAAAGTTAAAAAAGTACTTGAAATGTTGCTTGAGTACTGATAGTAGCTGATTAGCTGAGTGCGAAAAAAAGTCAAATTTATTTTCAATAACGTATTAAACCTAAAATCCTGTGGAAATCGTGACATTTACAAATAAAATTCCCAGATAATGGCATGAAAATACAGAAAAACAAAATAATTCTAAAGAACAAGGTGCACAAGATGATATTTTATAGCATTTGCCGCTTATACATTAACTCACAGTGGGAAAAGTACCAATCATTTGTATTCAAGTAGGTACAGATACTTTATTATAATTTCACTCAAGTAGAAGTACCGTATGATAAAGTACAATTTCTTCAAAAAGATACTATATGTACTTGAGTAATAGTAACTGAGCAAGACCCACTACTACTGCCTCTGATTCTAAATACTCTGAAATGAAGTAACTTTACCGGAATACAGTTACTCACAAGCTGTGCCCAGGAAAAACATCTGGATCTCCTTTGTTGAAAACACTGGCCCAAAACTGGTGCTCAACATATTGGGTGTTCTATGAGTGAAACATATTTGTATCAGGATTTTTTTTTTTTTTTTTGCAACACTTCACTCTTCACCGTAATTATTTTGATGACTTTAAGGGCTCAGTGTTTTGTGGAAGCAGAGAGAGCAGGGAAAGAGACGTCTGACCTTAACTGCAGTCCTGTATGTGCATCCACAGTTACAGATGATGACAACAGAGTCTTGAGCATAAACCACAAACGCCTTTGTAAAGAAATCTTGTATGGGAGAGTCTGTTGACCCTGTTTGCGCGGCCATTAGGTTAGCGGGGTTGAAACACAACAGGAAACAGGATACTTGTGCTTGTAAAGGATATTGCACATTCTAAATGATGTGATTCGATGTGATTTGCCTAATTGATTATTCCGTTTCTGTAGCTGTCATCTTGTATGCGATGTGCTGAAGAACTCGCGCCCCTGTGCGGTGCGTAATGAATATATCCTCATCAGTGTTTTTGTTTTATTTGCCATCACCTTGACTCCAGCAGTTTGATAGAGACAATCTGCTTTACCTCATATTTCCATCTCGGTGTGTCCTTTCAGTGCTGCACATTGCGAAGGGCCTTGTTTATAAAGTGCTGAAAATAGCGTTTGATTTGTTCCATGTGGCAAATGCGCGGCTGTAATGTGTCACAGCGTTAATGCCGGAGTCCTCTGGCTGTCTCCGAAGTCGCCTCCACTGATTGCCCTTAAGTACATTTCCATTTTACTCTAAATGTCACCCGTTGATTGATCAGCGAGACTTCATCTCGTCACCGCCCCATGCCCATAGATTTAAATCACACTTTGTGGCGGACCAATAGAGTATAGAATATACTCTTTATCGGTCGAGGCCAGGGAATCTCAGAAAATGGCGTTTCCAGGTACATGTTTACTGTGTGCGGAGGGAATGAATCTAAGTCTTGATGAAAGAGGGACTAAACACAGAAGCTTGTCCTTTTAAAACTCTTCAGGTCATAATCATTCCTGAGTTTGATGGGAAATATATATGTCCTTCTGTTTGCTCCATTTAAAAGCCTCAAAGCAGCGATTAAATCCATTTGGAGATGATTTATTGAAACAAATAAAACCAGAATTGCAGAAATCTAAACAAATGGCAGCCACATCTCTGTCAGTCATGCCCAGGGCAGCCATGGCTGGGAAGTGAAGCGACCAATAGAGTTTTGGATTTCAGTTTAAACACTGCGCATTGGTGCTAAACAAGGATGGTTAATCTGGAACTAAAGCAGGTCTATGCATGGGCCTAAGCCAAGTCTTGTATAGAGCTGGTCTAAACCAGGACTGCACTATCTGGACTTTACAGGTATGGGACCAATCAGGTAAATTGCCTCTGTACTCTTGTCCAGATCTAAACTTCAGGAGTAGGACAATCAAAACACTTATAGGACAAATTTGTTGACAATAAAGTACACCTTAATTAACCCAGTGGATATTATATAAATATAAATGTGAATGAATCAAAGCTGCGCTAAACAAAAGACGTTTATCCCCAGAATCATGGTAAGTTTCGCTTATACCCTGAACTGAGAACTGCTGACTCCGTGTCCCCTCCATTGCCATATAAGGCAAAAGCGCCTCTCAAAATGAGATCAGATTGGACCAGTGGTGCAAGATGATGCGAAGCTTTTCATAGATCGTCCTGGAGATTGAGTGTGGAAATAATAAAGTCTTCTCCGGGGGAGCGGGTCATGTGACTGTTCCACCTGACGCCAAAGTGGTGTTGAAGCTGTGTGCATGCGCTCCTTATATAAACATTTATATTACCCACTCAGCAAAATATATCTTCCAGACGCGCCAAAGAATTCAAAGCATTTCTCTGGAGTGTGACGAAGCAGAGGGCTATAATTTCCAACAGTGAATGAACGGCCTATTCCTGCAGTAAGCCCTGTGTGTGCAAAAGAGCAGACACAAAAAATAGTAAAACCTCGGGATTGATTTATTGACTCTTGACAGAAAACACAAAATACACCGATTAATCACCTAACATGCACATTTAGTAAGTAACATTTATGAAGTAGCCTATGTTCCAAATATTGATGATTCAATCGAACAGAAGAACAATTTGGCAATGGGACAGCAACCATGGGACAGTTATCCAATAGTGAAACAAAATCTATGCACTATGTCTGATATTACATGAAATATTTGAAACATTTCATTCATTTAGATTAATTTAAGTAAGTAATCCACTGAACACTGATGTAGGACATGAGGCTTGTACAGTTATGATAAGAGATGCAGCTGTACGTTGGTGACGTCTTGATTTCAGATTGGAGTGGGAAGAATACCCAGAGCCCAGTCTACTCAGCTGGTTTTGGAGGTTTACGGCGGCGACGTCCATGCTGCTACTGCTGTGGCTCTATTTCTACCAGAATGATAAGTGTTTAGCCTGAATTCACCTAACCTCGACTCAGGACAACATTTTCCGAACAGAAAAGTAAAGCCGCCACTAAAGCTGTCAGGCTGATAAATAGTGGAGTCCAAAAGTTAAAATATTTCCCCCTGAGAGTGGTGAATTAGAGCAATAAAATGTGAATACCCAAGGTGCTTTTAGACGCTGGCTATTAGCTGGAAAATGCTTTTTTTTAAATAATGTTTTTTTAACTGGACATGAACTTTGTGACATGTTGTAACACTGTTTTATGATGTTTTCTTCTATTAATGAGAAATTATTTTGCTGGGTTTGTACTTCCCTGATATTGTAACCAAAATATTTTGAATTTTGATGGTTGAAATATATATTGTTGCTTTTTCCTTGATATTAAATTAAACCACATCATTGTCAAAATGAACTGAAGAGCCACATCTCTGTACAGAACTGCTGGAGTTTTTTTTTTTTCTTCTTTTTTTCACTTTTTGGCAATTCTCTGATGGACTTTCCCTTGTGCTTGTATTGCTGTTCCTGACCACTAGAGGGAACAGTTTGTCCTTACTGTAAATAGGTATTTTTTTCCCTGTTGTGCATTATTCTTTCAAATGGTTCAATGGACAGGATGCCTTTTATTTACTAGGCCTTCGGCGTTCTGCAGAGTTATCAGGTGGTGTGAGACAGCTCTCGTCACAAACTTCATAAGACACCTGTTTACGTCGCCTGTACGTCAGACCCTCTCACACCTGTCTTGTCTACATCCTGGCATTAGTTGATTTAGACAAATATGTTTGATTCAGACGTCATTGTTTTTGATTAAACGTCTAGGAGCGAGTCTCAGGAGTTTTGCTTGAGTTTTACTGCCATCTAGTGAACAAGCTGCACATAGCGCAATGTTAGAGGAGATCCACTAGAGGTCACTCTATGTAATTACTATATTCACATTTATTTACCACAAGCATAGAGACCCCAAGCCTAAGAGTCCATCCAACAGCTAAGAGTAAGATCTTGCTTTCTGAAATTATCTCCAGGGATCTCCAACCAGTAGCTCTCCAGACCTTAGTTTCTTGGTAGCTCGCCCAAGGCTTTCTACATTTCTACACGTGCTTGAAAGTCACTGTTTTATTTTATTTTTTGTGAAGAACATTTTGAGCAAAATCTACTAACCGATTTGGCATATAAAGTAAAGTACAAGGACACATTTCAAATCAATGTTTATATTTTGGCTAATTCTCCAGAGTGAACTACTAAAAAGTGAAATAGTTCGAAGCATAAGTAGCTCTCTGAGGGTCTAGTTATGCAAAAGTAGCTCACGGGTAAAAAAGGTTGGAGACCCCTGCTGTAGTAGGTAGTCGACCAGGTGCTTCCTTCCTCTTCCCTGCAGATGTCCGTTGAGGAGCAGCACTGCATCCAGGTTATCTCCCTGTCATTAATTGATAACAACCCACTGCACCACAGCATATCATGCAACCACACAAGACACAATGTGCTTTTTCAACAGGAGTTGAGTGGAAGACTAAGTCTCAGTGCAAGAAGGAAGAAGGCTGCGTGTCACTTTACAGTGGCTGTCAGACTGTACAACACCACTGTAAAGTAATTCATGTGCCATAACTTCTATGCAAAACCACCTTTGTATCAGCGTCACTTTATCAACCACCTGCACTATGACTAAGTCCTATCTTATCTTCTCTAATACCTCTGCCATTTGCCATTTGAATCAGTATTAGACTGATGAATATTTTCATTTATAAACTTCAATTTGTGTCTAAATATACACTTGTTTTTAAAGAAGTTGCAAAAACCTGTAAAGGTGCAGATTGAAATGCAAAAAAGGAGTTTTGCTTATAATAGTTGTAAAAAAGTAGATTAGGTAAACAAAAGTGGAAGCAATCGACTGGTCCGTGTGTGATTTGGTGCCCTCTAGTGATAACAATTGGATGAGACAAGTGTCTTGCTCAAATCCTTCACAAGCAACATTGATTGCTTTAAAAAGAAAATGCTTTATTGTTTGTTTGTTTTTTGTTGTTGTTTTTTTGGTGACACTTTATTTTACACTACCCTTGATACACAATGGAGTATTATGTATTTGTAGTGTGTAGGTACATAATGTAATAAGACATAACTCTAACCCTAAACCTAACCTTAAGCCCTAACCCTAAGGGTCTCGTGTAAGTACTAACACAAATTAACACAATGTATCAAGGTACTGTAAAATAAAGTGATACCGTTTTTTTTTTTCTTCATTCTTTCCTTTTTAGTCTTTTGTCTTTTTGAACAATTAAATTGAAAAAGGGAGTGGAGTTGATCTCATGACGCTGTGCCTGGTGTGCTCCTGCCATATTCACCTATTGTATCAAGGCTATTGTGATGGATAACTTTACTTGTTCTCAGTGACCCCGACATTAGTTCAAGTACTATGTTTATAGATTCATGTTTTGTACCCGACGAGGAAAAAAATAATGATTTTGGTTTGGCTTTGATTTCAAGGGTGTAACGTATTAGAACTACTTTTTTCAGAAACTAAGGACTATAACATATTACTTGCAGGACTATATTAGTCATTACATTTAAAGTAACTCGAGTTACAAGTGCATTTAAATGTATGAACAAAAAAATGCCAAACTCCCCCCAAATAAAATGCAGCAACATATCAAGTTGGACACTGGTATAAGATCTGCAATCTACAGTTAATGTTTTCCAAACAAAACACGAGAAAATGGGGGAAAGAGAAGGAAAAGGAAATCATTACTGCACTTTTGCCCGTGGCATTATTTCTATATTGAGTTTATATTTTGCTAAAAGTATCTCAAAAGTAAATCAAAGTAGTGTAGCTCAGATACATTTGAAACAGTAATATGTAATACAAACATATTACATTTTAGAGCTGTAATCCTAATATAGAATATATTAAAATGTTTAACTAACTTGCTCAACATTATTACATATTGATAAGTAACAATAAATGCATAACAATATCCTACTTTCAAATAAATAGATACATGATAATTAGGTCTTTGAACAACTTTTTTAATTATTCACATTTTGCCTTGTTTTTATTGTATTTTTGTAGTTTAAAGATTAATAAATCCGATTAGGAAATCGACAAATCCTTGTCGACAAATTAGTAAAATACTAGAAGAAAAATGGCGATTGAGGAAAGGAGGAAGGAGGAAGTTACAATTTCCCATAGAAATCTATGGAGAAACACTGAATGCAATATTTAAACAGTCCATTGAAGTCAAAGGTTCTTGAGTTGTCATTGGTACTCTGTATTCAAACACTTCAACTACATAGTACAGTTGACAACTCAAGAACCGTTGTTTACCATTTTGCTTAGTTTATTATTGCAAATATATACAATGTTATTTAAGGACACTTTGTGAATGATTATGTAGCAGCCATTCCTCCTTTGAACACCTCTTCCATTGATCTCTTTCTCCTATTACTGTACTTTACTTATAGTTTGACTGTGTTGGCAGCTTGTAAAAAGAAACACGTTTATTGAGCCTTACCACAAACGTGTTTAGAAAAAAAGTCCCTGCACAGTAAATCAAAACGTGGAAACAATATGTGCTTTTGAGCGTGCAGCCGAGGGGAGTGACTCAGGAGCCAGTCTCCTCTCCGTGCTGCTGCTGCTCACAAGCCCTTAATCTCGCCTGAGGATGCAAATAGGCTAAAAAACGTCCCTGCCTTGCATTTGCATTTATACAAATTGATAAAGGTCATTTCGTGGAGTTGCCTGCCCATGGGACGAAGCGCAGAGAGTGGCATCGTGTGTCCAGCCCTTTTGACAACGTGGTTTTAACTCTCCCCCTCAGTATGGTGCTGCTGCTGCGCTCCGGGACAGAGATCATCCACAGCAGGAGATAGACAGAGGTGGAGACAGGCCAGAGCATCATGGACACAGGTAAGGACACCGGAGAAAACTTTGACAAAAAATGTTTGCATTTTTTCACTGTCACTAGTTCCTATAGAATTGTAATACAACATTTTGATCACGTAAACACTATTTCAAATATTATTAGGCCTTTATCTCTAATTTCATGATGTTATATCATTTCACAATTCTGTATCTTGTGTCATGTGTGTAGAAAATATTAACTGTATATTTTGGCTGGTTTGACTAAAGTGGGGGCTTATCTAAAGAGGTTCATTCAAAAAAACAGGGATCTTTTACATAAAGTTTTTTGCATGCAATTTCCTTCTGTATAATAAAGTTTGCATTTTTATGGAGTTTATGCCTCTGCCTCCCAGGAATGTCCCCAAATCACATCAACACAAATGACGGATTTATTTATTGTTTATTGAGTAAAAAAGTTAGATTATAATAACAATGATAATAACAATAATAACAATAATAACAATAATAATAATAATAATAATAAGAAGAAGAAGAAGAAGAAGAAGAAGAAGAATACAAATAATAATAATAATAATAATAATAATAATAATAATAATAATAATAATAATAATAATAATAATAATAATAATACGCATGATGATGATGATTATTATTCCACTTTGATGAACTTGAGTGTCAAATATGTTTAGTGTAAATTGCCTCTTTTTCGCCGTTCATTTGCATGGACAAAACCAAATGTAATTTCCATGATATTTACACACCAATCCCAGCAGGTCATTCACCTATATGCATAAAACTGTGAAGCATTCAAATGAACAGCATTTGTGGGAATAGATGAAAATTTGTATGCAGTTGTGTTACATGGATTTGTATTTAATGTAAAACTTTTTTTTTTTGTCACGTTGCAGACTTTTCGAAGAGGGTTTACCAGGGCGTTCGAGTCAAGCACACGGTAAAGGACCTGTTGGCAGAAAAGCGCTCCCGGCAGACCAGCGGGCCCAGATACACGGTAAGCACCGCGCCTTTGTCTGGACTTTTCCCATGCCATTTTTCATTCAAACCACAGCTGACATTCTGTCTGTGGCACAACTATGAGGCTGCCTTTTCAAATCTCCTCCACTGTTTACATTTGGGCTGTTATTGTCTACTAACGATCCATGGTTGGGGCATTGACCAAGACCACACCTCCCCCCTCTCCCAAACCGCCTGGAGAAGTCGAAAAAGCCAATCTGCAAGTATCTAAACACCGCTTATAGACAGGCTGGTCCGTGTTGCCCTCACAAAAGAGCTGACACAAAGATGACAATGGCCATGGTGCTGAGCTCCAAAAGTCCCTGAGGTTTGGGCAGGGTGGGGTTTCAGGTACGTAGTCGGGCTGTGCGAGAGGCTGCCTATGCAAAGTCCCATCCTCTCACACCTGCCAGAGGACATTGTCTAGTGTCCTACAAGCCTCCTATTGTTGTCGCGCACACAAACAGCCGAGGCAGCTTCACTTTAAAACATGCACAAGCAAGAGCTTCTTTTTATCCTCCAGCAGCCGTGAAAAGGCCTTTACAGGCCTCTGTTTGTCTTGTGTGAGCATCGGCATGTCCACTCCATAGACACTCCATGTAATAACCACGGCCTAATGACAGGGTTTAAGGCCAACAAAGAGAGATGATATCAAATTAAACAAAAGGCATAATGCTTTAAAATGATCTGTTGCGATCTGTTGTTGTCACGCTGTCACACAGGGAGTGTATCACTGAACTGAACCCCACCAATAACACATGGAGTAGTGATGACAATAGACTCAAGAGTATAATTATTAGCAGTGAGTAGATTAGATATAAATAAGCATGCAGGTAAAAAGTAGTTACACCATCACTTAAAAAGCACAATACAGTTCAAACTGCAATGGCCCCAGGTAATATACAAGTATAAAGAGTAGATTAAACCTATTGTAATGTACTCCCTGCCTTTATTGTATTTGCTCTTATTATAAACACTGATCCTCAAGGTGTGACGTGTTCATACGTTTTATCAGAGCATGATGTGCCTGTTCTCTCAGCTGTTAATCTTTGGATTTACTGGAGCAGGCCACCTCCACTTCTGCAGAATACTGCACATTTACATCTAGTTAACTCATGAGTAAAAAGTCAAATTTTACACAAAATAAAGTACTTAACACTAAATGAGCTATATTAATTTTTCAACAGAAAGATGTCATTTCTACATAAAAATCTATTTTCTATCAAATACTGTATACATGTCAAACTCCTGAATACCATTCTCCGTCCACATTATGAGCTTTGATTGTGTAACATCACCTGTTCTGCCGTTATCACCACCACTCAGAAAGAGTGATTTTGGTGTAGATGCTGATGACATATTGAAGTGCAGTCGATGTAAAGAAACACATCATGCATCACTTGACAGTTGGTAAAACAAACACATTGAGGTTCTCCGTCCCTCTGCTCACTGTCGTCCCTTTGCAGCTGCTGTTATTTTTGTCTAAAAGTACTGAAAACACTGCATTGAGGCACAGCTCTGGACACACGAACACTGAAAGACACTTTTAGCACTTCACCACAATCCCTCTCACAGGTGAATACACTGAATGCAAATCATTGTGCTGCTGAAAGGAGCGTGTGTTTATGTCCAAATTATTTCACAGTAATCACTTTGAATAGGAGCTCCATGTAACTAGTTTTGCCTGGAGCAAAGATCTGATCATATGATATAGCCACTAGTTATATAAAAAACTGTAGTATCTTCATAATGTGTTGTTAGATTAATAACTCTGATGAGTAGAAGCTCTGCACACCCAAGGAAGCGACAGGTGCGTTGAAGAATAGGTTACTTAACTTAAAAAAAAAGGCTCCTGCACACTGTCTCACTCTTTTGCGTGGCTTTTATTACGGTGACGTTTCGGTCGCTCTGACCTTCATCAAACTTTGATGAAGGTCAGAGCGACTGAATGAAGGTCTGACCTTCATCAAACTTTGATGAAGGTCAGAGCGACCGAAACGCCACTGTAATAAAAGCCATGCAAAAGAGTGAGAGAGAGAGACAGTGTGCGGGAGCCTTTTTTTCAAGTTTGGATTAATAACTTAATAACTTTTTTAATTTGATCTTAATTTGAATGTGTCTAAGTGATGTTTGCCACGATGATCATATGTCGACCCATAGCAGTCGTTTTCTGTGCTGAAAAAAACTATTGATGAACAAACTCTGACCACAGGCTCCGTTGTTTACACTGAGAGGACTCCAGTCACATTGACCTATTGTTCTCTTGACCCTGGAGAACACAAGTTAAAAAAAAAAAAAAAAGTACAATCAGAATGTGGATTCAGAGCAGTATTACATCAGAGGAATTGCATCTTCATTGAAAATAATGCCACTCAAGTAAAAGGCCTGATTTGTGTTTTTATCAAGAGTGATGATGCACAAAGCAAAACTTCTAACTTGGGCTTCCTCCAGCCACCCCGTCAGGGCCATGTGTGAAATCCTTCTCTCTGGGAAAATGTATCTACTATTGTATGTTTCTCTGACTGTGAATAATGCACTGTGATTTTGACATCGCTCTTACTTTCTTTATGGATTATTCATTGTGTAGTATTTGACCCTTAAGCCTTGTATGGCAGCAACATTTGTTTTATTGTGTTTTTCTAATTTCATGCAAAGTCCTTTTAAATGTTGAAAGAGCACTTTGAGCTTCTTACACCATTTTATCAATGCAGGTTTTATACGGCAAATAAACTGAACTGATCTGTTGGAAGACAGACAAAACACACATGTGCAAATTGTGGTGTTAAAAGACAAACATAGCAACATGATAACAACAATATGTAAAAGATGAAGCACTTTATTTGTCATCTTATTTTCGTACAACAAAAATATGTAGATCAGATGGAGGGTTAGTCCACTGTGGGCCAGCATGACCCTCCTGCTTTGGAGGTAGAGGAAACAGGTGCACTCGCAGGAAACATGCAAACCCCACACAGGACGCCTCTGTATGGTCCTAGTTTGGAACCAGAGGGCTATTGTGAGGCTAGTTACTCCGCCTGGTTAAAGTAGAATTAAAACCGAAATAATATAATTTTGTATATACTAATGCAGTATATACTGTTGTCTGTGTCCATAAGAGTTGGTTTGAATAGTCAGGCAGTAACTGTACTGTATGTAAACAAAAGTAGACCTAATACTCTTTTAGCAAAAGGAGTAAAAAGTACAAATTACTGTCTTCCTAAGTCAAATGTATTTGGTTTATGCTTTACCTGTGTTGTTTGTTTGATAACTTAAGTTTAGTAAGATTTGTATGGTCAGTATTGACTAGAATGGGGCAACATAGGTCTAATGTTGAAACTTAATATATTTATTGTGAGAGGTCAGCGTGACTGGAGATGGCGCATCCCCCACACCCAGAGTCAGCATTTCCATACGCAGCCTTCAGAGAGCCACTGTGCCGTACCTGGGGTACATAAGGAAGTCTTGGCACTGGCAAATCACATTCAAATTCAAGCCTCAGTATTTGCATGCTTCCCAGTCAACATGGGCTTAATATCAACTCTTTCATGTTAGCAATATGCAAACGAGTGCACCTAGACTGGTCAGAGCCTCCTGCTCCTGCTCTGCCTCCACCTCCACACTGACCCAAATGTCCACGCTCTGATAATCAACTTCATGTTCACCCACGTGGAGACAATCTTATATACGTGCTGTGGTAACATTCAGGAGCTGCTTTAAAGCCAAATACTGTCATTATAATAAGCCAGTGTTGGAGATTCCAACAAATCAATGATGTTTGATTCACTTTGCCGTGACTCACGCTTATGTGTTCTTTGGTCTTAGTCAGACATGGATGTGTTGCAAGAGATCACAACAGTTCGGGAAGGTGATGTCATATCACGAAGCATCATGGGATTAGCAGCAATTATAAACTAATTGAGATTTTAAAAGTTAAAATACTGGAGTTATTGTTCACATCTAAACACTTGGACACCACCGTGAGTTAGATGTATTTACCAGCAATAACTCAGCAGCCGAGTCATTTCACCCCTTTTTTCTCCACTTTTTCTCCTGTTTTTAGCTGTTAGTCTATGGAAAATTTTGCTAACAGCTGCAAACATGGCGGATCTCCATGGTAATTGTGGATTTTCCTGAACTCTATAGGGATTTGGACTGGATGGGCATCCCTGGTTCAGGCCTTCAGTTTTTTTAAAATGAATGCAAATGAGTCCTGGAGTTAGTTTTTTAGATAAGTAAAAGCAAGTTCATGTGTATTGCACAGTTCGCACACAGAGTAGTTCAAAGTACTTTACAGCTACATACAATTACAAGAGGGCAAAGTGTGCAGATTTAATACTTACTGTTGTCATATGAACGGCTAAACAGAACCGTTTTCAGTCAGTCAGTTTTCAGTTCTTCCAGATTTGAGCTGCATAGAACTGAAATGCACACTTGTGATCTTGCTTTTTTTTTGGTAAATGATCTCAATTCATACATCACTTTTCCACTTATTTTAAACTACATTATTTTTGTTATATTGAGCTGCATTCTGTGAGTGTACTGTAAAACATCATAGAAATATGTCAAATTAAAAAAAAAAATCATTGGTTTGTGTGCTTTAGATTTCGTGTGTCTGAATTGGTGGAGCAGACTGTCTCTGAGTTGCCCTCCAGCCAGTCCCCGAGCGTTAGTCCTGAATTCCGTTGTCTAGATATTTTTTCTACTGCTTTGAGATCCTGAAACTCACCCTTCTCAATCCACACATCTAACGGGTCCCATTGACAGAGGTCAGATAAGAGTTTGTTCTTATCACGTCATCTAATGTTGTTCCTTTTGTCTCGCAGGGGGGGTCCACCACTCCACCATCGTTCATGCAGATGTCAGGTGAGATTTTTTTACTGTCTGTGCCTCTCAGCTCAATGTCTTCTCTGTCTCCATCAGCGCCTCCACTTAAGTCTCAGAGGACACCTTGTAATGTTTTCAATGCGTGACATGCAAATGCCCCCCACTGGTCCGTAAACACCGGACTGTATCAACCCCTGTGATCATCTGACTTGCTCTTCCCTCAGGGTCCCACGTCCTGCCTTCGTATTACGGCATGCGGCGCCCCTTCGATTCGGACTTCTGCTCCTCCACAAAGCAGTTCTCTCCGGAGCTGTACTCGTCCAGTCTGGGAGCCAAAGCGCTGGGCTGTGAGGCGTCCTCCATGAGCAGCTATTCTTCCTTCATTGACTACTATCCCGAGACGTTTGGGGACTACCGCACGGCCTCGGCCTTCTCCAGCTCCGGAGGGTCATTCCTGCCCTCCTCGGCCTTGTCCTCCCTGCTGCCCCCCTTCAGCAGCGAGGGCTCACACCTGTTTCTGGTACGAGAGGGGGCTATTATGAGTTCAAGCAAATACATCAACAGAAACTAGAATTGTGTCAAAACCTCCAGATATCTTTATCAACCAATTTATGGACAGAACGGACAAATGGGAACAACTGTAAACTTTTTGTGATCCTTTGTCTATTTGCTAAAAGGTGCCTGACACCATGCAATTTAAATATGACTATTTATACGTAGTCTAGCACTAAAACTAAAACTATCTACATTTAACGAACTTCCAAGCCAGTGTGCAAGGATCAGCCCCAAAGAAATGCAGAAGGTTAATCAATATTTAAACCACTGTACCAGACCTCAAAATGGACTTAAAATAAATTGATGATTGTTCCAAATCTATAAGGTGAATTTCAGACAATCCCACATGAAATACAACAGTTAGTAAACAAAAAAAGAGTGGGATAGAATCTGCTTTTTAAGTGGAGACACTGCAGGCAAAACTCATTTTTTTCAATTTTCTGGTATTGGGCCAAATTGGTCTCTTAACATATAAACTTTCACCTGGAAACAAACCAAATACCTAATCTTCAGAGTAACACTTATTATTGCACTGACTCAACATTTCTAGATACATTTATAGGAAATTGTAAATTCAAGAGCACATTGGTGCGACAATATCTACACGTCAGTAGCTCCTACAGACTCCAAACTTTCCAGTCTTGGATTGAACAATATTTTTGAAGGTTTTTTCAGAGGGATTTTTTAATATCTTATCTTATTCCTAGCCTGATTTATTGAGTTTTGAATTAAACAAAAAAACAAGGCGAAATTTTCATTTTTACTGATATTTTCTAGCCTGGCTAACCCCAAACTAAAATCACAAGTGCAGTTCGAAATGATTCGAGGGCACACAACAGTCTGGCGTTAGCCAGGTTAGATATTTCCACTAATAAACTGCTTTTTTTAAACTCAACAAGATGTCCAAAATCCCCTCTGAAAAAGTCTTCATTACTAAAATGTTAACATAATAAAACCGTTAATTTAAACTAGGCTCGATCCATAATTCAGATTTTGTTGCCATAAATATGGGAAATTTTGGGCATATTTAGGAAAAAATTGCCTTATTTTTTCCTCATATTTATTCTCGTAATCTATAGCAGAAGTGTCAAATCGACATCTCTAAATTCAAAAAGTTTCCCATTTCACCTGCAGTGTCTCGCCTTAACTATTCAAATTGTTTTACCTGTTCTATAGTTAATTTATCTGTAATCACCTAATAAAACAAAAAGTGGAGGCAGAGTTCTATTCTCCACCAGCATTAAGGGTGTGATTGTTGTCTTTAAGCTGCAAGATTGTAGCAGATCTGTACGACACCTTTTGAATTAAACATCCAGTCATGACTTTAGTTTGTGAACTTAAAAGCTGATCTTCTATGCTCTGTGTTTCCCTCAGAGGGACTCATGGGAGCAGCCTGTATCCGAGCCGGTGTCCCAGGTCGACCCTCTGTGCGGCGAGAGCCTGGCCTCCGTCAGCGTTCCGGCCTCCATGCCCAGCCCCGAGGCCCCCAGCAGCCCGTCCCAGTACCGCCCTCCCAGCCGGGGCTCCACGCTCGCCCCCATTAGCCAGTCATACACCCTGCACCCACTAGAGGACGCCCACTACCATTCCCTCACCGCCACCACATCCAGCAGCAGCAGCCCCTACGCCAGTGTCGCCTCGTCGTACGCCTGCCCCCCATACATCAGCACCCCGGAGCTCATGTCCAAGATGGTCAGCGAGGATGGGGAAAACAGCCACAGCCTACCCCACCCTGGCGACAGCCACTCGTCCTGGGCCAAAGAGGACCCGGTCAGTGCCTGGTCCCCGTATGAGATCAGGAGAGCCTACTGAAAGAAGCCACAGCGTATAGTGCCTGGACTGTAAGGGGGCGCTGCTGTGGAGAAGTGAAAACTCTTTAGGTCAACGAGATGTGTGTGTGACTGTACAGTGTAGACCATGCCTTAATCATTTTTATTTATATGGAACTTATCTGGTGTCTATGAATGAGTACACGATTTCGTAATAATGTGTATTTCCTGGATAATTGAAATTTACTACAAGCACTTTTCTTTTAGTTATTACAGGTTTCTCTCTATATATAGTGACTGTGAGACAAAAATAAATCTTTAGACTATACTGGTTACCTTCGATGTAGTTAGTCAGGTCTGCTCAGGTAAATGTTAAAACTGTAGCTTTTTATTTTATTTATGATGCACTCTGGCCTTACCGCTGCATTGATATGTACATAGGCTCACCTGTTTACTAATAATCAGCAATAATTTGATAGATTTCCTCACTGCACTGACGCACTCATCTTTTATTGTTGTAAAAAAAAAAAAAAGGTTGGTCACTTGCATAAGCATTCATTCAATAAAAGTCTTCTCTTGCTGGTGTATTACATTTTCCACCTTTACTAAATCGCCTGGACCGAGTTTGCATATTCTTTCTGGGTGGGTTTGGGTGCTCCGGCTTCCCTGTCATAATTCTCTTACAAAGTGATTCTGAACAGAGCTGGAGAAGGGTTGCCTCAGCAGAATACAGGGACAAATATACCTTAACCAATGTGGAAGTGTAACACTGTGTATTGAACGTGTGGTTTTCGTGGTTTATTTGTACCAAACGTTGGTACTAATAGTTGTCATTCAAACCTGGCAGGTTCCAGTACAACAGGCCTCAAGTTCAGTCTTGTTATAATCTTTTTCATCACAAGATGGCGCTCCAGTTGCAGAGTGAAAGACGCACGATGAACAATGCAGTACTAGCGGGTGATAAAAAGCAGATTTATAGGACTTTGAGTAGATGAACTCACATAAGGGAAAACAGTCATTCTGAACTGCAGCTTGTTATTTGTTGATTACAAACGCGAATACACACGAAACTCCTAAATAAATAGTAATGACTTCATTATTCAGCAGGGTATGACATTTTATCACATATATGACCACTGCACATTTCTGGGCACATGGAAATAAAAATGGTTCACTCCCATAAAGCTTTTAAAAAATAAGGCCAAAAATGAGACCCAATAATGAATGCTTCTTTTAAACATGGTTAAAAATAATAGTAAGCATCATTTGGCAATAATGAATCAATGCAACCAAAGATGATGGAAAAATGCTGAAGTTTAATATACAGTTTCTTAAGATCGCCCAGAAAAGTGACCAAAGTAAATAGTTGTGAATTGAAAAGGAAAATCTCCATTGCATGTTTAAATAAGGCTGAGATCATCAAGTTAAAAGACTATGAAGGATCACAGCAATGATTGGCTGATTTTTTATCTTTAGAAACTTACTCGTACGCTATTTTTTTTAATCATCAGTGACAAAATAGCGCCTCTAAAGAGATAAAAAGTCAATGTAAATGTTTTTAGATCACTAGAGAGAGTTGTCTGGATTTCATGAAGTCGTTGACTCTTTTCCAATGACACTGGCTTGTGAAAAATGGTAAAATGGTAAAAATGAATGGTGTCATATTAAAGTTTAAACTACAGACTATAATTTATTTTACGAAAGTATATGGGCCTTTGGTGGAGGGCATTATCCTCCCTGAAGACAGAGCTGTATGGAGTTGGGATGCTAAAGATGGCTGCGGCCTTTTGCCACGCCCACTCCATCCACTCCATACTGGTTTTCTTTGAAATAAATGTTTTAAAAAACGGTTGAATGTTTTACGAATGGTCTGTATGGCCATGTACAGGTGTTGTTACCCAGAGAATCCCCATTTGTGCGTAAAAGTAGCGCTTTTGGGCCACCTGTGCTCCAGTGCCCGATGAGGGGGGCTGGTGCTGTGACATTGGAAAACATGGATAAAATTAATAAAACTGTGGTTTAATTTGGTTTAGGGTCAAAATAATGTCATGGTATATTGAGGTTAACCATTTACAATCCGAATTTGGAGAGATTTTCAAGCAAAAATCGATAAAACTCGGTTGCCTCTGAATATTCAAATTGAAAGTAACGCGCAATCAAATCATTGTCAAATCATTGAGTTCTAGGGGTTTTAAATAGTAGGCATGGAGGCAGAAAATCACAAACTAATATGTCTCCAGCTATAATACAATATTGTTATATGCTCTAACGCTCTTTTAACACATTTGTGTTGTCATTTTTGGAGACTTTTGAAGATTTTTCGATCTTGGCCATTGTTGCTGAGGTAGAAAAGGGACATTGAGGAGTGTGGTCTTCAACTGGAAATCTTTACTTCTTTACAGTCATCATGTCAGGTGAGTTTTGGGTCGTATTTAGTCTTGAAAGGATTTTGATGAATTTTGACCTGTTTGAGAAAAAAAATAGAAACAAGAAAAGGTGAGAAAAGGTGATAATTAACACATTGTGGGTTCAAAATGGCAATGAATTAACTGCTAATGTATTACCTGACTATTTGCCAATATTTCATGTACATTTTGGGATCATAAAAATGCCGAACAGGACAACAGGTGACCCGAATATAGCCCGATATGTTTAATTCCCAAAGCTTCCTGATGACATGTTACACGTTCGCCGCATCTGTAAAGTTTCCCGAATACAAATAAGAGGTGTTATCTTTACGTTTTAGTGCGCCTAATTCTTTCATTCTTGATCGACACACGCCAGTACACGATCCACAAGGATCTTTTCTTTTAATTAGAGGTGAATTATTGCAGCTGCCTGTCTCATTTGGGGGTAACTCGCTGTGCATTTAACAGGCTGTCATGCGCAAAAACGGAGTGGGATGTGTCTGGACTACTTTTGCCTTACTATTTGCCGAATTTAAGACAAATCATGAACTAGCTTTTTGTGCATGAATAATAATCAGAGGCAGATCGAATAATTTCCGTATCAAATAGCATTTTAGTCAGCAGTTCGCCACCCCTTAATGCTTAACATAATGCCTTAAGGCGTCGAAGAATTTTGCCCAACTTTGATACGGATTATATGGAAAAGCGCGCACAACATTCCTAATCTTGCACTCTTTTAATGTCCAAAATGGGAACTACATGATTTGAATAAAGGCTCGGATTGGACTGGTTTTGAATTGTAAACAGCTCAGGCGTGGATGGACCTAAAGTAATTGAGACCAGGTCGCACACAGAATGCGCGACCCAAGCATTAATGAGTAAAACTACCGTTTGATAAGCCGCTGAAGTCGGACTTGGAAAGACACCGCTTTTACGCACACTGGGTCTGCTGTAAATATCCCACTTTGGGCTCAGATCGCAAACCCGAACTATAATAACAGAGTTTTGATCTCCAGTCACCTCCTGTGCTGGGTTTTGCACGGTTTACGATTTCTACAGTTGCCAATCGGGCCGACTCTTGCCGAACTCTCTGCGCAGATCCATTGTCAAATATGTTCATTTAGCGCTATCCACAAGCTCTTATAACCATGATAAATCCAACTTACTTTAACACACCAATAGTGCCTTTGTTCCCCCGTTGTTGTCCCGCTTGTTGGGTGGTGCTCACAGCATATCAGGAAACGCAAATCCCTGAGAAAGGCTTGGGTGAGGGGAAGCTCTGCAGCGGGAGACCGCCAGCTGCGTTAAGGAGCTTGTAATACTGTGCGTAAAGGCGCATAGGCGCAGTAACAGATTGGAAATCAAATAAACCATCCAGACACCACAAACTTTAGTTTATTTATTCAATAAAGATTCAGTAGGACATGGAGGCAGGTTGTAATACAGTATGTTTAACAAGGACTCATTGGGGTGAAGTGCTTTGACATTTTCAAACAGTGTTTGTGGACCACCAGGTATCAATTTCTCAAACAGGATTACGGCTGTGAACACAGGGAGTTAGGAGCCACTGAGCTGTTTACTAAACATGTCTGACACGCTCTTTTCTTGATACAGATAAGCTCAAGGTTTACCAGGGAGTTCGCGTCAAAATCACCGTCAGAGAGCTGCTGCAGAGACGACGCGCCGAAGCCAACAGAACAAATACCAAAACGGTACAACCCAGTCACACACAAAACACAAACAAAAGCAATTATCGCTCCTGCTGTAAATGATTGATGGGCCACAGGAGAACTTTAACGGTTCTTTATAGCTTGAAAAAGTAAAACAAGTAAATAGTAGAAAGTCTAAAAAAGAGTGGTTATATAATCTGCACGAAATGTAACTTCTGCTTTCCTCTCTGTGCCTCCCGATGATAGATCTCCCAGGAACTGCAAGAGCCACAAGCGTCACTACTTCCAAGTAAGTTTCACAGATAGACTAACGCGTGCCATAAACTGAAAGCAGTAATAAGTAAATAAAAAGCCTGAATAGGATAAAATCCAAAGTTCCGTTTCAGTTGTCATTTAGAGTAACCCTCGTGAGAGGGGAAAAAAAGTCTGAAACGCTAAAATGTTACTGAATTTGTTTAAAAATTCTATTCCCCGAGATCGAGCCTTAAAAACAAAATTAAATAAAAGTAAACAAAAAACAACAAAATAGTATTGCATTCACAGACTCCCAAAGTGTAGCCAAGTTTTAGCAGCTTAGCTCCCTCTTATAAGCTTCATTCAAATGTGTTGCTGATGTATCATGACATCACTCACTGAACTTATGGGTAAGCAAATGGTCGGCTTTCCCCATTTGACTCTGAATTACGCGACTTAATTAGGCAAGACCAGCCAATGAATAAAGGGGTCCTCATTGAGAAATATTGGGGTCGATTTCAAACTAAATTTGGACATTTATTTTGCTTTTTCAGCAAGTGCAATCCACCCTTTGATTCATAATGTATGTCTTTAACGTTATAATAGGTTACCTCATTTATTAGTTATTTTTTTATTTTATTGGAATAAAATTACAGTTGAATTTTGTGAATTGCAGTTTTATTTGATCAAGATCACCCAAACTGCCATGATTTTTTAATGCACTCTTTATTGCTATGTTTGATTTAATAATTTAAGTGACGCTTAAATCGTTGACTGGACTGGGTTTGGTTCGATCCAGTCGACTATTCAATCCTCACTGTGATGAATTCTTCCTGAGCCTTCACAAACGTTTGACATAATCATAGTGATTTAATCACAGCATCAGTCCAACTCTTGCTGTTTCCTCTTTCAGCTCGTCCCATAGACCCATACCCTCCTCTCAGTTCATTCCCTGGCATCAGAAACCTCCCGGTCCCGTACCCTGCCTCCGATCCCCCGGTGCAGGGGGGTCAGTGTTCTGGCCAGATGCAGAACCTGAACGCCTACGATGCCAACTTTCGGCATCATCAACCTTGGGATGTCGCGCCGCCCGGTGACAGCGACCAAAGCATCTGTCAGCATCTGTACCAGCATCAGCCACAGCAACTGCACGGTGGACAGAACTATCAGACTCCAGGCCTGCCTCTGACCTCCAACCACGGACTGTCATCAGACGTAGATTACTATGGGCCTGCCATGGTAAGCAATTGTCTCCAAATGATCCTATTAATAAACACCACAACATGACACCAACACTTTTCAGCGATAACGTTCTTGTGTAGCTCGCCATCTTTCAGTTCTAAACTCCTCTGAGACTTGGCTCTTGTGTCCATCTTCATAACATTGTCTCCTCTTCCTTCGGATTCTCTACAGCTGTGGAACCTGGAAGACCACAACAGCCACTCGCCACACTCCTCTTTCTCCTCCTCTTCCTCCACCTCTTCGTCGTCCTGCTACGATTCACCCAGCCGCATGGAGTCCAGCTTCTGCAGCCCAGAGCCCTACCACTATCCACAGCACTACGTGTCCCAGGACTCTTACGTGGGCCACTTGTGGACGGAGCAGCAGGAAAGCTTCTCCAGCGCAGAATACGCACCTTGTTACAACTCCATAGACTATGCGTACCCCTGTCCCGTCGAGGGGGGCGCCTACAGGAGAGACCTCACAGCTGAGGTTTGCTACAATGCACTATGATGCCTCCCCCAAGTATTGTCCCAGTGTCTGTAAATATGGTTCATGTTTTCCAGTGTTGAGAGGTTGTTCTGCTCAGCCTGGACACGCTTTAAGCTTGGCCTTTTGCTTAGGTTGGGAGTGAGTGAGAAAAATCCTTCATGGATAAAAAAAAGTTTGATATTTTTGTATTTTTTTTTACTACCCAGATTTATTTTCATACTGCGTTGTACAAAAATAAACAATAAACAGACAAAAAAAAACAACTGTAAATGGCTGGTCTTTTGTGCTGAGATAAAACCACATTTGATTTGAAATAATTAGGTTGAGTGTTTTCATACAGCACTGTACAAAATAAAAGTGAAAAACCTGTAAATGCCTCAGCTTTTTTTGTTGTTGTAGAGAGAGAGAGAGAAAACTACACAATATTTGCAGTAAGTCTACGCATTTAAGGACACAGGTCGTTATGAAAGAGAACTTCTCATTTATGCTAACATGTTGGGGGACAGGACTACTCTTTCAAAAGTCTGTTCTTTTGCTCTATGTTTCTTGCAGGAACCAGTTCAATCTGCACATGACTCCAGGCAACGGTTTGTGTGGAAACATGCAAGAAAATTCAAAGACGCCCTTATATGCATGGTCTTTTATAGCACATTTTTTTTATTGAAATAAGTCAATTTGAGCTTGGTTTGAGAAAGATGTTTACAACTACAACAGTTTTATTTCAAGCGTATTTCCTTATCTAGTTTGGGGTGCAGTGATTTCTCTTATCTTAATATGTAAATATCTTGCCTCATGGATAGATTTCTTGACTCTCAAATCAAGGATAAAATTACTTATTTCAAGAAAATGTCACTTATTTTGCAGTGTAGTGACACATCCTGCAAAAGCTTACTGCACAAAGGCTATATGATATGACTCTCATCCTTTTGCTTCTCTGATTTACTGTACAATGACGGATACGATTCTATAATTGGATTAGAAGAAATACTTTAGTACAACCTTCTTCAAAAACTTGGGCAGTGGAGATTACTTCTTGCACCGATAAACCCCACAGATCGTTTTAACTATTTTTCAACACAAGATTTTATCATAAAGAGAATGTCATAGTTCCCTCTGAGATGGAGTCCAGATAGAATTTAGGTCGGAGCCTTGGGGCCATCGGGACCTCCTAACGGCCCGCAGTACCTCTCCTGTCTGAGGCCCACACCCCTCCCTCTGTGTGCCTGTGAGAGCGGACAGGACAGACAGACAGGACAGGACAGCAGGTCCCAGAAAAGGAGGGAAAAGGAGAGAACTTGCTCTGCTGTGTTGTATTTCGCCCAGCTGTGACTTTTTATTTTATTTTCTTGTAGCCTCCATCGGCTCAGATCTGACATATACGTAGCTGCAGGGTTCAGGACCAATGAGACCATCGTTAAAAGTGACTTGTAGCTACAAATCTTACAGCATCTGGGTTTCAATACACAAACGTTTATCTTGATTCTTCTTGCCACAACAAGCAGACATGGTGCCTGACGGATTAGCCCTGAAGAAGGCTGCGGGGTTTCGGTAGGATGATTGTGAAATGAAAGTAACCTGTTGGGGGAAAAAAGATATAGGGAGTGGCAGAAAAAGTTATATGTAATATCTTTTTTCAAAATGCTTAAGCAGTGACCTTTGCACTGTAACGTTTCCTTATCTCCTCACAAATGTGTGCTCAGTGAAAATATTAACTCGTTTAATCAACATATTGAAATGACTTACTCTATCAGACTGGTGTGTTAAAAAGTAACCAGTGTAGGATATTTCGCTGACGAGCACTTGGGGGCTTGTTCATAACAATCGGCTTAACTTTATGGCTCATTTTTCAGGCTCTAAGCCGCACAACAATGCCCTGTGCGGAGTCAGATCTCTTTATAGACAAGTCCCATCTAGTTGAGTCTAACCCAGAGTGTGAACCTGACCTTTGTCACTGTCAGAGTTGTTCTGCACTGTTCTTTTAGGGTCACAGCACAGTCTGCCAAACCAAACACAAGGAACCGAAAAATGAGCAGGTCTTTGTGTTCTTGCCTTCACACTTCACTAATCCTGCTCCGTGAATGCACGTTTGTGTATATTATTGTGTTTGTATTTCATAAATCCTGTTGGCACGGCCTCCTGCTGAACAAGCACCTGTGGAAATCCCCTGCGTCTTGCAACACCTTTCACTCACACACAAACACGCGCACGCGCACACACTCCGGGCCATTAAAGACTTACTTGTAGCAATATCACTAAAAAATGCTTTTCTTTAAAGCTGCAGGCAAAGTGGTTGAGCATTGTCTGTTGATCCTGCAGTGAGGGCGAGAGTGAAAAGTGAAGAGAGGGTAAACTGATGAAGTGCCTCCCGTAAGTAAACTGTTGGCTCGTCTGTCACTGCGGGATTGAGCGGACATACGTCGAATCATGTCTTAAGCTGTTGGAACTAACCACACACTGTGCTGGAGCAGGACGTCTGAGTTCAGTGTCTTGCCAAGCGGCACAACAACAGCTGGGCTGCACAATAAAAGGCAATTCACTTTGAAATGGCCATTTTAATGACAGGCCATGCATTTGTAATTGTCCAAACTCTTAAAAAATTGTAAAGAACAATCTAAAGAATATTGTAAAGAATTAGGAACAGAAATGTAATTGAACAAAAGAGTCAAACTGAGCTCCAGTGGTAAATTGAGCATAACCTCAAATCATAATAACTCCACACAAGAAGTGACTTCCTGTTTAGATCCAGCACGCCAAAATAAAGGCATACAGCTTGTCTCATTAATTAGTTCAGCGAGTACTTACAACATTGCAAGAATATAATTAAATACACACATTTTAAGTGTTTTGTCTGTATTTAGGCAGAAAGAAAGTTGAACTAATGAACTGCAGAACTAATGAATAAGATGGTGCTTTCATTTTGGCGTGCTGGATCGAAACAGGAAGTCACTTCTTGGGTGGAGTTGTTGTGATTTGAAGTTATGCACAGAGACAATTTGGAGTAATAATAACCTAATGAAAGGCATATGTGACGCAGAGAGTGATCATCTTGTGACCGGAGGGTCGGCGGTTCGAATCCTGCAGGTGCACACTGTTGTTGTGTCCATAGGCAAAACACTTCACCCTCCTTGCCTCCAGTGTCTACATTCACTTGTGTATGAATGGGTGAGTGGTTCCTGAGGATGGGGGAGGTGGAGGAGTTGACCAGTGCAGGACACCACGCTCTGAAACAGGGACAAACCCAGTAGGCGCAGCACCATTTCAGCAGAGAGGAGACTGAAGGCAGCTAGCCAGGTTCCAGGGTCCATTACCTCCGAAAACATGCTGGTCAGGTTGGCCCACAGTGGAAGTGGCTCAGGACTAACACCTGAACACTGTTTCGTTGCACAGGTTGTACAACATAAAGCACTTGCGTCCTTGATGTAAAGCGCTTTGAGTGCATAAAGCAGGTGGAAAGGCACTATATAAATGTGACCATTTGATTTGATTTGATGTGTTTGTCAGGACAGAATTGCATGTGATTCTTGAAGTTTTAATTTAAGATTTTGCTCAAGCTCTTGGACGTGCTTCAAATGTACACTGCTGCTGTGAACTACAATTTCAATACATATAAAGAATCGCTGTTCAAACTTTCTCCCAAAATCTTGCGGCCGTGGCATACAGTCAGTCAAACAGTGAGCCCCTTCCACAATATATTGTGCCATTCTGAGCAAAAACTTTACTTAACAAAACTCCTGCCACTCAGTTAATGCCAATATTAATTCACTGGCTTCAAATGTTTACAAATGGCTTTGGGCCTATAGGCTAAGACCAGATGTTACACAAAAGTCATTCAGAGATTAATCCAGAATTAGAGTCTTGTGCTTCAATATTTCTGCACACATTGGTGAACTGTGTAATACAGTAGACATACAAGGAAGGGACAGTGATAAAATATCAAACTCCCTGGTTAATACAAAACCGCTCACTCATTTTATTACTGATCTGCAGAAAGCTGCATCATAAAGTTAATCAAAGGAAACAGTTATTTTTCTTGAGTGATTGCTCCTCACTTGCTCAAATTAAACCATATACTGTAAGATCAATGACTGGATATCATTATCTTCAGGACTTTTATGAAGCAGATACTACATGCCAGGTCATTCATTGTTTTGGCCTTGTTTTCTGCGTTGCTCAGCTACCAGATAAGGAAAGTGGTAGTCTAGATTTCTGTTTTCCATCCCATTATGTAGATTGCTACAGAGTGTATTGGTGATCGCTGAGGGGTATCATCAAAAATGTGCCCCAGGGCACTTTGTCATGTGGGTGATTCTGTCCCCATTAGTGCTCGGCTAAATGTTTATCTGTCTGCAGCTGTTTGTGGCTGCTTTACTCAGAGTGATAAGAAAACCAAACCAAAACAGAGACAATGCTCTAATTAGCAAGGCATTTATATGTCTTCTTAACAGTTCTTTTTTTTTGATAGCAGAATGTTTATATGCTGTAAATTATGTATTTATGGCATTACATTTCTCGGTGGGGGCCTAACTGCCTTGTCACAGTGTTCTAGGTAACTGGCAAATGTTTGTCACAACACATTTACTTTTGGTCTGCATATAACAGACAGAATTTACCATAACATCAAAGCCAAAAAGCCAACTTCAAATCTATGTCTGGTCACGGTAACAGTCACCAAATATTTTTTTGGCATGTACACAACACAACTGTTATCAAATCACATTGTGCAATGAGCGATACGTTATTGTGTGTTTCGTATCAGGGTGGCTATTGTTTGACTAACTCAGACTTTTACCTTGATTCATATTCCTACACACCAAATCTCAAAGTCAAATACCACAAGAGTGGCTATTGACTTTTCAAACCGACGCTAAGTGGAGCTTTGTATTGTGTGGACATGCTTTTGTTTGAATAGGTGGTCATTCAACTTTTCAGAGTCAGGTTTTCATCTTTCATGTCCTGCTTCACTACATTAACAGAAACATTGTTTAGATCACTTGTTCCCAAAGTCTGGAGTGTTGTAGTCTGATTTACGTACAGTGATAAACTGAAACAAATCTAAAGCTTGATTCAAACTGATGTGTTGACAGTCTTTGAGGGTCTTCTCGCAGTGCCTCTGAGGGCCCCAGGAACCCCAGAAGAAAATGATGATAAATTCTGGTCAAAACAGTGGTCAGTTACTAAGACTTCCAGACTCTAACAGTCAGTAGTTGATAAACAATAAATCATAAACCTTAAAATGTTCTGTTTGTGTGAAGAGTAGCAAAAATATTTACTCTAATGTAATGTTACTTTAAAATATACAGTATATACACAGTTTGCTTGTTCTCCCCGTGCCTGTGTGGGTGCTATACAAATAAAGTCCTCTCCTTTCTCCCTTCCTTATGATAACGGAAAATTAAAAGGCTTATTAACCCTAGATCACGATCGATCAAATTCATAACACCATCACTAACGCCGGGTGATTTTTACCCGAGATAAAACAACCGATAAAAAGTGCTTATCATCAAAATCTATCAAAACATGACAATACATGACACATTGGAGTAGTGTTATTTTATATTAAACTGTGTCATGTCTAATCAAATGAAATCAAAGCATCATGAGAGGACCAGATAAAAATGCTCCAAAATTAGGAAGTTGGGAACAAAAAATTCCTAAAAAATAAAATAATGAAGATGGAAACTTGGGATATGTGAGACTTCTCTGGTGAAGGATCAGTGTCTTTGGCACAAACAGCCGCACGTCATATTTTGAATGGGTATAAATGACCAGTTGACTAAAATAACTATGTGTTACTCACTTGCTGAGAGGCCAGAGACGCCGAACTCTGCGTCAGGAGCAAAGCTGTAGTTGAAGTTACTTACTCAAATAGCTAAATTAGAAATTAGATTAAAACGTAATATGTTGATAATGCACCTCTTCGATAAATCAATGAAAATATCTCTGTCCTGCATGTTTCCTCCCAGCCACAAGGGGTAAGTAAACCTTTTTTTTGTGTTTTTTTATCCCTAAAATTAACGCACAAACCTAATGAGATGTGAAAGTTGTTGCGCGCCCTAAACAAGATGGTTACTGGTTAACTTTTTGGTAAACTGAACAAAAACATTAGTGTCTGTGACCTGCATGAACAAGACAAAACGGTGAGTTGGCATTTTCTCTTTATAATATCGTTATATTACCAGGCAACAGTATTATGCTACAAAGAATTGCACAGTTGTAACTTTTTATAAGAAACACTTTTGATTTGTGTAGCTTTCTTGCAAGAACCCGTTGGGCCAAAACTTAAGCAGTTTTCTCCTATTTTCAGACCTCAGGGGGCTTATACTTAACTTGCCTGAATATCCAAATGGTTTTGCCTGAGAGGAACAGGTGAAGATGAACAAGTCAGAGCACAACCCCAGCGTCCCAGGGGTCTCGTCCTGCAGAGGCACTGTGTGGTCAGCTCCAAGTCACGCAGCATCAAACCAGCAACCACTTGGTAAATGTTGGTCCATAACCCGTCCTGTTTCACTTTTGCTCATAATTTCACTTACAATTTATTATGTTTTAAAGTCTTAAATGTGGCACATGGGATGAGGATGACGCAACACGGGCTCCAATATAAAAACCTGATAGACCAGATAGGAATTACACAGACATTTCATTTATCAGGGGTTTTCCCCGTTCGCTGTAATTGGTATTAGGTCATTTAAGTACAATATAACTGACATTCCCTAGTAGTTGGTGGTTGATTGGTTCATTATACAAGTTCCAGTGAATTGGGACTCCACACCCTTTACTTGTCATGCAACAGCAGGCCAAAAATTGGAAAACCGTTACCCTTGATGTGGACCTACTGGGTTAGTCATCGAGAATGTGTTCTATCTACTTATCCCATACAACTATCCTGTTCCTCTGAGTACACGTTTATAATAGCGCCTATTAATGCACCGACAAATCCACAAGCTACTGCTAACACCATGCAGGTTGTTGTCAGCCCGTGGTGTTTTTTTCAAAGGATGACAGAAGTGAAGTTAAATGCCAGCCGCAGATTAATGTGACCTCGAGGAACAACCTTTTCATATATCCTGACAAGTCCCTCATTCATCCAGTCCCTCCCAAGGTATCAGACTACTGCGCAGGCATGTTTCTGCTGCAACCCCTGTCCCAGAACAAGCGTCTAAAAGAGCCAGTGAAATGATGCATGTTTTAGTGATGCACAATAAACCATAGAAAGCAGTTTGTGTGAAATTGGCGTTAAATATGACTCATAGCAAACAGTAAATCATTTCCAAAAGCAACAAATGGATTGAAAATGTCTTCAAACGTCACAAGTGTGCAGTTGCTTGGAAAAATGCCTGTCGGCTACACCCCACACACCCCACGCACACTGTTGTAGTTTATGCATCGACCGATGTTTAGTGTCAGCTCAAACTTGTCCAACTGAAACCTGCTGCGTCTTGTGAGTGAGTGGTTGGTGTAACATTTACAGATTCCAAAAACGTGCCATTGTGCCTTTTCACTTCTCCTTGTTCGAAATCACCTCTGGGTCTGTTCTTTCAGATCTAACGTGCACATACTCGCAGTCACAGTATCACTCCAGGAGTCAAGTTTCATCCAAGCTCCCCTTTTCAGTTGCAACTACATTTTAGTGTAAAATATTACATTTTGAGTCAGTAAACACATTCCTACTGTAGGAGCTGGCAGAGCATGTGGTCCTTGTGATAGCATCTCTGTGTTTCCAGATGTGAAACAGGGCCCCTCTTCATGTCAGTTTCCCCTTGGGCCAAACTCCTGTGAGCCTGATAGAGGCACTGGGATAGACCCCCCACTGCAAGTTCATGGTGCTCACCGCAAACAGCACTGATCAGTAATATCACTATGTAATATCAGTATGCGGTGGCAGTGATAGATCTTAGATTTTTACAGATTATGTATGTGCGTAACTTTGGCCAAAGAAAAGTTTCCTTCATGTGAAAGTGGTGGTGAAATATGTCTTTTGGATTTGTTGCCGAAAAGCCATGCAAAGTTTCTAGTTGACACATGCTGCTCCTGTACATCCTGAGGCTTCAGGAAGGAGCATGTGGATGAGCTTCAAGGAAAAAGACAAGGGTTGCTTTTCAAAGTTGTGCTTTTATCTTTATAATAAATCTGTGTATAATCCCATCAGACATGACAGTATTAACAGTATTGTGAATGTCCTTTTTTATTATACTTCATGTTTCACATTTTAGTGGAAATTAACGGTTTATTGTACAAAGAGTTGAACTTTATCAGACATTTGTGACAAAGATGGTGTTGCTGCATGAGTTTGTTTCTTCTTCATCATCGGCTTTTTGTTCCTCCAAAAGTTTATCCAAAAGACTTGGAGACTCCTGCTTCTCCTCAGCCTCTTCATGCACGCTCTGCCCCTCTGTGCCAGGGTGTAGCGGCTGCTCCAGGATCTGCGCTTCGTCGTCCCTCACATGGACGTCCAGCTGAGGGATCATGGTGGCCAGAGACATGGAGAGCGGCACGTGGATCAGGGACGACCCGGGCAGAGCTGCAGGACTCGACACTGCGGTCCATGGCAGGTATGTGAGCCCACAGTTCGAATCCATCTGAGGCAGAGGGGTGGGCACAGAAGTCTGCAAAACAAACATGTCAAACTACTCAGAACTGTCACTATCTGTCTTCATTAGCTCCAAACTAACGACCTCCCATCAACAAAGGTCATATGTTAGAGTGAGTTATTATCATTGTTAATTTAACAGAGAGCACTGGAAACAAATGGCTCAGTAAAAGAAGACCCCCTTATTTAACTTGTCACTGAAAGATTTGCAACTCTTTCCATTTCAAGAGGTTGCATTCACGTGGCCTAACATTCCTTTTAACATTGTGGTGGAAGACTTCCCAAATTTGGCTTTGACCTCTCAATATCTGTAATTACTGCACCTACCAACATAAATCATGATGAAGTTCAAGGTCTTGTTTGTCAGCAAAAAATGAAGTCTGGTGAAATAGCCTAATTGTTTTTGAGTTTCAATATTGTGTGGATTTTCTTTTTGGCTGTCGTTTTTTGGCGAAGTTCTCCATCTTGTGATTCATTTGGGCTTCACAAACCTTCCTAGAGTGCAGCGATTTGCATAAGTTTGACATGGATTTCACACTGCGTGACTTATACTGTCGCATTACCGCCCCCCAAGGGCCTGGCAGAATGTATTCTTTTTCCAAGGATATCTGCACTTACTCCAAAGTTGGTGAGGAGTGGCGTGTGCGTATACGTGAGCATGGTGTAGCTGGGGCACAGCGTCTGCATGTACAGGTCAGTGCCAGAGGTGAGGGTGGAGCTTGCTGAGCTGGACTGGCTCTGCGCTGGCAGGTCCTGGACGCCGCTTTCAGGTGGAGACCAGGGCAACGCTCTCCATCCAGAGCACCCTTCACCGAGGGCAGCAGGCTCCGCGCTGAACAGTCCTGGAGATAAGAGACTGTGTGAAAGTTTTGGAGCTATTGCACTGTGGAGTCTGCGCGTGTCTTGAAGATCTTCTTGTTCTGCTGCAGAGTCGTAGATGTACATTTCCCCCAATCCGCATTAGCTTGGTTAAAATTGTGTATTGTCAGTTAGTGTTGGTGTTTTTTGAGTAGCAAATAAAACCTTTAATTCCAACTTCTTTTGTCTCTGAAATACCCCAGCCCTTCTACCTGTCATTTCCATTTCTGCCACTAGAGGGCTGTATGTCGTGAAAACCCCTGAATGACTATATGAATGAAAAAGCTAATTTGATTCAATTAATAACATGATGCCTACATCTACCACTTTGGGGAGGTATGTTTTTTTTTTTGCACAATACCACCATATGCCGTACCTGTTTGGCTGCTGAAATGCCCCACCTCCTGAAACAGATTAAAGAGCAGATGTAACAATAACAAAGCACTGTGTCCATTCACAACATAGAGTGAAGAGTACAGAAGAACCCCAAACAACAGTGGCAATCCAGAGCGTCTCCGGGGCAGTTTATCTTGGGATCAAAGTGTTGGGAAATGTTGGAAAAGACAGCATGAGTTTTGTGAAATTGTTATTGGATTACCCTTTTATTGAACATTCAACTGACTCTGTGGTGCTGTTACTGCAAGATACATAGAGTAGGAAATACAATGAGCCCAGAGGCGTGGAATATTCAGTACCCAATGAAATTTATTTAGTTTCACATAAAATTCTCTAGTGCCAAGATACTACCAGAGGCACGAGAGAAACTAAATCGTTTTCTTAAAAACATTGTGTCTTAACAGGCTGGGGCCAAACAAGTAAAAACCTGACCTATTTGATCCCCTGTAATTATATAAACACATGCATTATTATGTTTTCTGCTGCAGTTCAGAAAACAAAGGACATGTACATGTAGAAACTATAACCCACTTATAATTGTTGCGATTGCGTAAAAGGACGCGTCTTCTCCTGAAGGCACAACGGACTCCAGACAGCAGCAGCCCCTTTGAAGGGATGAGAAACGCCAGATGTGGGGTGTATTTATAAAACAGTGGTGTTTGGTGACATTTATGCGTGGCTTTTGATTGAGTGTCTCCAAATGATTTAACTGATGATTTCAGCAATATTTGTTTTGACATCTTTGGAAGTTTTCAGGGAGCTAAAAGTAGCTGAAAGATGCTGACGGCACAGTCAAGCATTTTTACCTTACCTATGAAGTTTAATACATAGGCATTATGTGACCGCCTGTTGTTTAGTGTATTTGAATAAGCTAGAATCCAGGACTTCAGGGGGTTCTTGGGGTTGACACTGTGTTGTACTTTGGGAAGTGTGGTGTATAAAGGTGATTTGGCAAGTGAGGAAATCGAGTGCTCTGGGCATACTGTGGAGGGGTGCATGCTGTCATGTGCCCTCAGAAACACAATTTTTAACAGATCCACTCTACTCTTGGTGTGGTCTGTCTGTCTGTGTC
The DNA here is from genome assembly GCF_951799975.1 of Gobius niger. Classification (NCBI taxonomy): domain Eukaryota; kingdom Metazoa; phylum Chordata; class Actinopteri; order Gobiiformes; family Gobiidae; genus Gobius; species Gobius niger. The sequence continues at coordinate 22,919,574 of NC_136852.1, forward strand.
TTATGTGCGATGTTTATATGTGCGATTCATGTATCAAGCCCTGAAGTCATGCAGTAAACTGTCATAAAAAAACACCTGGATTATGTGAGGACAACAGGGATGGGCCGAGTCTCCAACTGGATCTATCATTCGTTGACGAATATTCCTGTTGGCATTAAGACGGGGACATGGGTAAGATAAGGACTTTTACTGCCAATAAAATGAACCATAAAAAAGCACAAGTCTTTGATCTGTGCAGGTACAGTCTGCCCGACTTTGTAATGTTCCCATTAATTATAATCAGTCATCCAAAGAATGGCTGCATAATAGGTGCCAAACTTTTACAATAGCCTCTGACGGTAAATGAAACATCACAAGCAACGGTTACTGTTCAAAATCTGCACAAAATTAATTAATTAACATGCTCCCCTAAGGAGAAGTTTTTATTTAATTTTTTAGCTGTACACTGTACATGTAATTTATTATCCTAACAGTTGTCAGACAAAATTCAACATAATCAGACACTCATGGAGCCGTCAAACCAGTTTGTCATTAATAACGTAATGTAGATAAATATCATACTGACAGGTAAACGTTATGTATTGTCATACTGTGTTTACATGTGGCAGCTGTCCCATCACTGTGGTGGATCTTAATTCATGAGAAATGATGTATCCATAAAGAGGAAGTTAGTTATGTTTACTTTACATTTCCAGGGAAAAGGGCTGTTCTAACTGTTCACCCAACCCGATATACTGTCAGTGGGTTTATGAACTGTCTATTATGTTGAATGAATGGAATTTATCCTGATATAAACTTTTATGAAAACATAACTCTGAATAAGAGTAAGGAAAAACACATCCTTTCTATTCCATTTGTGAATGCATCATACATTTGTTCAGTTAATAAACAGAAAAAAAATCATATGATTTTTTGTTACAGACTGCTACATGATGAAGTAAAACCTAAAGCCACTGTTTAAACATTTGAACTCAAACGTTGACAGGTGGCCTTTACATCAGCAAAAGTGTGAAGATTATAAAAGCTCCCACCACACTTGTAGCAGCTGTCTTAGAGATAGAAGCTGCTGCACTTCTCTTTCTCCTCAGCAGTTCTTTGACTGGATCTCTGACCCGCACTCCTTGGTATGGTCTGGGCCGCACTTCAGCTGCAGGTTGTGCTTCAAGAAAGAATGCAATGTTAGGCTTGTGCAGGTACTGCATGTAAGTAAGTGCAGTTTCTATCTAAAATCCATGGTAACCTATTATGCTTCCGTGAAGGCTTATGACGCATGAAACTTTCTAATCCTATATTTAAACCTCTTCAGCAGTTAATATTTAAGATACATGAGGTTTGATAAGCAGGATGATAAAATACAATTGTTATGAGAGCTGAGAAGCCGTAAGGTCACATGGGGAACCTTGAGCATGTTTTCAGTATTTCATTTCCATGAAAAATCAAACCTTTAATTCCAACGCAGCCTTATTCAGAAAGCTTCTTGACAGTTGTGATATTTTTCTGAATGACTCTCTGCAAGTGCAAGCATGAGAGGAAATGTGATATGTCTTGGGGCTTTGGTTAAATTGCATGTGTGAAACAATGAGCCCAGTTTGACGGTGCTGCAGGCTACCACTTACCTTACAGTAAGTAAGTACAAATTTACTCCAAACTTAAGTTTCAGGTTCTTTACTGTTAGTTGGTAAACTGATCATTACCGGTAAAAACTACCAGGAAATCACAGCTCCTGGTGGTCACACAGGCTTAGAACATTCTTTTTACAGCTTGGTTTGGGAAATTGCTGACACTGATATGTTGCTCTCCTTAATCTTGTAAAGAGCAGGACTCAAAGTGTGATTGCACAGTTCACAAGTTCAAAATGTATCTGTTTCAGTCCATCTGAAGATGAACTTTGAATGTCCCCTCCAGCATTCTCAGCTGCCTACAAGCAAAAGTTTTATAAATATATGGGAGAGATATTGCACACAAACTGACCTATGTCTTGTACAAAATGCATTAAAAAAAAAAGAATAATAATGGTGTAAAGTAAACGTTATAATGCACACACAAAGATTAACTTTGTGTCTATCCAATCAGATAGACCACCACCCATTACAGATTTAATCATTATTTCTTTCCACCCCCATTGTTACATATTAAGTTTTTAAATGCTGAATTGAAGTTTTGATTGAGGAGAACATAATGAGCAACTCGTGCTGCCTTACGCCTACATATCCCCTTCAGTATGCTACCAGTACTAACCTAGAGGAGACGAAGTGCAAAGAAAATGCAGTTCTTCTGACATTGAGCCTTGTGTGGACAAGAATTTGTCTGTGAATGAATAAATGAGAAGTCTTTTCTAATGCACATTGATGAAATTCAAACTTTGACGATTGAGTTTACATTTATGTACAGGATTGAATGTTCACTTGCACACACAATGGCAAGCTTTTCCTAATACTATATAAATAGAGTACATGTCTCGGCCTAAATGTGTGCATGTATATCCATATATCTATATATCAATATATCAATATATCAATATATCCATATATCTATATATCCATGAATAAATTCGTACATGGAGCATTGTAGTGAAGTGTAGAATGTTTCGCTTCTGATCCGTCAGCAAACTAAAGTTTCAGCTCAGCTTTAGTTTATTTGGATGAGAGGCGAACACTTCAACTGCAGAGTACAGAAGATGACTCGAGAACCTTCATTGAAGATGGACAACTCCTGTACGACTGAGAGCCTACACAGACACTTAAAGAGGAAGTTGCACATCTGTGCATTTCTTTATTGATGCAGGGTCCTGAACATTTTGCATATCAAGATTGCATCCCAGTCATAACATACGGCCATCGGATTATCTTCCTCTTTCCAGAACAGCTTTTACATTGACTTTTTTAAACTATTACAAGGTATATTTATATTATTATGTTCTGCATGTTACTTTATGCCCAGTTTTACAGTAGATTGATTTGAGATTTAAATTTTACAAATTATCATCGTTTGACAACACAGTTTACAATGAGCCAATACATACATAAGAAGAATGTCATTTTAGCTGACTTTGTCTTAGTTAGAATCTATTTATTAGACGGATAATAAGAAAAAGAGTGAATTCCTGTCAGATGTACTTACATTTGTCCCAGTGCATACTGATGGCTGTATTTGAGCGATACTGAAGACAGATTAAAGTGGTGACATGCCGTGGCTTTTTATAACAGCGAAGAACGAGGTCCCCTGGGATTTCTGTTCAAACCCAAACCTCGCAACAACAAGTTTCATTTGTTACCGCTTTAATTTGCTGATCATTTTATACTCTTACTGTTTGTGCTTCAATCACATTTCTCTGCAGAACAAACTTCATATACTGTATGCATGATATATTACCAGTGAATCAACAAGGCCACTCAAAATATTTTTATTTTTTTATTCTTTTATTTGCTATTATTATTATTGTTGCCATAATGGTTTCCCTGACAGCTTCCTAGTGAATAATATACGACCCTTGCATAATCGATTGGGTCTGTTGCCTGTGTCATGATTCATGACTATATACATATTTTGAGTGTACAGGCTGATCTGATTGTATTACATGAGGGTGCCCTTTTTGTCTTGTTATGAACAGCCCCTAATGAGTTTGGAATTTGTCTTTTAAACTGGTCGGAGTAAAACTCTGAGGAGGAGATGAAGAGATTTTGGGAAAGTGTTCGTAGTGAGTCAAGACTTGTCCTGGACATTTTTATCTCTGAGTAAGACTGAAACTATGATTGATGATTGATCCATACTGCTGCCATCTTGCAGTTTAAGGAAAGGTTTTGCAAATGCTGACCAGTTTGGGCATGCATGGGACAAGCAAGAAAGAAATGCAATGGGGAAGAATTCATTATATAAACATGTGGTACTTAACATATCTTTTCTACCATGAGCTTTTTATTTGACCAGATGCATATTTGCATATATTAAAAGTCACTTTTATTCACTTCATCTGCACCAATCAGGATTCTCCTGCAGGTGTTAATGCATCTCATAGTGCTGTACTTCCTCTTTTCAGTCCTAAAAACGGCAGTGCGGTCACGGATGGACAATTTAACTGTGTTGCATATTTTAGAATTTAGATGATGTGTTTTGTAAGAAAATAGGATAAAATGTGAGTTAGAAGATTGCACAATAAGTCAAAAGTATAAGTTAAAATGTCCACAAGTACTATTTTGAAATCTGGAAATCCTTTTGTCCCAGTGCAACACACAATGTAAAGTGGTCATTTTTAAGGACCTAAGCCTCTCTTTCCATGAAAATGTCACACATAACCCAGACAATGCAAGTGACACATCCCAAAACTTGACAACCCTGATATTTCTGCAGGATCTCGTTAAAGATTACTGAGCTTGAAATTGTTTTCAGATACACTCAGACATTTTCTAAACTGTAGGTCACAGTGTTTGGAGTCAAGGTTGTGGGTTTGTGACGTGATGAATTACAAATACTTTAATTAATGTGAATGACTCACAACTGACTCAATGCAGATTCAACGAGTGCAGGTTCTCATTGACAAGGTGTTATGGTTTTACTAACGGCCAGTTTGTGCAGAAGGCTCACATTATGCGACTATCCCAGTGCCCGAGTTTTTGCCCATCTGTATATTTTTAAATGAACTTAAAAAATGTGAGTTAGAAGATTGCACAATAAGTCAAAAGTATAAGTTAAAATTTCCAAAGTACTTCTGAGTTGTCACTATTTTGAAATCTGGAAATCCTTTTGTCCCAGTGCAACACACAATGTAAAGTGGTCATTCAAACATTTTTTGAAAAAACACACTACGTTCCTATCCAGTATAAAGAAAATGAAAGCTTCATAAAAAAGGCCAGTAAATGTCAATGTCACAAAGTCCTTGAATAATAATGTAATAGGTAAACTGTTCCAAAGACAACCATTGTGACATTGTTGTGACTGAATGCTGCATCTTTTCAGCATAAGAGTCACATGTGTCTCTCCTTCTCAAGCGCAAGCTCACACAGGTCGGACCCACATTAGTTTTATAAGTAATTCAGGCTCACCATTACTGACAATGGGCACTTTAGAGCTGTCAGTTTCTCTGCAATAGTTTGGACATGGGAAAATACCAAAGACCAAAGAAAGATGTGCTACCCATCTAACATGCATCCACTCATTACTGTAACTCGTGAGAGGATCAGAGAAGAGAAAAAAAGGTCAAGATTTCATATGAAAGCAGACCATAGGCTCACAGGAAACACCTGGACCGCCACTTCAAACCACAAAAGCAATTCCAACAACTTACTTACCTTTATTTCAGTGTGTGATAGAGGCTTACTTGCTTTTGTCCAAATCAGACGTACTCTGAAAGAATAAAATGCGAGTAGCCTGCATTTCTCTTGCTTTTGTGGTAGATCCATTACAAGACCCTTTCTATGTGAGACCTGCTTGCTTTTTGTGCTGTAATTACCTTCTGCTCAATGCAAAGCAGAGCTGTCTAGTTTAAATAACAGTGCGGTGCATTTGGTATTTGCAATTTTGCACAGATAAGGATTAGTAGCCGATGGTTTGTTTTACAAGTGGTGCATTTGTAGATGTAAGAGACAAAGCCACATGCTGGAGTGCCTCTTAAGAGTCTGTTTGGCCTGTGGGCTGTCGAAGATCATATCTTTACCATTTCCAGGACGTTTTTGGACCTAAGCCTCTCTTTCCATGAAAATGTCACACATAACCCAGACAATGCAAGTGACACATCCCAAAACTTGACAACCCTGATATTTCTGCAGGATCTCGTTAAAGATTACTGAGCTTGAAATTGTTTTCAGATACACTCAGACATTTTCTAAACTGTAGGTCACAGTGTTTGGAGTCAAGGTTGTGGGTTTGTGACGTGATGAATTACAAATACTTTAATTAATGTGAATGACTCACAACTGACTCAATGCAGATTCAATGAATGCAGGTTCTCATTGACAAGGTGTTATGGTTTTACTAACGGCCAGTTTGTGCAGAAGGCTCACATTATGCGACTATCCCAGTGCCTGAGTTTTTGCCCATCTGTATATTTTTAAATGAACTTAAACTGTTTTCTACGACCACAACGTCAGCTTCAAACGCTTTACAGATTTGACTTTGGCACTTTTCGTAGTGATTTTGGTGAATCTGTGTTCCACCTCAGGCACAGTTAACATTCAGACTCGACTTGGACTTGCCTACATGTTTAATTCCTACATATAGACATAACAAAAGTATTACACAAGATACAGCATGGCCCAATGACACTCAAAGTTAGATGCCAGTCCCCAGTCTGATTTTGTTGCCTGTGTCAGTGCAAATGGCTTTTTCTTTTTATACAAATCCATATAAAACCAGAGTCTCTGTGTTTGTCAGATGGAGGATTGTGATTGACGATTGGAGAAATGAACAGAGCGCGAGTGTGTAGCTACAGAGGACAGACCTGTGTGTACAAGCCAAGCCTTAAAGGGCTGGTACACGCCTCGACCTGCCCTGCAAACAAACCTGCTGTGGCACTCTCTTACCTCTGACTACACTCCTGCGCTCTGTGCCTGCTGCACTGTGAGGACATGTGGCCAACCTCTGACCCCAGTATTGAGAGATGAGCTGCAAAGTCCCAAGGGAAAAAACACTTAGTACACGATTAGAACTCTGAGTGGTGCTTGCGCAGCTGTTTGAGCTTTTGAATAAATGGTCCTTTGGAGATGCACGTTAGGTCAACAACGGTGAACCAGGAAGAGAACGCTGCCATTTAATGCGGAGGATATGAAAACACGAGAGGGAAAGATCTCTGGAAAGCCCCGTGTGGCATGTGAGGCAGGTGCATACTGTATCCCAACGAGTTCCAACACTAATGTAAACTAGAAGCAACCAGTCCTGCATGGAGGAATCAAAATGCTTTATATTTAGCGTTGTTGAAGAATTTGTGTTTGTTGATCAAGACATTAACTGGACCCACATTCAGGAAGTAGCAAAACTTCCCTTTTTGGTTTCTGAGCAGCCCCTTTGCAGTAACTGTGCCAGGTGCTTTTACAGTTATCTTAGTTAAACATCAGCTCCAGAGAGGCGGCCAAGTAATCACTATGTGCACACTTTATTGGGCTGGGCCACACCATGTACTTTAGGTCTTCAGAGTGACTACACGTTGTACATGAACAGAATATGAATGTTAGAGTGTAGGATTGTAACTGTCTCAAATGTTTTTTTTTGTTTTGTTTTTTGTCTCGAGCATATGTAAAGATCAGTTGATTGAATTGATTGCTTGTCGGTGTCAACACTGAATGCCAGACAAGTTCAATAAGAGAATCCTGACAATTATGTAAAACTAGTTTTAGTTTAGTTAGCAAATTCTGGACTATAACTGGTAATGCAAATATATTTAAAAGCTTTAAAATGGACTAAAATAGTGTCTGAGATGGGTATAAACAAGGTCAGAACCAGACAGGAAAAAAAAGAAAATCACATGCATTACTAAAACATAAATGAAATAATAATGGGAGACATCTAAAATTGCAGATGACACTGAGGAGCACCCGAAGAAGCCAAAGTACCACCAAAGGTACATGCACCCAAATCTTTGCCTAAACCTATGTGCATGTGTTCCAATGAAATACATTTTCTAAAATGTGATATCACTACCAGACAGTTACATAATATACTGTAAGTATTCTGTTGGTGTAATTGCCATTATATTCAACTTCGCAAAGAAATAATCCCTGCAACAATGCTCTGGACACAGGAGAAAAGGGGCATTAGGGCAGTCAATAGGAACTTGCGGGGCTGTACACAAGCTCACGTATCAGTGAATACATAGGTCCACAAGTCAGAGCATGTCTTTTTATTCCCAACATACAATTTAAGAGTTGTATAGGCATGCAATTGAATACTGTCATGCAAGCAAATTGTTACAAGAAATACTGTATGGAACTTCTGTACGTTTGAACATCTGTTAGTAAATAGTGTGGCACTGCCCTCTGGTGGACAAGCAGGAACAGGTCTTTTTTCTTTTTTTCATTTTTTTTTCATGTTTTTGCCGTTGTTTCCCCTATAAAAATTCGGTCAACATGTTCAGTTTGTCTTTATCGATGTTCTGCATAGTATATCATGACAGAATTATGTATCTTTACCTCATCCCCTCGAGCAACTATGGACCTAAAGAATGTATGAATCATGTTGTTGTTTTTTGACACAAATTCCCTCATGCTAAACTTCACACATTCTTTTTCATACATGTACTGTATGTTTTTACACAGTGGGAGAGACGCTGAAACATTGTGAGTTGAATGGCCTGAACGCACAGCCTCCACTGTGAGACAGGTTTGGAAACAACAATGAACCTCCACCAGGTAACACTTGTTTAAATATTATAGCTATCAGGCTGCTCCGTTTTTGACAGGAATCACAGGGAAACAATTATATTCTTCTTACCCAGGGACACAAGAGCCAAATGTGTTCGGGTGGGAAACAAATTGACTAGTTACCTGTCCGTTGGCAAATGTTTAACCCGCACCATTGCTATCCCTGACACATGAGAGGGCTAACACTGACAAATATTAACAATACTTTGCAATTGAGATACAATGAACACACAGTTGTAACTGATTATACTTTCATAATATGTACTTAGTTCCAAAAGAACACAAATAGATAAGGTTTAACAAAATAAAGAGTGAATCCTATGAACAAACAATTCATATGTGGAAACCTCTGCACCTGTATTAACTTCAGTAGGCTCCATCTGAAACTAAACAAACCAATTCCACTGTCAGCTGGTCAGTGGTCAGCAACTTGGTCAGAATTGGGGACAAAGCTTGTATAAAACTGGGGCAAATCAATGCTTTTGGATAAATCTTTGGACATCTTTAACGGAAGTAAAATAAGCGACAACAAATCTTGAGCGTAATCTTGAGAACCAGAACAAATAGACAATGCAATGAAGAGGGGGTTACTAGCTTTGGGGAATTTATGGGTGTATGTTGCATGGTAAACAATTTCTGAACACTAGATGGCGCCATGCATCACACCATAATCCGGTTGTTCCGAGTAAAAAAAAAACACTAGTCTCCACTTAAAATGAATCCTGATCAGCGGGTGATGCAACTGAAGCCCAGTGTTGAGTGGAGGCAGCCAGTGGGGGAATTATTTCACGCTGGATGACAGACCACCAGCATCCATCAAAAACTTCATGAAACACTCCTGCCTGTTCGAATATATCCCTTCCACTGTCTTACTCAAATACCACCACTTTTAGGCCCAGAACTGTCTTCAGTACTAGACGTAAAGCCGGTCTCTGGGTTCAGTGTGAAGTGCTGCAGGCTGCTTTGCCTTGAGCTTGACATCTGCAATAAACTTTAAGGAGCCTTGACACGAAGACAGCCATATTCATAATCACAGGTGCATTACTTTAAAATGATATTAAAAAATAATAATGCAGGTTGAAGTATATCTACCTATGCCTTTTTTCTAGTGGTGGAACAACATTTGTTTTGTTATTCAGTATATTGTAAACTCAGACGTTTGTGGAAAAAAACTACTGTGCATCAAATTATAAAACATTTGTATTACTTTCATGATTTGCAGGCTAGTTTTTGATAGCATTTCTGTACCAGTGACCCTGAAAGTGACCCTGTGATGTTATGTGTTAGGAAAGTTAAGCTTGGACCACAACTAGCAATTTTATCTACTTGCTTCTTTCTGTCATTGTTTGTTAAGTACTTTATTATTAAGTATCCTGTGATCTACTTGGAAGTATAATTTCTACCAATTATTTTATTATGGAAATATTAACTATATGTCCATAAATGTAAAACTATACTTTCGTCAAAGTATGTAAAACACTATTGCTGCAACTACTACTGCTGCTACATACTATAATGTTTTATATCTTGACTTTATTGTTTAGAGAACTCTTTGTAGCATGTTGCTATAGCCACTGCCACTGCTATGAATGATTGCCCATTGACGTATTTTATGTCGTAAATCAGGCTTATGTAATTTAATTGCTGCATGTGAGTGGTATGAAGTTTTGCTCAAGTTTCAATGTTGCCATTTTATTTATGGGTTATTCAAACAGGTGTGTCTCATGATTCATCACAAACCTGAGCACCGTAAGACATGCCCAGAGATACGACTATTTGAAATGAAAACAAACAACACTTGGATAAACCCCGACAAATGTAAAAAACAAGAATAGAAAATACAATGTCAAGTATGGGAGTAATGGAGTTCATAAATGTTGCCTGGTACAGTATTTGTTCCAGGGGCTCCCACGATCACCGGAATAGTTGATGTTTTAAGTCCCCACCTTCTCTCAGTCTCAATTTCAAGATCTTTATATTTGTTGATCTTTCAACGTTCAAGATTCAAGATTTTTTTATTTGTCAAACCATATGAATCAAATCAATTCTGTAGAGATGGAACAGAGATGAGATCATTTTCAGCAACAGTCTTAGGTTCGTGCTCATACCATAGAGATATAGAGATTTAACAGATGTCCCGGTGTGTGTATGCTGCTGCTCTATTATGGCGGTGGATATAATGGTAGATGGTAAATGGTAAATAATCAGTCTTTGCCAAATCAGGGCATCCACAACAAGTTGGTCAATTGAATTTTCCACACAATCTACACAGTGAGCTTGTGTTTGGTTCTCTGATCATTTCATGTTGGTATACCCTCGTGTGGGGAGAGATTGATCTTGTGCAGCTATGTGGAAGCCTTCAGTCTCTGCTTTTAGGCCAGCTGCTCGCAGCCACTGTTAAGTTTTTTGCTGGTCTACATCAACCTAGTTTACTCTTTGGAGGAAACTGGCCATATATTTTTTTTGTTACCCATTCCCGTTGAGTGGAGTGCTTGTTGTTTTGCTTTGGGCCTTGTTCGGTGAGCAAATAAGATAAGATAAGATAAGATGATACTTTATTGATCTCACAGATGGAGAAATTGCATTCAATGAGAGAGCATCCGGCAGCAGCACCCATTCAGTGCGCACCACTCTTTTTCCACTCTTTTTTTCTTTGGTGAAAGATCGTTGTGTCGCGGCCGCCATCTTCACTGTTTTGGTCACAGGAGGAGCACTGGTTGATGGGAAATCCGTAGACGATGACCACAGCGGTGGAGCTCTTGCGCTTGGCCACGCTGTTCTTGGCCACACAGGTGTAGTTGGCCGTGTCGGACAGACGCGCCTGCTTGATGACCAGGTTGTGGTCCACGGTGATGTAGAAGTTCCTGTCCTCGGCCGGGTCGATGATCTCGTTGTCCTTCAGCCACTCCACCCGCATGACCTTGGAGGATGGAGAAACTGTAGCTGCCCTCTGTCTCCTCTGATCATCTGAAACGGTGCACCGCCTCCTGGGCTTGTCCCCGTCTCAGAGCGTGGTGTCCTGCACTGGTCAGCTCCACCTCGTCCTTCCTCTTCCTCCTGCACAGCTCCTTCCACAGTCTATCACCATCTCCTCGTTGGTCCCTTTTGTTGTTTCCTGTAGCTCCTCTTGTGACGCCTCCTCCGTGCTGCAGGTCACTGTTCAGTGTCTCAGAAGAAGATGTTTGTAGATCTCAAATGGGTTTAGCTGATAAACCCAGTTTGTTTACCTTCAAAAAGTTGCTTTCTTCAGGACCATTTTGGACTCTCAAAGTAAACAAATCCTGTGCTTGTCTCACTTTCTGGTGGGATCATTCAGGTTGTCGTAGTTCTTGACTTTTGCATTCTCCTGCCTGTTTGCTGATGGAATGCAATCCCTTGCTCTTGTCACAGTCGACTCTTTCCCGTACCTGGCGATCCCTTGTTGATTCTGCTAATCTCTTCCCAGAGGAGGAAGAGGAAGGAGGAGGTGGAGGAGCTGACCAGTGCAGGACACCACGCTCTGAACAGGGACAAACCCTGGAGGTGGAGGATCAGAGGAGCACTGAAGGCAGCCAGTCGGGTTTCCTCCAGGTGCTACGGTTTCCCCGACCTCTAGGTCAGGTCGGACCACAATGGCTGCGCGGCTCAGTCGCAGTGGCTCAGGACTAACACCTGAAACCTATTTTGTTGTACGCTTTAAGTCGTCGATTAATCGATTAGTCGTTTCAGCGACTAATCGATTAATCGACGACTTATCGATTATTGAAAGAGTCGACAACTATTCTAGTAATCGATTAATCGTTTTATGGCTCACACAGACTGAAATGGAGCAAAAATGACCAAAAAAATGTAGTATTTTTGATGAAAACCTACTGTGATTTTGTATTTAGGGTCTGCAGTGGTTTGTACAATGTAAATTTCATGAATAGAGCCTTCAACAAACATTTTCCTTTAGTTTACTCCATCAGCACTTCCTTAAACTTAAGCTAAATGTGATTAAAAAAATTGAAAAAATAAATTTTACTACACCATTCACAGCCAAGCGATTAATCGTAAAAATGATCGATAGACTAATCGATTACAAAATAATCGTTAGTTGCAGCCCTAGTACGCTTGTACAATGACAAATAAAGCACTTACTTACTTGTTTCTGCAAGGTATTTTTCAAGACCAATAGTGGTGATCTTATACGAGGTTTGCAGTTGTATCAATCCTTGCATTTTGTTGATGGTGCGTTATGTGCATTGTAAGGAGATTTCTTGATGTTTTGTCAATTGCCTTGACTGTGCCTTGCCCTTGACTGTTTTTAGCAGTTTTTACGGGCTGTTCCCGGATGGGTCAAAATGCAGAGGACAAATCTCCCAGGGACAATTGAGGTAGTTCATGCACCGGAATATGTAAACTCGATTTACGTTGTTAATTATAGGTCAAATTTTGTTGTGTTTACTTTTATACTGTGTATTTGATTGCAGAATACGATGGCAAAAACACAGTTTGACAGTGTGGCTTATAAAAAACGGACTTGGTGAAACAGAACGATCACGATATAATAAGAATATATATATGTATATATATATAAGTTGCAGTTACTTGGGGGCATTGACGCTTATGAAACTGATAGACTGATTAGTTACAGAATGCAACGGCTTCCTTTTTTTGGAATGTTTTTTAAATAGTTATTTAAACTACAAAGCTAAGTTTCTTTATACAGTGCCTCTCGAAAGTATTCATACACCTTGAACTTTTGCACATTTTGTCATGTTTACAATCCTAAACATAAAGATTTTGTTTTGATTTTTTTACTGAACGTTCACACACAAGTAACCGACAACTGTGAAGTGAAAGCGAAATGATACATGATTCTGTTATTTTTCAAAAAATAGAAAAGTGAAAAGTGGGGCGTGCATAAGTATTCATACAGCATTTTCTAAGTGCATTAAATTGCCTTTATACTGTAACATTCCTCATGACTCCAGAATGTTCACACCTTGGCCTAACGGTTAAATAGAGGCCACCTGTGTGTAATCTACTCTCAGTTTAATTTCAGCTGTTCTTTTAGGCCCTCAGAGCTGTGGTCGGAGTGTATTGGTCACTAAACAACATCATGAAGGCCAAGGAGCACCAGAGAGGTCAGGGATAAAGCTGTGGAGAAGTTTAAAGCAGCGTTAAGTTATACAAAGATTTCCCAAGATTTGAACATCTCATGAAGCACTGTTCAATCCATCATTCAGAAATGGAAAGAGTAAAGCACCACTGAGAACTTACCAAGACACGGCTGTTCACCTAAAATATTAGATCGAACAAGGGGAGCACTGGTAAGAAATGCACCCAAGTGCCCAAAGATAACTCTGGAGGAGCTGTGAAGTCCTGCCGCTGAGCTGGGGGAATCTGTACATGGGACAACTATAAGTCGTACTCTACACAAATCTGGCCTTCATGGATGAGTGGAAGAAGAAAGACATTATTGAAAGGAGGCCATTAGAAATCCAGTTTGAAGTTTGCTAGAAGTCATATGGAGGACACAGCTCCATGTGGAAGAAGGAGCTTTGACACAATGCAAAACGTTTTGTATGGAGCAAACCTGACACTGCTCATCGTCCTGAGTGCACCATCCCGTGTCAAATATACGGGGGGGGGGGCATCATGCTGTGGGGCTGCTTTTCCTCAGCGGGGACTGGGGAGATTGTACGAATAGTTGTGAAGATGGATGGAGCCAAATACAGGGCCATTTTGGAGGAAAACCTGCTGGAGTCAGAAAGAGAACTGAGGCTGGGGCGGAGATTCACCTTCCAGCAGGACAATGACCCTAAACACAAAGCTAAATCTACAATGGAATGGTTCAATAAAAACATATTAATGTGTTAGAATGGCCCAGTCAAAGTCCTGACCTAAATCCTATTGAAAATCTGTGGAAAGATCTGAAAACTGCTGTTCACAAATGCTCTCCTTCTAATGTGACAGAGCTTGAGTTGTTTTGTAAAGATGAATGGACTAAAATGTCAGTATCTACATGTGCAAATCTTGTAGAGTCAGACCCCAAAAGACTTGTGCTGTCATTGCAGTAAAAGGGGGTTCACAAAGTATTCATTCATGCTGTATTAATACTTATGCACGGCCCACTTTTCACTTTTGTATTTCTTGAAAATAACAGAATCATGTATCATTTTGCTTTCACTTCACAGTTGTCTGTTACTTGTGTGTGAACGTTCAGTAAAAAAATCAAAATAAAATCTTGATGTTTAGGGTTGTAAGCATGACAAAATGTGCAAAAGTTCAAGGTGTATGAATACTTTCGAGAGGCACTGTATATTGCTTTTTTATATATTCATGTTTTTCATTTTTATTGGATCTAGCGCCACCTTGGCATGACATGACTTCAGAATCATGTAAGCTATAGATAGATAGATGGATAGAGACAGACAGGAGCTTGCTGACACGCATTACCTCACAGACATGGTAAGACATGCAACTGCCTTTGATGAACCAGTCTTTAACTTAAGCTGTAGATCCCAAGTATGTAAGATGAACAAAAAGCTTTTTTTCTGCTGTTTTCTCTGACAACAAATTAACACAGAAATGGTTCAGTCCTGTCCGATTTTGGCAAGCCATTGTGATCTGCACTTAAGTTGTTCACATTCAATGTCTTGATTTTTGACAACAGCTGGGATCCTGTAACATTCCAAGTCACTTTCATGATCACTTTAACGCCATTGTGCAAAAAAAAAGATATAGCAAGCCCAACTCCCGTACACAACAACATAATAACACGCTTGAGCGAACTGGGAAGGCCTCCAACAGGTGGGACATATCTCTTGTGACGTCACGCCTAATATCTCAATAAAGTACACCATCTCTTTAACCTGGTATATTCCACTTTTGATGTGGATTTGCCTGGATGTCAAAGTCCTGCTTGTGTGGTGTAGGTGGAGGACAGTTTTCCACGTTCTCATACTGCATGAATCGAGTGATAGTGGGGCAGATCTTTTAGAGCTCCATACTTATTATATGTTACGACCCGGCTCTGCTAGTATAGGACGCAACAAAAACCAAGATGTCAAATGGTAAAATAAAGTTGTAGTTTAATAAAAGGAGTGTAAAAGGTAAACGAAGGAGTGACAAAAATAACCATAAGAACAAAGGCTGCTTACAGTGTTTACAAAAACGTTTACCAAAATAAAGCTAATCAAACTAAACAGACAAAATCAGGTCCAACAAAACAAAACCAAACAAAGTCATGACTAGAGTGTCACTTGATTCCACGTCACTACTTTAATGAACATCCCAAGAAGTGACAACTAAACACAACACACAGAACTAGTGTCTCTGAATACACAAAAGTTACATTAACAACATAGAGACACAGAACACAAATTAGCTTACTGGCCACAAAGGCCAGCAGCCTACACACACGAGTGTTCCCTGGACAAACAGTCATTAATGACCCGAAGGGACACAAACACAAATACAAAATGGCGTACTGGTCACACAGAGACCAGCAGCCCCGAATGAGCCACAGTGGAGTCCTTTTATAGGAGCGGCTGCCACAGGTGGCTTTAACGAGCTCTCCAGGTGTAGAACTGCTCCCCCAATCAGGCGGCCAGGACCCCAATGCGCTCCACCAATCGCAGTTCAGGACCAAAGCAGCAATATGTACATGGAGACATGGGGGGGTAAACAGGATTAGGCCACACAAACAAAAATATGCAAAAAGGAGGGAACCTGGAGGCCTGGGGCCGTAACACCCTCCCCCTTAAGTTACAAAATATATTTTGTTAAACAGTATGATTTCGGACTTACCTAAATGTAAAGGAATTGAGGTGGAAGGCTGGTTAGGACCTAAACAAAGCCAGGGCTGGCCACAAAGTGGGCATTCAACTGAACATCCCCTTAACAGCCTCCATTGGGACGGGCTAGGCCCACTCCGGACCGAGCTCCATCCACGGAGCTGAAAACCTGGGACGACGAGGGCATGTGACAAGGAAGAGGGGACGGATGATCAGGCCGGCCACCTCCCCCTGATCTGTAGCAACCTCAAACACAAGATTTAGTCACGAGCCTCACTGTTAGCACCCTGTGTACAGAGGCACCAAGATGCCAGCCACAGGCAAAACCAAACCCAGTAGTCCACCACAAAATCACAATACACCAATGTAGAAAAATAGCCAATTAGAAAACTTACCTAATACAAACCAATTATAAGTACAACTATGGGATGGGTGTTATGATCCCGGACGAGCCCCCAATATGTTACGACCCGGCTCTGCTAGTATAGGACGCAACAAAAACCAAGATGTCAAATGGTAAAATAAAGTTGTAGTTTAATAAAAGGAGTGTAAAAGGTAAACGAAGGAGTGACAAAAATAACCATAAGAACAAAGGCTGCTTACAGTGTTTACAAAAAGGTTAGCCAAAACAAAGCTAATCAAACTAAACAGACAAAATCAGGTCCAACAAAACCAAACAAAGTCATGACTAGAGTGTCACTTGATTCCACGTCACTACTTTAGTGAACATCCCAAGAAGTGACAACTAAACACAACACACAGAACTAGTGTCTCTGAATACACAAAAGTTACATTAACAACATAGAGACACAGAACACAAATTAGCTTACTGGCCACAAAGGCCAGCAGCCTACACACACGAGTGTTCCCTGGACAAACACAGTCATTAATGACCCGAAGGGACACAAACACAAATACAAAATGGCGTACTGGTCACACAGAGACCAGCAGCCTAACTAAACACGAGTACCAATGGCGTACTGGTCACACAGAGACCAGCAGCCCCGAATGAGCCACAGTGGAGTCCTTTTATAGGAGCGGCTGCCACAGGTGGCTTTAACGAGCTCTCCAGGTGTTGAACTGCTCCCCCAATCAGGCGGCCAGGACCCCAATGCGCTCCACCAATCGCAGTTCAGGACCAAAGCAGCAATATGTACATGGAGACATGGGGGGGTAAACAGGATTAGGCCACACAAACAAAAATAGGCAAAAAGGAGGGAACCTGGAGGCCTGGGGCCGTAACACCCTCCCCCTTAAGTTACAAAATATATTTTGTTAAACAGTATGATTTCGGACTTACCTAAATGTAAAGGAATTGAGGTGGAAGGCTGGTTAGGACCTAAACAAAGCCAGGGCTGGCCACAAAGTGGGCATTCAACTGAACATCCCCTTAACAGCCTCCATTGGGACGGGCTAGGCCCACTCCGGACCGAGCTCCATCCACGGAGCTGAAAACCTGGGACGACGAGGGCATGTGACAAGGAAGAGGGGACGGATGATCAGGCCGGCCACCTCCCCCTGATCTGTAGCAACCTCAAACACAAGATTTAGTCACGAGCCTCACTGTTAGCACCCTGTGTACAGAGGCACCAAGATGCCAGCCACAGGCAAAACCAAACCCAGTAGTCCACCACAAAATCACAATACACCAATGTAGAAAAATAGCCAATTAGAAAACTTACCTAATACAAACCAATTATAAGTACAACTATGGGATGGGTGTTATGATCCCGGACGAGCCCCCAATATGTTACGACCCGGCTCTGCTAGTATAGGACGCAACAAAAACCAAGATGTCAAATGGTAAAATAAAGTTGTAGTTTAATAAAAGGAGTGTAAAAGGTAAACGAAGGAGTGACAAAAATAACCATAAGAACAAAGGCTGCTTACAGTGTTTACAAAAAGGTTAGCCAAAACAAAGCTAATCAAACTAAACAGACAAAATCAGGTCCAACAAAACAAAACCAAACAAAGTCATGACTAGAGTGTCACTTGATTCCACGTCACTACTTTAGTGAACATCCCAAGAAGTGACAACTAAACACAACACACAGAACTAGTGTCTCTGAATACACAAAAGTTACATTAACAACATAGAGACACAGAACACAAATTAGCTTACTGGCCACAAAGGCCAGCAGCCTACACACACGAGTGTTCCCTGGACAAACACAGTCATTAATGACCCGAAGGGACACAAACACAAATACAAAATGGCGTACTGGTCACACAGAGACCAGCAGCCTAACTAAACACGAGTACCAATGGCGTACTGGTCACACAGAGACCAGCAGCCCCGAATGAGCCACAGTGGAGTCCTTTTATAGGAGCGGCTGCCACAGGTGGCTTTAACGAGCTCTCCAGGTGTAGAACTGCTCCCCCAATCAGGCGGCCAGGACCCCAATGCGCTCCACCAATCGCAGTTCAGGACCAAAGCAGCAATATGTACATGGAGACATGGGGGGGTAAACAGGATTAGGCCACACAAACAAAAATAGGCAAAAAGGAGGGAACCTGGAGGCCTGGGGCCGTAACATATCCATTATCAAAAGCTTTTTTGTAGTCGATCCATGCAGTTGGGAGATTCTTGTGTTTAGTTTTGACTTCCTCCAATATGACTTTGTTAATAAGCAGTTGGTCTTTGCAGCCATAGCTTGCACGATGCCAACCTTTTTGTTCTCTTAAGAGGAGGTTGTTACTTTCAAGGAATGTATAGGTCCTTTCAATGATAATAAAAGTTAGAACCTTATATGGTGGGGAGGCATGTTATTAGCCTGTAGTTTTTGTGATTGCATGTTTCCTCTGTTTTAGGACGCAGGAAGGTGTTACCCTCTGTCTGATCTGGGTATTTTAGGATGGTGTTGTAAGCCATGGTTAACTCTTGCTATTTCAAGGATTCTTTTATGTTGCCCAAATGGTCCTTGTTTGTACTGCCAAATGTTTTCTTTTATTATTATCATCATTATTATTATTACTATCATGTGTATGTTTATGTTTTTTTCCCCACAGTATTCTGAAAACACAATAAAACTCATATTGGTCTGTTTGCATCGTTATACAATGGCAACGACCAGGACTAGGAGTGTCTGTAAATATTAGTTTGGAGCATTTTTTTTTTTTTTTTTGACAAGTTGATTGAGGTAGTTTCACTCATCTAAAGTTCAGGTATTTTAATTAAAGTGTCTGTACGTGGAAGACTTCAAAGTTATGCGCTGACACTGATGAGTCAGATAGTTCTCAGTCTGAGTCACTAGAATTTGGCATTGCTTTAGTCAGCGGCACTTTGAGTTCATTAATGTATTAAAAACTGCTTCTAGCACATTCAACTGTCCCTACAGCTGTTATTTAGTCACACGGTTCCCAGGCAGTGGATATATATTTTACTGGCTCAACGTACACTTTTCCAAGCTCCCTAGGATTTTCACCTTTGAGCAGACTACCAATGAGTCTCTCAGTAAAGCGGGCCATTTATGATTTCAATTATTTAGTTGCAGATTTGTCATTCCTCTTCGTTTGCTTGTTCCTGTTGGTGATTGTAAATAGTTGGGAGCCTTTGCCATTTCCACATTTACATTGACCAATTTACCCAATGCATGCATGTTCTTTGATTGGTGAGGGGAAGTCAGCCAAGTCCACAGTAGAAAAGGGAGTACACTGTAAGAAAAGATACACCATTTCTACTCAATAAAAATTAGGTAACGGATTACAAGCAATTGTTTTAATTAGATTTCACATTGTTTGGAATTGAGTAAATACTAATTAAATAAGACTCTTGAAATTTATCTATTTAATATGAGTAGATTCAAATAGGAAGACAGAAAAGAATTAATTAACTACTTACTCACTCATTACATTCACCCAAGCTTTCTGTTGTTCCCAAATGGTCTCCTATCCAAGTCCTGCCATCCAGTCCCTGCTTAGCTTCTAAGGTTTGATGGGATCGGGCAGAGCAAAGGCAGTATGACAACTAGTCCATTGCCTAGAAAGTACAGACCTCAATTAATACTCAATTTAGCATTTTATGAACAATTATTAGCAAACTTTCAAATGTGCACTTCTCTAGTTCTGTAGAAGCTAAACATTGTGTGGCACATGTACACTGCAACTAGTCTCATGTTCAAGCCAGAAATCTGTTCACACATTTTCAAAAATCAGGTGGCAAACCTTCATGAAATGGGATGTGGATAGAAACATGCAACATAAAAAAGATAAAGTGCACTTTGACTGGAAGTGCTTTCCCATTCAAATGTGCCTGATTATATTAATTTGAATTCAGTCAATATTCTGTCTGTTTGGAATTAGATAAACAATTTAATTAAATGTTTGCCTCAAAATCAAAAACACATATATATTGAATATATCATACCTGATACATTAATTCAAATCTACATGACAACAGAATAATGTCTTACAGTGTAGGTCTACATGAAGACTCTAAACATACAACAGCACCCTGCAAGCTAGGGACTGCAGACATAAATTAGCCTTAGGCTAACTCAGGTGCAATGCCCTTAATGACCCCTGAAATATATTTTCTTTTTTTTATTCAACACAATGTCATTTACAAACATTCTTCATCTTGTTCTCAATACATTTCACAACTAACGTCTGACTGCAGAACTTAAAGTTACAAAACAGACAGATGGGGATATAATTACTGAAATGTTGAAGAACAGGTTTAAGTCAGAAACTGTAATTCATGCACGCTATAGAGTTCACCCTTCCACAATGAGCAGAACACAATCCCTGCATGACATAAGTATCTATATGGTCAGTTTGAGGGTAAGATCAACACGATTTGAATTACACACCAGTTGACCCAAATACCTGTAGCACTCTTTACATTACGTATGTGTGTTGTGTGCATGACTGTATGTGCCATTAGTGATGCTATGTGAGCTGGTGATTTGAAGAAAAAAGAATAGTTTCATTCAGACCCTGCACTAACAAAAAGTAGTAATAAAATATTATAATGGTTTACACTGGCGCTTTGCAAGTCTGGGATGACAAGCTTCTCAAACACACTCCATACTTAGTGTTGGTGTGCTACTATTTTAGCCACAGCTGCCCTGGGGTACACCCAGTCCCCCCAGTCTATATGAATGACAAACAATTGATGATGTTGTGTGAGTGTGAGGGGAAAATATCCTCCAATTTCGGTTCTAGGCTAACATTGTAGATTTGCAATTCAATTTTACCCTCCAACAAAATCTGCATGCCAAGTTTTATCTTGGCATTTTGCTTACAAAGGCTGAAGAGCATTGTGAACGGTGCATCGCATTCAGCAGAAACGTGCTCCTGTATGATGCAAAACCTTCAGACCCGTGGCTCAATCAGGAGAGACGTTTTCCCACCTCTACTACAAATATTACTACCACTATTCCTAATGATAACAACAACTGTAATAATATAATGATAATATATCATCATCATAGCAATAAGAATATCATCGTTGTCATAATAATAACAATAAACAGTAAATTGTAATCTGTTCTGGTCTGCAGTGTCGCAAACAAGAGTAAAAGGACAGAGATTATGCATACGTTTACCACAAGATTTACTGTACTTGCAATCGAATAGTGTACACTAACTGTACGTGCACACTTAGTGCACACTTCACTCGTTGAATCCATCCTCACATACAATGTCTCTTCCTGATTCAACTTTCTCACCCTCAAACACAAAACAAAACAATAGAATAGTAAACCAGACCAGCAAGATCACCCAAATCCCTCAGACTCCACTCTTTGAACTGTACAGGCCATCAGTGTGGAGGAAAGCCACTCTCATCCCTGAAGACGCCACACTATAGCTCCGTCTCTCTGTTGACATCAGGCAGAAGATACAGAACCCTACTGGCCTATAAAAACATCTACAAGAAATAATTCACTTTCCTAAATAACGCCCGGGCCGGTAGCACTGTAGTTTATGTTGTTCTTTTTCATGTGATATTCTTTAATAATGTTGTGTGTATTTTTACTGAAGAAGTTTTAATGAGTCAGGTTGAAAGACAAATTTATGCTCTTTTGAAAAGACAATAAAGTTCTGTTCTATTCTATTCTATTCTATTCTATTCTATTCTATTCTATTCTATTCTATTCTATTCTATTCTATTCTATTCTATTCCATTCCATTCCATTCCATTCCATTCCATTCCATTCCATTCTATTCTATTCTATTCTATTCTATTCTATACTACAATTTGATTCCTTAATTTGGACATATACTGTATCATAATATTACAGACACTGTTGACTCTGACATAGAGGCACCAAAAAGTGCTTGGCTCTTCAAAGATTATTTCCCTTGGGCATTCACAAAGTTTGTCCATATATAAGTTTCAGTGCTTCTCAGTGCAGTTTGGAGTTGAGCTATAATCATAAAAAAGCAGCAAGTTGAGTATCTTATCATTAACAAATACCATTGTTCCTGTCTGACCTGATTTGTCACTTGTGTGAAGCTTTGCTGTGCTCAAAATAATTCGTTTGACTCGAAGGAGCAGCAAAACAACTTACTCTTGGATATTGTGTGAGTGTGATGTGCACATATAGGGTTCATACTTGGATGCAGGTACAAGCAGTGTACAGTATTTGTTGTTTTTTACATTACTTTCTTAAAAGTTATATACATAGCCTTGTTAGCAGTTGGGATGCTAGGAATGGTGAGGAGAGTTAGGAATGTGTTTCGACCACAATTAACAATTTAACATTTAATCCTCCCCTTTTCCAGGCCCTGTTTTCAAAGGTGGAATACCTTTTAAAGCACAACATTACTGTGGGAGTGGTTTTGGTGTAATGAGCAGCGTCAGGCGTGGGCAGGTTTTGCAGGTAGGGAAGAAAAAGAAAACACAGGTGTTGTCAGTCAGAAGCACAACCTCTGCTCACAGGACAGCACTCACACACTAAGCAGCTGCTGTACCTACGTTTGACCTTTGGAAAGCTCAGGTTCGAGTTGCTCAAATTTTCTACGACTGAGTCTCTCTAGTGCTTTCTTAAGATGAGAGCACTCGGCTGCGGAAAGGACTCCAAAAGTAAAGCGGAAGGAATGCAGAGTGAGGCTCTGTGTGTCGACCCCGAGTCTCATACGATTGTCAAGAATGTGTCCCGAGGAAAGAAAAGAGGTATATTCATCTTTGTATACTTTGTTTAACTTGTAAAATATGAATTCAAATGTTTTTGGCTTGTCTTTAGAATAATAACTCGTAACCATGCATTCATTTTCGCATAACATTGTAATGACCTGATGACATAAAGGTGTTTTTTTTCATTCTTTTTTTTACAAGAAAGTATTGTTGTGAGTATATTTGAAATATGCTATTTCTGTTCTAAAAATGGGTAATCCTTCGTGTTTTCCAGGCCCCAAACAGGGAAGGACTTCAGCTGACAAAAAAATGTACCTTGGAGTCCGTGTGAAAATGACAGTGAGGGATATGTTGCAGAACATCAGAATAGCTCAAGGCTGGGGGCCTGAGCAGCTTCAGGTAAATGTGCAACAGTTTAGTGTCGGTTTCTGTGTCCAGCTACATAGGTCCCTTTTCTTCTTACTTTGAAATATTCTCTTATCTAAATCCTGATCTGATAATTAGAAGCTGATGCTTGGGGATTGCATAGGATCATTTTAAATGGGTATTCTTTGCTGTTGATGTAGAACTGTATTACAAGCCATTTAATTATTTTTTGTTTTCTCATCAGGATGCATTCAAGAAGAAAGGTCAGTATTACGAAATATTGTGTTGTTGTTTTTGTGTGTGTCTGTTTTTTTAGTTTCAAAACATGTATCATGCTTTATATTTACTGTTGCCTAAATTCAATGTTCTTCCATAGAAGAACGAGTCAAAACTCGCTCAGGCCAGAAAGCAGCCAGGGTAAGCAAGAAAACAGGTCTGAACAGGCTTTCAATTTGTGAAATGTCATTTCAAATGGATGTATACCTTTTGCCATTTTCAGAAACGATGTCAGCCAAAAGGCCTGGAGGAACTGACAATCATAGTGGAGGTTCTGGAGGAGGATCTCAAAAGTCCCATCACAAACATTTCATCGCCTCCCTCACCGTGCGAGTCTCCCGCCTCTCCAGAGTACACACCTGCCCTGACAGGTAATGACGCATTAACAAATATGCCTAGAACCTGAAACAACAGGAGCCTCTTGTGCAAGTCCTGATCTGCCCTAGACATCAGTGTGAACATTTGTTTTCTTTTAGGATATAACAGTGATAGTTCAGAGGACATCCCCAGCCCCACTTCCTACATGAGCTGCTCTCCTCAGGCAGACCATTACCAGGCCGCGTCCCCGGATTATTACCAGACCCAGTCCCCAGATTATTACCAGGCCCAGTCCCCGGAGTATTACCAGGCCCAGTCCCCAGAACACATGACCTGCACCAGTCCCGCTTTGGAGGAGCTGCACAGTCCCCAGAGCTGGAGTCTAGACAGCTCTGCCTTTTTCTGGACTCAGCTCCAGAAGGAGGAGATGGTGCTGAACAACATGGGTGATGCAGAGCTACTGTCTACCGATGAACACGGCAGAAAGTAAGAAATAAAGCATTTGGATGTCTTGGATGCCACTGTATCTTGTGTCTTTTTCCAGTCTGCTCCATAAAGTGGTGTGTGTTGGGAAGAGGGCTCTGGCCTATGCCGTCGCTAAAAGGATGGTAGCCATCAACAGCCTGGACCTCAAAGACTCCCATGGAATGGTACAAACACAATAATTTCTTCTTGAAAATCTTCAGAGATGATGCTGTTTACTCATTTCAACTGCACATTTCTTTTTGTCCAGACTGCTCTTCATTATGCTGCAAAGAACAACCACCACTTGACTGTGTGTGATCTAATCCGTCTGGGAGCAAACATCAATGAGAGGAACAACATGGGCAAATCCTGTCTCCATCTCAGCGCTGAAAAGGGCTACACTCAGGTTCTGGAGGTGAGGCTTCTGCACTGGACCTGAACACAATTTGAACTGTCATTTTCTTATAAATGTGTTGTAGTTCAACACAAGTAGTGACATGTTTAACCAGTTATTTTAGAAAGAGTTCTCAGCTGTGTCTTGTCTGTCATGTGTCCTTTGAAAAGTGTCTGTTCTTCTTAGGTTTTGAAACAGTTGATGATGGATGGTTATTTTGTTGATGTGGAAGCCACTGATAACTCTGGTAAGTTCAATCACATAAACCCTACACTCAGTAATGGAGTCAGTGGATTCTATGTTGATGTCTTTGTCTTGCAGGAATGAGTGTGCTGCAGTGTGCTGCTGTGGCTCTAAAGGCTACATTGAGTGACAATGACAGCAGCTCTGCTCTGGGCTCCAGAGTCTACAGCCTCCGAAAAGAGCAGATGCTGGAGACACTGGAGTGTGTGCTGCAGATGGGCAGCTACCTGCACTCTGCGGTTGGTATCCTTGCACTTCAAAACTGTTTTGTCTTGTCTTACAACAACTGGCTCACATAGAGGGCTTGTTCTGCTGTGTTTGCAGTTAGGCTTGTGAAAAGGCTGTTGTTTTCGTATCCTCCAGTCTTAAGTAAATATTGTAAATTAGGCCAGGATAGGTATCCAGTTACAGGCTGGATGTGAATAGTTTTTTTTTAATGATTTGATTGTTTTAATCATTGTGGTCACATACTGTAATTGCATGAGAGAAAGAGCCAGTCAATGTTTATGTCCCAAAAATGTTTATGTGAGTTATAAGTTATATTGTTGAGCCTATTAATACGAATACTACTAATATTAACAATTAATATTAATACTAGTACTGTTCTGTTGTGTCCACAGGGGTGTTGGAGCATGCCTCACAGCTTCTAAACGCCTGGCAGGGCTTTTTTGCGACTCGACAGTAATGTTCTGTGTTCTTCAGCCTGGCATCAAAGGAGCCATGTCTCCTGGTTTAGTCAGGTCTGATGTGTAAAGCATCCAGTGTTTTGTGTTTGGTGACAATATCTGACTTGCAACCAGATGTTGTTGTAGCCTGAACAAAATCACTGGGTGCCCAATACCTGGTTTCTATGAAACTTCCTCTGTTTGTTACATTAGTGTAACAACATGTTCTCAGTGAAGAAGACCCATTATACAGTCTCTCGAAAGATTTTTCAAAATATATTCTATTCATTGAAGATTAAGGCAATATTTCGGTCTTGAAACCTGAACACTATATGAAACCAAATACAATACTCATTAACAGAATTGAGTACAATGAGTAATATATTTGACAATGACATTTGTCAGACAGGCCGTTTTCTTGGTCTCTGTCAACTGTGCATTGGGTGCTGACGCTAAAGTAAGCTGTTAGTGGGTCTTTAGGGGACATTATTACCCTTGTTTTGTTTTTATTTTACGGGAAAACATTATAAACTGTAGCTGTTACTGTGTTTATTTTTGTGTGTCAGAAGAAATGTAATCCAGGGCACTCTGAACTTTTAATTAATTAATTTGTCATGGTCAACTTGGCTGTTTGTTTTATTGGGGTATGTTTTACTAGGGGGGGGGGTAAAAATGTGCATTATGTTATCCAGTTATTTCATGTCAATGTATGTTAAAAATTAATAACTTGTTGTTAATTGGTGTTTTTCTTGTAAATGCTAATGTAGAAATAAATCAATAAATGTAGTGTAAGTAACCTGAACAGGAGTGCAAGTTAATGACTTGATCATAATGTATTTATGACTATCATAAATATCATCATATCTACACTACACCTGTAAGATGTTCTGGGACCTAAAGTTCCAGAACATGCTTCAAGAACTTTAGGTGGCAGCTGATGTGAGCTCCTAGAGGCAAAGTACATTTTACCATGAAGGCTCCCAATACTGAACACAAGCCAGTCCCCCACTGGCCCATAAACCCTAGCCAACTTATACATATCAATTCAGAAAAAAATAGATGGACCCATTCTGTCTCAGTCGTACAGGAGTTTCTCTCGTAGACAAAGGCTCAT
Source organism: Gobius niger (assembly GCF_951799975.1). Taxonomy (NCBI): domain Eukaryota; kingdom Metazoa; phylum Chordata; class Actinopteri; order Gobiiformes; family Gobiidae; genus Gobius; species Gobius niger. The sequence continues at coordinate 22,946,607 of NC_136852.1, forward strand.
AAGCCGTCATCTGTAGTACTTAAAGTGCTGGAGGGTAAGAGGTGAAACGTCCAACAATTAAAGTCCCAACTACAGATATTTGTATATTTAGTCAGGACAGTGTGTGTTAATGAACATACATGGGACTCATGCATAGATGACCTTTGTCTACCCTATAATGGTATATTTCAACAACAAAACAGCTCCTGCGCAGGTTCTATCACATTAGCTTTTTTTTTTTTAACCAAACTAAAGTACAGTGGTAAGCAAAAGTTTGGGCACCCCTGTAAATTTTCATGATTTTCCTCCGGAAAAGAAATTTCAGTTAAATATATCACATAGGAGACAAACACACCAGTGAAATTAAGTTTATATGATTTATGGAAAGTGTGCAAGAATTATTCTAACAAAATTAATCATGTGCATAAATTTAGGCACCACAGAAGAAAAATTAACTCAAATCAGAGTCAATCAGAGTCTGGATTCTGGCGGAAGGTATTATGGACCATTCTAAAACATCTCCAGTTCAGTCAGGTTTGATGGTTTCCGAGCCTGGACAGCCTGCTTTAAATCACAAATGTTCAATAATATTCAGGTGTGGAGACTGAGATGGCCGTTCCAGAACATTGTACTTGTTCCTCTGCATGAATGCCCTTGTAGATTTTGAGCAGTGTTCAGGGTCGTTGTCTTGTTGAAAGATCCAGCCCCGGTGCAACTTTAACTTTGTCTTGGAATGCAGTGTTCTTTTTCCACCATGCATAACGTCCCTTGTTTTTCCCAAATAACTCTATTTTAGTTTCATCAGTCCACAGCACCTTATTCCAAAATGAAGCTGGATTGTCCAAATGTGCTTTAGCAAACCTCAACATGTGCAGAGAAAAGGCTTTTTCCACATTACTCGTCCATACAGCATCTCCTTGTGTAAAGTGCGCTGAATAGTTGAACGATGCACAGTGACACCATCTGCAGCAGGATAATGTTGTAGGTCTTTGGAGCTGGTCTGTGGGTTCACTGTGACTGTTCTCACTATCCTACGCCTTTGCTTATCTTAGATTTTTTTCTTGATCTGCCACTTCAGGCCTTAGAACTTTGCCTCTGGTCTTCCAATAAGCCAAATCAGCATTGTCAGTGCACATGCGCTGTAATGTTCCGGTCAAAGTTCACACCTACCCACGGTGTCAACAAAGCCCATTAAAACCAATTATATTAGAACGACTGGCTATATAGTGACTATTATGTCGCTTAAAGTGGTTTTACAGCGATATGCCAGGCTCACATTCATTCTCCATTGCAGTGTGACTGTCCACGTGGGCTTAATCAGTCTATGGGAGAGTTTTGCTCTATTCAGGAGTGCTATAAAGGAAACTCACAGCGTTGTATATGCGAGACACCATAAGTACTCATCACATTTACTACTGAAAGAGAAGATCCAGAACGTCGTGACGTGAATGGATTAAATTAGTAAGTTAGACATATGGCTAACTACTAATCCTATTTGTAACCGATACGTCTATTTACTTAATACAACACTTGTTTTTTGATTTTTTTTGGTTGGGAATCTCTGCTGAGACTGCTGCCCCTGTGATCCGGCCCCGGATAAAGCAGGGAAAGAAAATGGATGGATGGATGGTTTAGCAAGGGCCATGAGTTATTTGTCTCTTTCCAGTAACACTGTGTCCCCGTTTCTTACAGAATTCTTTTAAAACATTGATTTTTAACGCTCAAAATATTCAATACCTGTGTCACACTCGGTCATGTTAACAGTTTGGGATACGATCTGGGTAGTCTTGACCTTTAACCTGGACCAGCATGCTTTGCGCTCGGTGAGATGCCGAATCCGCTTATTCCTCACAATGTTCCTCACTGTTGAAACTGAGAGCTTAAATCTCTGAGACAGCTTTCTGTATGATGTTGAACAATCATTGTTTTCAGGTCATCTGAGAGTTGTTTTGAGGCTCCCATGTTGCCACTCTTTAGAGAAGATGCAAAGAGGAGAAACACTTTGGCTGCTTCCGAAACGGGCAGATTGCTAAGAGCTCTTACGCCAAACCGGATGTGCGTCAGCGTCCGCCATGGCAAGTTGCCTCCGAATTGGTAAGTCAGTTAGGAAGTAGTTAGGAAAAGGAGCCTTGATGCTAACTATCATGGCCACTTTAGCATAGGGACCTCTGATGCTAACTAACCAGTGATTAGGAGCTATGTGCCATCCCACAAGCCACTGCGCCAAAATCCCCCCACCCTCGAGTGATTCATGCGCAACCACTGTTGATTGACAGGAGCACATTTAATAATAAAAATAATAATAATTAAAAATTAAGATTCTGCACAAGCCAAACTTTATAAAAGTGATAAATCCATGTTGTCGTCTCCACAGCTCAGTCACATGTCAGTGTTAAAGAGGAAACTCAGTAAACGGATTAAATGCTTTTGTTTTCATTTAGTAGAAAGTTAAGCCACATGGATCATTTGCATAATGTAGCTTTATGAAACAGCTGTTGAAATAAAATAACACTAAAGGGAAATGTTTGGATCATTTGGATTTATTTTTCTCCTTAAATGTCTTTGTTTGGACACTATGTTGTTGTTGGACACTGTACAGTAGGGGGCGACATGCACTTTTGTTTGGCTTGCACTCCACCAATAACTTTAAAGAAGAAGAAAAGCAGCTGTTGGTGATGTCACTTCCCTTTCCCCTGTTTAAGGACGGACGGATTGTTCAAATGCTGCTGAAGCTCTAGGCTCAATCCGAAACCATCAAATTGTAGCCTCTAAGCACTAACACTAGCAACTAACTCCTTAACCTTTCATGGGGTCAACTGTTAGACCTCTATGCGGTTAGGGAACTAGACCTTCAGCAGCATTTGAACAATCCGTCCATCCTTAAACAGGGGAAGGGGAAGTGACATCACCAACAGCTGCTTTTCTTCTTCTTTAAAGTTATTGGTGGAGTGCAGGCCAAACAAAAGTGCATGTCGCCCCCTAGTGTACAGTGTCCAACAACAACATAGTGTCCAAACAAAGACATTTAAGGAAAAAAATAAATCCAAATGATCCAAACATTTCCCTTTAGTGTTATTTTATTTCAACAGCTGTTTCATAAAGCTACAGCAGCAAATGATCCATGTGGCTTAAGTTTCTACTAAATGAAAACAAAAGCATTTAATCTGTTTCCTGAGTTTACTCTTTAACACTGACATGTGACTGAGCTGTGGGGACGACAACATGGATTTATCACTTTTATAAAGTTTGGCTTGTGCAGAATCTTAATTTTTAATTATTATTATTTTTATTATTAAATGTGCTCCTGTCAATCAACAGTGGTTGCGCATGAATCATTCGAGGGTGGGGGGATTTTGGCGCAGTGGCTTGTGGGATGGCACATAGCTCCTAATCACTGGTTAGTTAGCATCAGAGGTCCCTATGCTAAAGTGGCCATGATAGTTAGCATCAAGGCTCCTTTTCCTAACTACTTCCTAACTGACTTACCAATTCGGAGGCAACTTGCCATGGCGGACGCTGACGCACATCCGGTTTGGCGTAAGAGCTCTTAGCAATCTGCCCGTTTCGGAACCAGCCCTAGTTCACTAACTGCATAGAGGTCTAACAGTTGACCCCATGAAAGGTTAAGGAGTTAGTTGCTAGTGTTAGTGCTTAGAGGCTACAATTTGATTGTTTCGGATTGAGCCTTACAATTGGCCTCCTTAAACACCCTATCTCATGATTGGATTCACCTGTGTATGGAGGTCAAGGGTCACTGAGGTTACCAAACTAATTTTGAGTTCTAATAATTAGTGCTAAAGGTATTGAAATCAATTAAATGACAAGAAAAAAAATGACAAGGGTACCTACATTTATGCACATGCCTAATTTTGTTTCTTCTTTCTTCTTGCACACTTTCCATAAATCATATAGTCACTGTGTATATGATTTATTTAACGGAAATTTCTTATCCAGACAACCAATGATTTATAAAGGAAAATCATGAACATTTACAGGGGTGCCCAAACTTTTGCTTACCACTGTAACTGAAAGTGACGTAACAAAATAAAATATATATATTTGGTGTGTAATTTGTATTCCTTACTGCTGACAGCTTAAATCCAGATATTGTTGACTTGTCTCAATGCATTAAAACTCTTCTGGGTTAAACCTGGCTTGAAAACTGAAGTCAACTTTTTTGGGCCCAACAGGTTCTTGGGTGTAGCTCTGCACAAGACAAATAAATAAAACACATACTTCAAATGGGAGTGTAAAACTGTTGATAGCAAAATTAGGTCATTGATCCATCACCTCGGAGGTTTTAAGCTGCATGCCCTTTCCTGACATGTAAGGATCCATTTTGCCTTGACTTAAGCGACTTCAAGCTCGCTACAGTTGAAGTATAACCTTATACATGTCTTCTATCATACAGTGTAGACTTAACATATTCGTCCATACTCCTTCATCTGTGCCCCCATAACCACCCCCACCCCGCCCCGACACCCCTGCCTGCACACTGCCTGTATAAGTGGGCTCATAATGAATTTAAAGCCGTCTTGCTGGCACGCTCGGCCTCCAACAGAGCTCCAGGCCATTGTGCAACACCCAGCGCCTTCTCCACCGCTGGATGCTCTTAGCCGACACCCACCGCTCCAACTCTAGCCCTGTTGCATCACATCCCCTCCACTACGACCCCCCACCCCCCACCCCCATACCCCCAACATTATGCAGCGCTGCCTTCTTCTTGTTGTTTTTGCCAGGAGCTCTGCTTAAGACCGTCCCTCACAAGAGAATGGAGACCAGAGAAACATTCATACTGAGAGTGTGTAGCTGACCACCGGTGGAAAGTAATATATAGTGCAATAGGATCCTGTAAAGACAATCAAATTGCATATTAGAAACACACACACGCACAATAGACATGCTGAGAAGGTTGAATCCTGCAATGTCCTAAAACCCAACCTAAAGATTAGCTTGATTTTCCGTGTTGAATGCTACATAGGCATGTTGGTAAAGGTTCAGATGTTCAACAGACCTCAGGCAGGGTATGTCTCACCTTATTAGCTTTCCATTAATATCGGCTTTGGTGGTGAGAAGGTACACGGTGTCTTTGACTGCACTGCTTAAAGGCTCTACACCCGATTTTTTTATTTTATTTTATTACAACCAATGAAAGAAGATGCTAGTAAATAGTAAGTAAACAGGAACATGTTTATAGGCTCCTTTCACGACATGCAGGGTCACTTTCACAGAAATGCTAGAAAACTAGAAGGTGCGTTCATGAAATTGATTCACATGCTTTATAATTAGATGCATCATGTTTTCCCACAAAGGTCTGTGTTTACAATATACTAGAGGAGGACAAACTCATTTCCTCTACAAGCAAAAAAATCAGCCTTTGAGAGAAAAAACATACCACCAAGTAAAAAAAGAAAGCCACTTGTACTAACAGTATGCAATGGCACTTCTACATGAACTTCCAGTGATTTTTTTTTTTTGTTCATTTCTACACCACTGACATTCATTTGAGAAACTGTAAGCAGTTTTGTTGGAAGTATTCTAGGAAATAGGATATTATTTTTTATGGACCCATACAGACCCATCTCTTGCTGTTGTGGCGACTTCATATTTGCTCTCACTCTGAACTGGTTCTGCCACATTTACGTTTTACGAGAAAGCACGCTGTTACATGTTTAGTTAAAACATTGAGAGTACACAGACCAACGGATTCTGTTTGTTTGCCAGTGTTGCAAGTGTCTTTACTGCAAGGCTACACAGAACATGCAATAAGATACAGTTTGATTGCAGTTCTACAGCTTTGATTGAGGGCTGAAAACAATGCTTGGCAAGTTTTCAGTGCAAGTGTTTGCATTTACAGCACCTCTGAGCTCTTCTGAGTGTGTAGGGACATCTGGTGGCAAGTCAGAACTCTTTTATTGTGCAACTCTTTCAGGTATACAATTAGCTACAGTCCTTTAAAAATTCAAGCAAATGTTAATGTCACCTTTAAAGGAAGGGGTGACAATACAAGCTATATGGGCATAAAGATATAGTATAGATATAGTTGTAGATTGGCATATTTGTACAATGTATTAAAAATACACACACATTGCAGCATAAGCTATATTTTATGTACAGCTGGATTCAGCTTTGTTCATTCTTTGTTAATCATTGTTTGTTTAATACATTTAAATATATTAATTTTAAGCTTGATCATCAGATTTTCGTCTTTCTTTCACTGTTTTATAATAATTTGTAATCATTGATGGTTACTCCAAGGCATTTCTAAAGTACGAACGATAATAAAACCACAATAAAGAGATTTCATTTCAAAAAAAGTATTTATTGTACACTCAGGTTACACAGGACCCTGCGATGATGGCTTTACAGGTGAAATATTACAGTGTCTGAATCAAGCAAACAGTAAACAGAAGTAAGAACAAATCGATACTTGTAATGGCCTTCTCTGTCAACCTCGCACTATTTTATTCTGATAGTTCGCTTGCATCTCTCTCCTCCCTCTGCAAGGATTGTGTGATATTGCCTCATGCGCTTGAAAGGCCTTAAGACTGCTAGGAGAGATACCAAGAGATTTCACACAGTCAAACACACCCCCAGAGCAGGCTGGGGGTTGAGATAGGCAACCAGCCCGTGTTTGTGTTGGTTGTTGTTGCGCTTGTACCGCTCCGCTGCACCCTGGGGATCTATCAAGCACAGACAAATCACCCAAAATACCCAAATAAACACAGAACAGTTGCGTGTTGTCTTTTTAGTTTTCACCCTCATCATACTACAGTGCTTAGATTTGACACCAATGTGGTTGTTTTGGAGTACAAATGCCAATCAAAGTTTTCCCTTCATGTGCTTCCGTCTAGTGGTGGATCTGGGGAGAACACTTGGACGTGCGAGACTGCAATGCAGCCAAAAAAAATGGGCTGGACTGTTTTTTGTTCGGGGGCAGGGGCAGATTAAGTGGGAGGGGCGAAAGGGGATGTCCTGGTTTAGTTTGAATGAATGAAAACATGCAGTGAAGTACCAAGGCAGATGTGAATGACAATGGATTATTTGGCTGTAATTTACCTGATGATCAAACTCTTCCGACTGCAATGTCAATTATCAAAATAATCAAAATTATCAACACAACAATTTGGATGCACTTTAGTTTACAGCACAGTAATAACATGGTAGTAGGATGGAAATAGCATTACAACTAGCGATAGTGTTTTATTCAGCCCTGTTACCAAGTTACTGCAAGTATGATTAGTATGGAACTACCCGCACTGTACCATAGCCGTGTTTCCTGGTCATTTACAATTAACATTTGGTTAGAAATAAAGTTAGGGTTATGATACAATGACTCATATCACCATGTGTGTTTTGGTTTCATGTCATTACCATGATAACCTCGTCATTACACTTTAGGGTGCAGTGCTGTTTCAGCTTTACTACTATGCTACTGCCACTCTGTGCTGTAAAGTGAAGCTCTTTTTTGATTGATAAGAAAAGTTCAGAGAAGTCGTACCCAACAACGGTTTATTGTTGTGTCAACAGGTGATTGTTTGTTCGCAAATACAGCCAATAGAGAGCAAAAGAAAGGCAGGAGAGGAGAGAGGGAAAAAAGCCAGTGGATGTTTTCAAGACCAAAACTAAACCTGAGCATGGGTCACACTGGCGGGACAGCACAGGACCGGAGTCCTTAGCTCATGAGAAGGAAGAAATTAGTGGATCTTGAAGCCATGCAATTAACAAAATATTGCCTTCAAATAACACTCGCACATGCTTTTCCAAAATCAAACATGCATTTCAGTGGGTTAAAGAAGTGTAAATACATTTTTGCAATACAAATTTCAAAATGTCTTTGATAATGAATATTTGAAGAGCATGATACATACGTTTCCAGCAATCTCTTTGTTCAGTTGATTGTTTTAAGCAAATAATAAATGAACATTAATATTATTAAGCAAAAATAAAATAGAAAATAAAATATATATTTAATATGGATCTGCTTCAATCCTGCTGATGTGTCACAAAACCACAAGCAAATTCACTCACTACTACTATTTCAAAGAGCGTTTTGTAAACGATCATCGCAAGCGTCAGTCTTTCACAAGGCTGTGAGTGCAGTTCGGATCACAGTGGTCACGGACAAGTTCAGCATTTCCCTTTCAAGCCACTTTTCCCAGGCTTGTAAATAGTTTGTCACCTTTATTCAAAGTTAGTGTTTGTAGGAAATTGGAGTTTTGGTCATCCTCTTTTGTGTGTTTTATTTTGAAAAGAACTACCAAAATCATGCAACTACCACATCATTCGTGTGTGAGACCAGTTGGAAGGTGTTTTTCCCTCGGGAGCGATGGGGTGAGGTTGGCGCATGGCGTTTTAGACAGTGCCGTCCTGCTTGAGCCGTTGACTGCGAGCCTTGTACACCTCGATGAGTAAATCCTTGACGTATTGGATTTCTCGCTCCACCGACTCAGCCTTGTCGCGCAGCTCGCGGTTCTGCCCTTCCAGTCCGTGAAGCTCCTCCTCTAGAGAGTCTAGCTCCGCCCTCTTTCGCAGCCTGTACCTGCAACAACGGCAATCACAGTTCATTTCTGCTGCCTTGCATTTTTATCAATTAGTGTAGTGAGCATGACCTTTGAGATGACGACACGATGATCAGTATTCTCCTGACGTGACAAAAATCTTTTTCAATGACTTCAACATGCTTAACCTTTTTGTTTTACATGACCTCACTCTTTATGACGCATTTCACATCTTTAACACGTACGAATACAGGAAACAAAGACTGACAAGACTTATATAAATGGAGAGGTGGGGCAGATTTTGGCAGGCGGTGAGGGACTTTCCATGCACTTCTACTCTCTGCTGAACATTCTAAACACAGATGGAGACTTCCGTGAAATGCGCTCACCAAATCTGAATGTTGAATGTGTTAAAGGAAGTTTGTTTTTGCTTTGTTTTGTTTTTTACCTGTGAGCAGCGGTTTTGTTCTGGTCTCTCTTCTTTTGCTTCCTCTCTCCACAGACAGGCTCCATGCCAGGGCTGCCCATTCCCAGAGGTGGTTTGAGGTGGCAGGGCTCGTCCTTTAGCCTCTGGGTTGGGCGGTGGATGGGAGCCCCCAACAGCGGCCCCTCACTCTCCACTCTGGACAGACATTCGTAGCTTTGGTCTGCAAGGCATTCTGGGTAGAGGTAGTGGCCGTGTTGGGGCTCTACAGCCTGTGCTTGTGAGGGCGGGTCTAGATCACCTATAAAGCTATGATAAGGCTCAGTGCTGCCCATGGACTGCTGGAAGTAGCTGTCACTGGGCATCATTGTCTCTTGGGGGATACCTCCAGAAAGTCCACCATCTTTGCTGCAGTGCAAGACCTCCAAGCCTGTACTGTCGTAACTTACATTAACCTTCAAGTTGTGCATCAACTGTCCCTCTCGTTTGTGGTGGCTGTCGTACGAACCACCGAAAAACCCTCGCGCAATCTCTTCGCTGCAAAACATTCCCTCTGAGAAGCAGTAGCTCTCCTCCTCCTTCAAAGATAAAGCACATTCTCTCACCTTCTTGACGCTGCCAAAGCTGTTCTTACTGACCGTTTTGAGCGTGGAATAGTGGTTCACGGACAGTTCCGTGCTTCCTGAGTAACTTCCCCGGGAGCCCCACGAGTCCAGTCCCACTTCGTCCACTTTCACAGTCTCACTGATGATGCGACGCCCGTTGTTGTGGTGGTAGCGGTGGTGGTAGTTGTACGGGGCGGGTCGGGCGATTTTGGTTCTGCTGATGGGACCGCCACAAAAGCTGGCCAGGTCCAGTTCCCCTGTTGCCAAGGTAACAACCACAGGGCTGTTTTCTGATTGGCTGGTCCCATACGAGCCATAAGGTAACTGATAATAAGACTGGGAGCCCATGGCTTGAGCGCCCTTGTCACATTTTGAGGATTTGTCCGACTTGTTGGCTGTGGCTGAGGACTCGGAGCGGAAGTAGTCCTCAAGTTGAGCCAGCTCTTCCTGAAGCAGTGAGGTCATGACCTCCAGGTCTGAGGGCACCTTGACATCGTGTTCTAACGGAGACGGAGGAAGAGATGAGCTCGGAGAAGACTCGGTTGTCGACACAAACGAAGACAAATCAACTTTTTCCGTCATCCAATCTGAGTGACCATCACCTGAAAAAATAAAAATAATAAGCACACAATCTGCAAAGCAAACCAGGTTTTAGACAAAAATGATTTTAAAAAAATACAAAAAGTAAAAAAAACACAAAATCACAAAATGAGTTGATAAATGCCAAAAATGAAATAAAACCCAAGCAACAACTCCAAAGAATCGAAGTGAACAACTAACCGATCATCTGAAAATGATTGAACAGCATCGTCTGCATTCGATAAATATCCACTTAGCTGTACTCACTGTACGACATTAGCCCCGTGCTGCACTGCGGCTCCGACCTCGGGTTGTGGAAAAATAAAAAACGATCTCGCCAAAACTCACCAATTAAGTGCTGCCGCTCCACTGGCTCCGCCCCCACCCCGGCCCGTGATTGGCTAGCGCTAGCCTGTCGGAGATTGGGAGCGCCGCGCTCGTCCGTGGCAATGGGTGGAATATTGCGAAGGATCAATGCCGCCATTATGTCGCCTGCTTCGATCGAATTGTTCAAAAGCACAAATCGTGCAATACGCCGACAAAAGAGTTGCGGAAACACCTGAAGACCTGGAAAACAAGAGAGATTTAAAAAAAAAATAAAATACGATTTTTTTTATTTTTACGCATGCAACAGAAAGTAAAACAAAATATAAATCATGGATCTTTTTTATTTTTTAACTATTAAATCAAAATGTGAAAGAAATAAATAAATATATAAATAAACAAACCCATAAAGAACAAATTCAATACTATTCAAAACTAATTAGATAAATGGATTAAAAACATTCATTTATATAACATTGTTTATATTATTATCATGATTAATGTAATAATAACAATAATAATAATAATAATAATAATAAATTACCTAAAGATATTTCACTACACTATATGCATTAAAGGGAAAGAAACAACTTTTAAGCATAGAAAAAGTAAAACGCATTTCAAAACAAGTGTTTGAAAAAACAATGAAACAATGACAGTTGAATTATTTTTAAACAAATTAAATGCAGACTGTAATTTAATAGTTAACTTGATCTTAAATGAATAACACACAGCTGATGCTGTTTTTAACTTTTCTGTCGCTCCAAAACAAGGCGCACTTACCCCATAGTTGTGAATGAGTTGTCAAAGTGCGTTGCAAAAGCAAAGCACGCGGATCCTTGAGTCGTGGAGCGGGGCAAGCGCAATTTAAAAAGCCATTTTCCCTTTAGGAAGCCAGGGAGAGCTCAGTGTTATTTCGGCGAACACAGACTTGGAGGCAGAAAGTTTTTAAATCCGCTACTTCTCCAACTCCTAATGCCGGACCGGATCACCGCAGACAGGATTAATCCGCGGTTTACGAGGTTCAACCATAGGGTTCAACCGGCCCCTTACGTCATGAACCTGGGGGACTTTCCCTTTTCCACAGTCTCTCGTCTCTTAAACCTGCTCTAAACAACTGTACACCAATTAAACCCATGCGCAACTTCTGCTGTCTTTGCTTTACGCACGCAACATTATTCTGAAATTAAAATAACGATGTAAAGGAATTTCAGATTACGAGAAAACGTCAAAGGATATCCTCATTTATATGTTTTAAAAACTGACGTCAAACTTAACTATACGCAGGGCAATAATCTACAAAAAGCGTAAGAGTAAATAACCTGACGCTAAACGTGTTTATAGAGCCTGTATTTTGTCTGCTCTCAGTGAGGAGCACTAATTTACAACCCCTCTCAGCGGAAGGATATCGTGTTGGTGTTGAAGGAAAGAACTTTAGTTGCAGCCCTGTTGCATCAGATCCGCAGGGGATTCGCTGAGCGCTGTTACAATGTGGCCACACCATTGGTTTATCCGTGAACTTTTCTATTTCTATTGGCCTACGATCACTCTTTTACTGAGTGCTAATCATTACTTTAAAGACAGACCTGGGACCCGCACATACTGTACACGTATAGGACACCTGCTGGTGGTGAAGCCAGTAAAGAGATCTGCTGGGCCACCACCCTGGTGCATTATGGGATAGCTACTGTAAATAAATCACACTATGGCTATTTTAGGACGTCACCTGTTACACAGAGCCACCTGTTTCAACTTTCGTTTCAGCAAATGCATTTGGATAAATTGTTGTGTAAACATGGGTTTGTGAATTTGACATAGTCTCTAAAATGGCCTATTAAACATGTTTTTTTATATCCACATATAGTCTAATATGGTATGGTAAAAAAATATAAATATATAATTAATATGCATAAAAATATGTTTATAAATAAATTAGAATGTAGGCTATCAAATCAAATAGGCTACATTTTTAAAGCAATGTTATCACAATGTAGTAACATTTGCACTCTTTTTTTTATTATGGTGATAATAAAAAATATGACAGCTTCGGTGTTTTTATGAGAGTAATTTTCCATTTTATTATGCTTGTACAGAACTTTATGTAACTAAATGTATAAACTATTGTTTATGGGAAAATGTGTACACGCTGTAAAAAGTAATAGGGAGAGCCAATGAAAAGAATATTTCATAAAGCATATCAAACAAGGCTGATGTTGATAGGCTAAGTTTATATTTTCACTCTGAAACATTTATTATAAACACATGATTTCCTATTTTCTTTTTGTAATCTCAAGAAATCAAAATTGCAAAAAATAGTTGTCAGTTTACTGTCCAGAAAGTCTTGTGAGCTGACACAAAAATGCCTGAATTATGATGAGCTGCAACTCTTTGATCCCAGTTGAGCAGATGGTCAAACTGATCAGCAGTTCACAGACGTCCCATCATGCATCTGTGTTACCGGCCTGTTGTTTTCAGACCTGGGAGTCAAGCAAACGTTTTATTATTGCAATATCAGCAATGTAATGTCATGTGATTTACTGTAAAAACAGTTGTAGACCTGGTTTAGTGTCTGAAATCCTCCTAATACTGTTGCTGGACCGATGTGATAGGCAGAACTTTTTGGTGTTTTGATGTTTCTTCTTTGTACATGCGTGTTTGTTAATCCTGCGCATTTAGTCCGTCTAATTCCCCAGAACTCAAAAAGCTAAGTTCACCTGACGAGCTCGACCAGACGATGATTTCAGTGTTCAAATTACCTCCATCGCTCAGCATTTTTGTCTTCAACTGATTCTTTCCCCTTTATGATTATAGAGATGAGTCCAGTAGTTAGATTCTTACTTCTTTTTTTTTTTTTACTTATTTAACTGTGTGGATTATCTTCTATGTTTTATGAGTGAATGTTTGACAGTGCAGTTTGAGATGATGATTTTAAAGGTCCTGTACATTATTTTTATATATTTATTTATTCTCCAAACATGCATTTTAAATGGTTAGTTGCGGCTCAGACTTATTCCCAACTTTAACAAAAACATTTCCAACACACAGGGATGACTTTCACAACTTTCAAGAAGCAATGTCATCACAGTAAACCCCAACGTTTAGCTATAGTTCAATCATTAAAAAGGCTTTATAGCAATTTCTGCTCTAACAAATGCTGAAAGACTGAACACATTTTATTCTTACCATTATTTAGGGCCATTAATGAAAAATATCAATGCCAAGGTGTCCAGAAGCAGCATTTGGAAGTCTGAATAAAGCGTGGGTGTTTAAGATGTTTGCTGTGACATTGTTCGACACAGTTGTTACATGTGCTCCCATGTTTTGGTGCAGTTGTATAGACCAGTCGGGTTTTGCATCATGCGTCTTAATCCCCTCGTGCTGTCACTGTGTTTGTCCAGTTCTGTCCCGAGGCTCTTGTTTGGACTGACGAGTGACACTTGACAGCCGGACGTGTGGAGGTCAGTCAGGACGAGCCTTATTAGCGAAACCTGGTCTCAGTCCGGTCTGGCAGGTGGGTAGTTAAGAAACGCATTTCTTTGAAATCTATCGTGATTAGTTACTCCCTGAAATTGTGTATTACAACAATATGATATCAATGTAGCTAATATATAGTTAGGTTGTAAATATTGTTGCTTAATAGTTTCTGTTATTTATTTTTTGTCATTCAGTTCTGTTACACATTAAGCATTTGACCTTTTCCCCTCATCCTACTACTTAATTATGCCATTTGTAACTACGTTTATAGTTTGTAACATCTCAATTTTTATATTTTTATGTTGATCCGTTGACTTTGTTTATTGAGAAGTGCTGAACTTTTTCACTTTTACTTGAGCAAATATTTGCATCACTATTTGGTGACAGTTTGCTTTTATAATTGGGCCCCATTATTTAAACAATAGACTTTTTTGGAAGCTCTACTCGTCTCTACCAGGACATACCATGGATCTCTTTGGTAAAGCCATATCCGAGAGCAAAGCCTGTTGCTATAGCGACAGGCGACGCAGCTCTCTCCAACAACATGTTTTTGGCAGTGCGTCCTGTAACCGCAGTTTCACACCCCCATCGTTTACACCGTTCCCCCTGTTATTCTGCAGACAGGGCACTTTCCGCATGAGCATTAATATGTAATCATCCCAGGTCACAAGATCACAAACTGTGGAAACATGAGCCAATGAACGAGCAAACATTTGGACAAGAACATGTGTCTCCTCTTCATGCAGGCCCCAAGCCCAGGTAAAGGAGGGGAATCACAAGGAAGGGCGCCTGTCTTAAAATCACAAATTCAAATACAAGTCGCCAAACACCACTGCAGGCACAATAAGTTAGTGATAAACGCAAGGGGGAAAAGACATATTTGCTCATTTCATTCAAAACATATAAGTATGTTAATATATTTTTCCTCCGTCTCTGATCATATAAATGTGATGATCCGCAACAATAAAATGTAAAAATGCTTGGCACATTTTAGCATTATTTTCTTAAAAATCATGTCTGGGAAAATATATCACTTTATTCCTCAATGAAAGGTACAAGCAAAAAAACAAAACAACAATTGATATGTTAATGATAGTAACGTATTTTACTGTTTGAGGATTTGTTTTGCATCTGAGCTGATTTGATTGAAATAGGATGAACCTTTTATTTTATTGTTTAAATACAGCTACCTCTCTCAACTTACTCCACTACATATTCAAACACATTATTGTGTAAAATATTTGCCCTCAGCAAACGGCTCATTTTTATTTATTCTCCGCACACTATGTACACATTTACCGTCGACTCTGCACTATTTCAGCGCGGCGTGCAATCCGCGAATGTACTCCTGAATTTGTTTAGCCTCCTTTACCGATGCCGTGCTACAATGATTGCCCGCTTTTTGTGCAGTATTGCCCTCCATCTGTCCTGTTTGTACAGTACGCGGCAGCCAAGAGCCCTCTCCACTCCAGCGGCGCATCGCGGGATGGGAAGAGCCTCCTTCTTCAAAGACGCGGGCGGCCCTGCTCTCCTCCACCATGGCACATTGGTATCAGTTTCACCATAATTTCATCACCAGTAGCTCCCCGCGAATACTGCTTACATTAACTTTTTACAAGGGATTGGCAACACGCAGGCACTGGCGCACGGATGCATGGCACAAGACTTTAGCCCCCCCCGTTTATTCAATAGTTGGTGTGAACATATTGTTATTTGTTGATGAAGTGTTGAGCAAACAGGGCCAGAGAAAGACAAGACAAGAGAGGAGAAACCCCCGTAGATACGGCGGGATTATGCATTGGGAGAATGGGGATTAAAAATACAAGAGGTTGGGGAGGCTTCAAAGTGCAACGTGCTTGAATGACGGCTGGCGTATTGTTTTGATAAGTGTTCCCCCAGGAGAACATGTGAGACGGCGTGTCACTTTCTCCCTCTCATCTTTGCCATAAAGAAAAGCACGGGCACCGAGGGGACCGGCAAAAATCAACTGTAATTGTGGCAACAATACTGTAGAGACACACACACACACACACACACACAATGCAAATGAATTTATTTAGTCTGAACATGAACCTAAATTACCGTGTTAGACCCTGAGATGGGAGATGATAATTGCGGTTGCACTGGGAAGCATGACAAATACAGACGATTTCATTCAAAACCCCGAGATACTCTTTCATCACGCTGCCGGTAACATGGATCAGGACATGTTACGATATGAAACATTGTCAAATCCGCATGTGTGTGTGTTTACCACCAAAGTCAGGAAGGGAAAAGAATAAGACGCTCGACATGCGCGGCTGTGTTTCCCCTGTTCAAATTACAAAGACGGCATGAATAAAGATGAGTGAATTAACCCATTACTCTGACCATGAACGCTGCCGACATGACGCAACAGAAACGCCGCGTCTCAATTATGATTTACTTTGACTTCAAACAAAACAAAACACAGGTTCACGACGAGAGGAAAACAAAAGATCAAAATTATCAAGCTTCAAAACAATGCGCGGAAGGCCTTCCCACGTTTAGTGCAACCACAGTGAAATAGTTGCACATGCAGCTTTTTAACACCGGTTGTTTTGGAGTGTTATCAATTACAAAAAGAGGGAAATCGATTTTTTTGAATTTACATCATTTTGGGGTCAAACAATTAACTATGTTGGCATTGTGTTGTTACAGATGATGCTTCCTCACTCACCTAAATATTTCATTCTTGAAACACCAATATTACAAACAGTTCAGCCGTCTACACTTAAGTGATTCTTCATGGATCCCAAGTGAATGTAAATTAAAGAATAGGCTACATTGTATTCTCTGTGATGTTAATTTGGAGCACATCAATTTGCTTGGTCTTAAAGCAAACATATCTACTGTATATGCTCAACCGTCTCGCCAAGTAATAATTTAACACGCCACAGTTTTACAATTAAAAAGGATTAGCTGAGTTGATAGAATCAAAAACTGTAAATTTACACATGTTCTGTGTCATTCGGATGTATTCCTGCTTTGTCTGTTGATACTTTTTTTTTTCCAGACAAAAATGAATTACCATTGCTAGATTCATACACAGTCATTTCAGTGATTGATTTTTTGGTGATTCAGCCCTTCTTATTTAACATTCAAATACAGTCCATTGTGCCCTTGGACTTGGCCAGGTTAAACAATACGTCGTTCATCTCCAGAGTGGATCTGACAGCTGAGGTCTATGGTGGGAGACAAGCGTTGTGAAATTGACAGAATTGTGTGACGTTTACTGCCGGATTCGCTGACTGCGTTTCTCCCACGTCTTTAATAAACATGTGTAAATACAAATCCCACACAAAGCCTCGTTACTAGATTACCATTGTTTTTCTCGGGGTGTTCGCGTTATCACCGCGCCGCTTCTGTTGTGGGGAACGTGTTTTAACCGAGAGCTGAGATTTCGAGCCCTGGTGTGGTCTCATTACGGCAGGCTGCTGTTGGTTATGCTGCGCCTTTGAAGATGAGGCTGAAGGGAGATGCGTTTTGCTGCAGTTCAAACAGTCTCCTCCACCAGGACCCACCTCCACCGCTGCCTCTGCGCCCAAAAGTGCGTCTGCGTGGGGGCTTTGGGCTGTGGGTTTGCTCCTGGTTAGAGGGACGGGGTTGCAGGCCACTTCCACTTCCAGCCAAAGCAGATTATCCCAGTGATGCAGTGAGAGTGAGCGCTAAAGCCAGGCAGCATTTGGTGATTTGTTTGAGACCATAACATCATTCATTCACTCCCAACTCAGTGGTGGTAAGCGACTATTGTTGCCACAGCTGCCCTGGAGTCGACTGAAACGGTTCACTCACACACTCCGCACAGGCAAGGTGGGTGTCTTGCCCAGGGATACAATGACAGCCTGCACCTGTGGGAGTTGGGATCTGAACCGCAATGTAAAAATATTGATAGCATTTGTGTAGAAATGGAAATCCACCTTTTCAATATGAATCAATAACATGAGTGTACTGTCAATGTCTTAAGTCTATGTCTATTTTCATCACTGTTTTTGTTCAACATTTTAGAAGAAAAACAAAGGAATAATCCACACAAGCGATAGTGCTTTACACGTCAGCTAAAGAACAATAAATAAATAGTTTAAGAGTAGCGCGCAAGACAACATGAAATCAATTGAAAAAGAAAACATTCAGCAGTAAAAACACTTCCCTCTGGTCATCTCAGGGCCCAGAAGGAGAGACTGAGAAGGAGCTTCTTCTCCAAGGCAGTGAAGGCCCTATTGAAAGTTTAATTGGACATGTCATGAGGCCAGTGAAAAATCACTGGTCAGAACTTGAAATTACTTTTATGATATGAATGCAGATTTTTATTGATGTTTTGATGCTATTATGCATGGGGGTGCTCTCAAAATGAATTCTGTTGTGATTCATTTTGCAGTGACAATAAGGAACAATCCTATCCTAAAACAAAATACTGATACTAATGCAGCAAAACCATCAACTAAACAGCTACATAATAATAATAATAATTCAACAAATTATGATTTATTAGCTGAGCGGATTTCCATTTTTATTCACTAATTTACCTAACACTTGCTTATCTTTGAACAGTGTGAGGACGACGAGAGCACCTACAGGACACAGGCTGCACAAGTTTGTCGCTTTGAGGATCTAACCCTCAACCTCCATGCCAGAAACACGGGTGCGCTAACCACTCTGCCACTGTGTCTGTTCTTTGCAAGAGAATTAGCTCCAAAAGTCTCTTCTTAGGTGAGATCGTGATGTATTTAAAGAATATGAACGTTGTATAGGCTTTTGTGAGGTGAGAGAAGGAGCCCCCTGTGGTGTGTTTTTGAGGAGAGAGAGGCCTGAGCAGCAGACAGATGTGCGAGCCAAAAGGAAAGAAGACTTTGAAGGTAAAGGCAGCGGAAGCAGGATTAAAGCACAGGCTGGACTTGTAAGCGGAGATCACAATCCACTACTGAGGCTTTTCAGTTGACAAGTCTAACAGAATGATTTCACCCCTCTATTTCACCTCCTCTTCCTATGTTCTAATGCAAGGGCTGTGCAATATGGGGGGACAATTCCGATATTTTTGATTATTGAGATCATGAAATTTCAATATTTCATCAAACCATATCAAGACGCTCATTAAAATCCCTATATCTGATTTTTTTTTTGTGGAACAAAATTTTATTTGCCCTCCACCAGTACATTGTAAACTCTGATAATTGTGAGAAAAAATACTGTGCACCTGAATATAAAGGATTTGCATCCATTTCATGAACTTTCGGACTAGTTTTCTAGCATTTTGTTGACCTGCGTTTGGAAAGTGAAAAATGAGTTTGGGCCACAAATGGCTATTTAATTTATTCACTTCCTTGTTCATTGTTTGTAAACAAATACAATCAGGTACGAGGCCTTTAAACGAACTATTCGAACTGTTATACTAGTGATAACACTTTACAGCCCGCGAGTTCCATGTGTAGGTGCAGGGAACAAGAAAGTAATTGCACATTTAAGTACAGGTATTTACACATTAAAGTGCCAAAAGGGTGTAACAAAGTGTAACAACTGTATACAAGGAGTAACAAAGGTGTACAACGTGTATCAAGGTGTACTAAGTGTAACAAAGGTTTATGTGTTGTTGCATGGGTTTTGATAATATACAGTTTCATAAATGACAACAATACACTGTAACTACTGCAGTGTTTGTACAGGCTTTTTAATGCCCAAATAGTACATTTGAACACGACAAACAGAGGAAAAAGAAATTGGTACATACATAATTTTTTGCGATTTCCGAACATTTCATCAAACAGAGGAAAGGGAATCAGACATTTGAGCAAAAAAAAATCAATCAATCAATTTTAGCCCAAACTGTAGCTGAATATGTTTTAGTCTATAGTTTTCGTATTTTCGATGAATGGTTTGGCACAATTTAATGCCTTTTAATGCTTCTATATGCCCCCCGTGGAAACCCTGTAATGTGTAACTACACATGAGCGCGGGCTGTAATCTAAAGTGAGACACTATGTACACACCTTTATTACTCTTTGAACACAGTTATTAAACTGTGTCCAAAGTAATTACATGTCTAATTACTTTGGATTCTAAGTACCCATGTGTTTCTGTTATAGGCTGTTAGCAACACATGAAAACCTCAGTCAGAAGTATTTTGTGGCACCTTAAGGTGCGATATGAATATTGCCTCTCTTATTGCGGCAGACCCATTTTATGTGGAAGTCTGATCCAGCTCAATAAATAACTTTTTTATCCTTTATGGAAACAGCACAGCTATGGTGTGAGTGGTTTATCAGCTGTGTTATAAAATCTGAACACCAACAGCATGTATCTGTATGTTTCTATTTACAGACTTTTTAAAACTTTAAATATCTTTCAAATGTAAACTGTAGTTTTCTTTTACCAATAGAATGTTATTATTATTTTTTATTTTATTATTGAAGAGTTGTGATAACATGTCTTTCAGTTTTCCATCACGCCTCACGTATAGACTTTTGTGGCTACGTTTAATTCTTAATATATGCCACATTCATAACCACTACTTCAAAACAATAATTAAATGCTTTCACCTACAAGGGGCCACGGCATGTCTGAACCGCAGTTGACCTCAGAATCAAAAGCGAGGCACAGAAATGACCTAAATATTATACTTTCAACTGCAGTGTTCAAGTTGTTATCAAAACAGCATTTGAAACATGGCTGGGTAATCTCTCTGGGAATATCCTTTTGTATCTTGAGCCACACAAAGCCATTCAAAGCACCCTGAGCTAAAAAGGCAGTGTCCGGGACTCAGCTGCACCCATGGGACCCTCCGCACAAACCAAAGCAAGGCCCTCTTGAAACTGCACAGAGGAGAGAGAAGAAAACCTACTGCGTTATATCCCCCACCTGAAGCCCCTCACATGCTTACATTTCTCTGTGTAAACCCTTACAGGAATAAGTGGCTCATGTCTCTGCACTGCGGCTTTCTGTTTGTCCCTGATCTACAACATTTTGGGAGAAGTGTGGATTCCAGTAAAAGCTTGTCAAACAACACATTTCATTCTCCCAACTCCAGCAGCAGCCCTGCGAGGCCCAGAGGCATAACGCTGCCCCTTTGAACATCCAAATCCCCGTGCTGCGCCTTGACTCGCCTTTGTTATTCGCTCTGCTGCTGTTTCTTTCTTTTTTTGTGCTCAATGCCATTGCGCTGTGGACCACGGGCCGTTTAGCTGTGAAAGATCACCTCATTTGCGGCTTCAAGACCCAATTAATTGACCTCTTTAAATGATAACAGAGGGCGAACATATTGTTATAATCAAGAATTCATTAGAGGGAATTCAGGATCCTGATTTAATTAGTCCCTCCCTGGATTTAGAAATGAGAGATTGCAAACACTCAACAAACGGCGCCCTCTGCTGACAGCTGTTCCAAATACGCGCGCACACACACACACACACACACACACACACACACGTCACATTCATGCCTCTCATATTTATGCAGCGGGTTTACAGTGATGCGAAACAATGAAAAAAGTGGGTTAGCCTTGTTTACGTCAAATACGACAGAATGGTTTTAAAAGCGGAGCAACACAAGAATCCTAATGAGATTGCAGCCCGGGTTGGACATGTGTGATGAGGCGCAGGGCTCCCTCTCTATGGGCTAAAGAGCACAATGTCTGACAGAGTAAAGGCGAGATGCTGGAACAAATATCTCTATGCAAATGCGGTGACAGTGAAAGGATGCGGTGTTATATACAGGGCTTTGTATACAATGTATGGGCTCACATTGTCTATAGAGATTCAGTATCCTTTGCCCACATACGCGAATTAAAGTGTCACCATTTACTGAAATACATCTGATAAGTTTCAACCTCTTTAACCTCCACATTTTCTCCAGTTCGGCTTTACCCAAATCTAAAAGTTTCAACAGTGTAATGCCTCATTTGAAAGCCAAAAGTTTTTTTTTTTACAGTGTTTTTGTCTCTTTTTTGTCATGGTTTTGTAGTTTTTTGTTACGTTTATTGCTTTCTTGTCATTTTTTTTCATCATGTTTTTGTTGCTTTTGTCCCTTTTTTTTTTGTTGCTTTTCTGGTACGTTTTTGTCGCTATTTTCACGCTTTTAGATTTGGGTAAAGCCAAACTGAAGAAAATGTGCTTGGTTCAGGAGGGTCAAAGGGTCAAACGTAAAAAAACAAAACCAACATTTGTTCATTTTTTGTAGTAGATTTTTATAAGGGGGCTAAAATGATGTGTCTTGCCCAAGGACAAGATAAGATCAGATAAAATAAGATGGTCCTTTATTGATCTCACAATGGAGAAATTCACCTATTACATCAGTTCTCAAGAAACACTCAAGACAGAAATGTGCAGATTAAATAGTAGTATGAATTTAAAAAAAACTTTAAGGGGCAAAAAGTGTAAATAATTAAAAACAGAATAAGAACAGACTACAAAATGTAGAATAGCAAAATGTCAGCATTAGCGGTGCAATGTTTACCGTCATGGTGCAGGTGGTTGATAAAGTGACGCTGATGCAGAGATTATTGCATGTAGTTTTTCATTGTAGTTATGGCACATGAATTACTTTACAGTGTTGTACGGTCTGACAGCGGTGGGGATGAAGGACCTGCGGTAGCGCTCCTTCTTCTTCATGATGGAGGTCAGCTTGGCTAATACCCTCCTGTCCCTCACCTCCTCCAGAACACAAATAGCCTGAACAAAACCGCTTTATTTTAATGTGTCTATACCTTTTTTGGGTCCGTAAGCTTTATTCAGCAGGACACCAGAGGATGAAGAGCAGGGATAAGCATTCAGACAACTGTTGGAGCCAATGACACTGCCATAATGTGCAGCAGCCACTAGACTACCAGCTCCACTCTTCCTTCTACTTTCATGAGGTGACCGTCTCTACAGAGCGTAGGGTGGTCAACTCAAAAAACTATTTTAAATGTACACAACGATTTACACCAATGGTTCCCAACCTTTTTTGTCTCGCGTACCCCTTGATTCATTCATTTATAAGTACCCCCTACCTCGAGGATCTTGTCAATTTCAATACAAAGTGACCAACTCAAGTACGATTGTTTAATAGTGTGTCGTGTTCAAAATGAAGCTGAAATACTCTCAAAATCAAACCTTATTATTAAAACTAACTAAATTAAAATGAGTATTCTACTCAGTTTCACTTTCTTTTTTAGTCTGAAATAATTCCAAGTGCCCCCTGCTAAGTGCTCATGTACCCCCAGGGTTCCCCATACTGATTTACACTGTGATTTGGCATAATTCTTTGTGCCAGGTGCCCCTCCATCATGACACAATTCTTTCTAATTTTACAGGTTTGGCACTGGCATACAGAGGGAAACACAACAGTAACTATTTACATGCGTCCTCGGAGGCAGTTGTGCAACCACTTACGGAGAACTTGGCAAGAGGCGACTTACCGTAACTTACCGCAACTTTTTTTTTCTTTTCTGTAATCCACATAAACAAGGGCTGCACTGTGGCACACAAGTCCAGAGCAGCTTAGTTATTTCTCCCAGCTTGCATTTAAATATACAGTGGTATGCATAAGTATGGCCCCCCCTTTAACTTTTCGACCTTTTGCCATACTATGGACATAAATATATTTAAATTAAATTTTATGTGAAAGACACACACTAAGTGACACACAATGGTCTCAGAGGTCTGTTAAGAGACTATTGGGGAGCAGACAGCATCATGAAGTCCAAAAACACATCAGACAGGTCCGGGATAAAGTTATTGAGAAGCATAAAGATGGATTAGGTTATAAAAAGATTTACAAAGCTTTGAACATCTCTCAAAGTACAGTTAAATACACCATCCAGGAATGGAAAGAGTCTGGCATCACTAAAAACCTACCAAGACCCGGCCGTCCTCCTAAACTTACTGACCGAACAAGGACAGCACTGACCACAGCTGTTACCCTGGATCAACTGCAGAGAGCTACGACTCAGGTGGGGGAAACTGTACACAGAACAACTATTATCTTATACTGCACAAATCTGGCCTTTGTGGCAGAGTTCTTCTGGCAAACAGAAACAGGACTTCTTATAGTTTTCTTTAAAAATGCTACCCTGCCATAAGGCCAGATTTGTGCAGTATACGGCTAATAGTTGTTCTGTGTGCAGTTTCCCCCACCTGAGCCGTAGCTCTCTGCAGTTGATCCAGGGTAACAGCTCTGGTCAGTGCTGTCCTTGTTCGGTCAGTAAGTTTAGGAGGACGGCCGGGTCTTGGTAGGTTTGCAGTGATGCCATACTCTTTACATTCCTGGATGGTGTATTTAACTGTACTTTGAGAGATGTTCAAAGCTTTGGAAATATTTTTATAACCTAACCCAGCTTTATACTTCTCAATAACTTTATCCCGGACCTGTCTGGTGTGTTCTTGGACTTCATGATGCTGTCTGCTCCCCAATAGTCTCTTAACAGACCTCTGAGACCATCGCAGAGCAGCTGTATTTGAACTGACATTAGATTACACACAGGTAGACTCTAGTTAGTCATGGGGGCAACATGTGATCATCCAGAAATCATCAGGCAACTTCTGAAGGCAATTGGTTGCACTAAAAGGAAAGGCAGCCTGCACTTTTGCACATCACACTTTTCGTTTTTTTTATTTATAAAACAAATATAAATCATGTATAAATTTGATTTCACTTCACGATTGTGTGTCACTTAGTGTGTGTCTTTCAAAAATTTCAACTAAATATATTTCTGTTTATGGTCCATAGTATGGCAAAATGTCGAAAAGTTAAAGGGGGGCCCATACTTATGCATACCACTGTATAATACAGCGGACAGACGATCTCTGGCCCCACAGTGTTCGCTGAGATGTGCACTTCAACTTCAAGAGGTCACGGTTTTAAATCTGTCAAAAACTGTAGACTGGCTCTGACAATTTGCTCAATGTCTCTCCCTACTCTTCACTGATAAATCAACATCAATATAACCTACATTTAGAATATTCAAGTGTATGCTCAAACAAAAGAATTAAATGACCACTGCTGCGGATAACCAGACAGTCACAACCAAAGACGAACTTAAGAGGTCCTCAGAGAAATATTGGCTGCATTGTTCTGGCTGATAGTTTTCACCGTTATAATGAAGGATGATATTTCTTATCTTCTGCCGAGACTAAACTCTGAATAGCAATGAATAATTTGTGCCCCAGCGCTTGCATTTATATTGTTCAGAGGGATTTCTTTTGACCCCCATCTCAAACTCAATCTCTGTCGGTTCATGTGACACCAGGACAGATGCAGCGCTGCGTCTCAGCCCTGGATCTGATTGGTTTCGGAGCAGCAAAGATCAAAGCCGAGACAAAACAAAAGATAAAAGATGATAGAGGAAAAGCTGCAGGAAAGATATGTTGTCACCATGTCGTTTTTTCACCCACAGCCTGACCAAAATCATACATACTAGTGCAATATTGTTTTTTCTTTAGGAGGCTGAACTTTGCAATGTTTAGGTCAAATGGAGTTTATTTGAAATGCCAGTGGGTGCATCGTGTGTACTCCCCTGTGTGTTGGAAAGTCACCTTTGACTTGTCTCTAGTTTCCTTTGTAAGATGATGCTACATTCCTTTGGTGGTTGTTAGACTCATCCAAATCTTTATATCACTTTGGAGATTCTGCAGATGACAATCTATAATTTGTTATAAAGAGAATTTGTATGGACCTATAGATTTAAAAAAGAAAAATGTCAATGACAGTTGCAAATGTCAAAAGGATCTGAGTCCTAACTTTGAAAATTAGACTACCACAGGATTTGTCCTCTGAAGAAGACCACGTTTTCTTTTTTGCTTGTCTACTGGAAAACATGATCCCGAAGAGCCCTTGTCCTAACACTCATTGGACCCATTAACGCACATCCTTTTTGACATTTTATGAGCACATCATTATGAGTTGAATTATATTGTGGCTGAATCTCAGTTCTCTTTGTGTCTGCATAGTTTTCAAGTATTAACTGTTGTTTTGGTCATTATTTCAGCTTTATAGGTTTATTTAATGTTTATTAAACATTTCTGTTGAAAATGCAGTATTTTACATGAAAAACAATTCTTATTTGGGTTGCGGTGTGCAATCCTAGGATTAATAGGAGGATGGGTCCTGACAGCATCCCAGTTGAGAACCACTGCCCTAAAACATACACTTTTAAGAATCCTTCTCCATGTGCTCTTGCAGGATTCTGGCTCAGATCTAGAGATGGGTCGTTTGCAGTCGCCCACTGCTGCTGACAGTTTGCCCCAGCTGCAACGAAAGATGGAAAGTAAATGATGGAGAGGACTTCTATGGGGACAGTAAAATACCATTTACAATTTATTTTCTAGGCCTACAATAAAAAAAATTAAGCTGCCAACCAAGATGCTGGTGCAGTTCTGCACGGCCATCATCGAGTCCATCCTCACCTCCGCCATCACCGCGTGGTTCCCCGGTGCCACAGACCGGGACAAGTTTCGACTGCAGAGCATTGTGCTGCTGCTGAGAAGGTGATTGGCTGTGAGCTCCCATCTCTCCAGGACCTGTTCACCTCCAGGACCCGGAGGCGTGTGGATCAGATCACAGCTGACCCTTCTCACCCCCATAAATCCCGCCACATGAGCAGTTTTTCAGACTCATGAACAAAAAACAAGACCCACTAGCTTGGTCACAGACTCATGGATGTAATGTGCTCTGTTGCACTGTGTGGTGTGTCCCCACTTAGATCATCTGCTATCACTTTATCACTTTATATCACCTTATCACTTTATATACTGTACCTGCACATCTGTAAGTACAATCTGTTGTTCTATGTCAATTATTGTTATACCATATTTGACCTTTTATTATTTATCTTATTTAATATTCTTATACATGCCCCTATAGCCTTTTAGTTTCAAGTTTTATAGTTTATTTTTATCTAGATTCTGTGTTATATTTTGTATGTTTCACGTCAGCACCAAGAAAAATTCCTAGTCTGTGAATCTGTTGTCAAACCATCCCACCTCCTGAAAGAGCACACTGTCGTTGTGTCCTTGGGCAAGACACTTCACCCACATTGCCCTCAGTGTCTGCGTACATTGGTGTATGAATGAGAGTATGAATGGGTGAGTGGATCCTTGCTGTAAAGCGCTTTGAGTGCCTACTGTAGGTGGAAAAGCGCTGTATAAGTTGAGACCATTTACCATTTACCATTTACCATGGCAATAAAAGCTATTCTGATTCTGAGAAGAAACCACTGAAACTATTATGGCGCATGTTTACTGTATCAATAAATTGACTGATTTAGGCAACCTTCTTCTGGAACAAATGACTGGAAATTGGACAACCATCAGCCCCTAACAGTCCATTCTGAAGCGGACTTATATAATGTTTTGCTCCATCGTTGAATATCGAAAGGTTTTAAAGGGGCCAACACGCGATCGTCATGTTGTCCTAGTCTATTTTCAGCTTCGCCCCCACATCACAACACAAAACTGAGAAGGATTTAACAACTTCTTGAGAAACTGGGGGAGTGGACCAGCAACAGGCGGCCAGGGCTTGAAACTTTTGGGAAGTGGGTCCTTTGGGAAAAGGGAGGAGGCGTAAAGGTCCAACGAACACGGGCTCACGGGGGGAGTGACTCAGAGGGAGGTGGTCACGGTTTGGGGTATAAACAGCAAACTACCGCCGCCCTCCGTTTGAGCAACTTTGTGGCCTGTACGTCCCCTCTACGTGCGCCTGGGGAAAGTGCGTAGCTCCTGCCTCTGCAGCCGGTCCTCTCCGATAGCTGCTGCAGCTAACCACCCAAACTGCAGCGGACATGGCACCTGTCTGGCCCCAAGTGTTTGCGCTCATTTTAGCGTCTGTGCTCGTGCAAACGGCGACGGGAGCAAGTATCAATGACACGTGAGTACGACGAGTTTCTCCTATAGTCCCGGTGCTTTGCATTTCGGGGTTATTGTGTGTGCGTCACGCCGAATGCACGTGATGTGATGAAGGTATTCCTCAAGCATCATCTCCAGTCGTTTAAGGACATCCAGCAGCATCCCAGCGTGGAGGCTGCAAGGTCCACAAACAAAGCAGCCTGACCACTCTTATGCAATCCGTAGTTCACTTTAAAGTCTCTAAATGTTCATGTTCTACTCAAATCTGGAAAGTGAACAAACCTAGTAGTGACAAGCTTCCCTGCAATGTTGTAAAACGAAGAAAATGTGGGGCTGTAGGCCTTTTTAACATCTGCAACACAGTATATATTGTATGCATTTATGGAATTAAATAGCCTAAATAAAAAGTTCATTGTTATGTCTTCCGCATTGGGCCGTCTTATATTATTGCCCTGGCTTTTCTTTATTGTCTTGTGCATTCCAAAGAGAGCTTTCTGTTCTGACTTATATACTGTTATTTATAAATGTGATCTTGGTTAACTGTGTGTTGTGCTCACTTTTCCATGACCCAAATGCCTTTCACAGAGGCGCTTGAAGCTGACCAGTCAAAGAAGTTTCATCATCACAGTTTCACTGAGGCAAAAACGGCATCAGCATTCTCCACAGCATCACCAAAACTCAATTAAATGTGTCCTTTAGTTCTCATTGGCAGCAGACAGCCTGTGCGTGCCAACCAGCTTCAACACAACCTCAAACACTAATCAGCAGAGGGCCCATGGCTCCATAATATTTAAAATCTGCCCATGCAGTAACAGATGAACACTGCTGTTTCATCATACGCTGAAACTTGGTTCAACAGGTTACTGATAATTATTCAGACATTAATAGGCTTTCTATAAAAGACAGAAACCACAGTATAATGCTAGCATGTCAGGATTCCTGTTGCCCAGTACTGGTGAAGTTGGATCTATAATAGGCAGATGATGGTGGCTTGTTAAAAAATATGGTTAATATGTTTCTGGTGCATGTAGGAGAAAAAACATTATTGATTATTTTAGCTATAATTGAAATAAAGGCCAGGGAATATGGCAATACTGTTCTTTTACTCCTGTATATGAATCAATCTCAATTTTCAATATAAACCTTTACAAAAAAAAAAAAATTCCACTCCAATATTATTTAACACAAAAATCTTGTGTTATACTCCTCCAAACTATAAAGTTGTTTGCTGTATACCTGACCAATGATGATTATTGAGATTGTGATTTTAATTCAGTTTCGATTCTCCTTTGAAGAACTGGAAAAGTGTACTTTTGTGTATAAGTGGTTTGTTCTGCAAAGAAACTGTTAGACACACAGGAGCTGCCACAGTATCTGGCTTGAAGGGGGCGGGGCACTGGAGGAGGGGTGGGTGCACATTGTACACACAGGAAAGTTAGTGTTAATTAATCTTATTCTTATTTACTCAATAGGCAATTTTTTGGAAAAAGATCAGTGTAATCGTAAATATAATTGGATTTTGATGATTACACAGCTTTCTGTCAATGTATTTTATGTTGTTTGTACTCCCATATTCTAGCCCATATTCTGAGTAATGTCTGATCATCAATGTCCTGTTCACTGCTGTAGGATATTTGCGGTGACGCTGAGCTCTCGAGTCAAAGCGGCCGTCCCACAGACGCTGTGTGCCCAGGTCCATGGGCCCTCAGAGCGCGTGGTCCTGACAGTGACTTTAGAGCTGGAGTCCAGCAGCAGCTCTCTGCTGGAAGAGACCATTGAACAGGACTTCTACCGCTGCATCATCTTTCAGGTATGGCTCAGCAACACACTGAGAGCACTACACTGTTGTTTAAAAGAAATATTTCAAGAACAAATTTTATATCTATTTTGTATTTGAGGTCATAATTTGAAGTAATTGTGCACGGTTTGGCTCTATAATGTATCCAGTTTTTGGCTCTGGCTCAGTGCTGACAAAGTAAATGGTTGTGAGTAAATTGCAGCTCTGGTTTCCGTCAGACCACTGCACATGGTTATGCAACTTACGGGACATGCACCCTGATGCCAAACGACCCACCGACCCCAATCATCTGTGACAATAGCAGTGTGTGTGGACCTCCTGCTGCTGCTCTGGCATTTATCAATAGGCACAATGAGCACTTTCTGCCAGAGGCCAAACATGTACCTGCATTCCTCTGGACTGCAGCCCTCTGCCCTCTACTCAGCCCCAGAGCAGCCCTAAACCACAGCGTTTGGGATTGGCTCCAGCTTCTCTTATGTAAGAGCAACTCCATTAAGGAATAAAAACATGTGCTATACAAGTATGACCACTTTTCCTAATTATCCTTGAGTGATGGAGAGGGACTAACATGGCTTAAAATGGGTTTTGCAGCCAGATGGGCTCTGCCAGCATTACAGAAAGCGTCCTGTTTCCAATTTCCGATAAATTTGTTGACATGTGCTAGATGTGTTCCTCGGCTTAATGTTTTCCTTTCTATGTATAAGAACACGGACCACTTCTCAAAGCAAACAATATAAAGATAGTTGTTGTGTTTGCAAGCACAAACGATTCAATAAAATATAATATAGCACGGGCAAAAATCTACAAACAGGATTCTAGGCATGGCCTTGTTTCCATCTGTTGTTCCACACATGCTGTCACAAACACACTCTCCTTTATCCTGGACCCAGAGGACCCTACTATACATGTTTTAAACCCATAAAGGGAAACCAATGCAGGGTGGTGCACATTATATCAAACTCCACACAGAAACGGTGCCACAGTTGCCAACATTTCTATTCTATTTCTATCCAAGTACTATTTGTGTTTCTGTTTGATTTGTTATTTATTTATGTCTTTCCAGGCCCCAGTTGTTCCCAGGAGAACAGTAGCATCAATTAATGTCACCATTCAGGGGGAGAGCGGCACTCTGGGTAAAAAGGCCAAAATACTGATCGAACCTGCTACTTTCATTCACATCATTCAGACGGACAAGCCCATCTACAAACCGGGCCAGACTGGTATGTTACCTAACACAGACACAGTCCACTAAAAGCAGTAAATGGTATGAGGGGAGAGGGAGATTCACTGCTCAACCTCTCCTCTGTGCTGCTTAGAAATTCAGCTGCATTTGCACTAT
Organism: Gobius niger; assembly: GCF_951799975.1. Lineage (NCBI taxonomy): Eukaryota > Metazoa > Chordata > Actinopteri > Gobiiformes > Gobiidae > Gobius > Gobius niger. Next base: position 22,977,459 of record NC_136852.1, read on the forward strand.
TTTGGTCTACTTTACAAAATCTGCATAATGCTGAGCCAAAACTTGACAACTTTAGGAATTATGTCTATATTCAGCACTTAGGCAGGGAGCGGTTCCTCAACAGATTTTGCTACTGGATGTTTGTAAATGAAGAAAGCTTTCTTTCCAAAGCAAGGTACCGAGACTCCATCAATTGACAGTTCTAGCAATTTATCTAGCAAGTTATTTAAGCTTGGAGGCACCACTAATTTGGCTTATTATATGACTTCACTTGATAATCTGAAAAACGGAGCAGATGGACTGCCAGTATGGTATTATTTTTCTTTTTCAATTTTTAGAAAGTACATCGAACCCCTCTGTCCACAATAAACAAAAATGAAAAAAAAAACGAGACTAAAATAACAACAGATATAAAAAATATTTTTAGTCAAATCTTGTAACTAGTGAGATATTATTTTTGTATATAAAATTGTTATGCGGGCCGTTGGCGCCATACAGTATGCATTTGTTTTTAACGTCTTGTCAATAATGCATTATTTATTGCCAAATAATAAAGCATCAGTTTGACTTTTGTGGACACCCAAAGCTTGACATTGCTTTATTTATTCATTCTACAAGATTGACGTCTCTGACAACACACACATCCCATTCATACTTGGGTGAAGTGTTTTGTCCAAGTGACATTGGGCACTGCAGCAGGAATTGAACTGCCAACCCTCTGATCAGAATCGTTTCATTTTATACTTTTATACTGTTTGGCAGAAGTTGTACATTTTAAAGATATGAATTTGTTTTATTTTCATGGTGTCTGTGACTTAATGGTACCTGCTGTAAAATTGAATGTTTGCCTTTTCCCAGTAATAGGGTTTGTTTTTTCTCTGATTTTAGTCAAATTCAGAGTCACCTCTATGGATGCTGAATTTATTCCTGTAAAACGAACAGTAAGTCTGATTTTTGTTTTGCTGAACAGAAATTTTTGGTAGAAGGTATATAATTAATATGTATATTTAGTATAATTCACATATTAATAAAAAAATTGCATGTTCTTCACAGAACATCCACACCAACGGTGGCAGGAGTGAAACGCGCAATCAGCTTCTATTCATTCCCTATGTGGGCTGACAACCGGAAAGCGAGTACCAGTTATTGCTTTCCGGTCGCCAGCCCGCATAGGGAATGGCTTGATGCTGACGGCTCATTTTGCTCCTGCAGCTGTTGGATGTTCTGTGAAAGCCTGATGTTGCGATTGCACATGCTCAGTGAAGAATTAGTGTAATCAGCACCGCCTCCTGGTGGACAGTGTCTGTTCCTAGAACCGTAGTTATAGTAGTAACTTTAGTTGGTTAATAAAATCATTTATTATAGGCATTCCACTTAATGTGAAATATAGCACTTACTTACCAACTCTGCCATTTTGTGAGTGACAGTTTTGGTTTTAAACATGTGCTTAATGCCAAAGTTTGTGTAACGTTGCGCTGTGTGTGATGTGTATTGAGGAGCTGGGTCTATTTTGGTTCAGAGAGTGGGAGGCGAGCGAAGGCCTGTTTGTTGGTTTTTAAGGAGAGAGTGGGTGTGCGGCGCCGCGTGGACTCCTGTGATAAACTGCTGTCAGAGTTCATTTGGCGCACAGCACATCTGACCCAAACATCTGAATCAATATGAGCTCAGGGCCTTTTCCATCCGCGATCGCGCACATGAGAGCATCACTGTATACAGCAAACCTATCACATGTCAACTATCAATATGTCTGAATAGTAAAGCATGTGTTTTTCTCTTTCAGTACAAAGTGATAGAGCTTGAGGTAAGCCACAGTTTCATCATTTGGCAGTGGAAAACATATCAGGTTGTCTTAAAATGTACCGACATCACACTAACAGACTGTAAAGGGAGAGAGGCAAGGCTGTACCTTTCTGCTTCATGGGCAGTATATGGAATTTACCATAGAAACCCTAAACCTTTTATGAATGTTCAAAAATTGCATTACAACTATGAATATATGTGCATATCCATTCATTTTAAAGTTTACTTTTCTGTAACACCAATTAGTACAAAACACATAGAAAGTATAGGGCTTGTGACTTGACTTGGACTAGAGCCAAATACTTTTTTCTCCTTCTAACAGGATTAAATGTTTAATTGCTAACACTTCCATGTGGCTATTTGATATCTTCACTCTATCATCGGTTAAAATAACATGCCCAATTGCTTTATTTCTGCAAAACAATTTTCATGGAATAATGCTGTTAGTTTTGCTCCCCCTTCACCTTGTATTCGATGTCCAGGACCCCAGTACAAATCGCATTGCTCAGTGGCTGGATCAAACCATTGACAGGGGCATCCTGGATCTTTCGCACCCGATTATCCTTGAAGCTGCACAGGGCACCTACACCATCACTGCCACCACAGAGCAGGGCGAGAAAGTGCACCACAACTTTGACATCAAGGAATACGGTAATACTATTGTACCAATAAAGTTGCAAAATACAGAATCTTATTTTATCTATTGCAACTGTTTCATGAATTAGTTTTGCCAAAATATGAGGTGAAGGTGCAGCTGCCGAATGTGATCACAATCCTGGACACGGAGGCCATCTTTAAAGTCTGTGGAAAGTGAGTGTATCATTTGCAAGCATGCAAAGTTTCTCTAGTTTTGTTTAGTATTTCAAATATTTATGCGTTTATTGAATGGAGTTAGAGTTTTAGTATTTTATTTTGGTCATGCATATTTCTTCTTCAAAGTTCCTATTTCTTGGTGCAGATACACTTATGGTAAACCAGTGGAGGGCTCTGTCAAAGCAGTGTTCTGTCGAAAGGCCTTTCGAGGTTACTGGTACACTACCAACAAACAAGACGTGTGCAAGACCTTCCAGCTCACAGTAAGTATCTGCATACACCTAAATTGCTCTAACCCGTTTAATTATTCATCCCAGTGATGGCATATATTTCTTTCTATTTCTTTAGACTGACAAAAGCGGTTGCGCTTCTCAAACTGTGAATCTTTCTGAGTATTTCCTGAATAAGAGTGGATATCACGACAGTTTCCAGCTGGAGGCTGAACTGCAGGAGTTTGGAACTGGTATTTTTAATTGCTCTCAATTTCTAAAAAAAAAACAACAACTTGAAAACTAATTTTTGTTCACTTGTGCATATTTGTAACTATTCACTCTGCAGGGGTGACTCTCAGAGGCAGTGCACGGGTCAGCTTCACTGAAAAGATAAGAACAACCACTTTTGAGGATGAACCTGCGTCTTACAAACCCGGCATTGCATTTGAAGGAAAGGTAAACATGACTTTCAGTATATATCAGTGTTGTCTCTTTTCTGTTACTTCATGTAGCCATGTTGTTCTACTGGCTCACATAAATCATTTGCGCTCTACAAGATTGTATCCCCTTATCCTATTTCAGCATAATTTAATTTAATGTTTCAACTGGTACATACTATATGCTATTGTCCATTTTCTGCCTTTTTCAACCCGACCATAGTGTGCCTGCGTTTTTGTTTGTTTGTTTTACTTTGTGACACTTTTCTAGGTCAAATTAGTTGGTCCTGACTCCAAACCTGTCGCCAATGAGAATGTGTACCTCACCACAAGTAAATCCCAAAACCTTACGCTCACCACTGACCAAAAAGGCATGGCTTCCTTTGCCCTGGACACATCCCTCTGGACCGACTCTGTGTCTCTCTGGGTGAGTGAAAGCCTTTTTCCCCCTTCTTCATTATGTCAAACTTCAAATGTTATTATGGCCTATTATCAATGCCTGTTTTGTTTTTAGGCATCGGCGAGGGAGCGAGGGAAGATGGATCCATATGTCCCCAACCTGCGCACACCGGAGTACAGTTCAGCCTCTCGTCAAGTGACCGTCTTTTACTCCAAGAGCAGCAGTTTCATGAAGATCAAGCAAAACGAGGGAAGGTTTCGCTGCAACAAAGAGGCGTCGGTTCAAGCCGAGTACATCATACAAGGAAAAGAGCTGAAGGAGGGACAGGAGCAGTTGGACTTCTTCTATTTGGTAAGAATTTGCCTTACAGGGCTATAACAGCGGGGTCAGGAAGTATTTTTACCCTTTCTCACATTGTGCACAGCAAATGTTCACATTTATCATTGTTATTTCTTAAGATAATCGAGGCCCATGGAATAGGGCTGCTGTAATTGTTTGTTTTTTGTGTTTTTTTTGCATATGTTTTATTTGACGAAACCGGTGCAGAATTTTACCAACAGAAAATAAATGTATTTGATTTTCATATCACTTAAGGTGTCTGAAAACTTTCGCAACCCAGTATGACTTGCTCGAACAATTGTATTGCATTACATTGTTACATTTTCTCTTTTGTGTTCCTTTGATGCAGGTGATGGCCAAAGGCTCATTGGTCCAGCATGACCGTTTACCTGTGGCAGTTAAAAGAGATATGGGTAAAATTGGTCGGCTCTTTCCAACTGGAACAAAGTATTAGATGACTGTAATGTTTCCTGATCATGTTTTTTTTTTTTTTACATGTTTGTTGCAGTGAACAAAGGTGTGTTGACGATTCCTCTGCGCCAGGTTGTCAAACTGGCTCCGATTGCTCAGGTGCTGGTGTACACTGTGATGCCCAGTGGGGAAGCTGTGGCCGACAGCATGGACTTCCCGGTTCAGCTTTGTCTCAGTAACAAGGTACAACTACGCCTGAAAAGGCTACACACAGAATCTATGACTTTGTAGCTGTCATATAATTTATCCTTTAGGTCTCCAAATACACATTGCCTTGCTAAAGCGATTCACCTAATGCCCTTTCTAATTTAAAAGATGTGTCTTTGTTTCCTCTCTGTTCCAAAGGTTTCTATGAAGTTTGCAACTCTCCAGCAGCTTCCAGCGGAGAAGACCACACTGACGCTGCAGGCTCATCCCGACTCGCTGTGCTCTGTCCGGGCCATCGACCAGAGCGTCCTCCTGCTCAAGACTGGGGTGGAGCTCACAGTGGACTATGTAGGACATTTAACTTTCCTATTCAAACGTTCTTCAGACAAGTGTGCTCTTCTTCATTCAGTCTTGTTCAGTAGTAAATGTTGCTTGTTGTCCTCTTCTTAGGTGTATGACCAGCTGCCTTTCCAGAAACTCACTGGTTATCCTTACGAGGTGGAGGACCACGAGCCGTACCCGTGTTTCCCCGTCCCTATCCCGGAGGTGGAGGTGGAGCCGGTGATAGAGGTGGAGCCGGTGATAGAGGTGGAGCCGGTGATAGAGGTGGATGTGGATGCGAAGGGCGGCGGCCGCAAGAAGCGCTCATTTTATTTCGGACCGGTCAATCACAAAGACGACGTGTACAGCATCTTTAAAGTAAAGCCCTTTGTTTGGTCACGTTGTTGACGATTGCCGAATCACGATGAAGCGTCACATTGAGAAACCAAATGAGTGTCAACGTTGAGTTACCTGTAAAATTGATTTGTTTTGTCGCTCAGTCCTTGTATTGAGAGTTCATCTTATGTGATATTGACCTGTCCTGTTTTTCTCCTAGGAAATAGGAATCAAGATTGTGACCAACTCAGATGTGAAGAAACCCTTTAATTGCCAAGAGATGATGTACGACCTGGCTTATGAAGGTATTATGTATTCAATGGCAGTGGATGATATTGCCATGGATTTTAGCGAGGCTGATGGTGCTGCAACTAAAACGGCAACAACACCAGACGTATCAAAGCCGACAAAAGAGACCGTTAGAACGTACTTCCCCGAGACCTGGATTTGGGAGCTGGTCTCTGTCGGGTAAGTGCTGGTGCTAATCGTTCTTTTATGTATCTGTTCTTAGATATGGTGGTAGATTCTCCTCCAATCCCCATGGCCTTTAACATGATGCCCAGCCAGGACAGTCTCTCAAAAGACAGCGTCCCAAATCGTGAGCAAAAGAAGGAGACCGTCAGGACTTTCTTCCCCGAAACCTGGATCTGGGACCTGGTGCCTGTGGGGTAATGATCCAACATCATTAGAAGAGACAAGAAAATCAAATGAGATATTGTAGTGCAAATAGTGATTCTAGAAAACCAATGGAACCTAAGACATTTCTTATAGCCACTGTTTCTGATGAAGGTGGTGAAGTAGCCGAAGTTTGTCAAGGCACGGCACAGAAATATAGGAATAAGAAACCAGGTGTAAGAAATTCCCATGGTAATGTGTTGTTAATTTATAATATGGCAGAAAAAATTCTACTCCAAGGATACAAAGAAGATTTCACCGAAAGCACTACGGGACATGCTTTCAAATTCCTTGTCAATTATTGTCATCTTCGCTGGTGCCCAGAGAGTACTTCAAGTTTTGCGCAGTATTATTGCGCTACTTTCCACTAATAATCTTACGTAAACTAAATAATGCTTTACATATTTCATTTGCTCTATCGTATAAAAGCTACTTTTTATATAATTTTCACTTTCACTGTGTCTACATCTGATTATTGTTGATCAACTTTTTTGTCTTTAAATTTCTTGAATTTTGCTTCATTTTCTAATTATTTGCATGATATTTGGCCTCTCTCTTCTACTTTAATTTTTGCCATATTTATTTGTGAATTTAGTGCACCACTGTGTTTTTTGTTTACTTTTCTTGTCATCTTTAGTAATCATGTTCGACCTTGTGTTTGTGGACAGACCCAGCGGCTCGGTGAACGTAGAGAAGACGGTCCCAGACACGATCACCAAATGGGCCGCGGGGGCTTTCTGTGTGTCCCCCGCAGGGCTCGGCATCGCCCCCAACACCGCGCTCACCGCCTTCCAGCCGTTCTTCGTCAGCCTCTCGCTGCCCTACTCGGTCATCAGGGGAGAGGTGTTCACGCTCAAAGCCACCGTCTTCAACTACCTCTCCAAGTGCATCATGGTAAGTTTAAGAAAGTGCTTATGTCGCACGCTCAAATGCAGTTTTGTTTTTGTGTTTTTTTTGTGTTTTTGGATCTCTATCTCGCGCTACATATATAGACCAGTAACACCTTTACTCTGCCCACGTTCCTCCAGTAGCAATCAGCGAGTAGACTTTGGCATTTAGACCATGGTAGCTTTGTACCTTTTGTATCTTTGTCCATCTTTCTGTTGTTATTCACACCTGACTTATTTTCTAAAGGAATTGTAATTGAAAAGTAACAAACAATCACTTTAATTTTTATTGGTGTTCAGGTGAAGGTAACACTGGCGGACTCGGAGCAGTTCACCTTTAAGCCCTGTGACAGCTGCCAGTACACGGTGTGTCTGTGCGGAGAGGAGAGCACCACATTCTCATGGGTCGTCACGCCATCCGTACTCGGTAAAGCTTCATTTATCTCACAGCTTCGGAAAAACCTCTAAATAAGGCGTACAAGGAATTCTCTGTTGGTTAATTAAGTCGGCAAGATTACATTTTAATGAAAACATGTTAATTCTTTTTTCTGGCATTTAGTTCATTTCAAAGTTGTAAAACTATATATGTATTTTGGATTATAAACAACAATGATAATGTTGAAGGAACAGGCCACCGTTTTTCCATACGGAGATATGTTCATACCTGAGCTTAGACGAGTTGATGCGTACCTGTGCAGTCTTTGTGCGTGCGCTCTGTTACGCAAGAAGACCGAAGATGTTAGCATTTGGCCTCTCCCAATGTATTCCTATGGCACCAAACGGGATGAAGTTAGAAGCGACCAAGCTCTTCAAAGGGCACGCACAAAGCCCAGACAGGTAAGTATCAACTTGTCTAAGCTCAGGTAAGAACATATCACGGCATGGAAAAACGGTGGCCTGTTCCTTTAAGTGTAAATGCGTTTTCTAGGGTTGTTTTAGTTTTAGTTCTAATCTAGCTTGAAATGTATTTATGTTACATCTTATAAATTCCCTTTAATTTCCAGTTGTGTACAATGTTTTTAATGTTTTTTTTTCTCATATAACAAAAGCCCCGCATGGTGTTGAATTGGTGATGATTTCATTTGGAGCTGCTTTTGTGTTGTGTCTCTCAGTCACAAACATGAGAAAGGAAAAGCTAATTAACCCTTGTTATTAGGGCCCTGACAGCTGGGTGTGCTGCGGGCCATGTAAAAGTAAAGCACTTATTTTTAATGGTGTGAGCTTCATCAGCCTCCATCAGTGGGATGAGTGCAGGCTCCTCTAACGCCCCCTTAGAGCTCTGCTGACAATCACTTGAACTAACAAGTCAGGTAGTATCTCTGACGAAACAGCGGGAAAGCTCTCCCCCAGGGCCCGATCTGTACTTGTCCTCTGTGTGAGACGGAGTGAAGGCAGTGAGGGGGGAGGACAATAATAAGGCAACAAATGGGGATTAATGAGGCCCAATGAGCTGGGAACAGGAGGAAGGAAAACAGGAGGCAGGAGCAGCTGGAGAGAGAAAATCCACAGGAAGAAGTTTTGCTTGGTACACAAAATATGACAGTATCAGCACTAATATGGCTGTGTCCCACAGGTGAGGTGAGTATCAGGGTCAGTGCAGAGGCCCTCAAGACAGACCTCTTCTGTGGGAACGAAGTGGCCACTGTCCCGGAGATGGGACAGATCGACACTGTGGTCCGCACACTGCTGGTGCAGGTCAGTGTTTACTGGACATAGACTTGGCTCATATACGCAAGGCCTTAGTAACTGTTTGCACATCAACATACATTATTTTAAATTGTGAAAACATTCAGAGAACCAAAGCAATTTTAAACTTCAACCATGTTAAGACCAACCCTTTGGTTTCCTTCTTATATCTGGCTTAGTTTTTGGCTTTGTTCTCATTCTGAATATTAACTTTTAATCATGAGTAACATCTCTATTTAACATTTTCTCTCCAGGCTGAAGGAACTCCACAGATGGTGAGCCACAACGCACTGCTCTGTCCCGCAGGTGAGTCTTCATCACAGTCTGTGCCGCTTCTACTCTCTGCCTTTAGCTCAATTTAAAGATAGGAATTTGATCTTGAGGCTGTGATCTTTTGTATATTTCATTTGCAGAGGGTCCTGTGGAGAAGAAGATCTCTCTTCTGATGCCTGAGATGTTTGTGGCTGGCTCAGCCCGAGCCACAGTCTCTGTTCTGGGTTTGTCACATCACATTTACTGCCTCACATTTAAATGTGTGTAAGATTGTAATTTCTAATGTCGGTTATGCGTGTTTCCAGGCGACCTGATGGGCAGAGCCATGAAGAACCTGGACAAACTGCTGGCCATGCCTTATGGCTGTGGGGAGCAGAACATGGTGCTGTTCGCCCCAAACATTTTCATCCTCAACTATCTGAAGAGCACAGGCCAGCTCAGCAAGGACATCCTGGACAGAGCGACTACGTTCCTACAGTCAGGTATGTCACATGTGGATGTAAAACAATATCACTTTTAACACCGCTGTAAAAGAATGTGCTAAGTGTTTTGCATTTTGTAGGATATCAGAGAGAGCTCACGTACAAACACGATGATGGTTCATACAGCGCCTTTGGAAAGTCCGACGAGTCCGGAAACACGTGGTCAGTAAATGCCCAAATTATTCCCTTTTTAAACCTGGGAGAAATACCAATATCCAGTGTTTGTTTGTGTCCTGCTTATGTCATATGTCACTGGGCAAAATCCACATTGCATTATCCATAGTGCAGCTGGAAGGGCATCTGATCTTAAAATACATTTGTATGTGATTGGTGACAGTTTTTGTGATGGCACCAGAAACACTACATTTATCCTGCTCCTTCTGCTGTTTTATACTGCACAGCGATAAACACCAAAAGAAAATGAGGTATATTTCTGATGGCATAACTTGTACCCGTTGCATCACTTGTTACCCAACATTTAAAAGCATTTATTTAGGGCTGCACTGTGCGTATTTTCAGCTCTAATCTCACACTTTTTTTGATTAGAGGAGAAGAATGGTGTCCCGTCAGCTGTCTGGCACCAGCGCACATCCTAATAAATCTAAAGACGCTGCCAAAATGTGAATATTTGAATTAAATGGGCTTTAAATCACAGCCTCCGGGGGATTTATCTACCCCTCTGCTCTTTATTAGACGCCACTGGGCAGTTTGGCAGGTACTGAGGCTGTGTAGGTGTGTTTGTGAAGCCAGGAAAACTGGGGCTGTTCAGTTTGAAATATGTGTCAATGCCAATGGGAGAGTGTCCAAATTACCAAACAGTGCATTGCTTTGTTTAGTGACGACAATGGGGGGAAAATACTGGAAGCATTTAGAGGTATTTTGTGTTAGATTAAATTGTTTTATTATTGGAAAAGTAGCTTGGAAATTAAACGGATAGACCTCATCTTTCCAATTAAAAGAGGCATAAATAAGCTTTTTTCTATATTTTGTAAAGATAAAACATTCACACATTTAAATCTTTAGAGGTGATAATGATGTGTAATTGTAATTGTTGGTGAACTCTCGACAAGAACAGTAGTTTTGAAAAAGATGTCAAAGATTTTCTATTTTTATGTGTGACTTCACAGGCTTACTACCTTTGTGATGAAATCCTTTGGAGGAGCCAAACCATACATTTATATTCAAGAGGAGCACGTTACTGAGGCCAAGAAGTGGCTCCACCGTCACCAGAGTCCAGCGACCGGCTGCATTGCCTCTGTTGGCAAGCTTTTTCACAATGGCATGAAGGTGCTGTGTCCTTTTTTAATCGTTGCATTTTGAACCTTGGTGTGTCTTAACAAAAGCGTGTTATTTTTAAGTGTGAATTTTCTTCCCAAAGCAGAAAATAATGTTAAGAATAATTAGGCTTCTCCAAGCTCTGGATATACAGTATATGTCGCCTCAGGCCTAAACACAAACGACATGGACTATATAAAAGAATAATTGGCCAGACCCTGACAACACAGCTTCATTAAGGAAAGACGTGGTGTTCAGAGTTCTGATCAGGCTTCACTGTGGCTTCAAAGAATATCAGTCATTGGTCTCTGTGCGGCTGTCAGAGCAAATGCAAGGTCCACACACTGTTGACACACGTATTGCCTTCACAAATTCATATTCCATACCATGGATCATTTGTTGATTTAATACTTCTTTATTTATTTATTTATTTATTATATAAGGCATTATCATTGACAAACTTAGTGTCTTGACATTTTGACAAAGTTACAAACTTGAAAAAACTAGCATTAGCAAGAGGAATGTGCTTTTAAATCTGTCACTCTCTCCCGCTCATTCTCTCTCCCAGGGGGGAGTCAGTGATGACGTTTCCCTCACGGCCTACATTACAGCTGCTCTGCTGGAGCTGGACGTAAATGTGACTGTAAGTAACACCATACAATTGATCATCTAGTGACTTAATAATGCTTAGTTACTGCTCCTTAGTACATCATTTGGTGTCTATAATTTACGCTTATTTTCTGTAGTCTACATTGTTGATAGTAGACTCTCCTAAGGCTGGCTTAAAGATAGGGTATGTAGGATTTTGATACTTCATAAACTCATCTGATTCAAACATACTAATTTTAGTATGTGAGAGTTGATCATGTTTATATTTTAGCTTTGATTCTTGAGAGAAAATTCCAGTCAGTAGATAGAATTGGCCCCTCACTTTTGGGTTGCCAGATCCTAAAATGGTGCCTTTTGCAAAAACACAAAAAGAATCCCAGCACCTGTTCCCTGCCTTAGCACTAACAAGTGCTCCGGAGGGACTCTATTATCCTGAGCCTGAAATGGTGCATGTACACAAACTTGTACTTGAGTCCATGCAATAAGCAGCATGGAGACTCAAGTCTTCAGCAGGTTGAGTTGCGACTGTAAATCACTAAGAGCATGTGCATGTCTTGTTCTGGTCAGGACCCCATGGTGCAGTCGTGCCTTCGGTGCCTCCAAGGGGCGATGGCGGGTCAAATGGACAACCTCTACACCACTGCCCTGCTGTCCTACACCTTCACTCTGGCTGGAGACCAGGACACCAGGACCAAACTCATCACATATCTGCACCAGAAGTCTAAGACGCAAGGTGAGAGAGAGAAAGATAGACATGCACACTAAAAATCTGTGGTAAAGCACATGCTACGTAACCCTATGAATCTAAACACTTGATCGTTCTGAATATTGATACGAAGGGACAATTGTTTTAGGTCTGGTGCGCTGTTTGATTGGCAGGTGGGACGCGGTACTGGGACAGGGCCGGGGCATCAGGGAAAGGTCTGGACTCTCTGGAAGTGGAGATGACGTCCTACGTGCTGCTGGCTCTGCTCTCTGGAACTGCCCTGCCAGGGTTTGGACTGGACTACAGCTCGAGCATCGTCCGCTGGCTTGCTCAGCAGCAGAACCCGTATGGTGGCTTCTCCTCCACACAGGTCATTTTACAGAATCACTAAAGTCAGTCCTTAAAGGGACTATATAGAGTTTAAAAATGTTAAAAACATGTATTTTCCTCCCCCTACATGTTCCAGCCATGTCCTAAGGTGTAGAATGAGCTCCGACCTATTCACCACAACTGCCTCTAAAATTCTGCACTGTCACTCAAAACGGTGTTACTTCGGGTCCGAATTGCCGTCATGCACAAGCTTAATATAGAAGGTGCAGTTACACATATGACCTGAGGTGGCAGTAGTGAGTATAAAATGGCCAACTTGTATTTAGCCCCTTTAACTTGAATAAATGGAAAGGTTTGCTTCTGGCAGGAAAATTAGAAATTGGCTGATGAAATACAGATCAGCCCATGCAACAGTCCAAAATGTCACCGTAATTTTAAGAATAAATGAAAAATATTCTATCGTCACAAAAGCCAATGCGTAAAATAATCACTGCACTTGACAGGAATTTTGTAACAATCCCTCTCTTGTGCTTTTTAGGACACTGTCGTGGCTCTCCAAGCACTGGCCAAGTATGCCGCTGCCACCTATAGTGAGGAGGGCAGCACTACAGTGAAAGTGACGTCTCTGGGAGGCCTGAGCACAGAGTTCACAGTGGAGCAGTCAAATCGGCTGCTGTACCAGGAGGAGAAGCTGATCGAGGTCCCTGGGGAATACACAGTGAGCGCGGAGGGCCAGAGCTGCGTCCTCGCACAGGTACAGCAGACCCATAGAGGGATGAACAATTCAATGTTTTTGACTGGTGTCTGTCCGCAGATCTCCATGCACTACAACATCCCCCCTCCTCCAGACTTCTCCGCGTTCAACATTTCCACTCAGACTATGTCGAAATGTAACGTCAGCAGACCACAGCTCATCCTGTTTGTGCACGTCAGGTACAGCTAAAGATGAGTAGTTGAAAACTGTCCATTTTGCTAAAATTCTGTGAGTCACAAGTGAAAAAGTGATTCTGGAAGCGGTTCAAAATGCAGTTGTGTGTTTCCAGATATCAGGGTCGGAGGGAGGAAACCAACATGGTCATCATCAACATCAAACTCCTCTCTGGATATGTCCTGGACAAAAGCTCTCTGGGCATGGTGAGTTACTCGGTGCAGGTACAAACTCAGCCACTTTTTCAGATCCTGCATGGCCCCTTCCAGTAGTCGATTATGAATACTGACCACATTGCTGTCATTGATTGTGCCCCATGCTGTTGTGTTCTGACAGATGAAGAGTGACCCATCAGTGAAGAGAGTGGATGTAGACGAAGGATTCATTAACATCTACTTAGATGGGGTATATCACCGCATTACATTTGCACTCGCATGCAAACATTCATATTCAGTTGGAGTAGGTCAGTTTGATTAGTGGCATATTTTTGTACAATGTTTGGACCTCTATTGGATGCACTCATACTTCTTGAACTGCAAGTCTACGATAATCTGCGAGGGGGCCAGACCTAACGTTGTCAACACCTGATATACAGTGTACTGGACTGTGACGAGACACTGGAGGGTTGCCCAAACTGCCAGTAATGTGGGGTGAATCCTCAAACTTTAGGCAGGGTTTCTACTGGCAGCAGCAAGTCAAATCTAATGCTTTTTAATGCAATTTTAATGCTGCTATATTTTAAGGCCACAAATGATTAAAAAAATCATGGCTTATTTCATTTGTAAACATTCAGTTCAATTTGGATATTCAAAAAGAAAATTTGACACAATAGGAAACTTTGGAACAAAACATTGTGAACTGCAGCCACATTTTTTTTTTGTAGAACGCAGGGTGGAAGTGAGTGCGTCAGTGGGTCCCGATAAAATGACGATCGGGTGCTCTTTGAGGACAAAACCCACCAGAACATGTAGATGAAAAGAAAAAGGTCATGTTCGAGGCACTCTGAAAAGGTTAAAAGTCCTTTATTGAGCAAAGGGACGCCAACGCACGGTCTTCATCACATGCCCTGATGAAGGTCGAAACGCGTCGGCGTCCCTTGCTCAATACAGGACTTTTAACTTTATCCGCGTGCCTCTGACATTTATTTTTCTTTTCATCTCCACAGTTTGTTTGTGTTTTTGAATGTTTGCAGTAAATAATTGAGCAATGTCATTGAGTGGGTTCTGTCTCTATTTAGATTTATTGCCAGCTTGTATTTGATTTAATGCTTTTTACTGACTTAATACATTTTGGCATATTTCCTTTTAATGACTTTTAATGCCTTTTCATGCCCCGGGGAAACCCTTTTAGAGTTAAAGTACGTAGTTAACACAGTTTTCCCATGAGAAACAGTAAAATATTTTGCCACATGAACCATAATTGTGTGTCTAACTCATATCTAGAGTGGCAAGAAGTAAATAAGTCGTCTGTGCATTTGCAGCTGAAGAAAGACAAGCTGCGGATCTACAGTGTGACGATCGAGCAGGACCAGGCGGTCAGGAACCTCAAACCTGCTGTGGTCAAAGTCTACGATTACTACCAGACGAGTACAGACTTTTTTATTTTAATACTATTTGACATTAAAGATGTGTGAGCTTTAATGTCTTACTGCTCATGTTTGCAGGTGATGAAGCTGTCACTGAATACACGTCCCCCTGTGCAGAAAGTATGTACTTATTTTTTATCCTTACAAATGGATTTCTCAGTGTAGCAACGATGGATGTCAGAAATGTTGACAATATATAACTAATAACTTTTCTTCTTTCAGGTGACACCGTGAATGAACTGTAATGTCCTCGAGGGAATAACTTCCTTTTGCAAATCTGGAGCAATCACTGACCCCTCTTAAATATTTTTCTGTGTACAATTTTTTTTTATTTGAAGGTGTCGTTTTTTTTATATTTCCCTTTGCTTTTAATGTTTTGTTTTTAATTCGCTAGTCCCTCTTGTTTGATCGTTTTTAAACACATTTTGTCGAGTTCAGAACTGCACCCTCAACACTGGATCCTTCACATACTTTTAATCCGCTTTTAAAGAAGAAACACGGCCACGTCTCAGTAACAGTTTTGTTTTATTAGATCTCATCAAATCCATTTGTCTTCGTGTGAAAAGTGACGCTTGACACTTACAAGGTACCTATAACACAGTATGGTCCGAATTGCAAAATACAGCTTCTACAGTAACAGTACATTTTACTGAGTGCTAGGTGAGTCTCTGTGCGTCCTCTGCTGTACCGGTAAAAAAGTAGAATGATACATCACTACCATTTACAATTTGAAATGTAACGTGACAATAAATTTTCTAAAATGACAAAAATAAGTAAAAATCGTCCTTTTTTTCTTTTCTTTTTTTTTTTTTTACAATACCATTTCATTTTTATAGTAAGATATTCATTCAGGCATCCGCTTTACAGTATATTATTTTTGTTCTTTTCACATAGATAACAATAGCACTACATGTACAGACAGCCTTGCCAGTGTTGATAGTTTGGTTTGCACACAACTGGACACGAGCGCATTGAAAACAGAGGCAAGGGAGATGCAATATATATATTTATATATATTAAGATCTTTTTCACTAGTCTCTTTTGTCACTATCTCAGGCACAACATCCATAAATTCATTACTTTACAACACATGAAACTAAACCACAGTTTCACATGCGCCAAAAGTCACAGCGTAAAGTCTTCCTAATCAAAGTCTCTTTTTTTTTTTTTTTTACTATATAAACAGCGAATGACATTTTAGTTTTTTTCAATTGTTTTCCCAGTCACAGGTTGTGGGTTTAAATCCTGAATCTGGTGTTAACCTCAGGGTGCTGTGTTTCACTCTTCCCTCTCAGAGAATATGTTGTAAAGTTACTACGCATTCTGTCTTTGGTCAGCTTACGTGTGCGAGTGGGATTTGAATTCACAGCCTTCAGATCAAAAACACGTCTTATTTGGGGCTTTATCCACTGAGCTACGGCCATCACTACAAAAAGTAAATATCAAGCATTGGCTTAAATGACTTGAATTGAGGAAATGTATCTTGTTTTGAGCGTTTTTCCCCCATTTGGACTTTTGTCCTGATCTGACCAAGATTTATTTGCCTGTTTAATGACATTTCAGACTAGTTATAAGTAAAACTGCCAATGGGATAAGAAAATTACCTGAAATAAGGATGAAATGTGTTGGAACGAGTCCGAAACATCTCAGAAAAAGTTAAATAATCTAGATCAAATGCTCAACTAAATCTTAACTGGACAAAACAGCCCAAATTATTAAACTCAAATTGAGGCATTTAAACTAATCCAGTTAATTACTTTTTGAAGTGATCTTAAAAGCCTTTATATGTAAGAAATCTGAATAAAATTGTGTACATCCATAAAGTTACCAAAAAGTATTTCACGTGAACTTCTGTGGTCAACTGGTTAAATTGCAGGGCATTAAAAGTCAGTGAGCCTGTGAGATTTTCCCGTGGCATGTAGCATTTGTGTGGTTATAAATTAATAATAATGAATAAATAAAAAAGAATGGTTTAAAATATGCTACACACATTACACATTTCAGCAACTAGTGAGGATTTCAACCCACAACCTATAGATGGCCAACCCCCAACCGGGAGCAACCAACCCCCCCTGAAATTAACCCTATCATGCCAGTGGAGCGTGCTGTGGCGGGGCACTCGACCCGCGAGCCACAAAGGGGACTTAGACATAGTTTAATAATTATTGCCAAATGTGTGTTACTTTTTCCTATCCTTGCCTGGGCATGAATCTTTATTTCCTGTACAAAATGTGCCCGATAACCCGCAGTGTAGAAGAAAAAACCCACTCAAATCTAGATCCACTCAGCAAAACCAATCATAGACCGTTATCGTTGCTTGTTGTATCCACTGGAAGAAGTCAAGGCACAGAACTGAGTTGCATCTTTTTACTGTCATGTTGTCCATCTTTTGTGGTCCTGTGTGTTAAAGCGGACATTGTAACGCCCTCTAGTGGCAGTGATGATACGCCGTCCAGCTTAGTTGTTGCATCACCCCAAGCTAAAGAAGGCTACTTGGCAAAAAAACAAACCAAAAAAACTACTTGTGTGGTAAAGCGATATGCATTTTAGTTGGCAAATGTACCTAATACAGAGATAGTGACTTCATTCTTTTTTATATAATAATTTTCACACAACACTGGTGATGGACCTGTGGATTGACCAATATAAAATCATCTAAAATACAGCAGGCTAGAGCTGATACCGTCAATAGCCTACTGGAGAAAATAAATGCGTAAGAGATTGTTTACGCGTATAAAATCTTAGCAGCCGTGTTCATACTGGTCGACCCACATAGAGAACTGCAGTGTGAACTCCTGAGCTGAAGTGACTCTAACACATGACTTTGGTGAGCCTGAACAGAGAAACATCTTCATAATAAATACCATTGTTTACGCCGCATGTGATGTAGTGTCAGAAACAATGTGGACGCCAGGTGCATTGACTTTTTTTCCACAGACGAGTCATTTGTGTCTGTATTGTCTTTTTCCGGTAACGTCCTTATCGATGAACTAAAAGCGAAGGTGACTACAGAGCACTTAAATGAAAACATTGGCATCGAGTCATTTGGCTGAATCCACGAGAGTAAAAGTTTAAAAAATAAAGACAAATAATACAAAAAAAGTAACTACAAGATCTCCATTTGGCAATATAGAAAGGCTTTTGCAGTCTTTACATTTGGTTTATATACAGTGGTGAGTTGAGCGTGTCTCCCTTTTTTTCATCCGAAACACAATCACGTAAAAAAAGAAGAATCGATATCAGCATTTAAAAAAAAAAAAAGAAGAGTGATACTGAAAGTGAACTGAGGAAGGCATAGTGTCAGGAAACAGGAAGTGGAGTTGGATGGGACAGATCAGTTGAGGAACTGTGTGTATCCCTCCGCGCCGGTCACAATGACGTCCATCCAGATGCGCATGGCCTCGGCAGAAGGGGCCACCATGTAGTACAGTCTGTCGTGGGTCTTTACGCAGAACGTCAGGGAGGGGTTCGGGCTCTGTGGGACGGAAACGCAGACAAACCAGTGAATGGGGATGGCACGAGACTGTAGTCAAAAGAGCAGTGGAATAAACCATGCATTTCACATTCAAGAACAAGCTTTGATTAAACAAAAGGAGGGTTTTTAGCGAAAGAACTACAGTTTTGTGCAGCCTGAGTTTGTGAAGCTAAAACTCGCATGATTTCCTGATCTTTATATATTCCTACAAAGGTTTGCAACATGTGCCTGTGTGATCAGTGCTGCCTGTTCCTCCTCTGAACCCTCACACGCGCCTCTTTACTCCCAACTTTCCCCCTCTGTTGTGTGACATTGGAAGTGACAAGTGAAATCAAAAGGTTCATAGTTGATCAGAGCCGCACAGTTGAGTCAGCGCCGTCACTTCGACACATGCAGCGCTGCGGAGGCTTTATGATGAGAAAGTGCCAAAGTTTTAAGTCGAGGCGGCAAAGGCAGCGATCAGCAGAGATCACAAGGAAGAGAACTACAGTAAAGGGCACAGGTTTTCAACAGATCTGAATAAAACTAGAGAAAAATAGACCAAATTGGTTTATCTGGAAATCGGAAAGAAACAACATCTAAGACACATGCATCATCTAGTTAAGGAGTAAATGAGTAAATGCTTCAATTCCACCAGGGGCTTCGACCTACTTACTAGCAGATACAGTAAGAAAAAACTGAACATAACCTGCATTTAGGCAAATACAGTACAGGTAACTAAATGTGTTTTATTATTTGTTTTTGTTTAAATGAGATTTAGAAAAATAAAAAAAGGTTCAGGGTGTACTCTGCATTAGTATAGCAGAGTCTATAGTATACTCTACCATTAGTATTTGTATAAAAGCACGCTCACAGGAGGGAAACTGTCAGGGACATCTGAATTAGACAGTAATGATATCTGATTGTGAAGAACATTTACATTTTTATTGAGTGAATTTAGTGTCTTTTGTTTGTATTAAACATTGTGCAATAGAAAATAGTGACCATGGCATGACGACAAATATTACTACTACTAGTACTACTACTACTACTGCTACTACTGCTACTACTATTACTACTTCTACTACTCAAAATTTTGTACCAAAAGTGTAAAGTATAAAATACTGTAATTATTATAACACCACTTAAATGTTGGTTAAATTTTAGCACAAAAACATGAAAAACAGGCAGGTCTTGACAAGGGATAATTAGCAACAGTAGGAAGCAGTGTTGCACTCAGAACGACTGTAAAGGCATTAGCCCTTAATTCTCCCAGATTTAGCTGGAGTAAAAAGTCATACTATTATTTTTGTAGCTGCTTCAAACAGACCACTGGGATGGACAGAGGGATCAGGTGGGATCAACTCACACATCCAGAGTAGATTTTAGTACTTAGTACATTTCCTTTACATGCATCATCCTTTCCTTTTTAACAAGCACACAGTGGGTTTACAACAAGGGCTTTTACAAACACAGTGGATACATACACTAGTGAGATTCAAGTTGAACACTCCCTTCTGTGACAGCGGCCGGACAAAGCAAAAAAAGAAAGTGCACAAGCAGAGAAGACAAATGTGCAGAAAGCATTAAAATAAAAAGAAGCAAAGCTAACAGTGGGGAGAGCGGGGGAGAAAGGGGAGGGGCGTACCTTGGTGGCACTTCGGAGGTGGTCGTAGTAAACCTCTTCAATGGCCTGAAAGTAGATCACGCCCTTCAACTTGGTCTCGTGTTTATCTGAAAAAAACACATATGTCAAACAGCGACATAACTGCAGGTGAGAGAAGAGCGTTTCACAAAAACGTCACACTGAATAAAGGATGAGCTTATTAGGGAACGAAGCCACACTTTGATCATGGCCAATTTATCGTTTTTGATGATGGATGGAAAAAGACAAGCACAGCACTTTTTGTCTGTTTTTAAAACCAATGGGGCTCTCATTGTATTTTCAGACTTGACTGCATTCTTACGCTGCTCTGGTAAATGATTGCAGTTTGTTTCATCAGCCTCTGCAGAACTGCAGTGAGGAACCGGTGGGGAACTCGACGCCCCTCTCTACCTCCAGGCACAAACACTCCACAAGCCAACTTAAGAGCAGTAGGTAGACACGCAGCACTTCATTTCGAGGAATAATAGTTTCCTTTAAACGCACAGCTATTATCCGCTAATGACCTGTTTAGCATTCAAACAGCCCCGTGTTTGCATCTCATTTGGTTGCGTGTAAATGAGCCAAACTAAAGCGGGGTTGGGGCCTGATTAGCCGCGGATTAGCAGCGCTCTTGACTCACGCTCGTCACCTCTGTTACACTTCACTCAAGGTCAAGAGACAAGGGCAAGCCGCTGCATCTCAATCAGCTCCTATGAGGACGGGCTGCAGAGCGCATTTCAACTAGCACCAAAGTAATCTCAGAACACCTCCTCGCCCTGGCTCGCTTTCAACAAGGTACGCTTTAAGCAGCTTTAAGCGGAACCTTCTGAGGACTTCAAAGGCCTGACAGCGAGTGTCCCAGCGCTCAGTGTGCAACATCAAATTACACCGGTGCACGCTTCACACACGAGGCGTTCAAGGTCTGGAGGACGCATGTTCCACTCACCGCTCAGACACACCACTTTTGACTGAAATATTAACAAGTTCAGCACTTTACACAGCGCCCTACAGACCAACACCTGTGCTTTGGTCTAGCAGCATATAGATCTATGTGGGAAAGTGTGATGGTTTGTTCATGCACGTCTGTTTACTTTTAAATAGAGCTACATTTCTTAGTCAAGTTCATTTGTTAGGGTTGTAAGATTCAACCACAGTAAATGCTTGGTGGTCTAATTATCATCATAAAACTGTATCACCTCTACATTTAATTTTCACCTTCCATATTAATGTCCTCACCAACATAGTAGGAGAAGGTCCGTTTGAGGCGATCAAAGACAAACCAGCGCTTCTTCCATGACTTGATCTTGCCGCCCATTTTGACCAGGTTGCCCTTGCACATCTTCTCCGTGACGATGACATGGTAACATGTCTCCACGTTGTGTCCGGACGACTCCACGTGCGAGCGCAGGTCAAACTCCTCTTTTCGGATGGGCAGGTATCGAGTCATGGGGCGAGCCTGGAGTTGGACCACACGGGGAAAAGTAAAAACACTGTGGGGCTATTGCGGAAGGACTACTGTGTCCAGCCATTCACATGTTATAGGAAACATGCTGATATTTGATCTCAAAGCATTGTACTGCCCAACACTCGCTTTATTCTAGTACATTTAAGGGGTTATTTATTAAGACAGGTGCTAAATAATGGGTACAAAAGGAAGAAAATTAATCTGCTGTTGCATCAAATTTACACTTTGATGTTGCCTGTACTACAGTATCAGGCATGCTACTAGCTTTGCACATGAGTAAACGCTTGGTAAATAACCCCTTAGTTTGTTATTAGAGGGATATTACATTTACTGTCTTTGAGGTGAGTTGAAGACACGTTTTCTGACCTGAACAAAGTTCTTGGACCTCATTTTGACCTCCTTCTCGATGAGCTGTTCCCGATGAAGAGTCTCGTCGTGAAGGCGCTTCTCTGCCTCCTCTCTCCTCCTCCTCTCCTCGTCCAGCAGCTGTCGTCGAGCAAGACTCTCCCGTTCCTAAGCACAATTGCTTTCATTACATGCTGTGGGATTTATATATAGATGTTCATGTTATAAGAAGCAAGGACTGACCACCTAACAAAAAAGCACAAATACAGAGAATATTAGCAATCTAAGACTGTCATAACAATGAAAAGCATCATTGAATCGTCCATTGCACATTGTTATCAGTGGATTTGCAAGGAAGTCATTCATCATTTCCTAATGATCTATTTGAATGGGGCTGCGATGTTGCGGACGTCCTTTTGAAATGTGACTCACTCGAGATTCAATAAGTCTGGCTTTTTCCAGTTGTGCCTCTTTCAGCATCTTCTCCATCTCTTCAATCTTTAGGACGTCCAGTCCTCCAACACTGCAGACAAAACAAAGAAATCATTTGCCTACATTTAGAATGAGTTCAAAG
The DNA here is from genome assembly GCF_951799975.1 of Gobius niger. Lineage (NCBI taxonomy): Eukaryota > Metazoa > Chordata > Actinopteri > Gobiiformes > Gobiidae > Gobius > Gobius niger. The sequence continues at coordinate 22,999,633 of NC_136852.1, forward strand.
AGTGTGAGTATAATTGTTTTCATACTTTGCAACTATTCAGACAAATTGGTTCTCAAACTGGGGTGCTAAGGCTTGGAGAAATTTAAATGTATGCTTAAGTATGGCATTCAAGTTAGGTTTACATCAAGATCAGTCATAATTTAGTTCAATTTAGCTCCATTTTAGACCCTTCTTCCTTCTTAGACCCGTTTCAGTCCTGATTTTGGTTAAGGTAGTACTGTGAAAAGTTGAAGAACTGGACTACACATGTAAGTGCGAAGGTGGATGAATGAAAGAATGAATGCATAATTGTAAATGAATTATGTAGAACGGCCCAACCAGGGACAGGAGTCATATTAGATTTAGGGCTGGCCGATATTGATGAAAATCAATATCTCGATATTTTTGGGGGCTTTCTCGATTATGATGATGCAGCGATATTTGTCGCTTTGTCGCTGAAAAAGATAATTGTCCTATTTTTCCCCCTGGACAGAAAGGCCCCAGGAATTGAACCTGGAACCTTCTAGCTGTGAAGCACAAGCGCTAACCATTGTGCCACCGCCAAGCACACCGAGTTGAGTGCATTGGGACTGACTTTAACTACACCTGAATAAAAAGTAAACTGAAGTAAACAAAGTAGGAAAAGGAAAAAAAAAAGTTTGGGCAAAATGGAGCAGAAACTAAACTGATGGTACAAGCAAATAAACAATGCAGTATAATGTAGTATAGCGTCAGGTGATCCTGATGTCTTATTTGTTCGGAGGTCAAGCCTCAACATACCACGCTCTGTCAGTTTGCTTAAGCTGTTATTCAATAAACACATGACATCTGGACAGCTGCCAATGTGTGCACTTTTCTTAAAACTATGCAAGAAATGGAGTAATGTCCCCAAAAAACACTTACTCACAGACTTACTAGTAGCCTTCGTCGCCACTTAAACTTAAAAAAACAGATACTTAGTCATTTTTGCCTTCCTCCTGTGGTAGCTGTCAGTCAGCTCAGTGCCACATTCAAAATTACTGCTAATAGTTGTACAATTGGTCTCTGGGGAGCTGTAAAAAGCAGTTATGAGCCAAATACGCTGCTGCCCACGCTGTCAGTTTGACGCCACACAGAGCGATGCCACACGACCAGATGGCGCTAAATGAGCTGATGTTGGCACAAGGACGCAACCCCGGAGAGCAGAGGATTATCCCGCGTCAGATATGACTTTAATACATTGATCCAGCACATTATTATAACCACCGTCTAATATCGGGCATCAAATGACTGTGTCTGTGCACCCTTTTCCAGAACCTGTCCACACTTGATCCGCCATTAGAGTTACTGCAGCGCTGGGTTGAATTTACAAGTTTCGCTCAAGCAGGTATCAGGTATCGTTAACCAAGAACTTTCAAATAAAGTACTGGAACCCCCTCGAAAACCTGAAAGATGGATATACGAGTGAGCACACGGTTTGAGAGTGTAAGAGGGAGAGGCAGACATTGTAGGAAACAACACTAAAATGCAGCTAAATACTTTAAAATGTTTCTATACTGTTGGCCCTCTGAACTTTGAACTTGTGGCCGAGAATTTAAATGAAGTGTAGCTCCTGTTTGATGGGCTTTATTTCTGTACCTGGACCCATTGTCAGGTGAGCAGGCGGAGTTGTTTCCCGTGGAGATGCTGGTGTCCATGCTGTCTGAGCTCTCCAGGCTGAGCGTGTCGTAGGGCTGCTCGCGGGCTGCAGGCTGGTGGTGCAGGATGGAGTGGTGCAGCCCGTAGCTCTGCATGGGCGAGTACGAGGGCGAGGAGGGCGAGGGGCTGAGGAGCAGGGGCTGGGAGCCGTGGAGCGCCTCCCACTGGCACTGCGCCTCCACCGCGGCCCGCTGCTTCAGCTCGGCCAGACGCCGCCGCTGCTCCTCGATCACCTGCTGACCTGGAGACGGGGGTCACATGTCAGTGGGGTTGTTGGCAGCAGGTCACTACTTTACACGCATGCACAAACTGAACAGAGAGAGGCCAAGTCCTGCACCTCCAGTGGACCCCTTAGGTTATGACAGGGAGTTAGTGAGTTCTCTCAACTATTCATGAGGTTTAGTAATGATACTACAACCACTTTGATTTGGCAAAAGGCATCTTACAGATTTCTTCCTATTTCTCTCTGCTCCTAGTGATTTGTATATATAAAGTGTGGGTGTTTGGAGCATTCCATAGTAATAAATCAATGGATATTAAAATATGTAGATCACTTATTGACAATATAAAAGCTTTTGGATACTACAATTTCCCATGGCTCTTTTAGGCTGTTTTAGGCTGTTTATGTTAGTCTCTACACATTTGGCATAGCTTTAACAACAGTTCCCCTCATAATTTTATAGCCTCCTATTATATTCTACTGGTGAATATTCCCTCCACTGACACACGTCCACTAGAGGGAGCACGACAAATTGTTCCTCACATTGTTGCCAAGAGACAGGTAAACACAGCATCCCCCCCGGAGAAGCCAGTTCCACCACCACGAAACAAAACAACATGCACCACACATACAACAAGTATGTGCCCCTTCGAATAAATACATAAAGTTTAACAGCAGCTCAGAAACTTCACCACCACAACCTTGAGTCCTGGTAAACTGAACCGAAATCAATATCTGCTAAGGAGGAGCGCACTAACAGCTTCAGACATGCAATATTTATTCTCCTGCAGCCAGACTGTTCATAGAAGATTGACGAAGCGGAGAACGAGAGTGCACGATGCTCCTTCAGACAAAGGCAAGATGAAAAGGGTTTTATTAGAAAGAGGAGTTAATGACACACCAGAGAAGAGCAGGCGCAGACAGAAGGGCGATGGAGTCTGAAAACACACTAGCCAAGTGCCAAGTGAGGTAAACGTTAGCTTTGAAGGAGAAATCAATACAGGTAAGCTGCGAGTATGGCTTTACTTTCAAATTGAGCAGGATTTTTTGGTCTTGTGGCTACGCTGAAGATGTGTTATTGGATATTCCGTGCTCTTGGAAGTGAGTTCAGGCAACATACTTTAAAGCATTTTTTATTTTTTATTTTATTTTAACGTGCCAGCTTAAAAAAAAAAAAAAAAAAAAAACCTCCTCCCAAAACAGCAGTTATAAAAAATAGGAGTTAATGTCAATAGGTGTTAATGTCAGTCCTTGCCAGTAAATGAGATTAAACAGTGAGGAAAAGAGAGTGAATGAGCCGACGTGGATGCCCCTGGATCTGTCTACCTGCCAGTCTTCCCTCAGTGGAGGTCTGTGTGCAGGTCAGGGGCTCTGCGGGGCCGCAAGGCAGGAGACAGAGACAGACGTGAGCCAAGCCTCAAAACCACTCGCACTGATACAGTATGGGCAGCCCGACCCAGCACCCGTGGGTGGGAGCAGCAGACACTGTGACGCCGAGGTTTAGTCTGATCCATTTAGTGGGGCCCTAAAGCTTTGTGTTGCCACTTTCACAAACACCTCATTTAAATAAACAACACTTGCACAACTTAAACACTGAACATGTGGCCTACTCACTAAATGTGTAGCCTGTTTATTAGGTGAAGAAACGCAATGAGCATGTTTGTATTAGCTCTCAGTCATCCAAGAGTTACCCATTGTAGCAAACGCTTTACAAAGTTGTCAACTGGACTGGGTTGTTTGTGTGAGAACATAATAACCGCACATACGATAATCTCCTTCATGCTCATCTGTTCATCCAGACGACTTCAAATGACTTTGCTATTATACAGAGTGAGCACTTTCTCTTCGTCGCACACAATTTAAAACATGACGATGAAATGAACTGGCTGAAATGTATAGCAGTAGCAGCAGTGCCAAACTAATTATAGCAAAGGACATTTCAAAGCAGGTGAGCTACCTTTCTGCTGCAGAGCCAGCTGCCTCTTGGTCTCGATGTCCTGAAGAGTAGCTGCCAGGTTCCGAGGCAAACTGCCAGTGCTGTTCGCTGCCAGCAGGGGGCTCTGCTGGGTCAAAGAAGGAGAAACTGTCAGTTTCATCATTTACCTTAGATCTCCACATGACTCACTGTATAAAGCATGTACGGTAGAGGAGACCAGACTGTACCTTGGTGCTGGTGTTGCGTCCCAACGTGGCTGCACCGTGCAGCAGGGGAGAGGCCGAGCCCGATCCGCAGGTGTGGAGCGACTGTCCTGGATCACTGTCCAACTTGGAGCGAAACACCTGAAGAACAGAGTAAATATTAAACGCTGGTATTATAATGATTAAGCGCAGTAGAAGCACTGATGGCAGACTTAGCATCGTCGTCACACATGGAAACAACACACCTGCAGGAAACCATGTCACTTTTAGAATTAAGCAGTCAAACGCTTAGTTAAATGGAGCTTCAATCAGCTGCTGACTCCACTTTGTGAATAAAATAATCAAAGACTTTAAAGGGCACTTTGATCAGACTCACTTAACTAATCCTGCCTTTATGTTGCTACAGTAAGCTTCAAAGTCCTGACTTCAAAGTGTCAGACATTCACTTATTTCAAGTAACGACTGATGATTCGGCCGACTTCTGCCAAGAGCATTTCTCAATAAACACTTTATGAAAAGTTAGCAACACTTTTCATAAACTGTGGAGTGAATCAACCCAACAGTACATTCTCGAAAGACAGATTTGTGCTATAGGAAACATAAAGGGCAAAAATAACCACTTCACACAATAGGTACTGTAGCAGTGCTACACAGGTTAGGACCCGGGCATTTTTAGACGCATAAAAAGGCAAAACACTTGCTTACAACACAAACACGCCCACACACGCAGTGAAAGGTTGTCAGCTTGAGTGACAGAGCGATAGAATCTAACAGTAGGAAAGGGCAGACAGAGGCCAGTACCTGCAGTGCTGCTCTGCGACTGGACAGAGACTTGGCTGGAAGAGGAGGGGCCCCGAGCGCACTGGAGCCTGTCATCAGCTCCCTGTACCACTGCTCTAAATCTAACTGAGGGAGGCGCGGTCTAGAGGACTCTGACTGGTACTGCACAGTGTAGACAGTGAAAGAGCATGGACAGGAAGAAAAGGAAAAGACAAGATTAGAAAGCCAGTATCAGCCAGCCATTTCTAAGCAGCCTCAAAAGATGAAATTAATGTTTGAAATGACTACCTAAAATATGCACACAATATTACGGTTGTCAGCTGTATTCTCTCGATTGCCTAAAGCAGTTTTATCCTTATTATACATTTCTTTTAGTCCCATTCATGTTTCAACTGCGATGGCCCAATTCTGCCTTTTATGGTTTACTTAATTGGCATATTAATGGTTTATGAAAAGAAAAAGTTACTAAGGTTGTTGTATAAGTTATGGTCAAGGTCTTTTCCAAGTAGCTTTCCAAAGGTGCTCGTCATACAAAAGTTTGATGAGTGAAATTTGATTACGGGCTTGCCAAACAACTATGTAGCAAGTTATATAGATAAAGATACAGATGTTAGGAAAGAAATTTAAGCAAGAGGGATGGGAAAGCAAAAAAAACATAGCAGTTTAAACATCAGTGGGAAGAGGAGCAGGAGACAGGACACACACCTCTACAGAGAGAGAGAGGGAGGAGCCGTGGGGAGAAGGGCGGCACGGGTAGGCGGGGTCTACGGCTCCAGACTGCAGGGGCTGAGGCAGGCGCAGCGGGGAGGTAGGGGACGACTCCACTTTGGGCATCCCGTACATCTGGGATAACTGTCCCACCGTCACGTACTCCTTCAGCACGGGATGAAAGCAAGGCACAGGCGCAGAGACAGGGGAAGAGATGAGGCGACATGTGAGCGAGGCAACAGTAAAGGGGACGGGGGGAAACATCGCAACAACACACCGGGGCTCTGAAAGGGAAAACATGCAGCGTCACGGACACATGGAAGCGAAAACAACATGTGCAACGCTTCAACTTCATCTGTGTCAGGATGAAAGCAACACAGATGAGAGTGAGCTGCCGGCCACGCCAACTCAACAGCGTTTAAGACTATTGGGCACAACGAGAAGTTCAACAAGCTCTTCAAATTTTTACTTATTTTGTACGCTTTTTTTGGTATTGTTGAACTACTGTGACCAAGCAAATTGTCAAAGAGATTAATGAAGTTTCTCATTAAATAAATAAAAAGACCAAATTCACATTTTTCTAACTTTCTCTTTCACATGAGAAAACGGAATAATTCTATACATCTCTATAATCATTTGGAAAGGTCTTCTGCCAGCAATGCAAGAGATATAGTATGTTTAGGATAAATATAAAATACACATATATACGGTATATAGTTCTCCACAGATGTCACACGCTCATTTTTTTTATAATTTATTTTTAAGCTAAATTCACAGTCCAGCAGAGGAAGAGACAGAAGGGACACAGAGAAAAACTCATCAGAAATTTGGGTGTTTCCCATCTCGGTTCACTTCCTCAAAGCCTTAGCTCCTGGATTTCTCAGGAGCTACTCAATGAGTAGAAATGAGTAGAAAAAGCCAAAAGGTAACAGCTTACCGATATTTTTGTCCTCACTCTACTGGCAGCTGAGGAAAGAGCATGGGGATGGGAGACACCCAAAGTCATGAGAGACACACACAGGACGTGATTGTACCTCGCAGGGAACAGCTAACGCAGCGTCTATGGCAAATGTGTGACTGTGGGGCCGCCCGCTGTCGCTGTCACTGCTGCCGTACATCTTATGCACATCGGACAGCTTCAAGTACTCCTGAGCACCAGTCAAGAGCATGGTCAGACAGCACTTACTACTGTAATACCACGTGAGGCCACACAAAAGCCACAAGGCCAAACACAACACCGCAAAAGTGCAAAAACACAAGAGGGCTGAGTGGCAAACATCCAAAGCATCACAAGTGGCAGACACACACAAATGAGGACTGGGAGTCAGTGATGTAGTGTTAACTGAAACAACTTTAGACAGTGCGACGCAAGAGTTGGCTCTTACCACAAACTGTAGGGTTCAAGTGTTAAAAAGTGTCTACAGATGCTTAGTATTGAAATGAGTAAACACTGTGCGCTTGAAACAAGTTTTATACTACAGTAAGACTGTATATCAATTACAGCAATGCAGTGATTTGGCCAAATGTCTGGGAATATACTCCTTTGTATTTCAAATGACAATTGTCGATTCCAGAGTTTATATTTTGATAACAATAATTCATTGGATTTTTATACATTAATAACAAATAGCTTTAACTACCGTGGTTTATAAGATAAGATAAACCTTTATGAACATTAGCTGGATAGGCCTTTTAAATAAACCTGAGCTTAAACATAGCATGAAGGCTTTCCACTTCAGGCTCATTTAACAGTAACACACAAAAATCTCCCATTGTCCTGCTTGAATCTCCAAACTCACAATTATAACTTGATCCCTAATGGAGTTTACAAAACTTGGAAGGCGAATCAAAAGAAAAATCTGAACTGCATTAACACAATAGGTGTGTCAGCCCTTACTACATGTCTGTAACATGTCTACAGCCCATTGTGTCACACATATACAGTATTATGTACTGTATGTCTGTGGAGCAAATCAGCTCTTGAAGTCACTTTATCGAAAGGGAAAAAAGCAAAAGCACAGAAAGCAGAGGACCACACATTGACAGCCACAGTGCGACCGGGACAGTACGATGGTGACCCATACAGTAACATGTGCCTCATGCAGCGGTCCTGGCTGTTACCTCTGTGGGGCTGCTGGGGTACAGCTGACACAGAGGAAAAGGCAGAGAGTAGGAGCGAGAGGCCCGAGAGAGAGAGGGGGGGCGAGAGGAGCGCACGTCCTCCAGCAGGTCCAGCTCACTGATGTGCAGCGCCCCCTGCTGTACACAAGGACTTTCAATGACTACCTCAATAAAAGATAGCCCCTCACATAGTGACAGCACTGCCTACAGGTTTACAGGTTAAAGAATAGATAACAAACCAGCACAAGTACATTCTCGCATTACTTGTCAAATGTTAAATGACACACAAAGGTAAGTTAATGATGTCAGTCCTGTTACCACAGGGTCAGTTTGTTCAGTGGCTGGGGGTGTCTCACCTCTCTCATTGCAGTGGAGGACTTGGGGAAGCTCTTTCCTCCACTCAGGCCATGGTACCTCTTCTCCAGGGCAGAAAGTCTGTCTTTTTCCTGAATCATATCACAATTAATTTATAAATGTTTCTAAACCATTTGCTCTCTCTGTCTTTGAGTCCAAGTGTTTTACCTTCTGGAGCATCTGCAGAGTCAGCGCCCTGTCTTTGGCCAGTCGCTCACACTCCTGAGTGGCCTGTAGGCCCAGCTGACTGGCCTGGGTTTCCAGAGCAGACACTTTTTCCTAAAAAATAAAAAGAAAAAAAGAAAAAAGAAAACTTTATGTAAAACAGGTTGTTATGCAGTTATCTTATTATTACCTCACAGAGTATGAATGGTGGTGCGGGGAACTTTATTGAGACTATTACTATTTTAAAACAAAGACGTCTATCTCTGAGAAACACATTTGCCTGCAGCAGCCTGAGCTCCACACAGTCGGGCTGACTGTTGAATATGAGACTTGTCCCAGAGTGAGTTGTAGGGTCCTACCTTCCTCCTGGCCACAGTGCTGTGGTACTGACTCCTCTCCTGCTGCAGCTGCTGGCTCATGGTCTCTCTCTCCTCCTCCAGGCTGCTCTCGCGCTCCAGCTGCTGGAACTCCAGGTCCTCGAACTTTTTGGTTCCTGCTTCCAGCGCCTCACCTTCCTGAGGCCGCACACAAACCCACGTGTTACATCAGACTCAGGGCACAGACTAAAAGCATGTTTAGCCAAGCAGACAGCCATTAAGAACATGCTTCTACTGCTGCACACTTCTGATGGTTTGGATGTGAGAATTTTGCTGGTTTACATCCAATTCAATCAATCTAAATGTACAGGCATAAGTTTTGCTGCGTAAATGTTTTTCACACTTTTCTCCAAATAAAGCCACAATTAAAATCTAAATGTTCCGCTTACATCTACCCGTACAGATAAAACAGTTGCCATAAACTGCAAAAAGGAAGACACCAAATAATGAAAATGTATCATCTCTATTATTCACAATTCAGATAAATGCACAAGTTGTAAATTTCTTGTTTTGCCCTTCCTGGAAGTAGTTCTTTTATAGCATCACTGCTATGAACAGGCGGCATAAAACGAAGCCGATTTCTAAAAGAAAAGTCACAGGATGAGAGGGAGGGAGGTTAAAGAATGGATCTAGTCAGGGCTTATGTTAATTGATTAGTGAGCAGTTAAGAAATGATTACATGAGCTGCAATAACCCACAGACGATGCACATCAGAATCACACATGCAGTGCAGCATGACCATTTGGACCAGTAAACAGCAGCTGATAGGACTAGGGTTCGTGCTCCAGCAGGAGTGATTGCGTGGGGGGGGTCATAGTCATTGCAGCAACAGCACGTCTATGAGAGCTTCAGGAGACCGGGTGTGTCATGTGTGAGGAGCCATGTGCACTGGGCCCCTACTTAAGGTCAAAGGTTGCAGTAGCACTGTAAGGATAAAGGCATGTGCATAGAGCTGGCAAATGTACATGCTGTATACTAATGAAGCCAGGCTGACTGTAGCACACTAGAGCGCTGACACAATGCACGGTGATACACTGGGCTGGATATTTCTGTTCCTGGTCTTGTTATGTTGTAAGAGTAGATCTGTGTTTTGTAGGCACATATCGAGGACAGGGACAGTGAGCTTGGTGCTTTTGTTCGACTGACGAACCCACCCTTTTGAGCTGTTCCTGTAACTGTTCGCGCAGGGACTCGGGGCAGTTATGAAGCTGGCTCTTCAGCTCCACGTAGCCCTCCTGGAGGCTCTGCAGGGCCAGGCGCTCAGCCTCAACCTTAGCCCTCTCCTAGAACGACACAACACACACACGCGCACACACACAGGCACGCCAGAGGGATGGACGAGGAGAGAGAGAGAGAAACACACGGCTCAGTACACGCCATGCAAATACCAGGCTGCAGGTGTTAGCAACGTCACAGATGTATGCCACAGTAATGCGTCAAAAATAGCTTTACTAAAGCTTCCACCTCTATGCTAAAAAAAAACTCATTAATCAATACTGCTTTTACTTGTGTTTTTACCACACTGTGCACTGATATGGTAGACCTGCACACTGACTGAGCTGCTCTCTTCTGCAACTTATTATTTCAAGTTCAATTATCACTGATCCAAAATGTATGTAACTCCTGTTTGGCTGAGAGGAAATAGTCCCAATTGTAGGACTCACATAATTAATTTGGATAATAATCTATTGAGACACAAAAGGCAAGTAGGGACACTGTCTGAGCTTTTCTGCCAAACAGACAAAAGCATCAAGTCTCCCGTGAGCTGCCCCACTTGGAAGTTTTATTCAAAAAGATACAAATTCCAAACCAACATAAGAAAGAACAGTGACCTCAAATGACCATCCCAGTATGCATAATGTTTGATACTAATAATTACAGTGATGGGAGTTACTAAACAACAACTAAATCTAAGTAAAATCACAGATTATATTCTACGGCTGCAAGGTTTTGGAAAAATTTTAATTTGCGATTTTTCTGTATTGCAATTGCGATTAGATATGCAAGGCTTTCAGTTAGAATAAAGATTTTGGTCACTTTGGTCACTTATACCAGAATCACATGCAATTCTGAAGATTTCTCAGAGTTCTTAATGACAGCAGGTTTATTACACAGCTCTCCGTGGATAGAAGATATTTTGACTTAAAAAATAATCAGTCATGTGATTTGTTATTACAACCAATCAAATATAACTGATTTTGTGGCCCTTCTTTATACAGTGGATACAAGAAATGCCTAATGAAAGATAAGTATCATTAGCATGCTAATCTATTAACATTAAGTCGTTCAGTTCAACAGATTTCACAGAATAAACTTTATGTTGACTATGATGTGTATGCAATATTTCAATGAGAAATATATAACAAAAGCACAATTATAGCTTTTCTTTTATATATGAACATAATTACATGGACAGAGTAAACACAAATTACAAAAACATGCTCAGAAATCGCCTCCATTTCCACTAATCCTGTTCTTGTTACTCATAGAACCCACCAAACACTGCAACCAACCACTACAGTGAACGAGTTCATTGCTTCTAATAAGCATGCAGGTTATAGTTATATAAAGGCAAGCGGAGATGATTGTGAGAAATGGAGAAGCAGTGGACATCAGGAGTTAAAGGATGCTGGTTAAAAGAACTTTGAGAAGTGAAGTCATGCCAGGAAAAGCACCCACAAAGAGAATCGAGACCTTAGTCTAAGCCTCTATACAGCTCTGATTTTAGGCCGAACCTCTCTGACTACACCAATAACCAACCAGGAAAAAGGTAAGAGATCAAAGAGGACTTTTAGACGTCAGGCAGTGAGTGTCTGTGTGGAATAATGTATGAATGAAGCCTTTGTAGATTCAGACTTGAAGGTAACAAATGTGATATCCCCAAACCCTCTCCCCGCCGCCTCTACCTTGTCTTTCTCCCTCTGAATCGCGCTCTCCAGTTCGTCCAGCTTAGTTTGGAGCTGTGTGATGATGTCTGTTTCGGCCTCGATCTGGTCAAGCTCTGCCTGTCTCTCGCCCTGTAGCAAAGCACGCTCCATCTCCGCCTGTGAAATTAACAACACAATCAGAAAAGGTATTAAGAGATAAAACACAGCTAATAAAATATCTACTACATTTGGATTGTTCATTATTCAGTTCAGTCTAACTTCTTTTTCTCTACCTCTTGTTTGGACTCTAGTAGCTGCTGCTCCAGCTCAGTCATGCGTGTTTTGAGCTCGTCTATCCGGGCAAGGACACGAACCCGCTCCTCCTCCAAGTAACCAAGCTCCAGGCGACTAGAACTGGACGACTCTTCATGCTGTAGCATCAGAGAAAGGTCAGGCATAAGAGGACTTTACCATGACAGGATACATGTAAAATAACCTCATAAATGTTTCTGCAATGACATTCAACATGCATCACTGTGAAATAACATGTTGCTAAGTCTATATGCTGCAATTAATCTTTTTTAATAGTTTGCTCTCGCCGCTTACTTGTGCTTATCAGGGCGATAAAACTTGCCCCAGTTCTTACACATAAGATAACTTTATAAATGTTTGGGTGAGGCAGAGCGAAGCACAGCGTTCACATGCTGCAGAGACATGCAGAGCTCCAGCACCCCCGGTGGCGGCGGGGCAGCCCTCTGACCTGTCTGTGTCCATTGTGTAGAGCGGGGCCTGAGCTGGGACCAGGGGATGTCCTCACCTCCTGATGGGTGCTTTCAGTGCTACTGCACTCCTCTTTCAGATTTTCCTCGTCGCTTTCTCGCTGTCTCTGAGCCAGCCGCAGGGTGGACGAGGACGGAGTCCCTCCCAAAATGTCAACTGCGGGTCTGCCACATGAACCTTCTGACAGCCCGCCAGGAAACCCTGTCCGGCCGGAGCTCAGGGGGTCCGGACCCTCGCCTTTGTTGTACTCTGCACACAGGTTTAGGATGGTCTCTAATCGCTGTCTTTCCTGTTGATACACAAACAAAAAGCATATAAGATGGGATGAAGGAGAATCACATCACAACTACAGCCCATAAAACTAGGCCATGGGTTCAAAGCCTTCGGTGCCAGCCACAGTTTTGATCCGAGCAGCCGTGGAGTCTGCCAGGCCTCCACTGAAACAACACAACGCTCGGCCTGCCCTCTCACACAGGACGCTGTGACTGTCCCAGACTCTTGTCCAGCTGTCATTCAGAAGGGCTGTGGCCTTCCTGGACCCCCATGGACCACACTGCTCTGAACTTTAACCTGTGCCTGTCACCTGTCTGCTGCAGGACCCCACAGGCTCTGTCATAACACGCTGCGGGCATTATTAGCTTCTCAGAATGTGTCACTTCCCCAATTGCACATTCTTAGCATTTTTGGACCAATACATTTAATCAAGAACACAGTTTCACTCTTTATGTTTATATTGAGTCATTCAGGAAAAAAAAAACACTGGAACAAAAGGACAGGCTTACATTTTTGCCTAAATACCAAGAGAAGACAGACAATGCATTTTATTGTCAACAGTAAACAACACTAAGCTTTGGGACCATGAAAGCATTGTTCCCGCTGTATCCTCTTATGTCTCAATCACATTTAAATCCAGCTCTTGTCGCAGAGGAACACCAGTGAAGCTGAAAACTCCCACCCACAAACACAGCCCACAGTTAGTAACATTTCCCACTGAAGGAGCATCTGCCTGATTAGCAGCTCCAACGCTACCATTAGCTTTAGCCTGTAATCTAGGAGCAGTGGCTTTTAACTGTGTAGGTGGGAGTAATAGACCCCTTTAGGCCGATATCTAAAAACTGAGCTAACTTTTGTTGGCAGCTAACGACTCAAGTGTCCTCCCACTCCACCACATCTGTTTAGCGCTTCCATTTTTTTTGTCGAGAAGATTAAAAGCTACAAGTGTCATTGTCTGCTTTGATTGCCAGGCAGCCCAAGGCGACAGGACCAAAAAGATGAATACGCGAAAGCATCAAAGAAATGTTTTATAGCTCCGAATATATGTTTGGCTACAACATGAATCAACAGCAAGTAGCATAAAATCTACAGCCTGACACGTGCCAAGAGAGCTAAAATTATGCTTCCAACCAATTTAGCAAACATACATTTACTATTAGGTTTTTAGGCTACCAGACTACACCTTCAGATGTTGGATAAGGTGCTAAACAGGTCAGTGGGCTAATCTGATGGTGCCAATGATCCAGCAGATCTGCGCAGCAATGCAAATCTTTTTAGAGCGGTCATTGATTTTCTGCCACTGATCCAAAGTAAGACATTCAAATGTACTCACTCTCATGCTGGTGTCTGTTGAGGCGCGGGGCACTGAGACTTTGCCCAAAACAAGACAGTTGAACAAATACTGGCCTTTAAAAGCTGGTCACACCCCTGACCTGTCACTGTACCGACTGCAGCCACCCCCGATCCAGGTGTTGACTCCTTATTTGGTCAGGCACTACATTGTAGTATCTCATTCACACAACACAATCACAATATCTATCAGAATATCCGAGGGTTCATTAATCTGTTAATAAACGAACTGCAAGGTCAACATTCGACTTGATCGTACGACTTTGACACGATGCTCCAAGACAACCACATTTTTTTTCAAAGGAATGCCCCGTGTTCCCACAGTCCGTAAATCCTTCATCCGCCCCTAGACAAGCTCCATCCCTCCGCCGCCTCGGCAGATCTGATGGAGCGGCTCACACATACTCGCTTTAAAATGGTTCTCTACACCGAAGAGACGTTCGAAATTGATGATGCATTTTATGACATGTTATTCAATATGCAAGGTCTGCAAGCATAATATAAAATCGACCCACTCGCTTTCTGTCAATATAATGAGAAAATTCTGGCTATTTACTCATTTCTATTTTGACTTTTCTTTTTTTTTTCACAGTAGTCAGCATCTCCTCATGTCTTCCTCTGCCCCCTGGGACCCTGTATCTCCTGTTTTCTCTTATGCCACACAATCTTCCTCCTCTCTCCCTCCTCCTTTCCCTCAGCGCCCGGGGCATTTCCCTGCCTCTGCACCTTTGATCAGCACAGCTCATTTTAACAGCATACTCCTTCTTCTTTACAGCGTACATACCATCTTAAATGGGTTCAGAAAGTTTCCAGACCTCTTTTAATTAGTTCTATTTCATTATGCAGCAATCTAATACTAAAATCATGTAAATTTCCTTTCTATTAAAATTCCCCATTCAATGCTGCAAAAATATATTGAGATTAGTTTCCGGTCTCTATAAAACACCTGCAGATCCATTCCATTGCTCTCAATGATAGAGCTGTGCTGTGTGTTTTTGAGTGTCCACAAAAGTTCAAGTCTGTGTTAAATTCTATTCCTTGGCCGTGGTGCAGAAAAGTACAGCCTCTAGATAAGCGTGAGAGTAGATCTTAACAACAATAAAAAAGTGCCTTTACATAATAACAGAAATAAATAGATTGATACATGCTTCCAGAAGCCACTGCACTTTGCTTGTTGCTATGTGGTAAAGTTCAACAAAGCTTTTATTCTTTTCATATAACTAAAGGCAAAAGGAGATTTACACTGTGTGTCTGCAAAACAAACCACGGACTCCTCCGAGGGTTCGACTTGTTCAGGGTCCCACGGGAGGCACAAGCAGATGAGCCTTACAAGAAAACTGTTATATTTTCTTCTCTGCGCTCGTGCCTTTCCCCTGGTGAACACACTTAAGGCATCAAAGACAGGAAAAGCGAAGGGGCTGGTAATATCTCTCTGGATAATAAAAGTAAAACCGGTGGTCCTCCTCTGCTACAGTGACTGGCACAGGAAGGCGTTGACGTTTTAGCAGCTCCTCATGGGCCCGAAGGGAAAACCTCTCCGATGAAGACGCTCGGTTATCGTGTCAAACACTCGCAGCCAAAAGACTTCAAAGGGCACGTACAGTGATTAAAGCGGGGATAATGCGCGTGCGTCTACATTGACTGAACACTGTGGAGAATAATGGCAGGATTAGGCAGTGATTGTTCTTATAGGATGGAGATAGAGCAAAGCAGGCAGCAACATGTGCAGCTAATTGCATCAGCTTTGTAAAGTTAAACACTTTGTCAGGCCCAGAAATATTGGATTAAGTCTCACTGTATTCCCAAAAGCAGAAGTTATAAGTACATATTGTGTTTTTGTGCTACTTTCACTATAGTTCTGGTTCAAGCTGCAAAGTACAAGCATGTATTTTTTTTGTTGGCAATTGTACAAAGCAAAAAGAAAAGTATAATTTTAAATTTGTCATATATCAATTGATCAAGGCTCCTACTAGTGAGATAAACAAAGATGTTGTGAAACTGTAGGGAATTTCCATAAACCCAACTTCAAATGAAGTAAGTTCTTTCTTTTTGTTGAGGTGAAATGATTGATACAGGGCTCTTGATGTGAGCGCTGACCTTTGGACCCACTTCTGACACTTTGCTTTCATATAGACAGTACTCTGACAAATGTATGAGACTTATATTACCTTATTATTATCTATTTCACTTTAATAAGTCTGTGCCTTCAAATTGTCAGTCAAATTGTTAAATCCACAAACCGGTACAGCCCATAACTCTGTTTGTGCTTTAAACAGCACAAACTAAATCCCTTGCCCAGATTTGTTTTCACTGTACACAGCAGGCATTCATGCCGCTGTAATGACAATGAATGTTAATTAAACAGCAGTTTTTTTTATTTTTAGAAATCAACACACACACACCTTTTGTTAAATAATCGTGAAATCTACCACCCACGTCAACCTCCACACATGTTTACTGCTGTGTATTTATGTAATTCACCTGTACTTAAGGACCACACATGACTCAATCCACGCTCGTAAAATCTCTATGTAAAGAAAGCTTTGTCGGCAGGAGAGGCTGTAGGAGAGGCAGCATCACATGGAGGCCCTGTCCAAACACTAGACACGTTATCCACCAAATCATCCAGGGTCTATTTCAATGTTACTGGCATAGCTTTGTTAATATTAGCACCCCCAGGGCGCCTTTGGTTACCTTCAGGAGTGCTGCCATGCTGTGGAGAAAGACCGGCTTGTCTGTGGCCATGGAGAGCACACAGAGCATGTTCTGCTGGTAACTCGGGCCTCGCCTCTGCACAGGTACGGTCCTCCTAAACCCATAGTACTGCTCCATTGCCCGTCACCCACCACAAACAGAAGAGATGGGACAGAGCTGCAGAACGTGGTCAGGTCTTGTGAGAAGCCCATGTGAAAAGGGGGCGGGTCATAACATGCAAAGAGACGTCCCAAAGTGGGAGGCAGTTAACTAAGAAAAGCAAACTTTAAGGATAACTTTATATGCACTGGCAGCTCTAGTACATTGACTATATCCTAACTAACTATATCATAAGGGAAGTATAATGGGGGAAAGTGTAATGATAAACAACAATGGACTGACTAGAAAAAAATAAGCACCCTATTGTGTGCATATTCATAGTACCCTGTATTGAGTACTGTGTTTAAGTATTGCACTAGAGCTGGGACACTGTCATTTTTCTGCTCATTATTGAAAAGTCAATTCTCTTATTGAGCAACACATTAACCAAAACAAAGGTGTTAACAAGCACATTTTGTTCTGATGGTTGTTTACAAAAATAATAAGGTAATGATGTTTATTATTTTGCCTTTGACACTATTGTTAACTATGAATAGTTTTGAAGGAAGCTTATTTTTAAATGGGAGAATCCTTGTGGTAACAAACCTTTAATTACAGTTTGTTCTCTCCTATTTGTGCACATCATTTACAATCTAGTGTCATTTACAAAGAGAGCAACGTTCAGCCTAAAAGCTGCTGTGTTCTGACAGGAGGCACAGGCTTCACTGGTGAGGTTTGACAGTTAAACAACGCCCTCTAGTGGACAGTCTAAAGAACAGTGAATAAACAGACCGTAAAAAGATTGTAAAACCATTGAGAAAGAGAAAATCCTCCATCTTTGAGGTCACTGTGTATGAAATAGACAAAAACACTAAGCATAATGTAAAGAGCAGGCTAAACCTCCCCTGAGGAAACTTGATGTGACTGCTTTGTCTTTTCCCAGGGGAAATCCATACAGCATGTTTTACTGTATGCAATCACCTCCATAATACTGGATTATTACAGCTGTTCTTTGCATAAATTTAAATTAAAAAGAGCCTTCTGTGCAGAATCTAGGGCCTTGATTACGGTTGTGTTTTCAAAACACTAAACCATAGCAATTGAGTCGAAATCACTGCCATCTGACATTTCTGTAAACATTTATTTCAAACGGGAGACACTTTTCTGTCCAGGGCGCTACTCATGGAACCGCTTGTCTCCTGAGCTTAACCGAGATCCCATGTGGTTTTAAAGATGAACTTAAGTGCATGTAGTGATGTAAATGATTTTGTCAGCGATGAAATGTCTTGCCTTTGCAGTGTCATACTCAACGTTATTGTAAAAGCTCTTCTTGGTACAAACATTGCAAATGAGCCTCAGCTGTTGCGACGTGTTGGTTACACGTTAATCGCACGTGTCATTATCGAACACATTGACGCTTGTTGGAGTTGTCTAGGTCGGCAGGTTTGGCGGATATATTTGGTGGCACACATGATGCCAGGATACAGTGTTTGAGGGGGTATTTTTGGTCTTCTAATCCATCTGGACAGTAGCAGGGATGCAAACTATGTCGCAAATATTTCCCACAGCGTCACACACACGTCCACATTTCCGACATCCAATCTGAAAAGCTCACCTACCACTGCAGAAAGTCGGAGAATAAATATGTTTTTGGTATCTTATGTTAAACCAAATGGATCTCGCAGCCCCTGATAACAACCCAATTACTCTGATGATTACGACGCGTCAGGATTACCGGGTTCAAGCGTCACGTGTCCAGGAAGTGAACTTAACCCTTTAATGAAATACAGTCGGCACACACACAGTAACATGAGGCGTCTGCTGCTGTCTCAAAGCTGCTCAGACTCGGGTCAGGGCCAAATGGGTTTCCTCCCTGGCATGGGGGCATGTTGCTCAGACGGGACATGCGGACACAGGGCCGTGCCAGTGTGTGGACGGCCCGAACAGATGGACATGGAGGAGTCACAGCAGGACAGCCGTTAAACGGGGCTTAAACTGCAGCGTCCAGGGAGAGGGACATTAGAGAGATTAGCTAAAAGGTTGCATGAGCCTATCGACACCTGTATCATTTACGGTGGAGATTTGGGAGAACAGGTGTCTGAAAAGCATCACAAATGGGACAGAAACAAAAGCAATAGATCAATGAATGTTGTTTTGCGGGAACGCTGAAAATGGTGCTGCTGTAATCAAATATAAACCTGATCTGGAGGTTAGAAATGACAGCCGAGAGAGGACCTGGATGTCACCTTTTACTTTTTACTTTGAATACAATCACCTCAACAAATAATGAGGCAGAAAATCCCTGCAGCAACACGTTTCATCCAACATCATACAGTGCTTCATAACCTGCGGACCTGTGACACTATCGCTGGCCTATATTCTAGGCTGCAGATTGCATCATAGTTTTTGTATACAGTGCGCATGAAAGCAGCCGATTCCGCGCTGCCTCCCTCTGCCTTGGAGCTGTGTAATCCCATTTGATACAGCAACAGGAGGACTCTCTCTCTCTCCTGAAATGCGTTTTTCGCTGTACACAACTTTGTTTTGTGGTAATCACTTGTATGAATGAGTAGCAGCAGGCTGTGTGCGAAATGATTAAAATTCAGACGCTCCAGGGCACGCCAAATCTGTCATAACAGTGACTCGAGTGTGACTAATTACAGGCCCCGCAGCTCGAGCCTCCTCAAAGTCTACAGAAAAGTATAATAGTCGCACATGGGCCGCAAAGAAACGGCTCCTCCTGTGAGTTTTGCTGTACGCTCAAGCTTGTCCCTGAATCCCTTATTTATACAGCATTACTGTGCACTTGACCTTGCACTCCTCCGGCTATGTACCTTTAAAGTCAATATTTCCCTGAGTGTGTAAGCGCCGGCACCAGGCCGAAGGTTGAAGCGACTATTTTTCATATTGAACAAAGACACAAGGGCTTGACAGCGGTAGTTTGAGGTAAACATAAGAGATAACAAACAGCCTGGCTTTGTTACAAAAAGAAAATATTAACCTCTTTTGGCTGAACTCACAAATGTTGCCTCCATGCTATTAAGACGGTTTACAACAACAAAGATATCTGGTGATAATGCAAAGTTAAATGGATTTTAACATTTCTGCAAGACTAGTACCGGTTTTCACAATCTCACATCTCAAAGCGTGTGTTTCTTTGATACAGCACTAGCTCAGCCTTTAGGGTAAACTACAACAAACTACTCTAATCTACTACAATACGCAGCACAGATTAAACTGCCAACTCGTGTTATTGATTCATTCATCTTTGCACACTCCAGGTCATTGGTCCGAGAGCCTCTCCCTGTGGCACTTGGGCGTTGGTAAAGCTACACAATGCTCAAAAGCCAGTTTCCACATTCACTCTCAAATGAACTCGCTATCACGATCATATCATGCATCATTTTTTTTATGTGTATAAGGAAATAACCTCAATCAGCATAGACTGTGTTGGTTTGCATCTCAAAGTGAAGTATGAGCGCCCTCTTCTGGCTGCAGTGGGAATTGCACGAAAAAGATTGAATAACGGTAAGCTAAAAAATCAGTGGCACCGTAATAAAGGCAGTTTGGGTGCTCAAAACCAGACTGGTGATGGTTTACAGGCTTTTCAAATGCAGAGGACACTTCCATGTTCTACGCATGATACTATAGTATGTTTTTTGGAGAGGGAATAACACTATAACATGGGGGGGAAAGATATTCGCATGATGTATGTCTCCTTTAAGAAACAAAAGCAAAGATGCTGGTTTAGGATTGAGCCAACAACCTCTTGGAAGATGGGCTGAACGGCGAACCATCCTCGTTCAGTACAATGAATAACTACAAACAATTTCTAATCTAGTGGTAAAACCGCTCTGAAATGCCTGTGACTTCTTTTCATTGGTTTAGCAGTTCATGTTCAATTGTATGCAATGCAAATGTAAATGCTCTTGGACCTGTTTAAAATGTGCACAATGAAATTAATCTGTGTTTGAATCATAAATTGCTAATGATTGAAATAATTGTCTAAATAAATTGAAATAAAAAATACATATATAAAGTTCTGCAGCAGCTCTGAATGAAATGTTGCACCTCATGATACAGTATGATATAACATAATCCTCTTAAAAGTTTACAGGCAAAAAGTAAGCTCTAAAGTAATTATCTTGACACTTTGGTTGTCGAGTTACGGCTTAAAAGCATTCCTCCGCCGCACATGTGGCACTGTGTCACACTGTTTTATTGGCACGTCTCTGCAGGAGGTCCCAGAACACGACCAGCCCACAGATAGGGAGGGCATGTCAGAGTGCCCTTCCAAACCAAGCCGCCTCCACTCTGTCCCACACTCTTTAAAACGCCATTTGTAATTACAAGCAGGGCGGACAAATGCCTTCCTCACAGCGAGGCTTTTAAAGGAATTTTATTCAAACTGCCTGACAAGTTCAAGGCGACCACCGCTGCTCCCTCCTCCTCCTGTCCAGTTTACGAAAAAACAAACAATGCGGTTGCTATGGGATCACTTGGACGTCCCGGGACCAACATGACAGCAGCGGCGCACACAGCCAATAGCCCTGATATGGACTTGTCACTCAAAGTATTTATGGCCTTTTACAAAGAAACATGGCGATAAGAGACACTCCCAGCCTCAAAGACGGCATCCATTCAGTCAATCAACAAGTGTCTGGAGCAAGTCTTTGAATAACTCCACAGAAACGGGGTGGCAACTTACATAAGAGACACTTTTTAGTTCCTTTTTTCATACGTTCTGGATTCTGCCTACTTATTTCTGCCCACTCCTAGTCAAAAACAAATGTAATGTTCCAAGTTCAAGTGTTGAACTTGTACAACACAAACAGAAGATGTGTTATGCAAACTTGGAACTGCTGTTATTACTTGATTGATTTCACACTAAAAGTAAGACCAATCTTTCTAATAATGCATTCACATCATACTGACTGGGATTCTAACTCACCAGCCTCTCCATCTCCTGCTCCCTCAGCCGCTCCTCTCTCTGCCTGCGGTGATACTCCAGCAGCTCGTCCTCGTTGTCACTGATCTCTGTGATGCTGTTCTTCCTCTCCCTCATCCCGGGATGGGGCCGCCCCGATGCCGACATCTTTCTGTGCGCCCTGGGACTCGCCGCCGGAGACGATCCCGGCAAAGACCCCAGACTGTAAGCGGGGGTCAGGGAACTCCCCAAACCTGCTTTCCTAGAGCCGCCTCCGCCACCCTCCATCATCATCAAGGTAGGTGACGGACTACGCGCTCGCATCCCTTTGCTGATTATGATCTCGTCGGGTGTCGTTGCAGTTCTGCGGCGCAGTCTGGGGCTTTCTGGAACCAGCTTGCTAATGCACGAAGGACTGTCTGGAGTCTTTAAAATCGGGATTGTTCCTGGCAGCGCCCCTGGAAGTACCGGCACCCCTCTCCGTGCCATAGACGGGCTAAGAGGAGGCAAATCCCTCATACTTAAATTTGCACTGCTACTACCATTCATCTCCATATTTCGCCTTGCTACCCGCGGGCTCTCCGGCGGCTGTAGCGATCGCTGCTGTAGAGGCCCACCTTGGATGATATGCACAATGGGGTCTAGGGGCGGCTGGAAGGCTCTTGTGGGTTGAGAAAGTTGCCGCGACGGACTCGAGGTGAGCGATCGATCCCCTAAACTTGCCTGCTCCCGGAAAGGACTTGCAGGCCTTTCTTGAAGCACTGTGGTGTTCTTGGTCCTTGGATGTGACGGAGATGAGCATATAGAAAACTTTGGCAATAGTCTGGGGCTACTTGGCACAATGTTGCGGCCATTTATAGACTCCTCTGGGGACAAAACAGGAGTGTGCCTTGGGAAATCGCTCCCATCCTGACTGAGTCCCCTCCTGATCGGCTTTGGACTCGGAGGGGTATCTGTGAGCACCTTTCGCTGCAACCTGGGGCTTTCCTGGACTTTTGGACTGGCCCCCCCGCTGCTGAAGCTAGGCAGTATGGTCCGTGGCTGCGGGACGGGCAGAGCTTGGGAGCTGAAGTTGTAGCTGGAGGAGCGTACAGGCACAGGTGGCAACGACGAGGTCTGGTCAGGGGGTCCACCGATAGGGGAGGGGCTGGTGAAGCTCCCACTGCTGGCCGCTGAAGGAGAAGACAGGGGTGAGAACGGAGGAGACGCGTTTTCATAACTGGACCCGACGGACATGGCTCCCGGGCTCACGGGAGGGGACAGCAGGTACCGCCCCCCACCGTTCACCATCGGAGAGAGGGGGGAGTGAGCGGAGCCACCCGGAGGCTTCTTGGAGTCGGAGGATGTGGGCTGAGAGTCATCCATGACTAAGGAGTCCATGATGTCCTGAAGGTCCTTCTCAATGGAGCTGACGATCTTACTGTGCTCGGACTGAACTTTGTCTCCAGGGGCAGGGGGGGACTGGGCAGGGCTCGAGTGGTGATTCCCATTGACCAGGCTCTCCTTGTCTGCAAGAGAAGAAAGATTATACTGTTATTTGATTGTCTGTCACTGTTTTAAACTATGTATGTGAACCACAACTGTTCTCAGTGTTGAATTATAATGCATATTTACATAAAAAATAAAATCAAGATCTGACAATGGTCCCGGCATTAATGAATCATAGTGAGTGTTTCCTAGAGACCGTAAACAAATGTTAAACTGCCTGCTCACTTCCTAAACAATGTGCTGAACATTGATATAAAAGTTAAGAAAGATTTTAAGTATATGTATGGAACGTTCTATTTTGGATAAGGATCAGGAGAAAATGTGCCCACGTAACCCAATTACTATGTGGTTCAAATACGAGGTAGGACACACAAGCTGTAATCTAATCTCAACAGTCTCTCTCTGATGTCAGCGCCGCTCTGTCGATTACTGCCACAGAAACAAAACGCCACACGAAATTTAGCAGCATGGCCCCGGGGCACGGTTCACTGTCTGGATCAGGTTTGTATTTCAGTAAAATACAATTAGTTTGGAATTGATTGGGTGAGAGGTTTGAAAACAACATGACAATGATTAATTATTAATTAATAATAATCGGCCCTGGGTCTCTATAGCCTGTCCTGGCAGTGGATCTCTCCTTCTGTGGTTCTCCCCAAGGCTTCTCTTTTCTCCTGCTGGGTTTTTGAGTTTTTCCTTGCCGTGCTGGAGAGTCTAAGGACGGGGGACGCCCACGCCGCTCGTCGCCACCTGCTGCCGACGCTTATTGGACATTATATTTGCCTGGATTCACCTGAACTTTAAATTGTCATATTTATTGCTCTGTTTTATTGCCTTAATGTTTGGTGCAGCCCTGTGAGGCGACTTCTTTTGTGATATTGGGCTATACAAAACCATTAAATGTGTTTTTTAAAAGTGGCCCAATGAGACGATGAGATGAGAAGAACATGCGCCTATGTTTGTAGGCTCTCAATCGCCCAGGAGTTTTTTTTTTTTTCATATAAAGCCCACAACTCAAAAAACACCAAGCCGACTCATCTCTACAGTAATAAGCATCCATGTTTTTAGATGGCTAATCTCTGACATGAATGCACAAGACATTTTCCCTCTGTCACAAAATCAGAATAATTAAATTGAAGCCCTTAAACAAACTATTATCAGGTTGTTTGAAGATGACACATTCATTGAGGTCAGTAGTGTCAAGTTCAGTATTTGTCCTCTTTATAAATATGATGTCATAGAGATGCTCCCATAAAAGTAAAAGCCTCACAAATAATGCATTAGCTGCTTGTCCTACAGAGATGGGGCTGGATTCGCTTCCTGGTCGTTCTTCTTAAAGACAGAGCGCTACAATGACGCTCGGTGGTAATGACAGCCTGTCCACTGTCAGGACTGAATGCACGTCCAGGCCAATTGTACAGCATCAGGCGAGCTGTCAGGCTGATAATAGCCTTCATTTAAGGCGGAGGGCTCCGCGTGAGCTAAATGTCACGCCGTGCATTAAACAAAACACAGCAGCTGAATTCATATGTGCAGTGTCACTAGCTATGGGGGAGCGATGATAAAAATAAATGCAGGCGTTTGCGAAGGGAAAGCCCATGATGTCATGGACTACCGCCTCAGCCAGGAGCACTTCACCAAATCCCGTTAGCAAATCACTGAAAACGATTCTCGCCACCCTTTCCTTAAGCCTCAAAATGGCACCCTCTTTAACGTCACACAAGACTAGCCAGACATTTGTGTCCAAATCGGCAGCTTAACTTCACTAACAAATGTTGTCCTTCACAAATTAAAGTTATATTTGCAGGCATCATAATACGTCAGCCTAGCCTTACTTTAACGCGCTACTTCAAGTTAAAGTTCTCGATTCTGCAAAAGAACAAGCACATTCATTCCCAACATTTGAACGGAATAAAATAAGAGCTACAATTATTTCGTAGCAATCATTTGCTTGTTGTTTGGATCGTAATTGCACTTGTATTATACGTGAATAAACGAGAAACAGCCGCTTTTCTAATGGAGTACGGCGCGCAGTCAGGTACTATCGCATCTGTCAGGCGTTCCGCGCTAGGCAGGTTACTCACACGATGAAAGGATAAAACTGCGAGCAGGTCAGTGTCAGTGCTGCTATTTGACACACAGCAAAGCCGACATCCTGCAGACAGCGGTGCCAGAGAGGCCGAGGAGTGACAGGGCCTGGCCGGGCTCCATAAACCACAAACCGGGGTGGATATCAGCCTCAGCCAGGGGGTTGTTGGGGAGCGCGGTAAAACTGCTGCTATGGCTCAAGCTGATTTCCGGTCAGGACTTTCAACGTAAAGTATGAACTAAATATTTCCTATATCTCTATTTTCATTTTAAATGGAAAACATGTTGTTAAAACGGATAGTAACATATGTTTTGTGCAAGTCCCAATTTAAGTTAGTTTACAATAAATAGCGGCCAAACGTTATAAATGTAATCTTATTATATTATATTTGTAATGTGTTATACTTCCTGTTATCATTATACAGTGAACTTGGCTTGACATCGTTTGCTAAGACATACAAAACTGTCTAATAAGCATTTGGAACCTGTATATTATTATTATTATACTATTGTTACATATCCCCAGTGGTATTCACAAAAACACAATTATTAGCCTAAATAATACAAAACAAATAAACACTAGGCAAATGTTTTAATTACAAAGGCATTGTGCGTTGTCTTTTTTTAATTAAATGACAACAAAAAGAGTGCAATACATCTTCTCAGTGTAAACCTGGGGACCTCAGCTTTATCACAGTGCAGGCCACCAACAAGCAGTAAACCTATACAAGATACGAATCAGGATAAAGGCTCTTATTAAAATGTCTTGATGGTACCGAGCATTAAGGTGTGACACAGTAGAATAGAGGTTCATAAATAGTCTCTGAGAAAGATAGCGCTGGCCACATTAAGTAATCAGCACAAAGGCACAAAACGTGTGCTGGCCTAGAAGAGAGGTACAGGAAATGTCCAACCCAGACAAGATCGCTGCTGAAAGATGTTGGATAAAGACAGCTGGGACAGGTTTGCCCAGAACAACAAAACAAAAAAGAGCATGGGCCATATTGAACTACTCTGTACATAACAAAGGCAACGGGTTTTAGCATTATACATTGCGTTATTTGTAATAAATCATATAATGAGTGGTACTTTTTAGTGCAGATTCCATTATACAAGGCTACTGTCATTACGTTAAAATTGCACAACCAGCGCTTTACTTCTTTGAGTCAAGGTAACATATCAATTACCTAAATTTATGCTCAAAGCTTGGTAAAGTGATCTTTAGTGTTGCTGTCATGCTCTCACACAGATAAGAGTCATTTTGTTTCAGATATGACAAATGCTCGGAGATTACTATGGGAGTGGTGTAAATCTTGTCAGTGCATCTCAGGAATGCATAATTGAAGAAAATGGCAGGTTTCTAAACAACGGAAACCTTTCATTACTGGATCAGGAAATACACGACAGCAGCCAAGTTTCCTTCTCGATGGACATATCTCGCAGTGGGCTTAATGTCACAGCAAACGCAGGGACATACGGGGTAGTCTTACAGCAACAAGCATTGGCAACAAGCACATACGCACACATGCATGAGCGTCCCTAATTTTTGCCTGGAGACGCGGTGGAATGGGATGCTCATAAAACATGCATAGTGTGAATACAGAGCCAGGTCCCAGCTGGGTATTACTCAGGCTGGGGCTACAGTGCATTGGAAAGTCGGCTTATGTCAGTGTGGCATTCATGGTGGCCTATACTGGACACATTCACATGGGCATATTTAAGTATAGTGCATAGAATATATTACTTCAAAAGATTCCCCAAATGACTGTCTTCCTGAAATCCAATCAACTAAAACATTTACATTCTTATAAAGATGGGGCTCAGGTTCTACTTCTTTTATAGTAATTTTTATGAAACAATTTAAACAGTTTAACAAATGACATTGTCATGTTTTTTTTTTTGAGGTTTTTATTATGGGTTTATTTATGCTGGGTTTTCTCAAGAGTTGTTTGTTGTACCATCACCACCTTTCATGCAAAAAAGAAAAAGTAGTTCAACACTGTACCAGTTGCTGGGTTTCAGGTGACATCACAGCGTAAAGGGTAACACTTTATTTTACACTACCCTTGATACATTCTATCTAACTAAATTCAGTACAAAGTAATGTGCTCTTTAACAATGTGTAATAACTTGTATGGGTGCTATGTATCTTTCATGGGTTAGATACACAATGGAATAATATGTGCTTGTAGTTTGGAGGTGCATAATGTAATAAGACATAACTCTAACCCTAACCTTAAAGGAATAGGCCACCGTTTTTACATACTAAGATATGTTCTTACCTCACTTTAGACGTGTTAATATATCCCCGTCTGGTCTTTGTCCGTGCGCTCTGCCAGGCAAACGGAGCACATACGCAGCCTCTCCCACATGTCCTATAGCTCCAAAAAAGCTCACGATAGAAGCTACCAAGCTCTTCCACGTGTTCCCTATTTAAATAAAGTTACGTGAAGTGTTTTCATGCGAAGTATATTTACCCAGAAATGTAGCATGTCGATTTTATAAGCAAATAAAAAGGGGGACTATATTGTGAGGCGTAATGATACGAGGAGTAAAACGTCCGCGCAGTAACTCCTAAAGGTTATTGCCGGAAGTGAGCGGGGGAAGTCTTTAGGAGTTACTACGCGGACGCTGTGCTCCTCGTATCATTACGCCTCACAATATAGTCCCCCTTTTTATTTGCTTATAAAATTGACATGCTACATTTCTGGGTAAATATACTTCGCATGAAAACACTTCACGTAACTTTATTTAAATAGGGAACACGTGGAAGAGCTTGGTAGCTTCTATCGTGAGCTTTTTCGGAGCTATGTGACATGTGGGAGAGGCTGCGTATGTGCTCCGTTTGCGTGACAGAGCGCACGGACAAAGACCAGACGGGGATATATTAACTCGACTAAAGTGAGCTAAGAACATATCTTAGTATGTAAAAACGGTGGCCTATTCCTTTAAGCCCTAACCCTAAGGGTCTTGTGTACTATTACACTGTGTACCCTCAAAGTACTAATACACATTATTCCATTGTGTATGTAGTGCATAGGTTCAAGTTATAACAGATTGTTACAGAGCACATTACAGGGGGCAGGTAAAATTATTTTGTTTCTGAGTAGATTTTTGGTGTTGTACAGAGAGACTATGAACTCAGTCGATGATATTAATGATACTTTTTGTAATTCATACATTTTCTTTTCAGATACTACTTGTGAAAGTATAATGCAGTAATAGGAGCACCTGGCTCCTGCCCCCCACATGGCAGTGTGACATCATCACATTCTAGAACCTGAAAACAACCTAAACAGTATAATACACGGTTGTGGGCCATATAGACCCTATTTGTTTGGACTCACTTCCTCACTCTTCTGTGGCAGTAAAACCCTGCAGTGCTCCACCTCAACACCAGCATGAGAAACACTACAGTCTATTCATTCATACGGTCCTGAGTGAAACCAAACCTACATGTGGGACGTTCTCCGAGAATGCTTTATTATTCATGGGACAAAAGCTCTGTGTGTACTTTACAGAAGTTTGAGAATAAGAACGTGCAAATTTAACAGCAATACAAATTAGGTCACGAAAATGCAGAATGTCCCATACCTGCACACAGTCTGTAGTCTCCAGTCGGGATGCTGCCTCCCTGGGGCATCATGCTCTTCATCCTAAAGGCCTCTTCAGGGTGATTGAAGCGAAAGAAGGCGGACTGGCCAAAACACAGCATACAGCCTGGAAGACATAACAGAGAAAAATTAACTTTATGCAATCAAATATTTTACACATAACATTCGAAACTCGTAACCAAAAGTCTAAAAAGTGTTGCAAAGAGAGAAAGAAAGACATAATTTAACGCTAAAAACTAAATGACACACTATACTTTATGAGGTTGGTCTGAAGCTACAAATATCAACACCATGTAGAGAATGAAGAGGAGTGAGCAGGTGTTGATGTCCTGATCCTACCAAGAAGAAATGTCTTTCTCTAAGAGGATTACACAGGTGTGTCTGTGACCTATGAGGCAAACAAACTGTCTATACGATGTGGGCCAGGCATAATGTCAACAACAGATAAGTAATCACATGTTTATAGCTCTTCATAAAGCACCACTGTCTTGTTTCAAATGGATCATCAAGCTCTAGTACTGATATGATCCCCGTCTGTCATCAGTAGATGTTGTCTAAGTGAGAGGTTAACACAGCCTCCATGTCCATATATAAACCATGTGTGTTTTTCTAGTCTCAATGTGGAACATAAGTCGCTGGATTAACACCAATCCATGAAATGATTCATGAAAATATATCAGATATCCTCACTACGCTGATAGATGGTGCTCATTGGAATCATTATCTGTTTGGCCATGGTCTGCTTTCCTCCAGGCTCTCCCTCTTTTCTTTATAATGTTGTTGAAAAATTACTATTGGATCATTTTTGGAGCTTTCTGGTTATTTTGGATTACATTTTCACCAGCAGTAATTGATTAAAAAAAAAGTCCTTCTGTTTCATTTTCCATCCCAGTCATAATTATAGCTTTTCAAAATGATCTTGCTCTTCTGTCTTGATCATCAGTTTTAGTACAAATAGGAAAGATGAGAAGATGCTGAATAGGAGTTTGGGTCTAGTCAGTGTGTGTGTGTGTGTGTGTGTGTGTGTGTGTGTATGTGTGTATAGCCACGTCAGCTCAGCAGTCGCCTAAATCCTACCTCTCTTTCTTTTTCTCCTCTTTTCTTCAATCCCCCTCCCTCCCTCCCTCCCTCTCTACCTGTAACATTCACCAACACACACTCCCGCCAGAAGATCAAGCACTCATTTCCGACAAAAGGAACTTCAAAAAGCGTAGCTGGGAGCGCCGTGTTTCTGGGTGCAGTCATGACAGATTTGCCGCTCTCTGTGTGTGGAGGATGTGAGGGATTCGGGGAGAGATCTGCACGCCACGTGGCATTTTACTCAGCAAAATCACTGATGACTCAGGTTCACACAGCACCTGTACAAACTTAAGTGTCTCGGGTTTTAGCTCATATTTTCACAAACGTGCCTGAAGCTGTGTGGTGTGTGTGTAACCATAACTGGGATTCTTTGTAGTACTTATGTAAACAGCGTCCCATCTTTACTATATGAGAATCCAGTGTGACCTCCAACAGTGTGTAGTCTTGAGCCAACATGCCACATACTGACACTGTGCTCATTGGTCTTGCTCCGCTCCAGGCTGATTGAGCTGGTCCAACATCTCGTGTACTTTTCCTCATCCTCTCAGCACAAACCCCTGCAGGCTTCTTACTCGCTCTCAGGGCCAGGCTCCTCTGAACCATCATCCCTTGCCCCAAAACCTCAGTGTGTGTGGATGCATGTGTGGTCAGAGAGAGGCACAAGCATGTGATGAGTCAGGGAAACACTGAATACACACACGGAAGTGCAACACAGAGGTCCAGGGGGGTCACAGTGTCAGGAGCCTCCAATGGAAATCCATTCAGAGCGGTCGAGACAACGTTATACTATTCATCAAGGTGAAGTGGCTGCACACTTTTTGCAATAATCAACACACAGGCTCCCCAAAAAAGCATCCCAGAATCGGTAACGTATTAAAATATCAATCAATATCTTCAATATCTCCAACAATCATACAAAACAAGAAGTCCCATGTTTCTTTAAAGCTTTCTTGGACATGATGCAGAAGAAAAGAAGCTCCCTACCTGTCCTCTGAAGAAACGCCATGCATTTTTAGAGTAGGTGGACTAGCTGAACATACAATATTTCCCTAATCAATCCATCTGCTTTAAGCTACCAGCGGTCTCTCGGCGGCAATTAAGACTCGTCCATTCTACCATTATAACTTCTCATGGAGCTATTTATCTTGATGGATTCTCCTCCAGCAAGGGCCACGCTGCAGGGAGAGTTTACCGTAGCAGCAGAAGTAAGAAGATTAATAGCATGGTATGGTGTCGAGTATTTATCTATGTCAACGGGACATTTAGGAAGCAGGGGATGCTCTAAACATGCCCATGTATCACTCACAGAGGGGTGAAGGTGGGACGCGAGGGATGCATGAATCAAACTGCATTTCATTACATAAAACCCACACGGTGCTGACACGGGAAAACTGCAGTGAATCATTTTGCTGCTACGAGATCTGCAAGGTTATTTAAGTGAAAGCACAGTGTGTGAAGTGACAACAGGCATTTGCATTATACAATAAGTAGAGTCCTGTCATTTTAAATGCAGGACGCTTTCTATGACAGTGTGTGAAGGCGGGAGCTTGTTTCCAGTGTGACAGGGAAAGGTGAAAGTATGGGTGATGGAAGGTCGACTTTGGGGAGCTACTCGCCTGAAAGTGTCAAGACTGGCCCCTCGCTCTGAAGACTCATGTGGACTTATGCTTTTAGTGGAAAATGCAAACCAGCTTTTAGGCCATGACAAGAAAGTGCATATATTCTCTTCTTTCTTTTTTGTCCCCAAATAAGAAAACAGTTAACAACTAGACCATAAATGTTACAACTTGACAATTACAGTGGTAGAATATCAGACCATAAATGTCCAAAGCAGGAGCAGACTAAGTTTTGTTACCTGGCAGTAAAATACTGTCATTTAAATTGATATTTCCAAATAACGGGTATTTGCAGGGAAGGCCTCATGCAGTATGTCCGTTCAAGTATCTGGCCAACATCTGGCAGGACCACGTTGGCACTTTTTTTTTTTTTTTATAAAACACAGCAGTATCTTCAGGGCAGGATTTTTTCCAGCTATCAGCGGTTTTCATGGCACAGATCTTAGCCTGTCTGGGACGAAACGCATTATACGGCTGCATGAGTTTGGAAAAAGAGTGTGCATTTTTAAGGGTGTTAATTAAAGTTTGAGGGAAGACTGAAATATAAACTAATGCAAGCATTGCATGTATTTCAGGGCAGTGTTTGTACATAGAGTTCTAAACTATGGTTCAGCTCTGAAGAACTCGTGTATAAAGGATGTCTTGTTGTTTTCAAAGGATATTACAACACCCAAATGACAAGTCTCTGCAGTTTTTGACAATTGAGTCCATTCATATGGCAGTTCTGGATTGATTTTGATATATCTTGCGAACAGTGGGTGCATGTTAATCAGATTGAGTTTGTGAGATTAGACTCCAGCACAGGGGACGGTGGGGTCTAATCACCACTTCATCAAACTGAGTGCTCCTCTGCCACAGCAGCAAGATTCAACTGCTGTACTGTATAGAAAATCAGCTCACGCTCATGAAAGGAATGACCAAAAACAGAAAACAGACTAGCCACGACATCAAAGTAATGCTGCATATCCTTCAGAACAAACTTTATAACTAGTGATTAAAATAGTTGAACAGTTTGTCTGTTTATATGACAATTTTCAGCTCATATAAGTCGTCATGTTGGCTGGACCATGTGTTTTTCTCTGATTGTGGGGGTCGCCAGATGATCTCAATGCAATATTTTCAAAAATGATGATGTTATTTGATTTATTTTTGATTGAAAACTATATTTTGTGACATCTGAAAATACACTATAGAAACACTAGATTTGATAAACCCATTTTTTTTTATAAGCGCTTATTTCATTTACAGTGGGGGGTCACGAGTTGTTGGTCTGGGGATTTCGGGGATCGTGGCCTGAAAACACATGCACTGTTGTTGGAAAGAATTGGAAAAGCATGTAATTTGACAGGCCAGGTGAGTAATCTAGTCAGATTAATGAGAGATTATATTAATGTGTAATAAGATCTACAAAATGGATTCAAGAATAGTGACTTTTATTCTTCTTTGTTGGGTATTCGGGACATAGAGATGGTCGGCTGCAGAAGGACAGTCGGGTCAGGTCCCGTTTTCTAATAAAACCTAAGTATACAGTGCATACCGTAAGTGGATTATACACTGAAGCATTCAAGGACACATATTCATTTAGAGAAGGTCAAAATCTATATAGAGTCAAGTGAAGTGAGCAATTTATGAAATGGAGTTCTTCTTGAGTGTCATTCAGTGACATTTAACATTGAAGTGTAGTGTTCAAGTAGAAATGAAATAGCATGAAGATCAGGAGATCAGGATTTGGAGGAAAAAACACATGTATAAAATATGTGCATTACCATATATTACATTATACGCTATGTCGCAACCTTTTTGAAATCAGAATTTTTACATCTGGCTTCGACTTTAGACCCGTGACATTTTCTCAATACGCAATTGTCTATAATGGAAAGACATTTTAGACATTTTATCAACTTAATGCCAGCCCTAGCACAACCGATCACTGTGAACCTTTGGGAGAACGTCCTCGGTCCAATCAGGGCTAATGCCACGCTGTGCCTCCAGGCTGCAGTGGCATTCAGGTCCACTGTGGTAAACCTTGTTCCACTCACTCCATTAAAAATGCATCGGAGCAGCAAATAGTCCTGTCCCTCTAATAACATGACTTCAGATTTCTGTACTTTTCCTGTGACCACATTAAGTCTTTCCACTGTGTTCACCCCAACCACAAGTAGAAGCCGAGAGGTGGTCCGTGGAAGAACGTCTGAGTGGAATTACTTCAAATTGAATGAGAACACGAAAGAGGAGAGTTTGCTTTTGTTTGCTAATAAAATAATTGTCAATAGAGAGAAACATTTGTGTATGTATTGCAATGCGTGATGCTCAAGGCTTCCTAAAGTCTGCCTGACAGCATCATTGAAGCATCTTAATCAATAAGCTAAACTAAAGAAATGCAGTCTCTACTTTAGGTAGGACTCCAGTTTCATGGCACACATCACAATCAATTTAAAAACTGTGGAAGAACAGAAAACCGGCTCAATTCCTAATGCCAAACTTTTCAGGCAAGATGTGATGCACTACAAAACAAAGGCATCTCCACTTGAACGGCGATGGTGGGACATCACTAGAGTGGTGCAGGGCAGAAGACAAAGGCATGCCCACAAATGCACGGGACAGTTGCTATGGAAAGACGATGGTTTACAGCCTCCGCAGCAAAGGCCAAAAAGGAAACCCCCTCCCCAGTTAATCAATGACCCGAGTTTGTCCTCGTCAAACAGATAAAGGTCTAGTGTAGCAAAAAGGAGGAGCTGGGCAGTTTAACCTCTCATTGACGTCATGTGGCGGGACTGTCAGAGCAAATACAGGTTGGAAAAATTGACTCGGAAAGCGGCGATCACATGTTTAAACCGGTCTGACGCCAGTACTAAGCCTTTGTGGTATTTTAGCGCTGGATTCACACTAATTCAAACGGATAGCGAGATAGAAAGGACAGATTGTCTTTCACACTTGTACTTAATATTCATAATAGCAGCAGAGACCAGATGCAGTTTGCATCAGCAGGCTGTCATCAGCTGTGGTCTCCAGCGGGCACACGTTGGTCGCTGGTTGTCGGACGTCCCAACAGATGTTCCCCCTCCAAACCTCCCCATGAGCCTCCATTTGTCAGAGCCACTGTCTCGTTGATAAACATGCTCACACAGGCAGATGGCTGCAGAAGAAAGTGTCTATAGAGAAGTGATGTACAACTGGACTTTAACTCGCAGGGTCATATATGCAAAAAATATCCCCAGCATCAAAAACAGATATTTGCATTAAATAATAGATTTTTTTCTGATTTAAATTATAGTTAGGAGTTTGGACATATTTCAGTCCAATTTAGGTTAATTACAGACCCTTTTAGACCAGGTTTATTTGAGATTTGACCTTGATCTAGGCCTGGTGGACAGTCCAATATCTTATAGTCATTTTGTTGTAATTATACCTAATAAATACAATAAAACAGACAAAAGAGACTGCATTAGAAGAGGCTGGGTACCACCGAACCACTGCACCAGTAGTTAGAGTATGGTTTATTCTTGGGCCAATCCATCAGGGACCCTGACAGTGCCTTGACCTTCTCTTGTCAAAGGATGTTCGTTCATGGAGCGTGTCACGGACAACATACAGGACCTCGGCGTATGTGCACCAGCTGCTCCCACCTCCACTGTCCCCGCTGTTCCAGCAGATGTGCAGCTATGATCTGCGCCGGGCCCCTGGGAGCCCATCATAAGTGCACAGCAGCCTGGACTGTGTTTACAAAGGGGCTCCACATCCTCATTTCACAAAAGGGTCAATGCAATGTGTCACGGCCAACAGATGCTGAGGATACACTGGTGAGCAATGACAGGCTATAGGAAAATATGACCACAATGTGTAGCCCACTGAAAAAGAATCCAGAGAAATCCAAGATATCAAGCATTTAGACAATGACAGTAGTGGTAGAATATGGGCTGGTAACTCTTCACACAATACAATTCAAAGAACCAGCCACAGTAGGTGGCCTACTACAGTAGGTTGTGTGTCCCTTCCAAAGCCCAGATAGATATGCATTTGGAAATGTGAAATCACTGACATAACATGCAACAGCCCGGATCCAAAGGACCCCAGTGTTGTTTGGGAACGAGTGGCTCAACTCAAAGTAAAGCCTCCCGCTCAGTTCAGTGACAGTGGTACCCAGGAATAGCCGTGTAACAGTAGATAGACACAGTGCGGTCTGGTCATGCCGAGCCGGACGGGGGTATCCAGGGGTAACTGCAGACACATATATGTCTGTGCCTATTATAGGGACTCACATGGAGGTTAGGGGAAGTCAGGACTTTACTGAAGACAGCAGCGCTACAGCAGGTGTTCATGGACCAGAGACAGCTCTTCAAGTTTGGACAAAATGCAAACATTTACCCCCAATAGCTTCTGAACTCCATCCTAACAGCTCCATTTTCTAACACTAAAATGGGCCTGTTGATCTTTTCTTGTCCTAAGCATTGTTTTCTTTGGGGTTGTTTTGATGTTCTGACAAATCAGACCCAGGCATAAACATTACGCTTGTAACAAAGCTGTTGAGTAATTGGGCAAAGTATACTTACTGCTAGTAACTCTTGCCAATCTGTAATTTAACTTTTAGTATAGCCATTCATTGCAGTAGTCGAAGTCAGCCTCGTTTTTTCTAACATCTTTCAGTAGTGGTTTTAGTGGTGTAGACTAGAGTATGGTTGACAAGCAGAAACTCAGTATTCTTTCATCAGACTTTATTTACGTCATTCCCTTTGCTCTCATGCTACATTTTGTAACTTTTGCATCACTGGAAACACAGCAAACACGCGTGGGCTGCAGGCAAACAGTTCAATGCGCCTTGACGCACACAACCGGCGTCTGGGGTAAGGTTTCCGTGCCGTTAAATTAGCACCAAACACCGGCTACAGCACATTAACAAGCCAGAAAGCGAAACAAAACCTTAAAACCGTGCTCCACAAGGTCTGAAGGCGTAATAAACTGCGGCGCATTATCATTAACGCCAGCCAGAGCTAACCAACCACCAGAGTAATGACATTAGTAGCATTAGTAACATTAACTTCGGCAAATCAACTTACTTTACAAGCGCCGAGAGAGACTTCTTTGCCAGTCAGTTTTCATGGTAAACTCCTTTACAAAATACAGCCACGTGTTGTTTTTCGTTTCAGCCGCAATATTGTGGAAAACCAGCGATAATAGCAGGGTTTTGTCCCCAATGGCTTTTGTTATGATAATCCTAGAAGCCCATAGACTCCGCGATGTTCTCCAGATATGTAAATGCGCTTCTGGCTAAAAAAAAAAAAAGAAGAAGAAAAAGAAAAGCGCACAGGCTGACGCTCCGGTGGTCTATGTGTCCTTCTTCATTCAACCCGGAGGTTACAGGCATAGTCCATTGTGTCACTGCGGTAAAGTGGCCCGCCACTTCCAAACCCACGGTAAAGTGGCCCACACTTGAAAAGATGTTGCGCCTTTTGCCGGTTACTTACGGTAATAGCAGATTTCCTCGTCGTACAGCTTGCCTTTTCCGTGCAATTTCGCTATGAATAAAGTTGTGATCATCACTCTTTTGTAGCTAATGATGTGTGTTCATTAATTTAGGGAAATAGAGTTGCGCGCACGCGCGCGTTTGTTTGTGTGCGCGCGCGCGGTGGCTAAAACTTCATATTTCTACCACAGTAGTGGTCACGTGACGGCACGGACAGATAACCAGCGTGTATTGAGAATATAGGGAACTATTCATCTTCATTGTCTTTTATTCCCTACTTCATGCAGTTTTATTATCATTATTATTATTATTATTATTATTATTATTATTATTATTATTAAAAGATTATAAATATTATAATCATTTTGACAGGGCACCAAGGACGCTCCAAATGGAACAAAATTCAGGTTTTCAAAAATTCTTTAAAAAAAACCTTAAGAGGTTTGCAACTAGTTTCACTGCAGACATGGCCTCAGTGCTGCCCTCTATCACCCTGCCAAAACAAAATCCACTTTTACTGTGGAAATCTGAAGAAAACTGAGGTAGAAAAAGGCCAAAACGGAACAAAGAACAGTTTTTCAAAAATTCTTTAAAAAATAACCTTAAGAGGTTTGCAACTAATTTCACTGCAGACATGACCTCAGTGCTGCCCCCTATCGCCCTGTCAAAACCAAGTCCACTTTTACTGTGGAAATCTGAAGAAAACTGAGATAGAAAAAGGCCAAAATGGAACAAAATTCAGGTTTTCAAAAAATGTTTAAAAAAAATCCTTAAAAGGTTTGCAACTAGTTTCACTGCAGACATGGCCTCAGTGCTGCCCTCTATCGCCCTGCCAAAACCAAGTCCACTTTTACTGTGGAAATTTGAAGAAAACTGAGGTTGAAAAAGGCCAAAATGGAACAAAATTCAGTTTTTCAAAAAATGTTTAAAAAAATCCTTGAGAGGTTTGCAACTAATTTCACTGCAGACATGGCCTCAGTGCTGCCCTCTATCGCCCTGTCAAAACCAAGTCCACTTTTACTGTGGAAATTTGAAGAAAACTGAGGTTGAAAAAGGCCAAAATGGAACAAAATTAAGGTTTTCAAAAAATGTTTAAAAAAAATCCTTAAGAGGTTTGCAACTAGTTTCACTGCAGCCATGGCCTCAGTGCTGCCCTCTATCACCCTGTTGAAACAAAGTCCACTTTTACTGTGGAAATCTGAAGAAAACTGAGGTTGAAATTGGCCAAAATGGAACAAAATTCAGTTTTTCAAAAAATGTTTAAAAAATATCCTTAAGAGGTTTGCAACTAATTTCACTGCAGACATGGCCTCAGTGCTTCCCCCTATCTCCCTGCCAAAACCAAGTCCACTTTTACTGTGGAAATTTGAAGAAAACTTAGGTTAAAAAAGGCCAAAATGGAATAAAATTCAGTTTTTCAAAAAATGTTTAAAAAAAATCCTTGAGAGGTTTGCAACTAGTTTCACTGCAGCCATGGCCTCAGTGCTGCCCTCTATCGCCCTGCCAAAACCAAGTCCACTTTTACTGTGGAAATCTGAAGAAAACTGAGGTTGAAAAATGCCAAAATGGAACAAAATTAAGGTTTTCAAAAAGTCTTTAAAAAAAATCCTTAAGAGGTTTGCAACTAATTTCACTGCAGACATGGCCTCAGTGCTGCCCCCTATCTCCCTGCCAAAACCAAGTCCACTTTTACTGTGGAAATTTGAAGAAAACTTAGGTTAAAAAAGGCCAAAATGGAATAAAATTCAGTTTTTCAAAAAATGCTTTAAAAAAAATCCTTCAGAGGTTTGCAACTAGTTTCACTACAGCCATGGCCTCAGTGCTGCCCTCTATCGCCCTGCCAAAACCAAGTCCACTTTTACTGTGGAAATCTGAAGAAAACTGAGGTTGAAAAATGCCAAAATGGAACAAATTTCAGGTTTTCAAAAATGCTTTAAAAAAAATCCTTAAGAGGTTTGCAACTAGTTTCACTGCAGCCATGGCCTCAGTGCTGCCCTCTATCACCCTGTTGAAACAAAGTCCACTTTTACTGTGGAAATCTGAAGAAAACTGAGGTTGAAATTGGCCAAAATGGAACAAAATTCAGTTTTTCAAAAAATGTTTAAAAAAAATCCTTGAGAGGTTTGCAACTAGTTTCACTGCAGACATGGCCTCAGTGCTGCCCTCTATCACCCTGCCAAAACATAATCCACTTTTACTGTGGAAATCTGAAGAAAACTGAGGTTGAAAAAGGCCAAAATGGAACAAAATTAAGGTTTTCAAAAAATGTTTAAAAAAAATCCTTGAGAGGTTTGCAACTAATTTCACTGCAGACATGGCCTCAGTGCTGCCCTCTATCACCCTGTTGAAACAAAGTCCACTTTTACTGTGGAAATCTGAAGAAAACTGAGGTAGAAATAGGCCAAAATGGAACAAAGAACAGTTTTTCAAAAATTCTTTAAAACAAATCCTTAAGAGGTTTGCAACTAATTTCACTGCAGCCATGACCTCAGTGCTGCCCTCTATTGCCCTGCCAAAAAAAATCCACTTTTACTGTGGAAATCTGAAGAAAACCAAATTAATCTAAATACTCCCACATTATCCCACTCCTACCCTCCCTCCACTGGCTCCCAGTCCATCCATCCATTTTCTTCCACTTTTCCGTTTCCAGGTCGTGATCACATTGCACCAGCCCCCTATGGCCTCCTGCAGGAATGGGTCCACGGAAGGACGGCCTCATGATTCAAACCGGCCTGTTGGTCTCTCATAAGGGGCTCCCAGTCCGCTTTTGTGTTTTTTTTTTAAATTTGGACATTTGTTTTTGAGATGTCGCCCAGCATGGCGCAGCCGGGGCCCCACCCTGGAGCCAGACCTGGGGTTGGGGTCCGAACGCGAGCGTCTGGTGGCCGAGCCTCTGCCCACGGGGCCCAGCCCGGGCACAGCCCCAAGGGACGACATGGGCCCGCCCTCCTGTGGACCCACCACCCACAGAGGGATCCGTAGGTTTCGGGTGCAGAGAGGACTGCGTGGCAGTCAGAGGCAGGTGCCTCGACGACCTGGTCCGCCTGCGCAGCTTCTGGCGTTCGGGACATGGAACGTCACTTCACTCCTGGAGAGAGGCTGGACTCTCCATTTTACTGGTTGCCCGCAGGGAGAGGCGGCGGGCTGGGGTGGGTTTGCGCATAGCCCCCCAGCTCAGCCGTCACGTGTTGGAGTTCACCCCGGTGAACGAGAGGGTCGCATCCCTAGGCCTTCGGGTTGG
This sequence comes from Gobius niger, assembly GCF_951799975.1. Lineage (NCBI taxonomy): Eukaryota > Metazoa > Chordata > Actinopteri > Gobiiformes > Gobiidae > Gobius > Gobius niger. Next base: position 23,039,728 of record NC_136852.1, read on the forward strand.
GGACAGGTCTCTCACCGGTGTCTCGGCCTACGGGCCCAACATCGGTGCAGAGTACCCGGCCTTCTTGGAGTCCCTGAGAGGAGTACGAGATGGTGCTCCGACTGGGGACTCCATTGTTCTACTGGGGGACTTCAACGTCCACGTGGGTAACGACAGTGAGACCTGGATGGGAGTGATTGGGAGGAACGGCCTCCCCGATCTGAACCCGAGTGGTGTTCTGTTCCGCTGGCGGGGGAGGAAGCCCGTCAGACCTGGCAGGCCCAAACGTGTTGTGAGGGTCTGCTGGGAACACCTGGCGGATCCCTCTGTCAGTGGGGTCTTCAACTCTCACCCAGATTCCGAAGGAGGCTGGGGACATGGAGTCCGAGTGGACCATGTTCTCCTCCTCCTTTGTCGATGCGGCTGCTCGTAGATGTGGCCGTAATGTCTCTGGTGCCTGTCGTGGCGGCAATCCCCGAACCTGGTGGTGGCGCCCGGAAGTAAGGGATGCCGTCAAGCTGAAGAAGGAGTCCTACCTGGCCTTGTTGGCTTGTGGGACTCCGGAGGCAGCTGAGAGGTACCGGCAGGCCAAGCGTGCTGCAGCTCGGGCGGTTCGGGGAGGCCATGGAGGAGGACTATCGGTCGGCCTCGAAGAGATTCTGGCAAACCATCCGGTGCCTCAGGAGGGGGAAGCAGTGCTTCACCAACACTGTTTACAGTACGGGTGGGTGGCTGCTGCCCTCGACTGGGGATGTCGTGGGGCGGGGGTAGGAGTACTTTGAGGATCTCCTCAATCCCACCGTCACGTCTTCCGATGAGGAAGCAGAGGCTGGGGACTCGGAGGTGGGGTCGCCCATCACCCAAGCTGAAGTCACCGGGGTGGTGAGAAAGCTCCTCGGTGGCTCCGGGGGTGGATGAGATGGAGAGATGACCTTAAGTCTCTGGATGTTGTAGGACTGTCTTGGCTGACACGTCTCTGCAGCATCGCGTGGCGGTCGGGGACAGTGCCCCTGGATTGGCAGACCGGGGTGGTGGTCCCTCTCTTTAAAAAGGGGGATCGGAGGGTGTGCTCCAAATACAGAGGGATCACACTCCTCAGCCTCCCTGGTAAGGTCTACTCCAGGGTGCTGGAGAGGAGGATCCGGCCGATAGTTGAACCTTGGATCCAGGAGGAACAATGCGGTTTTCGTCCTGGTCGTGGCACACTGGACCAGCTCTATACCCTTCATCGAGTGCTCGAGGGTTCGTGGGAGTACGACCAACCAATCCACATGTGTTTTGTGGATCTGGAGAAAGCGTTCGACCGTGTCCCTCGTGGTGCCCTGTGGGGGGAGTATGGGGTCCGGGGCCCTCTGCTAAGGGCTGTCCGTTCCCTGTATGACCGCAGCAGGAGCTTGGTTCGTATTGCCGGCAGTAAGTCAGACCTGTTCCCGGTGCGTGTTGGTCTCCGCCAGGGCTGCCCTTTGTCACCGATTATGTTCACTACCTTTATTGACAGAATTTCAAGGCGCAGCCAGGGCCCGGAGGGTGTCCGGTTTGGGAACCTCAGGATCTCATCTCTGCTGTTTGCAGACGATGATGTTCTGATGGCTTCAACAAATCAGGACCTTCAGCTGCCCTGGGGCGGTTTGCAGCTGAGTGTGTAGCGGCCGGGATGAGGATCAGCACCTCCAAATCTGAGGCCATGGTTCTCCACCAGAAAAAGCGGAGGAGCTCGGAGTAGAGTCGCTGCTCCTTCACGTCGAAAGAAGCCAGCTGAGGTGGCTAGGGCATCTGTTCCAGATGCCTCCTGGCCGCCTCCCGCGGGAGGTGTTCCAGGCATGTCTTATTAGGACAAGGCCTCGTGGAAGGCCTAGGGCACGCTGGCGGGACTATGTCTCCAAGCTGGCCTGGTGTCGCCTCGGGGTCAGAACAGCTGGAGGAGGCGTGTGTGGATCGCGACTTCTGGGCATCTCTGCTGAGACTGCTGCCCCCGCGACCCGCCCCCCCCCCCCGGACAAAGCGGAAGAAAATGGATGGATGGCATTTGGTTTTTAAGTCTCTTCATGGACATGCTCCTCACCATCTGTCTTAGTTTCTGGACGTCTACCATCCAAGCAGAGCTCCTCATATGGTATTCGATGTCCCCAAGTATATAAGCAGTAGGGGGATTGTGCTTTTAGTGTGGCAGGACCAAAACTGTGAACCTCACTCCCAGTCAAACTGTGAGTCATCACTGACTTGCTGTTGTTTAAGTGTAGACTAAAGGCCTTTTGTGGCAATTATGACCATGTTTGAACTCCATGTTTTGAACTTGATAGGGGCCAGCACTGAGGCCATGACTGCAGTGAAAGATCTTGCACAGCTTCTTTTAATATTTTTTAATATGATGCCAAATTTGTCATTTTATGTCCATTATGACCATGTTTGAACTTAATTTACTCCCAATTTCTGCAGTAAAAGTGGCTGGTCTGTTGCAGGTGGGTAGGGGGCAGCACTGAGGCCATGGCTGCAGTGAAACTAGTTGCAAACCTCTCAAGGATTTTTTTTAAACATTTTTTGAAAAACTGTTTTTTTTTTCCATTTTGGCCTTTTTCAACCTGTTTTCTTCAAATTTCCACAGTAAAAGTGGATTTTGTTTTGACAGGGAGATAGGGGGCAGCACTGAGGCCATGTCTGCAGTGAAACTAGTTGCAAACCTCTTATGGATTTTTTAAAATAATTTTTGAAAAACTGATTTTTTTTCCATTTTGGCCTTTTTCAACCTGTTTTCTTAAAATTCCACAGTAAAAGTGGATTTTGTTTTTACAGGGCGATAGGGGGCAGCACTGAGGCCATGTCTGCAGTGAAATTAGTTGCAAACCTCTTAAGGATATTTTTTAAACATTTTTTGAAAAACTGAATTTTGTTCCATTTTGGCCAATTTCAACCTCAGTTTTCTTCAGATTTCCACAGTAAAAGTGGACTTTGTTTCAACAGGGTGATAGAGGGCAGCACTGAGGCCATGTCTGCAGTGAAATTAGTTGCAAACCTCTCAAGGATTTTTTTTAAACATTTTTTGAAAACCTTAATTTTGTTCCATTTTGGCCTTTTTCAACCTCAGTTTTCTTCAGATTTCCACAGTAAAAGTGGATTTTGTTTTGGCAGGGAGATAGGGGGCAGCACTGAGGCCATGTCTGCAGTGAAATTAGTTGCAAACCTCTTAAGTTTTTTTTTTTTTATATATATATATTTTTTTTTAAATGATTTTTTTCCATTTTGGCCTTTTTCAACCTCAGTTTTCTTCAGATTTCCACAGTAAAAGTGGACTTTGTTTCAACAGGGTGATAGAGGGCAGCACTGAGGCCATGTCTGCAGTGAAATTAGTTGAAAACCTATCAAGGATTTTTTTTAAACATTTTTTGAAAAACTGAATTTTGTTCCATTTTGGCCTTTTTCAACCTCAGTTTTCTTCAGATTTCCACAGTAAAAGTGGACTTTGTTTCAACAGGGTGATAGAGGGCAGCACTGAGGCCATGTCTGCAGTGAAATTAGTTGCAAACCTCTCAAGGATTTTTTTTAAACATTTTTTGAAAAACTGAATTTTATTCCATTTTGGCCTTTTTAAACCTCAGTTTTCTTCAGATTTCCACAGTAAAAGTGGACTTTGTTTCAACAGGGTGATAGAGGGCAGCACTGAGGCCATGTCTGCAGTGAAATTAGTTGCAAACCTCTTAAGGATTTTTTTTTATTTTTATATATTTTTAAAAAAATGATTTTTTTCCATTTTGGCCTTTTTCAACCTCAGTTTTCTTCAGATTTCCACAGTAAAGGTGGATTTTGTTTTGGCAGGGCAATAGAGGGCAGCACTGAGGCCATGTCTGCAGTGAAATTAGTTGCAAACCTCTCAAGGATTTTTTTTAAACATTTTTTGAAAAACTGAATTTTGTTCCATTTTGGCCTTTTTCAACATCAGTTTTCTTCAGATTTCCACAGTAAAAGTGGACTTGGTTTTGGCAGGGTGATAGAGGGCAGCACTGAGGCCATGTCTGCAGTGAAATTAGTTGCAAACCTCTTAAGGATATTTTTTAAACATTTTTGGAAAACCTGAATTTTTTTCCATTTTGGCCATTTTCAACCTCAGTTTTCTTCAAATTTCCACAGTAAAAGTGGACTTGGTTTTGGCAGGGCGATAGAGGGCAGCACTGAGGCCATGGCTGCAGTGAAACTAGTTGCAAACCTCTCAAGGATTTTTTTTAAACATTTTTTGAAAAACTGAATTTTATTCCATTTTGGCCTTTTTCAACCTCAGTTTTCTTCAGATTTCCACAGTAAAAGGGGACTTTGTTTCAACAGGGTGATAGAGGGCAGCACTGAGGCCATGTCTGCAGTGAAACTAGTTGCAAACCTCTTAAGGATATTTTTTAAACATTTTTGGAAAACCTGAATTTTTTTCCATTTTGGCCAATGTCAACCTCAGTTTTCTTCAGATTTCCACAGTAAAAGTGGACTTTGTTTCAACAGGGTGATAGAGGGCAGCACTGAGGCCATGTCTGCAGTGAAATTAGTTGCAAACCTCTCAAGGATTTTTTTTAAACATTTTTTGAAAACCTTAATTTTGTTCCATTTTGGCCAATTTCAACCTCAGTTTTCTTCAGATTTCCACAGTAAAAGTGGACTTTGTTTCAACAGGGTGATAGAGGGCAGCACTGAGGCCATGTCTGCAGTGAAATTAGTTGCAAACCTCTCAAGGATTTTTTTAAACATTTTTTGAAAACCTTAATTTTGTTCCATTTTGGCCTTTTTCAACCTCAGTTTTCTTCAGATTTCCACAGTAAAAGTGGATTTTGTTTTGGCAGGGAGATAGGGGGCAGCACTGAGGCCATGTCTGCAGTGAAATTAGTTGCAAACCTCTTAAGGATTTTTTTTAAAGCATTTTTGAAAACCTGAAATTTGTTCCATTTTTCAACCTCAGTTTTCTTCAGATTTCCACAGTAAAAGTGGACTTGGTTTTGGCAGGGTGATAGAGGGCAGCACTGAGGCCATGTCTGCAGTGAAATTAGTTGCAAACCTCTTACGTTTTTTTTTTATATATATATATATTTAAAAAAATGATTTTTTTCCATTTTGGCCTTTTTCAACCTCAGTTTTCTTCAGATTTCCACAGTAAAGGTGGATTTTGTTTTGGCAGGGCAATAGAGGGCAGCACTGAGGCCATGTCTGCAGTGAAACTAGTTGCAAACCTCTCAAGGATTTTTTTTAAACATTTTTTGAAAAACTGAATTTTATTCCATTTTGGCCTTTTTTAACCTAAGTTTTCTTCAAATTTCCACAGTACAAGTGGACTTGGTTTTGGCAGGGAGATAGGGGGCAGCACTGAGGCCATGTCTGCAGTGAAATTAGTTGCAAACCTCTTAAGGATATTTTTTAAACATTTTTTGAAAAACTGAATTTTGTTCCATTTTGGCCAATTTCAACCTCAGTTTTCTTCAGATTTCCACAGTAAAAGTGGATTTTGTTTTGGCAGGGTGATAGAGGGCAGCACTGAGGTAATGTCTGCAGTGAAACTAGTTGCAAACCTCTTAAGGTTTTTTTTAAAGAATTTTTGAAAACCTGAATTTTGTTCCATTTGGAGCGTCCTTGGTGCCCTGTCAAAATGATTATAATATTTATAATCTTTTAATAATAATAATAATAATAATAATAATAATAATAATAATAATAATAATAATAATAATAATGATAATAAAACTGCATGAAGTAGGGAATAAAAGACAATGAAGATGAATAGTTCCCTATATTCTCAATACACGCTGGTCATCTGTCCGTGCCGTCACGTGACCACTACTGTGGTAGAAATATGAAGTTTTAGCCACCGCGTGCGCGCACATAAACAAACGCGCGCGTGCGCGCAACTCTATTTCCCTAAATTAATGAACACACATCATTAGCTACAAAAGAGTGATGATCACAACTTTATTCATAGCGAAATTGCACGGAAAAGGCAAGCTGTACGACGAGGAAATCTGCTATTACCGTAAGTAACCGGCAAAAGGCGCAACATCTTTTCACGTGTGGGCCACTTTACCGTGGGTCTGGAAGTGGCGGGCCACTTTACCGCAGTATTGTGTCTCTGTTCACTACCATAGCAGACGCTTCTACCGCTGTGGCAGCTTTCCCCGCGCTTCTACAGCTGGTGCGCAGTCATCTCTCCAGAGCGCAGGGAAAGTCAGGGAAGCGAAGAGCAGGAGGGGGAGGAGGAGGAGCAAAAGGTGGCGGAGATCCTGAGTCAGAGCGGGGTTGAGGGGGGTTTAAAGCCCGAGGTTTAAGTAGTATCCTCTGGGGGGGCACCGGCAACGAGTCACGCGTCTATCACTTAACAATAGACCGAGGGGAAAGACCGGTCGATCATCTTGATTTCCCTTTTCCTTGTTTTCCCCCCCATAGAGGTGAGCTGGGTTTGATGGCAAAAGTGACTGACCATGACTTTGATAAATAAAGTGTTGTTTAAAGGCACACTGCGCAACATTTTGGATTATACTGTTGCCATGAGTACGAAACATGTTCTTAATGACCAGCTCCACACGGATTATGCAATTACTGTGGGTAATCAAAGGATAGATATGGATGAGGACCTATATTTAAATCTCAAATTCTGCTGCCTTTGGTCACATCACCATGGACACAGGCTGGAGACGTCCCGGTAAAGTTACAGTCATGTCTTAGGAGAGCTGAGCCGCTCACGGTAAAAGCACATGTTTGTGCGTTTATGAGGTATTTTTAATTGATGAAAGCATCTGTCATAAAATAAATCATTGCGTTTCAATTTCATTTTTTTAGGCAAAATGTTATGCACTGTGGCTTTAAATGTTCACTTAAACTAAAATGTATGATTGACATTCGCCTTTCAATTGGCGCGAAATGGTAAAATTAACACCGACTTGGGTTTAAACTAAAAACCATGAAGTTGTTATTATACTGGGTTATACAAATTGGATTTAACTGAAGCTGTCATAATGAAAATATGTGATAAAAATCTAAGGTGAAAGGAAAAGCTCTGCAAATGTCTCTGCTATAGTTTACTATGTCTTTTCCACAAGATGTTTATATACTAAGTGTAACTCTCTTGGCGTCTCTTCTTTTTGTTCTTTTTTAGCACTTGTTTTCCAGAAAAAACAAAGAGGAAAATATCACTGAAAGCCTATTTGCAGTATCCATCTGTGGAGTCTCTGGCTTTTATGACCGTGTTGTTAAAGATCAAAGATGCCCTGTTTGTTTGAAAGCTACAATTATGCACTAAAATATTATATTGTCACATTCATCCGACCCATAAATACTCCGCTTTGTATCACATTTCATTTGTGCTGAACAGGGCAATAGGCATGTAGGATATAGGCCATATTCTTTTTACTCTTGCCCTTAACCTTACAATTTACATTAAAGTCACTCATCCATTATGTCTCCAAAAGCAAAAACAATCATTTCCCAGTACCAAAAAGTGTGCTCTTATAGTCATAACACTTTGTTTCTATGTGTGTTTTTGTTATTGGGATTCCCCTTTCCCTCTTTCTCCCGACTGAAGTTTACCACTAAATGCTTGTTAAACATTTTTATCCTTTAACAATCCAAACGTGTTGTTACATGGCTGTCTAGTGTGCGGCCAAACTACAGTAGGCCAGTGTTTTAAATGGATAGAGGAGACGGCATTAAACACACACATGCTTAGTCACACATATGAAGATAACGTCAAGCATTGCTCATTAGAGAGGGCGTAACCAAAAAGTCTGGAGCATTTCCTCCTGTAGGATAACACTCATGTCGCCGCAATAGCCAAAGGTGAAAACAAACATAATCTTTCACAACCTGAGACCAGCCCACAACACATTGCAGCTTTTTCTGACAGTGAACTTTGTTTTACCCTCTCACTCTTCCTTCCTCAACATGAGACCCACTCAGAGGCTAAAGTTGGACCAGTCTGGGGGGTGGGCAGCAAAAATAGTCCCAACTCGGGTTACCTATAGGCCGGGACCTGGTTAGAATATTGAAAGACCGCCGGACAGGGTGCAAACAGAAAGCGTTTACGCTACAATGGAGTTTGAAAGGAGACTATTTCAAAATCACACTAAAACACTAAAACATATTACAATAATACATTCCTTTTTCATCATCATAATCCTAATGTTTGTCAAGAATAATCTGATAAAAAAGATAATAAGAACGCCCTGACAGGAGTGTGACTATCCTCATATCCTCAGGGCACATCTTCAAGCTTTGGTTTTTAGAGCAGTCATATGAGTCATTGAGAGTAATATACTGTAGGCAACGCCCACACTGGCCCATGGGCAATTGAACACAGTACAGAGCACTTGATACACATTTTGAGTAATTAATGAAAGATCGTGACCACACGAGGAGAATCAAACAGAAAAACTATGACCCAAAGTACCCACTATGTTCATTGACTTAGATTCAGGTTGTAATGAATTTCCAGCATAATTACGTTCAACAGTCTCCGCTCTGAAAGCCCGAGGAGCACAGGGTAGGAAATCAATTCTACTCCTTCATTTTCTTCATTATCTACAGTAGTGAACATGTTAACTCATTAACATGGGGACCCCAGGCGCTTCTAGAATCGATCCCTGGTTAAAAGCTCAGGCTGTGCATTTTGAGCAAAGGAGCTTCTGGCTCTTTCATTCAATTTCCACTAGGTAGGCAAGATCTGTTGTGCTGATCTCTCTAGTTTACAGTAATGCTGTGCAGTAGCACCAAAACATGGAGAACGAAGCATGCAGGGATGAAAAAGAAGAAACAGATTCACTGCAGCGCAAGGGTGAATGTGTTTCTCACTCCAAGAAGGTGTGGGGTTTGATTCCCAGATACAATGGGGGTAGATTTTCTCTGCCAGTGACCACAGCTGGAGTAACCCTCCATCTGCAATGTTGTGGTAACAAGTCAAGGACAGCACTTAAGCTGTACCCAAATTCTTTATGAATGTGACTCATTTCAGTGCAGCTTTAGAGTGACGTCTGTCAGTACAGCTCTCTGTCTTACCTTGGGACAGGCGGATGGGCTGTTTGACCTGGAGTCCGTCCACGGAGCAAAGGTTGCCACACGGGTGAAGCGTGATCACCCCCGACCTGTTCTCAATGAAACAGTGCTGGGCTGCCACACCGGGACCCTGGATGGTAATATCCATCGGACCATGGCCCAGAGTGGTCCGGCCTAGGATGAGACACATTACATGGTAAGTTTTATTGTACTGTTTATGTCAGTGAAGTGCTAAACCATTACCTTCAGGCAGTGGCAGTAGAGTGATTGCTGTGCTTAGGCGTCCACTTCCTAGACTGACCAGATGGGGGCGTTCTGCTTGGAACTTTAAACCCTTCCCTGTGTCAATCAGGTCCAAAGGGGTGCTCTGGAAGACAGAGAATAAATTATGTAAAAAAAAAAAAGAGACGACGTTCTGACAGTCTGTGTAACATGCCCCACGTAATCTGAGAGAGGCGGTCACTCTATCGGACCTAAAGAGGCCACTTCCTCTGTCTGCATTTGCACAACTGTCTGAGCTAGAATTAGCTCCAAGTGATGAGACCTAATCAGAAACAATTTCCTGTCCATTAGCTAATCACTACTGCATGAGACACCAGTTGAGAGTGGCTTGACAACAGAACATTTCATTTTCTTTAAATATATTGCTTCTGTGCATGCGTTCTTTGTTAAACATTGTCAAAATTTTGCCATGTTGATACTTTTTAAAACTTTCAGCCCCATGTTAAACTTGTTACAAATTCAGCACAGTGAGAAGGATATGTGCTTGCCTATTCTTTTGAGAATGGGTATTATGTATATAGATAAAGATTGGAAAAAGTAACCCAAAATAGCAAGCGTTAAATAAAAATCAACGCAACATCAGTTCAGCTACATGTTTCTTTGACAGACACTGACTGATACAGTAAGGTCCATATTCAGGGTGTGACAGATCTGTATAAGGTCAGTCAGACATTCATTTGAACAGTTAACTCTATACTGGAACAGTGTCTTATTTGCTGCACGCGTTTGTAGATTTTATTAAGAACTTGTTGAAGACCACTCTCTGAGCTCCTGCTCTGGTTGGATGCCTCTGTTTACGCTAATGGGATTATAACTGATGCTGTGCAATGGATGGAGTGGGGTGGGCCCTAAGAGGATTGTTATGGGGGGTTTGGGGTCTGTGGGAGGGGCTTATTAGGAGATAGTGGGACATGACACAGTTTGTTGTAATTCGCTGGTGTGCTGCTGCTCTCCTGTGGTGCACGAAACAAGGACCTGGTGTGTGGAGTTTACATGTTCTCCCTGTGTCTGCGTAGGTTTCCACTGGTTTTACACACCACTAAAACATGTACAATAGGCCTGGATGAATGAAAGCGTGTTTGAGACAAACAGAGTCCCAAAACATGCACTGTCCCAACCAAATAAATAAATAAAATTAATGATGATGATGAGGACTGAGGTGACCAGCGGGTGGGAAACCACTGGCTATGGCATTTAAGGACCAATATCACACTGATCAAGCAACGACAAAATGTAAAATGCTGAAACAAAACAACAGCTCTGATTCTTTAGGTTTTGTCTAAGCCACAGAGGTTCCATAAACATCACTGCACCAAAAAATCCATAGTTTAATATTGAGGTGAAGGACAGAATTATTCGGTATAGATTTTGTCAAAGTATGGCTCAGTAGACTCTCATTAAGTGCAGTCCCATTAGGGTGCCCCTATGCCCATCATTACTATTGACGGACTTCGAAGTAGAACTACCGTCTTTCATAAATAATTTTACTGTCAGACTCAAGATAGTTAATTTCACTCCAACACCAACACAAACACTCAAGCACCAACCCCTTTTTGATGTTCTATTCCAGACATCAAGATACAGTCTCTCACCTGAAGTGTCCCGGGGTGGGTGCGTCCACACTCGGGCATGTTCCTGTTCAGGCGGTCCATGTCCATAGAGCTGTCCCCGTCTCCAGTCGACACATGAAGGTCCTGCAGGAGGAAATGATGTCATGAGCACTGCGTTTGCAACATCAACATAGTATCCGAAACCAATGAGATCACTGTTCTGATGTCTTTTCAATGTATTTTTGTTCCAGGGCCGTTTCTAAGGTTGTGCAATCTGCCTCTTCTGCAAATGTGTAATCATCTGTGATTCACGGTGGAAAACAACATAACAGGAAACATTATGAACAGTCTGTAAGGAATAAATAACACAGCGTAATATGTCCTCCTTTGGGCACAAAAGAGTACCCACAAGTATTTTGGATATAAGGCACTACGTCATTGTTTCTACCTTCATCTGATAGTGGCAGATGGGGACACAGCTGGAGGATTGTCCTACAGTATATCTGCACAAAGAAACCTTTGAGGCTACCTGACCAATCCGCAAAATTGCTTCTTGATTCCTTCATTATTATTGTTTATCTTTTTTCCTCTTTTTTTGATTAATTGATGCAAGGCAAAGTGAAGCAACATTTTAATTGCATATCTATCCACTTTCACACAAAACGACACTTACAGCAACCTATTGAAAAGGTTGAATAAAGAACAGTTTGTTTTTGTTTGAGCCTGCCTGACTCTGCAAGAGGGGTATTATTCGACCCCCGAATGAGGATGTGAAAGTCAGCAAAGTGGCACACACGTACATAAATCGCTGACCAAGCAGTTATTTTGAAACAACTTGCTGTTATTTTTAGCATCATCGGTCACTTCTGACGTGGACGCTAACTATCCCCCTGTTGCCATTAATCCCCTCCCATGTGCGTGTAATAAGGTGTGATTCATGCGGTCACAGAGCAGATGGTTAAGCGGCGTTTGGCAACAGTTTTCCGGCCCTTAAGGAACCAGCACACGGTCTAAATGTCTTCCTCATTGACACATTCACTGAAAATTGTCCCACTTAGTCGCTATAAAAACACAAATCACCGCAAATGCCTCATAGCTTAGTCACTTTCCAGGATGAAAACCTGCATATAGTGCCACACAAAAAAAAGGACTTGAGAGAAGATCATTATAGCAATAGGATAACATGTAACGGAGTCGTTTGTATTTCTGAAATGCACGTGTGTGTATTCCACCCTCACGATCACAATATAGTCCTATCTGAAGTACTGAAAAGATCTTTGAAATGATCATCTGAAGCCCGGAGTAAGCTTTAAACACCATGCTGCAACATAGAAGGAAAAAAAAACTTTGATGGAACAAGAAGTAATTCAGACGAAAATGCAGTGTGGCAAACTGTCTGTCAATGGCATGAATAAAGACAGGTGCACTGAATCTACAAAAATACACAGAAAAGTTGGAAGGATTAAAGCACCGACCACAGTCAAGGCACTGATGCTTTCTTGCAATGTTAACAATATAGTCTATTTTCTTGAGGTCAAATTGATAGGCATAAAACATTGCTGTATAATAACAATAAACTGTCAATAAACTGTCCAATATAAATAATGTTGTATCACATCAACATCATTTATACTGTTCTTTGCCCATTACAAAATTAATATATATATTTTTTTTCAATGACAAAAGCACCCCTCACTAAAACTTTGCCACAGCACCCTTTCAATCTTTACCTTTTTCCAGTTATCCAGCCAAAACAGAGCCTCCATGACTGAGCGCGGCTCTCCTACACAGAAGACTGACCCAATCCTCTGAGCGTGAACCCGATTAAGTAGGACACCTCTTAAGACCTCACGGCTAATTTGCCTGCGTTTCCTGTGCGCAGCGTCTCTGCTCTCCGTGAAGCGCAGATTTCTGTCTTTGTCTCTTTGTCCAAATACAAAAACTCACACACACACACAAGGAGACCGGAGCGGAGAAGAGCTGGACCTGTCCCTGCTTGCTCCACTTAAACTAAGACCTGCATTCCTGACTGGCAGCTCCTAAGTAACAGATAACCCCATGGACAAATTTGTGGTATTGGGGTTTGAGAAAGCGTTTGTCCGAGGTCTGAAAGGAAAGAGGAGACAGACGGGGGACAACAATCCAGACCTTTCTTATGAGTATTTGAATTGCTAAAGTGCATGAGGGAAATAGGCCAACATACACTTGATTGAACATGCTCCAGATTAAAGCAATGCGTCTGTTGTGTTTACAAAAGGAGGCATGAGTGAAAAAACGTGGTAGAGTTTATCATTATCTAAACAACACTGGCTGCATTAAGGTCGATGAATAGATCCTATATTTGAGATTGGAGCATGGAGATTTTTTTTCTTTTTTAAATTAAAGTGTTGGTAATAACCAGGATAAAGCATTTGTATGTGTCATATCTATCCAATCCATACAAGGGTCTGTGTCCTCCATTCTTCGTAAAAAAGAAAGGCCAGACTTTCACTGAACTTGACTCAGTTGTGCTTCAGGGATGTCAACCCGCCAGTCTTCCAAGAATGCATTACCATGGTGCTTGATGGTGCTTTGACCTCTAAGAAAACTATCCACGGGTCAGCTGCACGGAAACTGGCCCTTTTGCCACGATCTGCCATACTTGCAATTTCTTACTCACTTGCTTTCCAATAGCCTGAATGATATACTTCCTCCTTTTCGCCCAAACTCCGTCAGCGCTTGTTCCCACCACATCACAGCCCCCTTTCGTTCACTGCGGGGGGCGTCAGTTTCAGTCCCTCATATTCACACTCACTGAAGAAGAGACAAAGACGGCCCGGTTCAGTGTGTGGCTCTCATTGCAGGACAGAAAGGCATTGTATCACATTATAGCAGATCCTCAAGTTCTCACATGTGGTTCTGAACAAGAAGGGTCTCAAGCGGAGGAAGGATAGGGGAACAATCTCATGGTCAAGCTACTGTTGAATATTTCCACCAGGACAAGCTGAATGGCCTTTTCTCAGACTGGGGTAACGTGAAGAGAATCAGCATTCAGATAAATATATACGTATATTGGGGAGCCCAGACAACCATATGTGAGCTACCACATCCATCCCACACAAAGGCTGGAGATTTGGATCCATCCATTATTTCCAAGTCAAGTATTTACAGATATTGATAGTATAATGAGCGCTGCATGTCCCAGCAGGCAGTACACGGCCTAAGACTGTGGTAAAAGTGAGGAGGAAGTCCCATGAAAAGACTGTGAATCTTCACAAGCTTTAGGAGGCATCCAGGCCTCTTCCCAAACACACCTGTGTTTAGAAAATAACTTACAAAATGGCTTTAATATTATAACAAGTCCATTCGAGGTATTGCAAAAAGCAAAGTTAACATAGTTATTTATCTAACTTAGTCATCTCAAACATAAGGTTTTCTTTCCATATACACTCTTTCCACCTTTGACATCAGAAATTTTTATGAAGACCTCTGCGAACCTTTTCAGCATGCAGGCAAATGCTCAACAGTGTTTCACTTCATAAGTTAGAGAATAGTAACACAAATAGCATCTTACTTGAACCGCTACATTGAGTAAGTCCAGCCTGTCTGCTCTGATAAAGGTGCTTCTGGATAATCCTGCTGTAGCACTCTCATCCATCTTCCTTCCTTCCTCTATCTCCCTTTTTCTCTCTCTCTTTCTCTTATCTCACTCATTATATTCCCCTCATAAGTCTTACACTCCCCCATTTCCAAAGGTTTTATTGCTTTCACTGTCATAATCAGTCATGGGCCCTTTTTGCGTGACTCCTGGCTGTCACATGGATAACATTGAGCAATTGTTGCTGTTTTCAGAGGCAAACCAACAACTTGTATCTTCTCGCCCTTAGTTTGATAAAAACATTCACTTAATTCATCAGACTCTGCAATCAGACCTCCACCAAGGCAATGGCTGTGTCTCGCAATGGAAACGATTCTTGGTATGCGTGGCTAGAATCATTCAATTAAAAAATCATTATGTGCACTACTTATAATTCTTTATAAAACATAATATAAACCTAAACCTAATAGAAATCTACCTTCACAGGTTTGTAACATGTTGTCTGGTTCTTTTCTGCAACGCTGCAAGGTTTGGATAGTTTTTTGATGCAGCCAACACCAAAATGACATGATCTGTTTTTAGAAGACAACCACAGAAATGCAGTAAACCGGTGCTGTGGGAAGAACTGTGAGCCACAATAACCCTGCACCCGCCAACTCAGCTGCGGAGAGCTATAGTCTATAGTATTATGGGCTCAATCTTACTTAATGTCCCGTATAAACTGCACAATTGTATATGGAGTAACTTATGATGACAGCACAGCTTCAGTACAATAACAAATAGAAATTTAAAGCAGTACTAAGTAACTCATGCCCCTAGAGGCCATGAGCGCCACTGCAGGTGTCGTAGCATGTTGTGTTTTTTTACTCATTAATTGTCCATGAGAGTAAATACTACGCTGACAGAAAAGACAAAGGGAGAGAGGAATATTGTACATCCAATTACACGATGAAGATTTTTTTCCCCCTCAAACTTGGCTGTAAATACTGTTTAAGTGGCGCTAGGCCGCAGTTAGCTTTGCTCCTTAGCCTGTTAGCTTCTTCTTCGTGATTCCATTAATGTGTATTGCGCCTCCAATTATCCCATTAACACTTGTATTACCCCCAGAGGGACAGCGAAAAGGATTTATTAAGGCAAAAAAGTTACTTAGTACTGCTTTAAACAAAGTAAACAATTGGCCCTATATACATTTTTGCGCTTTTATGAAAATGACAAAACGCTGATTGGATTTACGGCTTTGAAAAGGAGATACAACATCAATGATTTGCTCGATAACTTTACGTTGTTCATAAAAATGCATCATGTTCTGAATGATCCTGAATGTTTAGCAGGCTCGCTATAGGAACTACCTCAACGTAACGTCATGTAGCTAGCAGGCAAACTAAAATGACTTCTATAAAAATGGCTATTTCTTTGTTGTTTTTACTTCAAGTAAACAACAAACCTTACAGAAGCTTGCGAATTCATGATAGCGCTCAAAACAAATTTCATTTTCCTAAGCTTTCTTCCGTGTCTTGATTTTCACTTTGAACACATCAAAACAACAACCCCAAACACACTCTTTTATGGGCAGATCGCGTTGGTTTGTGGCGTCTTCTATTGTGGTGCAACGACTTTGAACAGCCTCAACAACAACAGTTCACTCAACAGTATTTTGCCACTTGAGGATCTATGCCAAGCGTCTTGAAAGCAACAGGAAAGGCCATGTGACAGAGAGAGGAAGAAGATGACAGACTGATGCCGGCTCGGTGTCACTATAAAAGGACTTCCTGTTCAGCCAGGGACACGCTTCCTGTTGGCGACAGTGGTCAAGGTCAGGCCACGGCTCTGCCCACAGGAGCGAAGGCAGCGACACTCTACTGTCACATCTGCTTCACTTCTTTCTCTGTCCACTTTTAGACATAAAGGAAGCAGAGGCCCATAGCCACAGACAGTAGAAATAAACAGTGGTGTGAGCGATGTGGCGAAGTAAAGGTATTGGCTCCATAAAGACTGGCTTTGTCACTGACCCGCAGAAAAAATCAACACCAACCCTTTCCCCCTCCGCTTAGAATGCTGTTTTTGACTTGAACTTTATGTTTTGTTGTGTTCTGTGTAAAAGGGCAAACTCCTCGGTTGAATCATTCTGCATTTTCACAGTTGATCTAAATCTAATCCAAAGCATCTTCTTTTAAATTAAAGCTATTGTTCCATTCTCTTATTTTGCTAGGCAGCGAACACATCAGAAATCATAGGTACAGTCTGGTTATTGACTTTTCATGCATCCATAAAAGTCCATGGTTTTAAAATAGACCATGTCTTTACTAAATAGATTAACACTAATGACCGGTTCCTGATGGTATGCGCGAGTGATAAGTCTAATCCTAACCACAACACATTGTAATGCAAATATATGCAGAGACTGATAGCAGCGTTTCTCCCCGAGTGTGATAACATGAGTAAACACATCAGTTATTCTGCCACGAGCTGTTCACTGCACCCTCGCCACACTACACTCAACAGACGCCCAAGTCTAAGGTTCTAAACGTTCATTTTGTTATTTTGCTGCTCCTTTCATGGACTATTAAGTACTCAGTTCTGTTTCATCACTGTGCTTCCCTCAAATGGTATATTTTCCTGCAAATCATAAAATGTAGCACTGACCAATGTAGTACTCTTTCATTATGCAATCAAATATTTATTCTTTAAACTGCGGTGTAGAATAAGACTGCATTGTTTGCATCTTAAATTCTTAATTGTTTGATACCGTCTGCATACCCAACCCATAATGCATACAAAAACCTCTAGTGGTGCTGATGGAAAGTCAAAAATTTGATGATATGGCACTGTGAAAAGTTTGAGAACCACAGGTCTAAGCAACCTGGGACGCGACGCCCCAAAGCCTCTGCAAATCACCGCACATATGCATTTTGCCGTCTTTAAGTATGGAGTGAACTAAACACAGAGAACACAGAAGATCAGAGCACTTGTCATTTACAGATTATTGTCTTCAGCAAAACCTGCTCCAACGTCCTATTATCACCAAACCACTGCCTCTGAACCTATGAGCTTTCATCATCACGAGGCACGGAGAGAGTGTCACCTACTTATTTGACCTAAGTCGAGGCGTGCTCTGAAACCATGCCTTGTCCGTGTAGAACCAGACATGATTTGCTGATTGTGAGCGGAGGTCCGTTACTCATTGGTGCCGTTGGCTTTTGGCTCAGTGGTTCCAAAGACACAGAGCTGGACGGACATTCCCCACAGTTTCACAAAGAGGTCCTTTCAACTGCAGTAATCCCAGAGAGGGACAGAGTGGTGTGAACAACTGAGCATGAGGCTGTGTCTGTGAGCAAGTGCCAGGTAGTCAACCTAATGGTAAGCATCTGTTCTTTCATTATGTCCAGGAAAACGATGGTCCAACAACTTTATCATCATGGATAGATTACAAGAAATGAAATAGTAATGTATGCGGACTACATTTTTGGTTGAATCCTACATATGTCCCCGCAACACAACAACAAATACCTCAAATGCTCAGCGCTTTGGCTCCTTCGTGTCCAGGTTCAGGAAGAAAACACTTGAGCTCCATCATCTCTCAGTCTGTTTCCAAACAAACACAGCAGCATGTTTCTGGTGCCGACAGCAAAACACGCCTATCCACTCACCACTTCAGTCTGACGCTCATGCCCTGTCACAGAATCACCCCAATCCTGCCAAAATCCATGCTTAAGTCCACACGAAGCTTTGAGTGCAACGCCAGTGGTAACAGTGAAGGGAAGTGGAGGTGACCAGGGGAGGGGGTCCTGCGTGGGATATCCCGATTTGAGTCATGGAAACAGCCCTGAGTCAGTCTTGTGTTGTTGTTCGTATTCACTAAACTGCGACTTGTGGAAACGTTTACTATACACTTCCACAAAGACATGGTTGTACTCCACCAAGACATGTTTTCAATTGTCTCCGATACACAGATGATAGTTTTTACCCATGACTTCATCGGTGACCCCAAATGAGAGCCCCAGCTGGGTTTGCAGTGGCGTAAATGACACAAATGATGGGTTGCAAACTTATGAACTGATAGGTCCGGCTTGAAGGTTGCCTCATGTCCTCACACAGACCGTCGAAGCTTGAAAGAGCAGGTGAGGGGGGAGGAAGCAGCCAAACGCCGTGAGATCATCTTTTACCACCTTCTGCTGCCAACTCCCGTCACCACGGCAACGGACAGGACAAAACACAGCGTTGTTGTATAGCCGACTGATTTACTATTGTTGGGCCCGAGGAGCTACCGTGGCATTAGGAGTCAATGCCCTCTGTGGACCACTTAACGCTCGTAAACAGGATGACTGCAAAGAATGGTGACATGAACCTGGCTCACCATGATGCATTTTTAATGGCAGGTCTATAGTGTCAGCAAAATGTGAATAATCACTGTGGCGTAGGCTGTATATTTGTATTAACCTCTCAACCCCCCCGCCTGAACCGAGCACATTTCCTCCAGTTCGGCTTCACCCAAATCTGAAAGCAACAAAACAGTGACAAAAATGTGATGAAAGTGCAGTTAGAAAGTTACAAAAAGGCAACAAAGGAGCGGCAAAAAAAGTGTGAAAAGTGACCAAAATAAAGTCACAAAACAGCAACAAAAATGTGACAAAAAAGTGATGAAAGTGCAAAAGTCAAAAGAGCCACAAAACGGCAACTAATAAGTGACAAAAAGGCAACAAAAGACCAGCATAAATGTGATGAAAACACAACGAAAAAGCCACAATAAATGAGATGAAAAAGAAGAAAGTGACGACAACGCAGCAACAATGTGGAAAAAGGGTAAAGGTCTATTAAGATCAGCAATGGAAGTCTTAGCTTTCAAATGAGGCGTTACTCTGGCCTATAGGCTGTGACCTTCTAGATTTGGGTAAAGCTGAAATGGAGAGAATACACTCGGTAAGAGGTTAAGTCCAGTTCTATTCAACCTTGATCCGAAATCACCAAATGATTACAGATGTGTGCATAACTTCATCAGAGCCATCAGAGACCCCCCTGATACAGAGTGACTCCGGCCTGGGGGTTTGCTCCAGATGAAAGACACGGTAAAATGAGGAAGCGATGAAGGAGGGGGGAAAACGGGGAGGGGGGGGGAGAAGGCGCAGAGGTCGTGTCCCGTCTGTGTAACAAGGCGCGCTCTGACGGGACGCCCGAGTGTGTTAAACAGGACAAAGTGCAGCTGTTGGACAGAAGACACAGCTGTTCCCCAAAACATGTGGCCTGAGAGCTTGGGCCTGATGTCGTACGCGGCCTGACCAGACGGCACGGTTTTGAAGATGACCGTTTGATTATCATTTTTTTGCTCCTTATGTGTAAATGTGGTTAATTTAAACTTTTGCGAGAGCATTTTTTCTATATTGACTTTCAATAAGCTCAAAGATGCAGGAAGGTGGAAGCCTCTAGCCACCTATCAGAGATGAATGATTCAAACTGGACCAAGAATTTGTGGAAAATCTCCTGCAAGGCTGTGACGGAATGTGCTATATAGTTATTTTTTCCACAGGTGATCTCATTTTCTGTTTATTTTGAAGAATATTCACTATGGAAGAAGTTTGTCTGGATAATTTTGTGCCATGAATGAATAATGCTGAGTGAGTAAGGTAAAACAATAAAACAATGAGATCTTATTTCATTTCAAGGAATGCACGACTGGTTTTGCACTTATGTACGCAAACTTGTCTCTACAGGGAGGTCATTTTACCAAGGAGAATGATACTAACTTTAGCGAAAGAGAAAAAAAAGGGCAATAATTTATATGCTCAACACAGTGAGGCTGAATTTCAATCAGAAGCTTAAACCATGAAGGTCGATTACCACTCAGGACCACTTCAGAGCAGACCTCCCCAGAGCAAACACCCCAAAGTGAAGATGCTCCATTTTCTCTCCAAATGAACAGCAGTATCAAGTGGCCGCTTTTCATAAACCCACTCGTTTTCCCATGGGCCTCTCTGTTAGCGGCATGATACAATGGAATTATAAACCTATTAGAGCCCTCTGCAGGAACCACTGTTGACTTCCTAGATTCAGTCGAGGTCAGTCAAGGAGGTGGAAGAAATCATCACAATACTCAATGCACCACTGCCAAGTGCCAGTTGTGGCTACTTTACAAGCAATTTTAGTTAATGCTGCTTCCAGTGCTGTGGTGTTAGCACAATTAGACTTGTATTGGCATTTTATTCCGTTATACAGTATTATACGAACTAAAATAGAGATGCGCTGATGTGGCTTTGTCAGTCCCAATAGCAAAACTGACACTTGGCTTTTGAATAACTGCTGAAACCCATCCATCTATTTCTTCTACTTTATCTGGGGTTCAGTCCTGGAGGCAGCAGTGTGTGAGCAGAGATGCCCAAACTTCCTTATCTACACATACCAATGTACAGGGGGAAAAAATAAAGATTTTTATTCTGCATCTGCATCGTACAAATCATTTTGAGACAATCAGTGTTTAAGAATTGCCTAAATGATGCTCTTAAACTATTCTGTGAATATGCAAATGAGGTTTCGAGTTTCAGCTTACAGTACTACAGCTAGTTATTTAGCATCTTAGCTGAGTGTGTAGCAGAGCACCCGTAGGTTCAGAGGGGACCGTCCCGCTGGAAGGGGCTATAGAGTAGAGTGCGGATCGGGCTGATTTTTTCTGTCCGAGCCCGGCCCTCGTCCGACAGAGCAGTGATCAAATCCGAACCGAGCCCGACAAGCATTAAGATATTTGTGTCCGAGTCAGACCGAGCCCGACACATTTAAAATCACAATATTTCCATAAGCCTAATGACACAGTAGGATACGATAATACGATATTGTTTGTGTGGAAAAAGTCGGATTTTATCCATCAAAAGGCATTCGGAACGTCAACACAGATGAGCGGAGCACGCACGGCCACACGCACGCACGTACGCGGAGCAACAGTTTTACCTGTGCGGTCACTGCACGTGTTTCGTTGTCACAGCAGTTCACAACTTCTTAAAAGCATTACTGCGTGCGCACTGCGCAGTGCATAAGCGGGTTTAAATGCCGCATCTTCTATTTATTTATTTATTTATTTAGTTTTTTGACAAATGAACGCTTGCTATGCATGAAATGAAACAGACCCATTTTATTTTCATTTTTTATTATCGTGCTGATGTGTCCGAGTCCGACCCGAGCCCGAAAATAAGTTCTAAATATTTGTCCGAGTCCGACCGAGCCCGTCGGGTTCCGACGGGTCCCGTCGGACGTCGGACGGGTTGCAGCACTCTACTATAGAGTGCCTCTATGTGTTGGCCTGATTGTGCTCTCAGCAGAATGAGCTCACATAACAAAGGATTTATTATCAGTAGCTGGAGAGGAGCAGCAGTCTGGGAACTCTTGCACAGGCGCTTTCTCCTGCCAGGAGCCCGAAAAATGTGTCCCAGCTCTGCTCCGGTCCGGGGGCGCGAACAACAACACGCACTGTGTAGGTCTGTTTCTCTGGACCATAAAGCAGTCTGTGTTACAGTGGAAAGAGTGAGAAAGAGCTAAAATAGAAATGGAATAAAGATGTATTAATATGAGGTCAGGCCAGCAACACATGTTGATGTACAAGGAAAATAGCTTGATGTGAAGAAATTATTCAAATCATGTTGAATGCAAAAAAAATCTGAAATTTGAAAAACATTGTTGGCAAAATCTTTGGCACAAAGATTTCAACAACAATTTAACTTTGTTGTTGAATTCCCTGTTAGTGGACGCTTAGCCATTCCCCCAGCTTCTTTTGAACTGCCACAAAGTACACTTGCTTGTGACTCTGAAGATAAATACTATAAACAACGTATTTGCTGTTTGTGGATTTCAAGGACTCTCCCATATGAGACCCACAACTATCAGTTCACCAGGAGATGTTTTCCAATCTCCGCGTTCTTTCACATGGGATCATAGTTTACAAACTGCAATAGATTACACACTAAATTCAGCTACAAAAGTCTTCAATCTTTGACAAATCAAGTGGACAGTCTGTGGTTAGTCTTTGAACTTCTGACACTATGTAACTTACTACAGCCCCTTTTTTAATATAACAAACAGCTTGACGTCCTCATGGAAGAATATATGTTGTTTAAACGTAGTGCACCTGCTCTACCAGATGTTTCACTAAGGAAATACTACAAAACAGCAAGCACCATCTGTCTGTTGCTCAATAGCAACACTGGCATTTCTTTCAGAAAGACAGGTCATTTTTCAGTTTGTCTCACAAAGCCAAACAAAAAGCCATTTACTCCACTAAAATGTGGAACAAAAAAAGGAATAGACACATTGTACTATCAGTACAGATAGCTTAATGTCTCATGTGTTGTTGTTGCTAGCATTAATGAAGAGTTAACTCAACAATATAAGTGCATTTAAAAATCAGAAAGCTTTGTAGAGTTCTGGAAAGGTTGAAATGCCCAAAAAGGCTATTAAAGTTGAATTAGTCCATTAAAGAAGTATATTATTTCCTGCTTTAGACAAGACTCCACCTGTCTCTGTAATCTGTGTGTGTGTGCAAATAAAGTCAGTAAATAGCCCTGATTGTCCAACTCTAAGTGCACTTTACCTGTTTGAAATCCAAAAGCAGCTTCAGCTGCTAATCTTAAGTCTCCATAGAATCCCAAAATGAGTGGAAGGGGAATAGTCCAGTCGTGACAGTGCAAACTAAACCATCATGTGTTCAGGTTTGATACTGAGCCTGCCTGCTCTGTCTTTGCCCCTCCCTCTCACTCTCCTCCTGCCACCTTTCACAACGCCCCTTCCCAGCGCACAGACACCCTTAGCAGGGTCAGTCTTCCTGTCCCAGCCCAGCCTCGCCTCGCCCCACTGCGGGCATAAGGCGCTCATTCTTCAGCAGGACAGTGCCCCTGTGTTGTTGGTGCAAACCTACAGTGCACCCAGGCCAGGGTAAAGGTAAATACAAGAGTGGAAACTTCCCCTGCAGAGTTTAAACAACTCTGCTCTAAAGACAAAGTTACTGCTGCTGCTGTGGAGTTATGATACAGAGGTTGGACTTACTACTTACTCGATTCTATAATTCCTTTAAATTAGGTTGGGTTTTAGGCAAAAGATGTCCAAAGTGTATATGAGGACCAACATGTTCAGTGAACTGGGGTAATTGTATCACTAAGATACAGACTTCCACCAAGGTACTCACCCTATTTCACTTGGTAAATAAATAGTGTCCATACCAACATGATTTTTTTTTTTTTAAATAGATAAGTTTTAAATTCACAGTTAAAGCCAACATGTCATATAATGTGACATTTTTAATTGAGAAGGAATCAAGTTTTGAACCAAAAATGTATGAATTATTGGGGTTGAAATGAAACAACACGTTTAAAACTGGCAGCAATAGTGAATGGTTGACTATGGCGGTATGCCCTTATCCTTGTCTACAATGGGCTGCAGACTCCATAGAGGAGCCACAGAGGCAGATGTGCAGACTCCAGATGTTGCTTTAATTAGTTCAATGTGTTGTTGGACCCGAGACTGAAGTGAGAAAAAATAAACAGAGAATGTACATCCAGACAGACAGCACGAGCCAATGTACATCCAAAACCACTGCTATGTTCGGGACAGTGCAGGACAGACAGGAAATGCCACATATGCATACATTACAGAACGAGATACTCAGGCTGGGATCACTGTTGCATAATTGAAGGTTTGTTTTGTTTCAGACCAAAACAGTTTCAAAGTCATTTGAGGATTAAGTAATGAGCAGAATGTTGTGGCCATGTGCTAGTATGTAAACACATTTAGCTCTTTGACACAATCTACAATAATACTTTTCAAACATTAATCTAATATTAAGAAATGTCCCCAAAATAAAAATACATTTTAAGCAAATAAAGTTGATTTTTTTTTTTTGCCATATATTTTTTTTCCCAGTATGTGTCTAAAATGCAATCCAACAGCGTTCAAACCTATAATTAAATGCTTTATTTCGTCATGTGTCTTTAAAGGAATTTGCTTCAAATTTGGATGCAACAAACTGCACATTCCTGGCCTGACTCTGGGTGGGATGTACCTTGATTTACACTCAGCTGTCAGTTTGTATCACACACTTACAAAGAGCAGAAACCATCCCACATATCCCACAATGCACTGAAGTGCAGAGCATTGAACCTGCTAATCTTCTGCTGGCTTTGACAGCTGCTGGGAACTCTTCAGACATTGGCACAGACTAAATGCTGTAAAATGGTGTGGTAGGCAGAAATATAATTTCTCCCCAAGAAAAAAAACACCTTATTGTGGCATTTCCTGCATTTGAGGAATTTAAATTGATTGTTCCTCCCACTGTGACCACCCACGCCATCAACAACAAATGAAGTGTGACAATGCAACAGTCAAGAAACAGGTGTCAAAAAGCAACACATTCAAAATTATATTTGTTATATATTGTCAAAAAAAGATATGATAGCTTATATTTCACTTGACGTTTAGGCTCTCCTGTATTTTTAGGTGTTCTCACTGTGTACAAAATGACACCCTCCACTTAAAAAAAAAAAAAAAAGAAATCACATTCTCAGCCACGGGAAGGAGAAACCACAAGAACAACCACTCCCAGGACGGACAGACTGTGCCATGGACGGTGCCAATAAAATTACATACAGAGCATTCCACACAGTCAAATTCTAGGCCTACAAATACATGAGAAAGACACATATTGAGGGGTGCGGGTAAAGAGCTTGATTCACCAGTCTGGTCAAAAGGTTAGATATCCTAATGTTCATGTGCATTTGATCGTCTGTCAGTCTGCCTTCTCCTCTTTGGTGCTTAAGTTACCTAGCTGGAGAATTAACTGAGAGTTTTATTTTTGTGTGTGGAACAACTACAAAGCCTGTATCTCTGTTGAGTCTGGGAATTGATATGCCTCTAAGCCATTGGGAAAGAAAAATTGCATGATTTTATTACATTTTCTATTCTCATGAAATAGGGAAGGGGAAGGGGAAGGGAAAGGAATCTTTTTTGTATAGCGCTTTTCATATGACACAAGTCACACCCAAAGCGCTTCACACATGAAAGGGAGGGGGGTTCATTCACTCCATGCTGATGGTGGTAAGCTCCATTAGTGGCCACAGTTTCCCCTGGGGTAGACTGACAGAAGAGAGGCTGCTCATATCTGCGCCAACGGTCCCTCCGACCACCACCAATCACTCACTGGGTGAAGTGTCTTTCCCAAGCATAAATAAGTTATGCTATCTTGCTCCCTAGAAGTTTCCAAATACTTGCTGGTTTTAGTCATTCATATTTTCATGAAGGGACAAGACTGTTTCCTCACAGCTAGAACCTATTTGCAAACTAACTAAGAAAAAAAAGAAGTATAGGATAACATTATTTAACACCATTTGCCATTTTGCCATTTTTGTCTGGAATTAAACCCCTCAACCTCGCCCTCGTGTCCCCCTCCAGACCTTGATCTTTTATGAACATCTCCAGCCTCTCACACTTTGCATGTATAAACCGAGACAGTAAACTCTTAGAGCTTTCATGTTTAATCAAAAGCATATTTGGTTGAGCTCTCCTCCCTCCAGTGGCAGGAGCGAAGGTGCACCCACGCATTCCCGTTCAAACCCCCCCTTTATTGAGAGACGCACCGAGCCACGCTGCAGGGCTGAGCCGCGGGACGCTCATTAGCCCTGGAACATCAAAGCCTGGTTAGATGGCCACTGACTGGCTCCTCGAACATGACTGCTGCATGCAGACCTACTCCTTAAAACAGAAACATCTTTGGATCAAGTGCGCCAGGCCGAGTACGACATTGAAAAGACTGTAAGCACGGGTATAAAGGAAGGGGGTCGGTCATATTTTAGTCGAAGAATGTGTTGGGAGGTTGGATGAAACTCCCACGTGTTGCCCTGCGGAGCCCCGGGCCATGCGCCGCGCAAGAGATTATTTATATCGCTGTATTGTTTAAAGCCGTTCATTGACAGTCCCAAAGCTTTATAGATACGATATATGGGCGACAATAGGTACTTGTCACTGTCAATGTCATGCTTGTTTTAAGAGCAGGGAAATTGTTGTGACAGTGGCCAGCAGAAGGTGGTGTGGGGGGGAGTTTTGGAAGATGGGCTGGTAAAAGTGTCACACCAGTGCCATCCAGTGGTGATAAAATAAAGGGTCATCATTATACCTTAAAGGCACTATACCTGATGTTTTATTTCTTTTTTTCTAGTAGTGGAACAAATGCAGTTTTGTCCTCCTTTAGTATTTTGTAAACTCCGACATATGTGGGGCAAAACACTGTCCATCTAATTACAAAGCATTTTTCTGTATTTCATGAACTCTCTGCTAGTTTTCCTGCATTTCTGTGACAATGACCCTGAAACGTGACCCTGAAAGATGTGAAATGTGCCTATAACCTCATCCCTGTGAAGAATCGGGATATTACAAATATGTTAGAAAACTAAGGAGTGGGTTTGGATCACAACTTACTTACTTACTTCAGAATCAGAATAGTTTTTTTTAGCCATTGTTTGAGAACAGGTTCACAAACTAGGATTTTTTCTCAGTACAATCGTGTAACATAAAACATGTAACAAAGAATTTAGATAAAAATACGGTATAAAAACTTTTATAACTATAAGTGCCTGCATAAAGACGATTAAACTGAAAGGAAAAAAAAGTTAAATATGTTTTGTGTTTTCCTCTTTCATGGTTTTGATATAAAAAAAAAAATATTAGGTAGAATTAGGGCCTTTAAGCTGCTTTCAGAGATTGTATCAACATTTTCCGTAGGAACTACTTAATGCACATTTGAGCATACAGTTTTCAGTCTGAGATGAGCAGCAAAAACATGATTTAAAAAGTGTGTCTTGTCTACGGTTTGCACTTTTTAAAATCACCAGGACATACTTGATGAGTCAGCACAAAATGTGGCCAAGATTTGTCTAAAGCTGGTCCATCAAAGAGGTCATTGTTCAGAAAACAGGAGTTTGCATGTAACATCGGAGCGCAAGCCTGAGTCGTGTTGTTTGAACGGCCTCAAAAAGGAAATTCCACATGAGGCTTCAAAATTCATCCAATATCCTCTTTGTCTGTCCCCGAAACTGCACAACCAAAAGAGCAAAAAAAAAAAAGAAACACTAAAAGCCATTGTGTTTTTTTTTTTTAACCATAGAGATACATGTTGGAATCTCTGTGGATTATTGGTTTTTGAGTACTTAACAATTGTGTATATGCAACACTTCCTCCTCTGTTTAAAAGGCCTCCCGCTGGTTTCGTTTTCCTTCACTTTTACTGTGGAGCCTCTGTCTTGTTTTACAGTGCGTCGCTGAACCCCGAGAAAAGCGTCACCCCTGCGACCCGCCGAGCAGCTGACGTCAAACAGGTGTCAGTAAAAGAGGTGACAGGACGCGTAACAGCCTGCGATCCCGCCCGTCAGTAAAATCATCACAATGCTAACAGTCAGTGATTGTGTGAAACCCCATTATGAAGTTGGCTACATTAACAGCATTGAGGGAAAGCCCCCCTCCCTCTGTTCGGTGACCTCCAGGGGACCATTGTTAAACCCTCAGAGGTCAACGAAACAATAAACATCCAACAGCTCACTAATGATAGAGACACATTTCATAGGCTTCGTGTCATTTATCATTTTCAGGATACATTTAAACTCATGTCAAAGAGTTTCTCCATGGCTGTTTGTTCATAACACCAGAAGCAACTTATGGGACATGCACTGAGTAGTTGCGGCCATAGTGAGTATTAGAAGTGATGGTTGCCCCTGTAATTACCGCCCGTGTGTCAGCTCAGGGCTTTAGCAGCAGATCCCTTTGAACCTCAGGCCGTGAGGAAGAGGACACACTGCACCACTTTGTTCGGGCCCAACGTGGAGCATGCTCACATCCAGTGAATGAAACTGTGAGCAGCTACATGTCGATGTTCCTCTTACACTAGGGACTAATGCTGTGCCCTTACAATTTAAATGCACTGCTGCTTTTGTGAGCAACATGCAGTGATGGTTTGATTCATAAATTGCACCTTTAGTTCTTAATAATACAGCAGCAAATTATGAAGGGTTATGGCTGAGGGAGTAAGCCTTGTCAAAGTAAAATATAAGCAAATGAGTGAATGAATTAGGCGTTTTAAAGTTTCAATGCCAAAGTTGAAAAAGTAGTCCACACACAAACTCTATCTTGACATTATTGGGATTCAAAATTGCGACATAAGTTCATAGACAAAACGGGACACGCGCTTTTTAGTCCTCACCTTGAATCGCACCTTCTTCAGTATCATCTGAAAATCCAAGTATATTGCAATTTCCTCGGTCACTTCTCCTCTGATAGTTTTTTTTTTGTTCTTACTCCATCCAGATACAAGTCTCCACCATATATCCCAGTCCGGTCCCCTCTTTTTCCAAACCCAGTCAAAACACGGAGGCGGCCTGTGTGTTTTGCGTGCCAAAGACAACAGCGTTTGGTCCTCCGCGGGCCGGTTCTCCCCTCTCTCCCCTCTGAGACCTATTCACAAAGAGCTTATCAGGCTGCTCATTCATTCGGAAAGAGGCACGCCCACTTTTTATGACTGGTGGGACGCCATTAGCACACCCTTCCTCCAGCGACACCCGGCGCTCCAAGTTTGGGCGCCCATAAGCTGTCTTTAACTCGCCCCCCTCCTGTGTGCTGACCTGGGACAGTCCATGTTCTCCTCCACCCCCCCAATAGAGACACTTCTGAACTTCTCCTAGTCCATGTCTCCACTGACCCATCTGTCGGGTCACAGCGTCTCTGGACATCTGACGTAACACATGTCCCGTCTGGGGATGCCACGAGCCTATTATAAAGAAGCAAGTGAATAGTTTTAGGATGCATTGTGGTATTTTTGTGATGGCTGTGCTACTTGATGGCCTTACAGCTCCAGCGTTGACAGATCAAGGCCTGGCCCTGATCATTTGTTGAATGTCTCTCCCTGCTCTTTACCGCCTATTTAAAACTTTGCTGTTTTGTCCAAGAGTATCTGTGAACACCATCATGTGTTGTATGTAAAAACTCTCCACAAGTGAAAAGGGAAGTATATTTAACTATCAGCAAGGAGGTTGTGGGTTCAGTTTCTCTGCTTGTTGCAATCCATCCATTCTCCACATTTTTTTTTTTTTGGGGTGAATCTAAACTACCCTCAGACAAAGGCCCTATATCTGATTTGAAATTGTTTATTGTGGTCCCAACTCATTCCTATGTTTCCTTACGCGCATCTCACACTGTAATTCTTCACAGAGATGAGTTTATAAGCACCTGTCCCAATGTTCAGGAAACTTTACCGTGATGGTAATGAAAACACCATCTCGCCTGCTAGCTCACAATCAATGAAGAAGAACAAGAACAAGAAACACAAATGTGTAAGCTGATGGACAAAACAAATTTTATTCCATTTCTACAAAAAAAAAAATCAGGTATCGGCTATACCTGATTTTCATAGTGCCTAGATTATGTTAAAGTATTTAGGTGGTATACTGGTAGAGCTAACTATTTAGCCATTTGAAAAGCACCTGTTACAATTATAACATTTTTGTCCATGGTGTGCCCGCATTAACCAAGGTCCATAGTTGTTGAAAAGCCAAAATTTTAAAACTAAAATAATAATTCCAGAAGCAAATCCTGTATTTAAATGTAGATCAAATAGCAATATAAAATATTAAAAGTCGATCCTACAGAATAAATACATTTCCACAACATTTAGACTTGAACTGACTTGATTTTAACATTATACTATATGAAAGTCCTACTTGTCGTAAAAAATATTCTCCTGTTACTACAACATGGCCAAAAGGACTAGACAGAGTTTGTTTTGATTCAAGAGAAGCTTGTTTGACCTCTGCCCCGGGACAGCGAACACAAACATGTTAACCGCTGTCCCACAGAAAATGCCACTGCAACCATGAGTCACCAGTGGGTCATCAGAGCAGCGGCTCCAGCCAAATCTCAGGTACCGCCGAATGTCTGAGCAGGTGCAAGTTGTTGGGGTCATTGTCTAGCAGGGAAATGTGCACGGTAGTAGCCATAGGAGTGTCAATAAAGGTGGAGTGTTAGTAATAAAGTTGACCATTTTCTTCCAAAAGCTATAGCTCTCCTATTGGACAGGCAAATCTACAGTATAACTTTTGAAAAATCAGATACAATTGCAACAGCTGTTAGTGCTACAAAACTATTGTTTCACAAGAACTGATCGATATTTGATTGAAAACTTAATACCATCTTATCCTTGCCCGTGGAGTCCCCCAGGGGTCAGTCTTGGGACCCCTCTTATTCAACCTGTACATGCTTCCATTGGATCAGCTAATAAACAGCAATAATGTGCCTTACGACAACTATGCAGATGACACCCAGATCAGTGTGTTATTGACGGAAGGTGATTATTGGCCTGTAGATACACTCTGTCACTTAATCCAACAAATCAGTTTGTGAATGCAAAACAACTTTCTTCAACTAAACTCATAAATTAAGGCCACACTTCATCCCACTCCTTTTCAAGCATGTACACTCTTTCAATATATGCTCAGTGCGCAGTGGGCTCCATCACACGAGGAGCCGCCAATAGAAATGTGAAAGTGCCCCATGGAAAAAGACCTTTGGACAGTCAGCCTTTACTGCTAAACTGTGAAACTGCTTATCTCCTGAGCTGAAACAGACAGGACTTAATCTATGGATTGAAAAAAATGAATTTAAGTGCAGTGTGCAACAATTTTTAGATTACACTTAAATGCACTATCTTTGTGAAATGTCAGAATTAACATTACTGTACTTTTTATTTTTTATCTAAGTGTATTATATTTTAAAAGCCCGGGGACAGACATCGCAAAGTAGCCTTGTGAAACTCAGAAAATTACAGAGAGTTTCACCTATAAATGTTGTATGTTTGTTGTTAATTGTTCACACGTGTCCCTATCAAATAAATATGTTTTGTAATAGTTTTTTGTT
The DNA here is from genome assembly GCF_951799975.1 of Gobius niger. Lineage (NCBI taxonomy): Eukaryota > Metazoa > Chordata > Actinopteri > Gobiiformes > Gobiidae > Gobius > Gobius niger. The sequence continues at coordinate 23,071,038 of NC_136852.1, forward strand.
TTTTTTTCTTGTCAAAATGCATGTGTTCGAAATAAATTTTAAATCACATTCGCACACTCTCATTCATTCAGTAGCAATTTCCTGACAAACAATACTCGACTTGAGATGTTTGACAATCACACATTTGTTGTCCAAGTTGTCCCGGAAAAGTAACATACAATGTGAACTGAACTCCAACAATCACAAGAATTTCTGGACTAGCAAGTTATAAGTCAGTATTAAGTTACAAGTCAGTATTACCCTATGAAATGTCTGTCATTCAGTCTGGGGCTAACCTATGCCAATAATAATAATAATAATAATTAAAAAAAACGATATATTAAGATGCAACAACAAACAGAAGCGTCAGAAGATTTTCAATAATACATTTTATTCCATTAAAGAGACTTCTCTAATTGTACACTGGAATGTTAAGATTCCCCTTCAGTACTTCAGTTAAAAATGTTCAATCTAGTCATTGTCAACCCACATCCAAACAACCACGGCCAAACTGAAATCTGGAGAAATGTAGAAATGAAAAACAAAAACATAAAAAGACGAAAGTAGGAGTCTGAATCATGCCGACGTAAGTAAAGGATGACTGTGAAAGGTTTCTTGGCTAAAGTGAAGTGGTTGCCAGTCCCACTAAATTATCACAAACGTGTAACACCGTATGGGACATCAGATTAAGAGGCTTGATGTTGTTTCTGGGCTGAACTCAAAAGTACTGTTTGGACTGCAGTAAATTAACCAGGCAATCCATTTTTAAAGTAATTAGACAAATGAGGAGTGGGAGCTACAGTGTTAGACAAACACAGATAAGGATCATTTAACTACTGCCAAAGCCGCTCTAATTTCCAGCAAAGTGCCCCATTAAACTCAGCTTTTTACAAATAAGTGAGACAAATTAAACATAGAAAAACAGCCAAAATAAAAACAAAGAAGTGGGATATTTAGCACAAAGCATAGACCGAAGAATAAGTGGACTGACGATTCAAGCAGGTAAAGTAGATTTCAGAAATACGATTTTGCTTGGCGATGTTTTAGCGCCACCTAACCTTTACTTCAATAGTGACACAGTTTTACAGTATGTGAAAAGCCAGGTCAATATACAGGTAAACTATTATTACAAAGTACAAAATGACAAGAATCCAAAAATCTGTGTTTCCCACAAAATCCACTTTGACTATGGGAGCACTAGTGATATTGTCATATTTTTAGTCAATACCATTTTCAGAGAAAAATGTCACTTATTGACTCTATTCAATCTTTTATCAGTTCTTTTTTTTTTACTTTATCAATCTATGCATAGATTTTCTCAAATCTATGCATACTGTGGCTTATAAAATAATAATCATACTGCAGTACAAGCCTATTAATGGGAAACACTGATTTCTTGCTATAGTTAATACAGTACATACAAATTACCTTCTCAGTCCACAATTCTACTGTCTATGGCAAAAACTAAATGATATGCGAGTTATCGAGGGAATCAAGACAAACAAGAATCCGTAATGATTGAATAAGCAATGGATCTGTAAAATTAAAGCACAATACAAAAAACATTACCGACAAACCTTTGAAAAGCAATACGCAAACTAGCAGCGGTCGTTTTTGAAGAACACGGTTGCTGTGAGTAGGGACGGCCTTCAGAGGCCGCTATTTCCCTCCTGGGTCGTCTGTGGTTTTGTCACTGTCCCGGTCCCTTTGCTCCGCAGTCATCCCCTACTTACGTAAGAACCTCTTTCAATGTTCCTGCTCGGTGACGACAGCATCAATGTACGTTTAGATTTCGTGTGTTGGTTATATATAGCAGATCCTCTCTTATACAAACATAAATACACCACGCTGCGCTGCTCCACGACAGGAGGGCTGCCATAGTCCGGTCGTTGTACACAGTCTGTGGTGTTGTATACATGGTGGACAGGCAAGTTTTCTTCAATCATTCTCTAGAGCATAGAATTGGACTTGACGTTGGTGATTTTTTTTCCACTTTCATTTGTTGTTTTTAGATTCTTTTTTCTTTTTTTCTTTTTACAGGATTTCATATTTGTCAACAACAAAGGAGGTTTCAGAAGAGAATCTAACAGAGCTGTCGTCGTCTACATGAATCACTTTGGTAACCTGTGGGGAAAAGAAAGAACAAGATTTTTAGCCAAATCGTGTCAGAAAATTTGAGATACCTAAAGTTAGAACTGACTTATTTTGTAATAATCTGTTTTTACAAATCATTTTGCCATAAAACGGTGGCCGAGTGTGACTTTTTTTTCCCACCCGTAATTAGAACCCTCTGCCAAAAATGGCCTTAAGACAGAAAGAAAGAGGCCTGAAGGTTATATATAAAGTAAATCTATGATATTCATTCCCAAAGGGGAAATTCATCACATGGAAAAATAAGAAATAAAAAACTATATGAGGCAGGTAAACAAATAAACTAGTGTGACCTGAATGTCGCAGTAGTTGCGCTTGGACACAAAGGACACGTTGATGGGGAAGAAGTCGTTGGGCTGTCCCGCGACACTGAATTCCAGACTGCCCGTCTTGTTGTTGGCGTCAATCACCGGAAGGCACCACTCCAAGATGTTTCGCCGACTGTCGTGTTTGTACTCACCATCAAGATCCCCGATCACTGGAGCCCCAACACCGGACCTGAGGGCAGAATAAAGAGCTGAATTTGTCTGAAAAATCATCTCAGCAGATGTGAAAATACTAATTTAAAAACAATAATGTTTATCATTTAATCTCAGCAGCACTTACGGTACAGGGATGCTAATGACCACATCATTGAGCTCGAGGCCGTCTTCTTGTAGCTCATATTCAATATTGACGTCGCAGCCACTACCGCTCTCTGAAGGCCAGCAGTTAACTGTGGAGAGATGGTTTAATTTAAGACCAAACACAACATGTAATCTGTGTAGTTAACAAGCGCATGGACACTCACTGGTTAAAGGTATGAGGGACTCGTCTGTGGTCTGTAGCCTCCACTTGAGGACGCCAACGTCATTGTTGAGAGGGAACGATTTCTCTGGGTTTTTCAAACCAATCACTGAGTCGGCAGTGAACAACTTCTTGTCCACATTGGGATGTGTCTGGGAGGATGAAGGATGTCAATTACATCATTTACACTTATAAAATATTCTTGGCTGTATGCAAATCAAAATGACAATCAAGTACAATGTCTGCCAAGAAGATTTAATTATAATGTTGATATGAATATTGGAATCCTTTTATAATATGGAGTACTTACTTGCAGCTGAAGCCCTTTGCCATCGTTGTTGTTGATGATCAGGCGGATGCGTCCATTCTTGTCATCTGTGACTCTCAGTGTGACCATTCCCAGCAACTCCATGTTCTGCAGGCCTCCATCACGACCACATGTCAACGAGATCTTCTCCTCTACGCGCAAATGAACGCTAGAGAAAAAGAATGAAAGAACTCTCAAATGACTCTTTCAAATGTTTTTCGTGTTCTTCAGTGGCAATAAATTCCACACATTACACTCACTTCAACAATACCTAGTAATTACACCAATATGATTATTTAATCATTCACAGTAAATATCTGTCAGCTATTTATTATTTGATGCCTTCTCTGTATATATAACTTCCAAACATGGAATTCAGGTGGGAAAATAACTTAACACAAAGCAACAGTGTAGTTTATGACTGTACCTCTCAACGTTGACCGGTGGCGGCAGAACTTTAGATGCATCTGAGCCTCTCTTTCCAGTGGTGCTAATGATGGTCTCACCCTCAGACTTGAGTTTGTCCACGAAGTTGTCGACTTCTTTCCCTTTAGCACCCAGTTTAAGAGCTTTGCTTGGTCCACTTGGTCTACAAAAGGATATTATGAAGCACTATGAACACCATGCATATCTTAGGCAAAACATGACAACTTTCAAATCGGGTGGTCTATAGTATGTCAACATCTGTTCAATTAGTTGCTTGCGTTAGAGGCAGGAACATTTGCAACAGTGAGTTTGTGAAGGCTACACCATTATTGCAACACTGCTTTGCCTGGTCTGGGGAGCCCTCAGCATTGAACACTTTGAAAGTTCCTTGTTATATTGAGCAGTGCAAGTAGGTGCTACCTGACGGCGGCGGGTGTGATTTTGGGTTTCTCTGGTTCAACGATGGTGTCTGTGATGATGGACCCTGAGGAGATGCTGGTCATGCCGCCGCTGCCAAAACCACCAAAACCGGGGGCTTTCTTTCCCGAGCGCTCAGCGTCCCGCCTCGCCTGCTGCAACTCTTTGGCCTTTCTCCTCATCTCAGCCTTGGCCTCCCTTTCTTGAGTCTGAGAGACACAAATGTACATATACTTAAAACTAAATTGGGAAAGAAATTTTAACGAACAATAATCCCAACCAAAATTAAAACGATTTTAATTTCACAAGTCATACCACCATATTAAAGCATTACCTCTCTGACAGCGCGGAAGACCTTCTCTTCGTGGGAGTCCATCTCTGTGAATGTGCGAATCTGTGCCAGGTTCACATTCTCTCTGTATCCGAGAGCCACAATCTCATCAAAGGCAAAGATCAGGTCAAAACAGTGCTCTGATATCTCCGCCTCCTCCAGCACTCGACAGTACTCTGGGATCTGCAAATACAGATCTTTTTAATTAATTTGATCTTTTAAGGAACAAAACATGCATTTCCTTTTTTTTTTTTATACTGAAGTTACTTATTGTGTTTCTGGGTCTCATAATACTTATGTCATTATGGGCCAGTTAACCCACGTACCACACGAGAGAAGAGTCTAAGTGTCTCCAGGTCCTCTAGGATGTTGCTGTTCTTGGTCGTGATGAGCACCATGTAGAGTTTCTCTAGCGGCTGGTACACATAACGGACACTGTCTGTCTCCACAAACGTGTGCTGCTTCCCGGTGTTCATGAGTTTGGGGAAAGCCGCCAGCAGTCCTTCGACTCGCGTTCGGGTCATTTCCACAAACTGACGTGAGACAATGGCCTTACCAGCCTTGGTGCACACCGCCGCTGCCAACAGCACCTGCAGAAGAGAAAGTATTACTAAGATCACTAAAGAACATGGTGATGTTTAACGACACGGACTGGTTTAGAGACTGTTCAGCCTTAGAGATTTTCTGCAGAACATCTCTAAGACATACATTAAGAAGAATGCTCAAACACCCAGGTAGACAAACTAAATGACAACTTGTCAATTTTAAGAAATTCATTGATATTAATATAGACTTTCAATAATACTTGAATTCGTCTACCTGGATCCATGATCATCTTGTCAATGACAAGTTAATTATGGATTGAGATTTTGCAATTTGAAAGTACACCGAGATACATAAAACTTGAGTCAAGCTGGAATTAAAAACAAATTAAAAATTAGTTTTTATGAGATAAAATAAAAAATATTGATTGTGCTCTTCTCTATTAAACCTACCATTGTAGGAATGGACAAATACAACACTGCTTTAAATGCCCGCAGCATTTTGTATAAAACGCAGTTACATGTAAAATAATTACAGGCTCCGTGAAAGCGGAACAAGATTCTTCATTCAATACTATAATAGATCGCAGGTTTGTGATGTAGCATATCCTTAGGTATTACAGAGTACAATACCAAAGGGCTTGGAAGGTTATGACAAACTAATTATTCATGTTTTTATGAGTGGCTTAATAACGAGTTGCTTAACACATTTCAATGAAAGTGAAAATCAAGCGGAAGCAAAAGAGCAGATGTAATTACATTACATTACAAAACAAGCCACCAACATGCTCCGATAATGTCTGGGAGCGGTATTTTTTACCACTCTGTACTATTCTTCGTAACACATCTGATAACCGGAAAAAATAATAGGTTTCTGCAAGTGACAAGTCAAGAGCTAAAGCCATTAGCCTCGAATGCTAATATGAAGTAAACGTCAGCAGTCTGCACACAAAGCCGCAAAAGATCATAACCATTTCATCAAGTTTATGAAGTTAAACACGTAATCTACCCTAATATATAAACCACATTCTGATTCCAGAAGAAAATTGACAGCCTAAATGTGTCGCTAATAAGGTCGCGTTTGAAGGAGCTAACCAAGCACAGCCTAGCCTTAGCTTTCTTTGCTGTTGTGAAGCCTCAACGCACAAATAACTCGAATAAGATTGACTGTCACTCACCATTTTTGTTTCTCTCTAATTGAAAGCAGCCGCCCGATCGCCGTGTGTCCCGCTGCGGTGTATTTGCGTCGCAGAAGGATGTATAGATGTGTGGAAGTTGTTGGTTGTTAGCTCCACGGCGTCAATATGGCAGCAGCAGCAGCTCAGAGCCACGTCTCCACCGGAAGTGCGCCGCAGCGCTGTAAAAAACAGTGACGTGGGCCTGAAGTGTTGGCTTCTGTTGTTGTTACTGCATAAAAACAACTTCACTCTTTAAAAGAGGTGGGTGTAATAAGCTACTGCACTCACTTTTTAAATAAATACTACTAAATGAAACGGAAATAAATACAAATTGTGTATTTATTTATTTATGGATGGATGTATGTAGCCTATGTATTTATTTATTTATGTATGTATTCATTCATTCTTTCACTATTCTTTTTTATCGACAGACCTGCTAAACATATACAGAGGCATTTTCACTTTTTACACAGCCCCTTGACAGTGTCAAACTTGAACCACAACCAGAAAAATCCATTGGCCTATACCAAAATTAGTTTCTTCTTTAATTATTTGCAAACAAAAAAAATATGTGTCCAATCAACCAGTAGCTCCGGTATAATTCCCGGTATTGAATGACTTGAATGGTTTTCATCGTCACCACCAGATGTCAGCAAACAGCACACTCCCAAAAGGTCATAACATGATAATTATTTCCGAGATCCCATACGAAAGGAAATTAATTTGAGGGGCAGAAATCATCCCAATAATAACACAAACCTAGGCTACAACTGAAACAAAAGGAAGCTGGCTGGGGGAGCAGTCCGTGGTCCTGGAGCAGTACTTTGGCCCCTGGATCTGCTTAGCTCCTTGGGTCCATTTCTTGTTTTACTTGTTTCTAAATATTGATAGATTCCTTACCAGGAGGAATTGACAACTGACAACAACCTCCTAAATAACAGGAGAGCATAGTTGGGTTGGATGATGATCCCAATTTTAAACAACAGCTGCCACATTCATGTCTGTGGATCTAACACATTTTTATAACATAAATGTTTTACTGGAAATATATTTTCTGGAATACTGACAGATTGAGACCATGTTTGCTGGTCTGGACTGTGGGGGAAATCAGTTAGTTAAAACTAGTTGTTTTGTTGTTATTTTTACAACCTGAAATGTCCTGTCAAGCTAAATGTCCATGTCAGCAAAAGGATAGTTGTGGACTATGTGAACACTAAGCTAGAAGTTTCAAGTTCTTTATAAATAGGCTACTGTACAATGAAACAACAACAAAAAATGATCTAAAAGATTGTTATATTTCTAATCTAGCCAAAAGTGATCAAGACACTAAAGACCACATTTACTTCATCGCTTCCATCCAATTATTATTATTTTTTTGTGTGACTTGGGCACCGATGTGAATGACACTAAATTAAAATAAGTGAAACCCCCCCCAAAAAAACAATCCACATTCAGGGCTCAGATAATGCTGCCAAGAAACATCCACTTTGAATTCAATGTTATGGCGAATGTCCAAAATTGGACCCATGGTCAAAGCTGGGCGCTCCAATATAAAACCACTTTTCAAAGCCATATGTCATAAATATTATAATCATAATTAGTTATGATTTTATATTTTTGGAGCTCATGAATACTAATAATGGGAAATGAAAAAAGAAAACGCTATTTAAATGCACACTGTATAACATTTTGGATTGTACAAAAGGTGCTACTCATGACCAGCTAGACACAAGAAATGCTTCATGCAAAGTGGGTAGTCAAAGAACTCATTTGGATGAGGACTTCCAATATTTTAATCTCATATTTGGCTGCCTTTAGTCAACATCTCCATGGAGAAGAGCTAGAGACGTCCCCCCTCCCAGTAAAGTTACAGTCGTAGGAGAGGAGCCGCTCGCAGCAAAGAAACATGTTTGTTGTCTAAAATTTATTTTCTTTTTTTTTTGGTATTTTTCTTATTTCTGTCCTTTAAGGCACGAAAGTACGAAGGACATTGAAAAATAAATGAATAAAATATAAAGTTAAAGTAGACGGAAATAGGAAATGACCTCCAGCCGGTCAGCAGCACCAGTTCCGCGTTCATTCATACACAGCTGTTAGTAGCGGTCGTTGGGCGGCACTGGGAGTTTATTTAGAGCTAAGTTCATGTTTTCTGACTGAATTATTAGCCGTGAATCTACAGCTCACAAAGGACAACTAAATCGGAACAGCGAAATGTCGGCGGAAGCAGCCTCTTTGGTAAGTTTTCAGATACCCCTGTAGCACTATGTAAGAAGCATGCTCAGTTGTCAGTGGAGGAGATCGTAGCCATTTCCGTGTTCTGTGTAATACAGCGTTCTGATTGGTCAGCTTCTTGTGTCTGTTTCTAAATCGTACCTTTCATTGGTTCAAGTAGAGGAGGGGCGGGACGTGCAGCTCATACTACAGACGAGTAAACATTTTTATTTTTTTTTCGCAGAGGAACAACTAAATATCATTGATTAGATTTGATCACATTATAGTATCGTAACAATCCGCCAGTACGCTTTTGCTACTAGTATCTGTCATATCTGGCATATCTGTCTTGGATCCCTTCGATCTAAGTCATCCGGGAGAGTGTAAGGTAGTTAAAGGTTTTGAAAAGTCCTCAATAAAGGTGAATCTTTAACTCATCATTTTCAGACGGGAACTTTGAAAATAATAATAATAACAATAAACTGACTACCCACCAATGACTGTGGGTTAAAGCTTAATTACCTGTGCCCAGGCAACATTTGACTAAAATTCATTAATTATATTCGAGTCATCACTGCCTAAGGAGGTGTGATCCATTAACAGTGGGTCAAAAAGTCTCTGTACCAGTTGCATTAATCAAAACATGCTTTTTTCGGACTCTCAATATCACATGTTGATGCAAAATGAGGCACAGCAGTCCTGCGATGCAGTGAAGATGCTGCTTAAAGACCACACCTTTTGGACTGACCCTCCTTAGCTGCCACTCCCCGCTTTATAACGGACTCTGTGAATTGGGACACTTATCTCTAAGAAACAGAGATGTAATGGGGTGTGGGTCCCGTTGGGAGGAGGGGAGAAAGACCCAAGTGTTCATTTTCTTGAAGCTGTATGACCTCAGTCTAGCTTTTTACTGAGACACTGAAGACTGTCCCAGGCCACAGTCCACACAATAGTCCACAGAGTGCACTGACTATGGAAAACGGTCCTTACAAATACTTCAGGGTGAGACAAGCAAGGGAGTTTCTTTGCAGATGTGATGATTAGACATAAAATGTTGTTTTTTGATCTATTTTCATGTTGTATTTTTAGGATGGGAATGGCAAAGTTGTTCGAGTCATCCGGATAGGAACTCGCAAGAGCCAGGTACAGTGTGTGCCCACTCTTCTACTAAGCTTTTCAGTGAATAGCTTTTGTCTTGGTTTATCTGATTTAGCTCTTCCTGCTAACTAAATGTTAAGAAGTATAGAGAGAAGCTATGTTTTTTATATCGATCAATCAAAGTTTATTTGATCAAAGTTTATTTTTCAGAGCTCTTACTACACTTTTGGCACTTAAAGTAAGTTTGTTTTTGTCCTCCAGTTGGCCCGTATCCAGACTGACAGTGTGGCAGACAAGTTGAAAGAACTGTATCCCGATATCCAACTGGAAATAAGTAAGACCTGTCCCGCTCAATGTCTTCATTCATTCATTCATTCATTCATTCATTCATTCATTCATTCATTCATTCATTCCACTCAATTAGGCTATCTGTATTGCTTTGGGGCTAATGCATCACACATAACTTTTATTTTCACAAGTCTCGCAGACACAACAAAAATGTATTTGCTTCTTTTAATACTGGAGTATCCCATGGATTTAAAACATTGGTTTATATTGAATACCATTGGGGTGACAAAAGGCTATGTCATTCTGTCTGATTTGTGGTAAGAGGTTGCACCCCACCAGTGAGTGTGTGTATAGTGAATGAATGAACTATTTTATGTACAGTGGTTGCACTTGCAGTGATATTATCTTTATTTTTTTAAGGCCTTTTTTGTGTGTGTATCAGAACAATTAAAATCCAATTTTGCACTTGTTCTTCCAGTTGGTATGACAACAACGGGAGACAAGATCCTGGACACAGCATTATCAAAGGTGAGGCTCCGTATGCTTTAGATTAAAGGAGCATTTGTGCGTTAGTATCAAGCGCTTTTAAATAACACTATGTCTGTTGACTCTGCAGATAGGAGAGAAGAGTCTGTTCACCAAAGAGCTGGAGAACGCTTTAGAGAGAAATGAGTGAGTGTTGCTTGTGTCATCTGTGACTGACACCGCTGTGGCTTCACAGCATTGTCCTACAAACCAACACCAAACAGAAGGCTTTACTGTGGACTTACTGATATTTGCTATTGTCACACAGCTAAAAGAGCATCATTAAACGTATCTTATCAGTCTTACATTATTAGGCTAAAACACTGGACATAGGTCTTAACTGGATGCACTTGATGACAAACCCCCTTTTAAAGACACTGGCTTTGTGAATTAGTATATTGTAAATGCTGCAAACATACCCTCTATGCTTAGCTCATATAGCTGCTGTTAAATGTATCTATCTTTCTAGATTACGAGTAATTAAAGGTGCAAAGGTACAGATATACAAATTGGCCTGTCATAAAACATTTTAAGAGTGATATTTGCTGATATTTTGCAAAGCTTTTAAAGTAATTGGATACTAATTACAATAATTACTGTAAATGTTTTTTTCCCCTCAAAATATTCTTGACCATATTTTTATTTAATGCATGAGCTTCCATAAATGGTAACACTAAAACACAATTTGATTCACTAAAACAGCATAATGCTACAAAAGATAGGTACTTACCCTAATTATAGTACTATGAACACACATGACTCCTAACAAGAAAAAAAACATTGACAATTTGTTATTTATTTTTTTAAACAGTCCAGGAAACATGACTGGAAGTATCTCTTGTTTACAGTATGTTTTCATGACACCAATCACTACTGCCTTCCTACAACTTCCTGTCTGCAGCCTTCGGATCAGTCATTTGCGTAGATGGCTTTTGATGTTCCCTTCTGATGTGGCAGATGTGTCTGTGCTGGAGAGGCTGTGAAGGACTGCACTGTGTATTTCACCTACATAATGACGTTCATGTGTCTTTTGTGTCCTTCAGAGTTGATCTAGTGGTTCATTCACTCAAAGACCTGCCCACTGCTCTGCCTCTGGGATTTACTATTGGTGCAGTGCTTAAGTAAGTTACCATTGACAAGGTTATATGGTTGTAAGTGACTCCTTATTTGATTGTGTCTTCTGTTTAAGTAGTTTCCTTATTTTATTTTCTTATTTTCGCTCCCTTGTGAATATTTCAACTTGGTCAAATAATTAAAGTTTGTATGTCTCTTTTAGGAGAGAAAATCCTTTTGATGCTGTGGTGCTACACCCAAAACATGCTAACAAGACGCTTGATGTATTACCAGAGAACAGGTAAAGTGCAGTATAACTTAACACAGTAGTTTGGCTTTTTAATTACGTTCTCAATGTGCTGTTGCCTCTTACAGTGTAATTGGCACTAGTTCGTTGCGGCGTGCTGCTCAGTTGAAGAGGAAATACCCCCACCTGGAGTTTAAAGACATTGTATCCTTAAAAAACAGCCTAATCAACAATATAACACAGAATCACGGAGTGTGTATAGTTTTTCTCCTTAGCTGCGAGTCTCAGCGTGGAAACTTGAACACTCGTTTGAAGAAGTTGGATGAAAAAGATGATTATGCTGCAATCATTTTGGCCGCAGCTGGCCTAAAGAGGATGGGCTGGGAGGACAGAGTTGGTCAGGTATTGGTCTCTTTTCTCATTCTTGTTGAGTACGTTAGACGTAGGACGATTATGTCGGCCAGCACTGAAACTGAGAGGGACCAGGCAGTGAGTGAGTGTATAGAAACTTCTGTATCCACCCCTGTGAATCTGCTCATTAGCATTTAAAGGTACAATTAGCATAGGTTTTACACCAGATGCTCCTCCTACCACAACACTCTCCATTCAGTTTGGCGTTGAACCAGCACGATGCCCTTAATGAAACGATTTATACAGTAATGTTATATTTTTGAAATTGTCAAACGTGTTGTATTTTTTTCTTTCTCTTTTGGCAGATTCTTACACCAGAGGAGAGTATGTACGCCGTGGGACAGGTGTGATCATATAAGAATATCTGTAATTTAAGTTTGCCATTATTGTTTGAACTTGTGTGAATTATATTAATTTTGTCCAGGGGGCTTTGGCTGTGGAGGTCCGGGCCCGGGACACAGACATTTTGGAGATGGTCTCTGTCCTTCACGATCCAGAAACTGTGTTGAGGTGTATTGCAGAGAGAGCCTTTCTCAAACGCCTGGTACAAAAGCTTTTTTTTTTTTTTTACATCTTAATTTTTTAACGATTGTGTTTATTCTTTAAAATGTTATTATTTTCTTTATCTTGTAGGAGGGAGGTTGCAGTGTCCCTGTAGCAGTGCACACTGACGTTACAGACTCACAGGTAAAATGGCACCAACATAGTTTTCCATCTCAACAATATCAGTTTTAAAGGAATAGGCCACCGTTTTTACACACTAAGATATGTTCTTACCTCACTTTAGACGTGTTAATATATCCCCGTCTGGTCTTTGTCCGTGCGCTCTGCCAGGGAAACGGAGCACATACTCAGCCTCTCCCATATGTCACATAGCTCCGAAAAAGCTCACGATAGAAGCTACCAAGCTCTTCCACGTGTTCCCTATTTAAATAAAGTTACGTGAAGTGTTTTCATGCGAATTATATTTACACAGAAATGTAACATGTCGATTTTATAAGCAAATAAAAAGGGGGACTATATTGTGAGGCGTAATGATACGAGGAGCACAGCGTCCGCGTAGTAACTCCTAAAGACTTCCCCCGCTCACTTCCGTCAATAACCTTTAGGAGTTACTGCGCGGACGTTTTACTCCTCGTATCATTACGCCTCACAATATAGTCCCCCTTTTTATCTGCTTATAAAATCGACATGCTACATTTCTGTGTAAATATACTTCGCATGAAAACACTTCACGTAACTTTATTTAAATAGGGAACACGTGGAAGAGCTTGGTAGCTTCTATCGTGAGCTTTTTCGGAGCTATGTGACATATGGGAGAGGCTGCGTATGTGCTCCGTTTGCCTGGCAGAGCGCACGGACAAAGACCAGACGGGGATATATTAACACGTCTAAAGTGAGGTAAGAACATATCTTAGTATGTAAAAACGGTGGCCTATTCCTTTAAGTTGTAGCCAAATTGCAGTTTTCTTCATGTTGTAATAATGTAATCCCTAGCTCTACCTAACGGGGGCAGTGTTTAGCCTTGACGGCTCAGATAGTCTGAAGGACACCATGCAGACCAGTGTAATTGACTCTGAGCAGGTGAGGTGCCTTTTTTTTGTGCCATTGTCAAAGTTTGAAGATGACAGTTATACTAATAATGTGAATGTTGGACAGGACCAGGAGCACGTGGATGAATTCACACAGAGAGTTGGAGTCACTGCAACCAAGATTTCGGGTGAAGTCCAAAACAGAGTAGAGAAGCTGGGAGTTGATCTGGCCAACCTGCTGCTGAGCAAAGGAGCCAAGGAGATCCTGACAGTGGCCCGGCAGCTCAATGATGCCAGATAAGCCATAATACATGGCAATAAAGTCGCTTGATGACAGAGACTATATAGAGAAGCAGGTGCAGGTAGAGACATCTCTACATGGACATGGGCTGCTTAGCAGATTCAGTTGAGATTTGGGGCTTCAGTTTCCAATAATACCTCTAGCTATTAGCTAGAGGTAATTAGATGTCCCTAAATGACAAAATGGACTCCACAAAAAAAAGCTAGTTATCTGACTTACCACCACATACTGCATAATGCCCACATCAAACTAATAATGCCAAAGTATTTTAGGACAAATATCGCTCAACAATTTCCAAAGTGCTTTAAAGAAAAATGTTTTTAAGATAATAAAACATAGATAATCTAGATCAATATCTATATTATGTCTATTGCCATTGTTTTTTTCTCCAGAGTTATTGTTTGTATTTACCTTCTATTTTTGGAAACTGTGGATGTGCCTTTGCAGGTTTACAGTCATGCAAGCAAAATGTGTTTAACATTTATGCACTCCTTACTCATTGCTAAATATTCTTTATGGACATTTATGTGTTGCAGTACTATGTACTGCAATTTTAATTGGGTAAATATTCCACCACAGGCACTGATGGTGCAATGTCCTGAAAAACCTCCACTTTCCCCTAATCTAAAGCTGTATTTATTCTCATAATTCGTAAACAGTAGCCAAGTATCAAGTGATTGGACTGAATTGTACATTGTTTTACGTATTGTACATTGTTTATTGCATATTAATTATATAAACTATCCAAAATGGTGGAGATTGTGATGGATATTTTTATATTTTAGTTTTAATGAATTGTTGTATGTAGTGTTACTATTTACTGTTATGCAGTTGAGTAATAAAAACAGGCACTGACAATAAAAGAGTACTCCAATTTAGAAATCCTTTTTTTTTTGTTGCTTATCAGCAGTCGGAAGATGCTGTTTACCACTGTGTGTGTGGTGTGAATGAATAATGCAATGCAATTTAAAGCATTCAAAACACCTACAAATAACACTGATGGTAAATGGTCTCAACTTATATACACCTACACTGCACTCAAAGCACTTTACAGCAAGGATCCACTCACACATTCATACATCAATGTACGCAGACACTGGGGGAAATGTGGGTGAAGTGTCTTGCCCAAAGACACAACGACAGTGTGCACTTTCAGGAGGTGGGAATCGAACCCCTGACCTTCCGATCATGAGACAACCTGCTCTACCATCTGTGCCACTGTCGCCTCAATCAATCAATCAAACTTTATTTGTAAAGAGCTTTTCATACCGAAAGGTATCACAAAGTGCTTTACAGATTACAACATTTAAAACAATGCGCTTGGGACAACCTCCCATCTATATACATTTTATATATTAGGATTAAATAAATCAATTAGTCAGTTAAAGGCTAAGCTAAAAAGTTGGGTCTTGAGCCTGCTCTTAAAAGGTCGTTCCAGAGGCGAGGGCTGTAATATTGGAACATGAGTCTTTTTGTTGACTTTAGGAATAACTAGGAGACCCCTGGCGGAGGAGCGAAGGGGCCGTGAAGGTTCGTAAGGTAAAAACAGTTCTGAAAGATAAGAAGGACCTGGCCATTAAGACATTTAAAAACCATTAAAAGAACTTTAAAATCGATCCTGAAACACACGGGGAGCCAATGCAGCGATTCTAAAACTGGTGTAATGTGGTCCCGCCTCCTGGTCTTCGTCAGGACATGAGCTGCTGAATTTTGTAAAAGTTGCAAACCTGAGATCCTCTTTTAGGGAAGACCAGAAAGCAGGGCATTACAGTAGTCGATACGACTGGTGATAAAAGCATGCATTAGCGTCTCCGTGTTGGCCCGAGAGAGAATGGGGCGACTCTGGCTATGTTCTTTAGATGGTAAAAACCTATCTTTGTGATATTCTTAATGTGTGGAATAAACACCAGCTCAGAGTCAAAGATCACACCCAGGTTCTTCACCGGTGAGGAAGGATTAATAGACAGTGACTGTAGTTTGGGTAAAAGTCTCTCTCTCTGGGCCTCAGGGCCTCAGATTAACGTTTCAGTTTTGTCCTGGTTAAGCTGGAGAAAGTTTTCTGCCATCCAGAATTTGATATCTAAAAAGCAGTTAAAAAGTGCATCTAAAATGCCTGATGCATTATTGTTATATTTTGACATTGGTGTTGGTAGTGAAATATTGTGGTGCTCTGATATTTAACAAATTGACTTGACCAGCAGTCACTAATGTTAAACCATTACACATTTTATTGTCCTCCTTAGTTGCACAGTTCACACACTGACTACTTTCATTTGGTCTTCATCCTCCTCTCCTCTTTCCCATTCAAACAGCAGCCTGCCGTACTCTGTCTCCCCATATTTTTCCAGTGAAATGAAGTTATGAACTGAGGGCAGTGGAATCACACAGTGGAAATCAGTGGTGGCTTTATCCATATTGTCTTGAAACTGGACTCTATGTGACACCCTCTCATGAAGTACACTGGAAGTTATGGCATCCCAATACTTGAATAGCTCAACATTTTCCCGGTGTTTTTTAGGCTGGGTCTGTGCATGCTTTTCTTTTGCAAAACGTTTTGCTGTTTGCGGAGAACAGAAACCATAGAGAAAGAGGAGTTTGAACAACTCCTTCTTGCATTTAGGCATCGATCTATTTTTTGTTTTGTTCTTGTGTTGGTTTTGTGACAAGACTTTGAGAAACTGCTCTGGTTCCATGGAGTTCAGTAACCCAGGTGTGTGAACCTTGGACCGCACCATCTGTTGCACTAACAAGGCTTGGGATTTATCTTCAGGCTTGGTCCCAGCTGCAGACTGTCTAGCTCCGGGTACACTCACTCCTAAAGATCCACTTTCGTCTTTTGTAGATGCTCCAACTCCTCCAGTATGATCCGGGGACCCGTTAGGTCTAACCAGCCCATCTAAACCGACCTGGGCTTTGGATTGAAAACCATGGAATTCAGATGACTTGGGGGTTTGGTTCATCATCCCAGGACTTGCCACAGCTGTGCCTCTAGGTACAACCCCAGGAACATAGTGACCCACGGTGTGATCAAACTCCTCCGTAGCTTCCTGTTGCATAGACTCTTTATACTCTAAGTTGGAAATAACTTCCTGTCTAACTCCTTCTAATTGGTCAAACGCACCCCCCTGAAGTATGGATTCATCCCTGCCTTCTGCAGCAGGACCACCAAATGGCCATCTCTGAGCTGCCTGAGCCTGGCTTATGGTGTCTAATCCGAAATCTCGCTCTTTTCCCGGGCCATCAATAAAGACAGCAGGTGCGCTGTCATTTGCCATTTGCACAGTCCCAGAACCATTACGATCCATTGGTCTTGCACTGGTTGGTCTACCATGAATACTGTCATCTGTGAACCCAGTAGGTCTTGTCATGCCTCTACCGTGCGTCCTGTTTTGAGTACCTCTATCCCTTAGTAGCCTCATAATAGCGGCATAGTCTATTGACATATTTGCTCCTCCCAATTTAGCAGTCTGACGAAATGCAGATTTTGCACTGCCAGGTCCTCCACGAGAAGTGTAGTGCGTAGTTCCAGCAAGTCCTCCCCTAACTCGACTGGTCTGGCGGTCTCTGGGTCCATCTTGTCGGAGTTCCCGCAAAGTGTTCTGGCCAAATTGCGGTTTCACACTGCCAGGTCCTCCGGGAGAGGTCTGGTCCATCATCCCAGCGATTCCTCCTTTTACTACACTGGATTGCTGATCTTTATGTCCACCTTGTAGGAGTTCCCACAAAGCGTCTGGGTCAAGCGCTGGTTTCGGACGATCAGGTCCTCCAGGAGAAGTGTGATCCATCATCGCAGCAAGCCCCGCCATACCTAGACTGGACTTGTCTTTGAGTCCATCTTTTAGGACTTCCAC
Source organism: Gobius niger (assembly GCF_951799975.1). Taxonomy (NCBI): domain Eukaryota; kingdom Metazoa; phylum Chordata; class Actinopteri; order Gobiiformes; family Gobiidae; genus Gobius; species Gobius niger. The sequence goes on from NC_136852.1 coordinate 23,088,672, forward strand.
AGACTCAGACACCCCCTCCATGATGCATTTCCAGAGTTCACTTTCACCAAGGGGTCGGCTTGATTCTCTCCCTGCCTCCTCACTAGACCCATGCTGATATGGCACCTGTGCTGTTCCTTGACCTTCAAGCTCGGTGCCAGAATCGGACCATTTGGAATTTGAAGGATGGAGATTGGCTGAGGACCACTTCCCTTGAGGCTTCGATGAGAGCCACTTTGCGGTTTTGAATTGTTTAAGAAGTCCCAAGACATTTTTATTTATCTGGGCCTGGATAGGGTCTTTCTCAGGCTTTCGAATAGAGGAAGGTTCTGCAATTGGTTGTGATAATTTGGAGTGGGTCCTTGGCAAAGGACTTCCGGATTCTGCAACAAAAAAAAAACACAGAAAAGCAATTTACTCATTTATTAGATACATTTTTTAACTCTAATAAAATCATCGGTAAATAAACAGCAAAACAATAAATTGCTGATTATTTTGTACTGTAACAATGATAAGCCATACTCATTTTATCTTTTCTATCTTCACTGGGCGCCAGTACATCAGCTTTGTGTTTCCATGGTGTTAGTGAATCTGCCAATGCAACAGGATGCCGTGGTGAAGAATCAGAACGGTGCACAGGAGGTTTTAGTGGAGGCTTGGTTGGTTTGTCCATGAGCTTTGAAATATCTTTTAAAACGATATACAATTCAAGTTAGCAACAGCAAACAATTTACTACAAATTTATACTATCAGGTTTTTTGATAAAAGTAAAACAGCAGGTACGAAATTATCAATAAGTCAAATAAATGTTTTACCATACAAAACTTTATGGAACAAAACTGAGTTTAATAATAATGTAGTAAGCCCACCTGGTTTTTCTGTGGTTGCTTGCTGGTTATTGGCTTCAGAGAGTTTGGTTTTAGCATCAATGGGAGCTTTTGCTTTTGCTTCTCTCAGATCTTTTCGAGAAACATTAGACCTACAAGAAATGAATACTTTTAGTGGCCTTTTTAAATGTGTAATAACATGTTTTGGCACTACTTACTTTTGTCTCTTTATTTTCTCTGAAGGTGCCTTTGTCAGCCCTGTCTTTTGTGTCTTTTGTGTCTTGTTTGTAAATTCTTGACTTGGAGTTTCTTGCTCATTCTCTATTTGAACGTCTGTTGTTTTAAGGTGGTCAATATAATTTTCCATCTGGACACTTTTTGTATCTCCAGACAGTGTTTCCAGGCCAATGGCCTCATCTGTTGGCTGTTGACTTGGTTCTGTTTGGTTGAACTGGTCAGAGCTTGTTGTCTCATTGTCCTGGGACTCAATAGGACCATGGGTCATTACTTCAATACCTTCTGCTGATGCTTCTTGATCTTTATCATGGAGCGATGCATCTTCGTCTTTGAACTCCTCTTCAGTTTCATCTTGACTTTGTTCATAACTTCCCTCTGCATTAGCAACTGTGTCCCTGTTTAGTTTGTTTGTAGTACCATCTGGTCTTTTTATATCCAGTGCAGACTCAAAGCCCAACCTCTCCCTGCCATCTTTTGTTTCTTTAATGTCAAACAAATGTGACCTATCTGGATCATCTTCATTATTCTCACTGGTTGACAATATCTTCTCCTTGCCTCGTTCAGACTCACTATTATATTTACGCACAATCGGTTCATCCAATTCTGGTAGGTATTCCCATTGCATGAAGGACCTTTTTCGTGTTTTTGCATTTGCACGCAGTCGAGCTCTGAGATTCATGTAGTTTGCAGGATAATTTCCAACGCAAAACTCATCTTCGTCATCCTTGTCGTCGTCCTGGTCTGATCCCCATTTGGCCCGTTTCAAAAATTTTAACCATCCTCGGATCACAGAGTTTGGGATGTACCCATCCGGAGCAATGGGCCATGGCACCTCATCAGGGGTAGATGCATCCTGGGATTGGTTGGTCTCCATCTTTGTCAACCTTGCATCCCCCAGACAGCAGATCTACAAAATACAAAGGAATTCTGTAATAGTGTGCTTTTGAGAGACGGCATAATAACCACAGTTGCTGCCAGAAAGAATTACTGGTTAATTTGCTTTTGTTTTGGTTTCGATAAAAAGATCAAGTGTCATTGCAGTAGGCCCACGGTAATGATATAACTTATAAGAAATGGTCCTACTCCATGTCCCCCAAGCTCACTGCTGCCTGAAATGGACATCACTATTTCAGATGACCCAACCAACCCAATGAAACCCTATGTCAGCGTCAGGTTTGTTCATAATGTTTGTGCAGGTTCATGTTGGACAGGGGCAGGGAACACCATTTAATGACTCAGGGGGACACAGATCAGCCCACTTTAAAGGAACTATACCTGTTTTTGTTTCTAGTTATGGAATAAAATTAGTTTTGTCCACCTTTAGTTTATTGTTAACTCAGACATTTGTGGGGAATAAGCTGTGTATCTTATTATAAAGGCTGACTGGCTTCTTTTCTAGTATGTTTGTAAAAGTGACCCTGAAAAGTGAACCTGCAAACTGTGAAATGAGCGTATAAAGTTTAAACTCATCCCTGTGAACAATTGGGGTGTATATTACAAAAAATAAGAATAAGGTTGGACCTCAACTAGCATTTTAATTTAGAGGTTTGCTCTTTCATTGTCTGAATGAAAAAAAGGCAAGGCAAAAAAATGTGTTGCAATATGTAATGCCACCACAAGGGGATGTTAAGACAAACTGCACACCATACAGTGCATTTAATGTGAATGTGCTGTTTTCATACAAATGGCTTTATGGGATAACTGTAGTTTTCCATCAGTGCACTGGCAATTTTGTTTAACTCCTCTGAGGTCACATCTCTGTGCTCATAATGATGTCAGTCCAGAAAGAACTAATACAATATGAAGATTGATAAATACTTTGGGAATATGAGGCCTTAAATAATTAAAGAAGCTGAAATATCTGACTTTTCTCTCACCTGTATGATGCCTGATGTGTTCCACTGGCCCTTTGTGCCAGCTCTGCAGTAACTCCTGCAGTGTAGTGTTTACATTTGAATATTAACAGTGTACGTTTGAATTAATTAAGGAAAAACATCACAAACTAAGTTCTGCATCATTTTCTGCATTGTTAAAACTCATCATGAAAAGAAACACCAACAAAGAGTCCTTTAATCAAGTTTGAAGTTTTAGTATGTTTTTTTTCTTCACCACATCGACTTCAGCCACAAATGACTACCCATATTTAAAAAAAAAAAACTTCAAACAAAATGTCCAATAAATATCATGAAATTAGACAGCATTGTTCACATAAGTAGTTACAATTGTAATACTTTTTGACAACTGGAGAGCCAATATTCAGTCAGTTGATGGGCTATGTCTCAAAAGGAATTTATTACTATTTTTTAACACAGTTGCTTTTCTATTGTACGTGAAGCAAGAATTCACAATAGCATGGTCACCCGAAGCTGCATATTTCAAATGGTTTAAATGCAGATAACACCTGAGATACAGAGCATTTATTGTTACATGCCATTATAACTGTTGATGGTCCTTGTTCAACAAAATTTCACTTGAAAGAGACTATAATAAATAACATTAACAGAAAATGGAAGACTTTTTCATAAAAAAAAAAAAAATGAAATAATAATTTACAGCTGAACATTTAATATTATTGAAAGCTGCTGGAACTGAATCAAAAGCTACAGTATGATTGTCAATATTGCAGTTTGTGCCACTTTCAGGCAATTTATTGAAATACATTATTAGCAAAGTAAAGGAGTGGACGGTATGCACTACAAGTAGGCTTTGTATCTGGGAAGTTTGTTATGAAAATATCAAGCTAGCAACGAAAAAAGAAAAGATCATTCACAATGTATGCAAATGTTGACTAAACCTGAGCTCTGAGCGATGGATATGTATGACCTAAAACCGGAAATGTTTCTTCTGTTAGCAGTTGGTTGCAAGTGTACCCCCTTTTGTTATTATAAATGGCTTTTTTGTAATTTGCATATTGGCATGCAAATTGATCAGCATGAAGTCTAAAGATAAAATGATAAAGATAATTTTATTATCAATTCACAAGAATCAACATTGATTTTCTTGCAAACCCTGGCGGGGTGGAATACAATGCGCTACCTGACACAGTCTCTATTATTGGGTTTGGCACGCAAAGTAACTGACACATGTGGGTTTCAGTCACATCATTTTCTTGTCAAAAGCGCCATTTTTATTCTTAATTGCTATGGCAACGGTCCTCAAATGTATTTTATCATATACCTATGGCCCAATGTTACTGAAATAGTCTCTTACCACAGTGGAAATAAGCAGTAGATGAATGATTTATCTAAACATGTTAAGGTAGGTAAGGTAAAGTAAGGTCTCAGAAATGTTTTTGTGTCAATATATGGACCTCAAATTAACATAATGATAATACTGATAAGGACATGGATAAATAGCATTGTAATAAAATTATTTAGACTACTTTTTTTAATTTCAAATCATAACTACTGGTTTTTGTCAAACCTAGAGGAACCTGAGTCTTTCATAGGAAGCTCTTACGGTCGGGTAATATACAATAATTTAATGTACAATCATTATGAAAAATAAATTAAGCACTTGTTACTTCACAAAACTGAGCGTCTACTCAGTGCAACCAACTCCCTGCTCAAAATCTCCCAGCTCCTAGCATCGTGCAGCAAAAAGCAAACCACAAGATGGCGTCAGTGGATCAATGGTTGATCAGTAAAGGGCATAGATAGACCAACTGTAGAATCTTTTAAATGTCTCTGTGAAGTCACCATCGTTCTGTTATTTGTATAGTTTTGAGTTATTCCTGCTGCAGAGCTTCCCTCCAGTCGAAGGTGTGGTTAGGTCCATGTGTCAGGGGCAGGATGGGCGGGTCCACTAACTGCCACACCCCCGTGTCCGGCTGCTCCTCACAGGAACAGAAGCCCAAATAAGGAATCTGGAAGCAAAGGCAAAACAGTTCAACCTGCTGCATCAGGTGGTGGTGCGCCTATTGTATTTTGTTTTATGTGTTTCATGCTGTTTTGCAAGGGAGTGCTCTCAAACTTAATTTTGTTGTGAATAATTTTGCAATGACAATAAAGACCAATCCTATTTTGAGCCCAGACAGCTATGCTAAAACTCTGATCATTTCAGCACACAAATTGCCACCACTACAAGGCAATTCTTAGAAATAACTTTTTTAAATAAACCTCTGTGGTAGCAGATCTTTTCTTCAAGTGACGTTTATAGGTGTGCAAACTATGCTCAGCCCACAAACCACAATGGTTTTCAGACCCTGTGTTCTCCCTTGTGTGATATTTTTTTGTTTTTAAAGATCATGTGTCATTGTAATTGCATGATATGTTAAGGCATGTCTACAGTATCGGGTCTGGTAGTAAATGAGCTGACCCACCTTTCGGACGACTTGTATGAAGTCCTTGGTGTTCTGTGGACTTCGACCCTGCAGCTGTCGAGTGCAGGCCTCTAAGGAAGACGCGTGGGCTACAATCAGCACGTTGTTTCCTGTGCAGGGGCACACGAAGCACAGTCAATATAAACTTTCATACAATGAACATTTTATTGAGTATTTATAGACACATATCCCAGGACGGGGGATGTACCGCCGTTTTTGCAGTCGGACAGGATGTCTTTGGTCACTTGGTAGCTCCGGCTCATGTACGTCTCGTAGGATTCAGACACAGTGAGCTTGTTAACAGGAATCAGTGGTCTATGAGACAAGAGAGAGGGAGAGATTAAATATCCAAATTATGTCTCATTTCCTTAAGCTTAGAATAGATATATCAGTGGAAATAGAGGCAGAGAGGCAAAAGCTTGAACACTATTTTTGCTGAGCCTAAATATATTAGTTGAACCAGGCCAATAATGACAACATCTGCTGTGGCAAACTAAACATCTTGAAGAGGTAGCAAAGAGTCCAGTGTAATGTTGTTACCCTCAGGCACAGGGTAAATAATCATATTCATGCTGCTATATTGATTGGTTTGTCTGACCTGTAAGTTGTGTCTACACTGAAGTGTGATGCTGCCAAGTCAGAAGGGGGTATCCAAGCAGGAAGTGAGTTTCCTGAAACCCACTTTGTCCATTCGAACAGACCTGGCTCTATTCGCAACTTCAGCTTCCCCTCCTGCTGCAAACCTGAGAATACAATAAAACAACTATTATTGCATGTATGATTTTTAGCTTGGCTCACATAGAAATGAGAAAAAATAAATAAATACATCGGACAAGTCTCTTACCTTTGAGGATATTCTGGGCTGTCTGGACACACCGTAGTGAAGGCGAGCAGTACACAAACTCTATTACTGTGTTACTTTCTAATAGTGCCTCCCCTACAGAAAAATGCAGAATAGAACATTAGTTACAACACATCTATTTTACAAACATATTAGAAAATGTGCTTACCCACGAGTCGTGCCTGTGTGCATCCCACCACTGTGATTGGAGCATCCATGTCATAGTCCCTCTGACTGCCCCACATCGGAAGACTGGGAGGCATGTTCAGGTTAGAACGAATATAACGTCCTGAAGAAATAAAAGCATTGTTTGCTGTGTGAATTTTTGTTTCAGAAATATATATGTATCAATGACTTTGCCATAAAATAAATGTAGCTCTAGAGTCTTCTATGTGGACATTGGTGGGCATTTATACAGTATGAAGAGTGTCCGAAAACACACAGACAATGAAGTATACCCTTATATTCATTCACTTAAGAATAATTAAGATAGATAGATTCTCTAAAACACACAGGTCAATGTAACACAGGGAAGACATAATGGATGCAACAATTAGAGGTATGCAATAGCTTAGAAAGGACAAACCCCAATCTCCATTCATTTGCATAAGATTTACAGGCATAGCTTTTGTAAAATGAGCTAAATTATGTATAAATCGTGTGACACTACAGGTAAAATACCGTATATATCAGCACAACTGCAGGAACCATTGTACTTATAGCTTGAAGAAACACATGTATTTATTACCTTTACTGTCTGAGCAGAGTTGGAGCCAGTGTTTCCCAAAGACCACGTCCATCCTCTCCCCGTGACGACAAACAAAGAGTGTCCGCTTTGGCTGTCGAGAGTGGCTTCCGCTAATCCGCAGAACCTGCTGCAGGAACATAAAACTAATAAAATAATCCTAAACATTGCTTTTATAATCTTTGCTTTAGCACTGGCTCAAATCCTGTTGTTTCCTCCATCATCGTCTCCATTAGCTGATTAATATTACCTGCATGGGATGACAGATAAGGCTGAGGGTGGGCGTTTCTCCGGGGCTGGTGCCTTCGGGACGGCGACTGTCCAGCAGGCCATCAAACACCCCTCTGTCTTTACCACCCTTCTCTGACGGGCCGCAGCTGAAGAACGAGTGAGAGCTGTGAAAGAGACAATTTCAGTAAAACAAGCTTTGGATATTATTGTAAATACAGTACCTCAAAAAATGATTTACATTACTTACTTACTTACAATGTGGATCCAATACCTTTTCCTCCAAATAAATAATGTGCATATCATGTTTATATATTTGAATTATCATCCTCATGATTGCAAAAGTATTAAAGATTCAGACAACTTTTTAAGTCAACTCAGACCCCCATAGAGTCCTCCTGACTGGGTGTTCTGCTTTTCCTTGCACTCACCCGTGGAAAACCCATGTGTCGGACTCATCGGCCAGCGTGATGTAGTTTTCGGGCAGCAGACCGGACAGTCCAGAGGAGAGGGAGGTCCCGAACACCCAGCCCTCACTGGTGCTGCTTTGGTCCACCGGAGACATGAAGACGTAATCCCCGGGAACCAACTCCAGCTCATCCTCATTCTGAGGCGCATAGGGGTACTGCACCCGCAAAGTCTGTCAATCAATAGACAAAAAAAACACGATAAAACGCAAGCATAAGCCACATCGAAATTAATAGGGATGGAAATACTTAAATAGTTCTATTCATGGATAACTCATTACATTTCTAAATTATGGAATATACTGTGTAAAAAAAGATTTAAGCTTAAGATTTAAGATTTTGTCGATTCATCATGAAAATGTCATGAAGAGAAACTCGAGATCGATGTGTTTCGTTTTGGCCTGGACCATGGGGATTTTTAAAGGTGCATTATGCAACTTTGCATGTGGAAAAAAAAACTTTATGTTTGTGCGTATTTGAGCTCGTAGTGACCCAGCGGCTGTATGAGTGGTCAGCATGGCACCTTTACTTTTAATTACGGTGGTCTCTAGGAAGCTCCAGGTACAATTGTTTGGTAGGCTTTCACTGCTGATGGATCCTTGCACCAGAAAACCTACAAAACAATTGATCCTGGAGAGTTGCAGGTGCCATGCTGACCATTCCTGCAGCCGCTGGGTCACAAAAAAGGTCAAATATGCACAAATATTAACTTTTTACTGCATGAAAAGTTGCAAAATGCACCTTTAAACTTCAGAACAACTGACTTTATTTTGAAGTAGACTTTAGAATTTTGAGCTGAATTAACTGAAAATAATAAAATAGCATACATGATTGACTAGCACATCACTGAAGCTATCATCGACAGGTATAAGTTTACCTCGTGGTTTGCAAATCGAATGTCCCGGGAGAACAGGACCGCCAGCCAATCACAGCCGAGCTTCACCTCGATGCCCTTGGCCAGTTTCTCCAGAGACGAGAGGTGGTCCGTGGGGAAATTATAGGCCAACGTAACATGAAGCTGCTTCTTATGGGGCTCCACATGCACTTCTGTGACATAAAATTGAAGAAAAGCTTAATATATTTTGATGAATTTCACTTCAAATAGACCTGAAATGTACGACAACAGCAGTCTCTTCATCATTTCCATATCAGATTCAGTTGACATTTTAATCTCCCTCTCCACAGTTGATCATAAACACACCATGACAGCATTAGCACTAACAGCCCAGTGCTAATCTGATTTGGCACCTACTCCACGCCCTGAAACAGAGTACGTGGACATATTCAATTTTCTGCCAACATTGATGCATTGGGGATGAACTCAGTCTGAAGTGAGTGGCGGGCGCAGAGAGCATTTTAGTCACCTCAATTTGCACAGAGTGAATTAATGTTGACAAAGTGCGATACATGAATGGCCAAAACCCCATCTCCACAAAAGAGATAAACTGGAAGCAGCTTTCTGTGTGGAGCAGCTTACTGTGTTGAGTTTGCATGTTCTCCCTGTGTCTCCCTAGGTTTCCTCCGGGTAGTCCGGTTTCCCCTACCACTTAAAACATGTACAATAGGTGAATCCTCTGGCTCTACATCTGGAGATGGGTCCCCGGGTGCTGCACTGCCGTCGCCTACTGCTCCTTACACAATGGCATCGAAGGGTCAAATGCAGAAGGCAAATTTCCCGACAGAGACAATAAAGTATACCTTAACCTTAACAATAATTTCCAATAAAAGTAAAACAAAAATGTGGAAAAGGGAGAATCTCAGTATGGAATTTCCTCTTATGCTACATCCAGTGCCCATTAAAAAAAAAATCAGTAAGATAATAAATCACAAAAACTGTATAACAGTGTTAACTATGTTTTTTGTTATTTTACAACATGTCTTAAACGCAACACTCAATCACAAATAGATTCATCTGTACTATGTATATCAAGTGTGGTCTGTATAAGTGCCTCTTCCTATGTAGACTAGTGTGTACAAATGTAAATGTCAAACGGCTCTCATGACACTTCTAGTAGGTTTGGTGTTAAAATCTGACTTTGAGGTTTTTGGTTAGGGTTGACACTGACACACGTGGGAGGGAAGTACTTAAAGTTTGAGATAAGCTGTTTTTGAGAAGGATGAGCTGACACATAATAACCAATCATGACATAAACCAAATAAAAATTCTGCCACAGCAGTTTTTACAATATTTTTTCCAAAAATGTCTATATATACTTCTGTAACCTTTGATTGCCTTTTGAGCAAGACTCAAATCAAGAGGTTTTTGATTAAATGACAACTGTATTTTGAGATCATATATAATATAAAATATGGTTAAATGACATATTGTTTCCGATGTTCCCAGCATGTTGTGTCGCAAAGCCACACCTACAGTAGATTAATATACTCTTAATTAATATACTATCATTACACTATGTTCTGGAGCATACCTGCTTTTCTCGCTGCCTCTGTGGTGAAGTCTGCAGCAAACTGCTTCAGGACGTCCGCCACCTGCTCCTCCACGAAGAGCCCAATGAAGTTTGAGGAGGTGTACAGCTCCAAGGGCAGCGGGCTGGGGAACCGGCCCCTCCACTGCTGCACTGTGGTCTGCAGAGCCTCACACAGGGCCTCCACTTTGTGGTCCGCACACTGCATGGAGCAATGCGATCATGTCCAAGCAAGAAAAGTACGTTGAGTAAATGCATTGGGAGAGTATAGAAAAAGTTGCATTATAGTTTAAGGTTTTCTTGTCATAAGTAGCCAATAGCCATAATAGTAACTACTATATACTTTACTACGAATATCTCTGTGTACGCTCTCAGTCGTGCAGGAGTTGTCCATCCTAGATGACAGTTCATGAGTCATTGTCTGTACTCTGTAGTTGAACTGTCAGACGTTTATCATCCAAAACACTTTGTCAGCGACACTAAGGCTTTCTGCTCACAGTCAGACTACATTTATAAAAGCTACTCTCTACCTGTTGGGAAACAAGCTTTGTGACTGTCACAACAGTAACCTTTGAATAAAGAGGAAACTATAGGACAATCTATATCGCCTTTTGGATGAGAGGCGAAACGCACGACAATTCAACTACAGAGTACAGATAAGGACTCAAGAACTGTCATCAAGCACTTCCATTTGTTTTTGCTTTGTTTTTTGAAGTTGTTGTCCATAAACATTTTCTATACTACTAGCCAGTTTAATCCAGCCATGAACTTAATTTAGTTCTGGTGATACTGACAAACATATTTCCTTTGCTACAACTTTGTCAAGACTTTTAAGTGAAAAGAATTAAAACCATTCTTCAAAATCAGCTGTAATACTGCAATAATATGTATTGTATTTCCACACATGACACTGGCCTAAGCTCACCATGAAGAACTGGCAAAGCGTGATGTGGGGAAAGATGTTGTGGGCCTTGTTTTTGCCACAGGTGACCCGGCTCTGCTGCCAGAAGTGGGAGAGCTGGTTCTGGAGGGGGCCGCTGGGGCGCAGGTACAACACAAACTCTCGAGGCAGGGGGTCATCTAGGAACGGGTCGTCCACATGGGAGAATAACCTGGACAGAAGAAAAATGACTTCACTGATACAGGCACCAAGAACTCGTCAAAAGATGTTGCTTTTCACAAACGTTGAACTGTCCAGTATTATACTCGCATTACACATGTATAAAGAGATTTCCTATGTGTTTTTCACCGCAGTTTTAGAGCATTATTATAGATTTTCCAGCAAATGCGTAACCATGCTCCAATAGATGGCAGTGTAACCCTCCTAAATTAGCCTGTTGTGGCAGTCACATCTGTGGAAGCCTCTAGTCGTGCACACTCACCAGTCACAGGCAGCTTGGACACTACGGCCTCCCGTCGAAACCAAGGCTTTGAGTCTGAAAAACACAGGAGTAAAATCTTTCAAATAATTCCTTAAAATTAATCATTGACATTGTTTTGCTTATGGTTTTGCGCAGTCATCCATGTCAATGTCAGTGTCTTAGCAGATACATAGTACCATGCTGTGGATTGACACCTGTGTGGAAACTATGAGAGCGTAAAACAAGAGAGGAGTTATAGGTGACGGTGAAGGGGGGAAAAAGCATGTTACAGAAATGATCCAGAGACTCAGTGCAAAATGTCACTGGAAAAAGAAGCACTTGTGAATTATTCATCCACCCCTGAATGGATAAACTGAGCAAGAGCGCATTAATATAGGCTGTGTACATTCGGGCATAACACAGTGTCACGCAAAAGGAAATACAACGTAATGGTAAGGATTTACTAAGGAAATAAGACCATCCCACAGGACAAAAGACTGACAAATAAGTCTGAAGCACATTTGAACTGAAAAGGAGTCTGATGATTTTTATTAAGCTTTAGGAATCATAAGCAGGTTTATTTGAGGACAGCTACAGTGTCTGGTTGGAATAATGTAATTTGTAACTTCAAGTCTGATTATTGGAAGCATTGCTGAGTTTTGAAATGTCCCCTTAACTGAAGTCATCCAAGGGAAAATAAAGAATAAAAGATTATATAACGCATTGTAATGATTCTCAACATGTGCTTTACATGTAATAGACAATCAAGCTAATTAAATTGAGGTGAATACAGAACATACAATATGTGAAAACAGAATATAGTATAGTCCAGTAACACAGACAAAAGACGGAAATCTAAAACCCTTCAAGTATGACTTCAATTGTTTGTCACTTTTCCATCGATAGTAGAGTAAAAGACATTTATGCACTGATCTGCGCAGTGGATCTGTGAGGCTGCATTTTGAACGAAAGTAGTTAATAATTCATCAGCAGAAGTTCACTTTTGTGTGCACTTCCTGCTGGAGGAGACCTTTCTCATAAAAGTTTGGTTGTTAATATTCTCTTCTGAGTTCAAAAAGTCCCCAGGCAGAACTCTGGTACACACAGTATTTGGTAGAGAACATGAGAAATGTTCTCTTCCAAATACTGTCTATATGTTCATATTAATGATTTAGTCATTTGATTTGTTTAGTTTCACGTAAATGAAACATATGTGTAGTAGGAGTAATACCAGTAAGCTGGATACTGAAAATAATAGCAAGAAATAATAATAATTTCAGTAAAAGCTGTAGTAGTAATAAATAATTAGTAGTAGGAGAAAGAGAAAAGGCTATTTTTTGCTTGATACTTTCTATATAATTTATTTGATTTTACATTGGGACTATTTTCACGATGATTTTGGGGTTCCTGGCCTGAAAAGTTTGGGAACCCCTCATATTGCCCTCACACATGCCTACATGGAGCTATAAGAGCCGTTAAGTAGTTTACTTCAACTTCTAGTTTACTTCCAAACACATAAAACACATAGAGGTCAAGTCAAGATAAACTGTAACTCAACCGCTATTGGTAATGATTCAAGAGGGTGTGGGAACAGTCACTGATGAAACTGGTTGCCTAAATATTGAGCTATATTTAACTAAGCTTTACCGTCAGTGTGGCTATTTTTAGGTGCACAAACAGCGGCTATTGTGAGCTCAAAGGGATAAAAGCAAAGCGAATGGTAATTTATCTTTTCATGTCGGCGCTGTTGGCTGCTCACACCTGGGGCCTCGGTGATAAGAAGGAATACAGAATAAAAGTAATAACACTATCCCCATTAGAGCCACACAATCCAATTAGCTGCATTCGCCAGATAACAGCGGCATGCGTGGATATGCTAATGTGCTTTCATAGGGAGGAGGCGACCTTTTTACACTGTCCCAACCGTTGAACAGAGATGTGCGTTATAGATAAAGGCGATGGGAAGACAGTAAACCACAGCGTTCGTCTTTATTGAACTTCACTTACAGACCTTGATAACCACTAAGATCTACAGGAAGCATAACAGATGGATCCGACCTGTCAGTACAGGTACAGGACCGTACAGATAGAGCGGGGAACAGCAGGAGAACAACTCTCTGTATTAATAAGTTCTAATAAGGTCTTCCTTGTCTGGGTTTGCAAACAAAACAGAAGATCCACAATAATAGACGGTCCACCACTTCTTCAGTCACTCCTCAGAGTTTGGTCCATGTATCGCTTTAAATTAAGGTGTGCTCATTGAAGGGGCTAGATGTAAGTTGGCCATTTTATACTCACTACTGCCACCTCAGGTCATACGTGTAACTGTACCTTCTATATTAAGCTTGTGCATGATGGCACTTCGGACCAATGGCCGCTGGCTCCTCTGCTTTTTGACGACGGCACGAGGGGCCGCCATTGCTGTAGTACCTCCATATAGCCGCTAGTCCCCCATTGGAATGCATGGCACTTTAGACACGTTAAAAACATCTTTAAAGCCTGGTTTCTAATTTTTTGGAACTTCTACAGCTAGATATTCCTCCTGTGGTAACGCTGGGTAGTTACAATTAAAGAAACCAGGCTGTTTTTTGTAAGAAAAGTTTAAAAAAATCTCGTACTGATGAGGGCAGGACTGTTAGCATTGGAGCTGCGTGAACTACATGTCTACACAAAAGTCGAGTCTACAGTGAAGATCCCGCCCATACGCCCTTTTTAGGAACATGCTTCGTCAGAGCATGGGAGTAGGAGTCAGTAAATCTGCCATGATTTCCCCCTCGAACATGGTCATTGTGGTCAACGGGGAGGAGTGAGTAATGACGGTCTATTAATAATATGTCAATGCAAACTTTTTGAGTGACAGTGTAGGATTTTAGAGGCAGTTGTGGTGAATAAGTTTGGGCTCATTTTACACCTTAGGACATTGCTGGAACATGAAGGGGGAGGAAAATAAATATTTTTTTTATTTTTTAAACACTGTATAGTCCCTTTAAGTATTAATAAGCATTAGTAATCATTTTAGGGTTAGGGTGTTAAGGTTAGGGTTAGGTTTAGGGTTGGCTATGAATAAACATATTATTTATGTTCTATTAGTATGTAAACAGATACAGTATAAGTATAAAAAGCAGTGTGGTAAAACTTTACATGTATATTATTAATGCTTAAGGTATAAGGTATTAAACCTTATTAATACTTAACGAGCACACCTTCATATAAGGCATTACCAGTACATGTACTGTATACCAGGTGTCAAGTTTGAAAGGCTTGGGACATCCATGTAATTTGTGTGACCCAATATTCCCCACAAAATGTGACCCAAGGCCCCCAGTTGGTCATTGGGCCATCATTTAATCAATGATTAAGAACCTAATTAGTCTTAAGATTATGGCTGTTTATCCTGAAAATGTTGATAAATTAAAGTCAAACTCTTCAGTGTGAAAGCTGACTCACACAACCAAATGTTTACGAAAGTTGGTACATTTTAGTTTTTTTTTTTTTTGCTCTGGTTTACTCACCTTTCAGGCAGCTGCCATCTAGCTTCCATAAACAGAAAGTGACACATACCTCTCAGTTTAGCCTGCTCTCTCTTATTAGCTCAAAAACACTGCGAGACCCAACCCTTCCCACCCCGCTGTCCCCTACACCTGTATAAAACAAGAGACACGTCCAGCAGTGATGGGATTAATGTTTTCAGTGGAGTTTTTTTTAAATTACTTTCAGTTTGAATTTGGCTAATATTGGTTCACTTTATGTCACTTTATTTCCTTAGGGTTTTGTCCTAGCCCCTAAGCAGCATCCTTCACCCCCTTAACCATCTCAATATCAATCTGACTTCATCCCTGCATCATTCATGAGCTGTCTCACCACAGTCTTGTCCTTTCAATTGTCCTCTACATTGCTCAGGAGAGAGCTATAACTGCTTTTTTCTGAGCATGTGAGAGAAAGGTCTATTCAGCAGCCGCCCACGCACCAGCAAACTCATATTGGGTGTAAAAGTACATCAGTCGTGGAAAAGAGAAGTGTGTCCTGTGACCTACACATGCCAAACCGTTTGGCACCAATTAGTCACAACAGTACACTCAAAAATCAACAGAGGTCCAGAGGTCAACAAACCGCACAATATAAGAAGTGCTGAGTTGGAAAAAAGGCGACAATTCAAATGGAAATTTTGAATATACCACACTTCCATAGATTACGCATCAGTGTATGATATGATATAATGTATATATTGTAAAACTTTTGATTGTCTTTGATCATTTCTATCAGCTTATTGTATCTATCCCTCATGATTAGTTTCTTTTGTATTTTGTTTAGCTTTGACTGAAAAAATTCCATTGATAAAAAGTAAAAATATGTAAGTTTAGCGAAGCTCAAAACTGAAAGCAATCCAAACACTGCAGGCCAATATATAATAATAATAATAATAATAATATAACCTACAAGCACTGACAAGGGTGACGATGAGCTAAATAAGAAATTGCATTGTGTAATCATGAGATTTAAAATACTAAAAGACTGCAATCGAACATTTTCCATGTTTCCATTCCATAAACTTCTGCCTTAAACAAATGAGCCTTGTGTTAGTGTCCAGGTGGGCTCGACAGCTGTCCCACTTCACACACAGTACACACAGTAAGTGTTGGAGCAGTCCACCTGGGCCCGGCCTGTGTGGGCTCAGAGCAACGAATACAAGGGTTTGGGAGAAAATATTCCCCAAATGACATCATTTTATCTCCAGAACAAAACAACTGAACAAACTCCACACTGCAGGGCATTTGAAGAATCATTATTCAAAATGGTGTCTGAATGAGAGCTTATTTTCTGATTCAGTGAATGACAACAAGATTCAGGTCGCTGTACACAGGAGCATTGGAGAGTAGACTGATAAATGAACAGCTTCACTCATACATGAATCACATGTTTGTAGAGGTCATCATAACTACAAGGCGAGCTGGTTTCACAAAATAGGACCCCATGGAGAGAATTCACAATGGTGCTCTTACTATTTGTATAGATTTCACAGCACATTCATTTAAATTCTTATTTTATGCAACTACATTCTCAGAGAAGGACTGTCAATTTTGGAACTGTGCTGTGAGGGAAAAAACCCACAATTATTTTTGTTAAGTTGCTCGAAATCGAAACTTTTCCGCGCAGTTTGGTAAACAGCTGTGGTGAACCTGAATTGCACTTCCTTAATGATGAATACCATAAAGCTACAGGACACAAACAAGTAAAAGATCAAAGTTCAATAATAGAAGATAAAACCTAATCTAATTAATACATGTAATTTGTAGAACCAGATACTTTTGCTTTATGTTCATAGTAACATACTTATTTCATTTATGTTTTAATAGTAGTCTATTACTATGTGTTAAATACAGAGTGTAATTGAGCAGCTATGACAAAGCAATTCCCCTCATGGTTCAATGAAGCTGTCAAAGATCTACTGCACATCACATTCAAATGGCATAGGATTATACAGTCACTGAATGGTTATGTAAAATGTGAGCGCGTGAGAGCCTGTCACCCACGTACATGTGAATCTGTCCTCAGACTGATCCTGAGTGAAGTGTTTGAGACAGGAAGAGGAAGACACAAACAGAGAAGAGCCCTCACATCGCTACACCAGTGCTACTGTACACTATCATAGGCCTGTATGGTTCAGCAGAATAATGTCTCCCAACCTTCTTGTCTATCATCTCGCCTTCTTGAAATTCAACACAAACAGTAGCTGAAGCGTGATCTTTCCACATGTCTAGCATTTTGTCTATTTCAAGAGATTCCACAGTAGAAACCATGAGTGTCCTTGAGGCTGAACAGCAAAATGAGCATGGAAAAAGAAATAGCATGCCACCAGCGCTAATTTGTGCAACCAAACCGTCCCCAAAACCTTTAATACATGTTTTAAATGTCCAGAAAACACCTGTACACTATGTTTCCTCACAATCAAACACCACAATGTACCAGCGTTGACATGAAAGGGCAGAGGAGCAGAGCCGTGTGGGAGTGAAGCACATTGTTTGAGGCTAAACGGGTCAGTATCAGCGGTTCACAGGGAAACTACGGGAGCTTTATTTAATCAGGAAGCTACAGAGGCATGGATGAGATCTTCCCCACGTTCTTCTGTCTAATTTGACAGTCGTAGTTGCGAGGTTAAAAGCAACAGATGAACAAAATACAAGTGCTCTGCTCAGCTGCCTTTTTGTTATGAGCTGCAGAGTTTGTCTGGCAGCTGCTGGACTTGGAAAAAAAAAACTTCACCTGCTTCAAACACAAGCTCTAGTCTAAACCTAATATCTGTAACAGCACCATATGTGTCCAGCTGACTCTCTTGTATTGGTTTTAGCTCACATCATAGCATCATCGGCGGACCAAACGACCATTGCTGCTATGTAAACACAAATATGGCAGTTATTGAAATTCAAAGGAGCCATAATTATTTAAACTCAAGTGTTTTCAGCCTAAAAGATGTTGTGAGGTGAAGTGAAAGCAGGTGGCATATGGCGTCATTTCAAGAACGACCCCACCTCATGCCGTGTATCAGCTGTCCGAGAGGAGGTTGCAGCATTTAAGCCCCGCCCACCTCTCAACCGACCCTAATTTACCCCCGTGTGTCGCTGTGGGAAACCCTGAACCTCTGCAGGCGTCCACTCCCCACACTTCCTGTTTACAGACACACTGACCCCACGTCGGCTTAAAAATAGGTTAGCATAGTCCATTATACAGCAACATTGCTCTGTCCGCTCTCGCCGTTTAGGCAAGTTATGTTAATGATCATTTGCTGCCTCTTCCAACAAATATGATAGTGAATTGTAAGTCTTAGAAATACAATTTCATTTAGCATAATATTGTATAATGCTTTAAAGTATTCATTTTCCATTCTTAAAATAAAAATGTAAAAACTACATCCCCTTAACCCCTTTGAAACATCCTCCGAATAGTTTGTTTGCAATAATATCATCCTTTAACAAGTGTGTATAATGTCTCTGCTGCACATGTGTAAAATCTGAAGCTTGATTTTACCTCATGAGTCTAATCACAATCACAAAACCGTTCAGTAAATCTGACATAATTCGATCAGACCTACTCCATACTTGTTTGCATTGTCTAACATGAACTAACCAGGGCAAAAACTTATCTCAGAGCACATTAAAAGCTTCTCATTGTACCTCAGAGTGTGTCCGGAGCCTCCGTAGAGACTTTCTGTAGATGTATTGACACAAAGAGAGTGTGTTGGAGACAGTGTTTCTAAACTGAGCCTCATTGTGCTGCTGCGCGAGGAGGATGAGGACATAAACTTCCGCCTTCACAAAAGAAACGCTAATCTTTTCCTAAGGTTCTCTGCACTGTCCCGGGAGCTCTCCTCTTAAACGATACGTTCACACACTGGAGTTCATGATAAATACTGCAGCAAAAACTCAGTCGCATAACATAACAACTATTTCAGATTCACGGAGCTCTTGTTCCACTTGAGCTCTTACAAACCTAGTAGAAAGTTTGTTGTAGGTGAATTGCTGTAGCCCTGTAATTACAATGTAAACTCCCACAAAAAGCCGCACATTACTCCGTCTTTCACATAACTGGGCTGGAAGAACTCTACATTTTCACATAAAGTATGTAGACAAATTAATTTCCAACAGTGCAACAATACCTGCATGGCCTGCCTACCTGGAAACCTGCCTGTGCTCATTCGACAACAATGTATGTGGAATCTCCTGACCTTACAACTAAACTAATTCCGCATTCATCTGAAACCAAACCAAAACTAAACGTTGCTGTATCTTGAAGCGTTTGCCATTTTCTCTCCTGAACGAGGGCCGGACTGTTGAGCTCCATTTATAACTCTCAAGAGCTTCACAGTGGTTTTAAGCACGAGTTATAGCTTTTTCATCAGTGCAGCTATGCCCCTCAAATGTTTCCAGCTCAAAGTGAGGCCTTATTTCTACGTGACAGCTTTGGAAACGCCGCATAAACACAACCCTGAACAAACTTTCCTATCAGACTGTCTTTTTCTTCGTTAGATGAAGTTAGTAAGATGTATCAGTAGCCGCACATTACCAGCACATTGGTCTATTTCTTCGGTCTGCAACACTTTCAGAATGGACTAAGTCTCGCAGGCTTCTTGTATCTTGTTTATGAGGATTGAACAAAGAGACAAAATACATAGATAAGATGCACACGAAGCATTTCAAGGCTGAATGAGCAGAGTCTCTGTCTCTCTCAGTTTATTTGTGGTCCGTGGATGTTTATGGATGTAAAGCTCTAATTGGCCCAACACTGTTTGTTTTTGAAGCCGAAGATATGTCTCGGTCAAAAGACTTGTTGGACTCTTCAGGGGAAAAAACATTTCTGTGTGCACTTCCACTGATTGACAGTACACGTTTGGACTGCTAACAACATTTGCTTGTAAATAAGTAAACATATGAAAAGTCTCCTCCAAAGTGTTTTTTTATAATTAATACTGTTACTTTCTATTGCCCATTTTCCTTCAATAGCTAATGGATTGACTGTGTTGAGGGAAACTGAAATACTAACCACTTGCAAAATGGTCACTATTGCTAAATTCAGAATCGGATGATGAGATGATAAGCTTTTCTTCCCCCGCGATCCCTGCAGCTTTTGTATCAAACAAGGTGCGTAAATAGGTGTTTCCAGTGGCATTTAAATGCGGTCGATTTGTGACCTTTCAAGCAAAAACAACAAATAAAGCCTGTACCATCTCGTTTCCTCCAAATAAAGCCAAAGTACAAATTACTTACAGAAAGTTAATCATTATTCACGCACTGGCTGCTTCATCCACTCTTTTTGCATCGCACAGAATAATGTCATTCGAAACAGGCCAAATTTGAATGCTGTTGAATGTTACACTCTATTGCACTCAGCCACATTAAGGTCAAACGGACTGGAACACATTTGGTTTGGCCACTCTCTCTCTCTCTCTCTCTCTGTGTGTGAGATACTTTTTAAAATCTAATTCTATGGTTTTAACACCACATGTTATTCATTAAAAGCCCTAGACTTGATTTTTTTTCTTTCCAGAAGTGGAATTATACCTAAGTCATTATTGTTAAAGCTATACTTTGTGGGGAAAAACCTTTGTGCAGCTAATTATAAAGCATCCTTATCGCATACATTGGCATACAGTACATGTTGTTTGTTGTTGTTGGTGTTAAATAATAATGACAGCTTTTTCCCCTGAACATTGTGAAACGTGCTTTATAAACTCATCCCTGTGAAGACTTGTGATGTTAGAAATGCTTTAGGGAAGTTAAGAATGAGCATGGATCAAAACAAATTCCATATTCTTAAGTGTGCGATAGGAATTAAGTGGCTTGAATGAGATATTACATCAAGCATACTACATACAACACATGTTCCTACTGGGCTGAAGGTCTGGTGTGGTTTCCCCATCAAGCCGAGTCTCTAAAATCAAATCCAATATGTTTTCACTGAACTGAAACAGAAGATATCACGTGTCCATATTTAAAATGTATTCCGTTCAAAATATTTGCACATGTGTACGGATATGGATATGGCTCAATAGGGAATCGGTGAGACATTTACGGCCTTTAGCCTTTAGCGCATTAATATGAAAGCATTGAAATCTCACTTTTATTGACAAGGGTTTAACAGAGCACGTCGATGTCCCAATTCAACATTCAGCATAAGTGCTATTATAATGGCTTCTCTCGTCATTATGTCCGTGAGGAGGCGGTTTGCCCACTTCGATTTGTTGTGTTTGGTTGTGATTGACGAATGGCAGCCACGTCGCTGTGACTCAGAGAAGAAAGCAGCATCTTGTCGGGTTTCGTGCTTTATTCGGTGACAGTGGAACACGCGACCAAAAACTTCACTTCAGTTTAACTATTCCCTACGCAGGAAATGTGTATGTATAGATTTCTTTTTTTTTTTTTTTTCAAACTCAAGTAATTCACACCTATGGACACACTGTCTCCTCTTACAAGAGTGTTTAATCAAAGCTAAAAAACAATACCTGCATAAGGTTTTAGGGAGACATGTTTTGTAGTGGAGGACATTTGAACAAGGAGCACCACCTCATGACATCAGCAGTTTTGTTTTGCATAATGCGAGCCCTTTTGAAGCTCAAGTAAAAAACAGAAGAAGCTTGCAGTAAACATCTTTCTTCGCACGCAATCATATCTGTAATTAAAAAGTCTCATCATCTCATTTTCCCTCTAATGATGGTCCAGCTCTCCAGCAGGAGGATTACATGCAGGGGAGGCTGGGGGAGGGGGACCGGGCAGGACGTCCAGCCAAACCCCATGTCCCGGTGCAGTGAGCGCGAGGCCAGGCAACAGGAGCTGGAGCAGATCCAGCTTCTGGGTTTGGCAAAAAAAAAAAGCAGCTCGTGCACAGATGGTTCGGTCATCAGTGGGCACACACAATCGCTCTGCATCCTTCTCAAGACAAACACCGCAGTGGACACAAGGAGACTGCGGTGAGTAACCATCAGCCACCAGCTTAATATTGTGGAGCTGGCACCAAAAGCCTGTGCAAAGTCGGCATTAAATTGGGCGTGAGATTAAGAGCCACGTCAAATCTACTTTAGTCGCTGATCCATTCAGCCCGGGAGTGGCCTCGACTTGAGCCCGTGTCCAGATTCAGGCATGTTTCGGGGAATGACAGGTGGATCGGCAGGTGCACCTCTGGATGAGGAGCAAGAATAATCACAAGTTCTTATGATACATAAAACTAGCTACATCAGTGGTCCTTAACCTCTTACCTCCCACGTAAACCAAGGGCTTTTCGTCTCGTTTTCATCCACATTTTTGTTGCTATTTTGCTGCTTTTTGGGGGGGGGGGTAAGATTTCAGATTTTAGTGACGCAAAACTGGAGTAAATGTGCTTGGTTCAGGTGGGGTTAAGAGGTTAAACTATGCTTGACTTGATTTTCCACTATAGACCTTTTTTTTTTGTGATAAGTTTGAGAACATACATTTTCAACTGGGTGGGTACATAAAAGCAAAATTGCAATAGGCATCACAGCCTCGTAGGAAATGCATGAAACAGTGTTGTTGTACTGTATAACTGCAGCAAACTCTATCGCCCACGAGGCACCTGGATGCTGTTTAGCACCGAGCAAAAAACAATCTGACAGAACAGGGTTTTTCGTGTCTGACACTGGAAACACTGCCTCCTCTTGCACCAACAACAAAGGCTTAAAGGCTTTATTGATGTTGTGAGGAAACGGGCAGCAAGATCTAAATAATAAGGTGATGGAAAAGGCATGATCATGTTTTTATACAACAAAGGCTTATTGACATTTTAGTTGACCTGTAAACTGTTTTGTGTGTAAAGCACAATTAATGAAAAAGAATGTAATTGTTCAATAAGTTATAGTTATGCAATCTGTGTCTCAGAGCATTGCTAAAGGGAAGCCTGTAAGCTATTCCACACTGCACTACATCAACCCTGGTGCAAGGAGAGGCAATGAAGGCATGAAATATTTAAAACAGCGCCTCAATTTTTTTTGTTTTACAACACAAACTTTGGAGATAAAACAGTATGACTGCCTCGTAGTTCATGGAGTATTCAAGTTGCTGACACAAGCATGAGTGTGTAACTTTCCCCATATCATTTACGAAAAGAAGATAGAAGATGTTATTTGTCCTTGAAAGCAGGGCCATGTCAAAAATCCATGTTATATTTGTGTCTACACTGCTTCTCTCGGCATCAGTAAACAAAAACGGTCTTCTCAGGGTTGCTATTTCACTACTTCCTATTGTCTGTGTAGGCTCTCAGTCGTTCAGGAGTTCTATGAAGTTCTTAAATGAAGTGTAGAACGTATCGCCTCTCATGACGAAGGCTTTTGGATGAGACTTCCTATTTGTACTTCCTATTTGCAAACCGTTTCAAATGTTAGCTTGACCTTCCTGATTTTGAGGTTGCAATTATTTGGGTAACATAAATGACTGAATAGGGTTTCTTATAAATATGTTCGTCCTGTTCATGCTTGCCTCACAGCAAAAAAGTCCATGAAAAAGTAAAGAAACACCTTAAAAGAAAGAAAGAATCAATTGCTTATTTATTACTATTTATTTATTTATTATTACTTATTTGGGTGGCAGCTTGTCATCCTGGGATGATGGCAGGTCCCGAGGCCATACCAGAACCACCGCTATAGAGGATATGCACAGACATTTTAATTCTCAACAGAACCTTCGACGTGTGGCAAAATCAAATAACAATGCACACTTGCCAGTGGCCACTCGTTTGGATTCTGTTCCCATGCTGTTGTTGGGCTCTGATATCACTGGCGTTCCCTCTATACAGACTGTATGGGGGTAACCTGTCTGAACCCCCTCACTGATGGGGGATTTACAGTTGTTGATACAGTATGAAACACAGTGCAGCTGTCAGCCCTCACTGCTGCCTCAGCAACTGTGACCACATGACCGCCCTGGGACCAGCCCGGCACCGTTAGGCTATTACATGTAATTAAAACCCAAGCCTCCATGTCCACACCTATAGATGATGTCCACAGAGTACTTAACCGAGCAGTCATTTTCTAACTTTAAATAACCGTTGAGATGGACAAAACCTTCTTACTTTTGCTAATTGGCTTTTATTTCAGAGTTTACTACAGGAATCTTCTGTCTTCTGTTTTTTTCAGGAAAAGTTGCAATAGTTCACTAGAATAATTCACAATGCACAATGTATGACGCAGAAGCACAGTGTTGGGTAAACCGTGCAGTTTGGTTTACCCAACATTGTTGAGTAAACTAAGCTGCACAGTTTTGTAAGGGTTAACTATATGATTCATCATTATTACTAGTATAAATTTAATTACATTTTGCAATGAGATTGCTTAGGTGTAGGGTGTTTTAAGCTTAATTTTAATTCACAACACCTTTCATTACAGGCTTTTGAGGGCCCCACCCTGCTCTGGGAAAACAGAACCATTTACTCCCCAAGGCTCTATCTAAAGAATAATAGTGAAGCTTAGGATATTAATATACCGTAACAGGATTTAGGCATATTTTGCACTTGTGATTCTGCCTTGGCAACATTGCATTGCGCATAGAGTCATTTGTTTCAGGCCTGACTCACCTTGTTTCAAGTGGTGCGATGTGAGTGGAGACAATGGTTCATAATCTGATATCTCTCTCTGGTGGACTGCTTCCGGACAGGGTTTTAAATGAGGCCTGATCTGATCTGCAGCACGCACTGAAGCACCTCTCCCGTTTCAGAGGGGAGAATAATGACATCTGAACGACCTTGTCCAAGGACTTTCTGACAAGACACACACTTGAGATGAAACGTTCACAACATTACACTTCAAATGACTGCAGCAAACTGGGAGCAATTTGTAAGAGTAGCAGAGAGGCAAGGCGCATCCGAGAAAACCCTATCCATCAGCATTTTCGAAGATACAGAGCCAAAAAACACATCTATCTATAATTCATGAGAGATGCTACCTCTAAAGCATTTCAAATCTCCCATACAGTCTTTCTAGTAGCTTAGTAATGTTGACTGCGCAGAGCCACTATTAGTGAATCTCTTTGGCAACACATTTTTTTTGCTCTCCCAAAATCAAGATGTTTTGTGGGTGGTGGGTTATGAGGATATGATCTCTCCAGACCTCAACAACTTCAAGCGGTGCGATAGAAAACAAAGAGCAAACAGCAGAGAAACCTGAGTCAGCCCACACTGGCTAATCAACACAAGCCACCTGTCCCTATACTTGTAGAGAACGGAGAACAGAACTCCTCAGTGGACTGAGTAAGACTGTTGTGTTTTGGCTCAACAATGATTTGGACAGGACCGACTTTCCTACGTCAGAGAGGACAGGGTAATCTCGGCCTCACAGACTCTTCAGCTCTGTCATAGACTGCAGAGTCTCAATCTGTGCCAGGTACAAATGACTGAAGGACTAATACAATTTGGATTTGGATTATCTGCATGTGTTTTACATGTGATGGAACTGACCATATCGTGAAGTGAACTTAACTTCATGTCAATTTCTTTTTTATAACAGTATGTGATATGCGATAGTTTCTCTGACTTGTTGTTTTAAAGCACGAGATCATAGCAAATTGGCCATTGTGAAGTCCTAACATCTGCATCATTTCTCACACAAAAAACATGTCCTGCGGCCTTCCTAGATTTATCTCTCTCCCATGCCACTATGCGGCATGGGAAGAAACTGTCCAGTTGTTGGTCTTGTATGACACACAGCTGTCCATCCTAGAAGCCCTCGGCCCCAAATAAAACTCAGCGTAGCCTCTCAACTGTCCTAAGACCAGGCCGATGGCGTGATAGATAGACATTGCAACAGGAAACTCCACTAGAACAATTATTTGACGCGTACTGATTCACACTGCAGATTATCCAACAATATACAGTTGCTTAATACATTCAATAGCTTTATCATTCCTTATTCAAAGGTTAACTATCCAAAAAGGTGCAAATGTGAACAAAAAAGATAGCATAAACAATATGGAACAGGAAGGATGCTGAATATTCTATTTGTTATCTTTGGTGTGGCTGTGTAAAATTTCTGTCCAGATAAGCACAAAGAAAGAAAGAAAGACAGAAAGAAAAAAACTGCACAGATAGATATATCTGCACAGGAAGTGAGTGGGTGTTGATCTGATAAAACAAGAAGCACAGGGTTTGACCATAATATAATATATAATATAGCTGATTTAAATATTCATCATCACCTACAGCAAAATTATTCAGGCTCATCTAAACATGGACACCTGCATTATTAAGTCAACTATAAAAGTGGTGTATGTATTGGGTTTTTCCCCTCACAAAATAACAGAACTGTATCATTTTAAGGCCAGTTTAAAAAAAAAAAAAAAAGTATGCCGAAATGTAACATAAGCAGCAGTTCAGTGAATGATGTCCCACTGATAAGACAATTGTGGTTAGACGTCATTTATCTTGCAACATTTTCACATATCAGTTTTGGAGATGAGACTGATCTAAAGGTTTTCAAATAATTGCATGAAATAATTTTTTTTTTCAACATAATAAAAAAGACGCAAACCAGCATGACTCAGCGCATCTGACGTATAATCGATGGCCGCATTAGGAGCTGACATGCACAAGGCTGTCCTTTACAAAGTGAGCTGCACCTTGTGACTTGCAGGAAGCCGCTTGTCTTCTAAAGAGAGAACAATAATGTCGGATCGATTCGGTTTTGAGAGTGATTTAACCTGTTGTCGATGAACAGCAGACCTTCAGCCCATTTCCTGGTTCGACCTTGATGGATATGGCAACTATTGATCAGAGAGACGGTGAAGAGACTGTATCTCCTATTTTATAGCAATGAATAGTATGAAATAGAACGGAAAGAGCATGATTGTATGTTTGACGATATGTCAATATCTGTCAATAGTTTATTAGTACATTCATTGTGTGATGGACTAAGTATATAGTCTAATTAAAATAGTCAGCAACCAATTTGGTCATCATTGATATCTGTTATCTGGGCTATTAATACAGTATGGAATCAGAACACAGGTTTTATCACACAAACAACTTTGTAATAAATAAAAAGGCACAAGAGCATTACGTTTTGTGACGGAAAAGTAATGTTCCTCTATCCTCTTTATCCAATTGCGGTTACAGTTTGATTTAAAAAGAAACATCTCCGTAAAAATGAATTGGTGAACAGTCAAATACCAAATACTGTTTGCAGCATTTTTTTTTACAACAATATGGAGCGGTTAAAGAGACCCTTCAGTGTCAAAACAAATAATAACAATGCACAGTGGAAAGTTGCCACTCATTTGTCTTCTATTGTCATGCTGTGTGACATCACTTGCATCCCCTCTGTAAGCTAACAAATTACATTTCAAATCACACAGTTATGTACGAGCCTACATGTTGCATAATGAATCTCCCTGTTCGATATGATATTGTGTGGGCCTTATTGACTGGACGAAGAGCTGTGACACAGACATGTCAATACACCATATACAGCATTATCTTCCTCAATTTAATCAATACCATTGAAAACCTCTCCAATCCAACGCACTGTCCTGAAGCTTACAACATTTGTAATCTTAACACACAAGTGTAATCCTTTCAGAGCAGAAAAATCAGGACACCTGCAACGGGACGGGGGATTTAGTGGGTCAACCCCTTTAGCGGGACTAAACGACGTAAGAGAGTGGTCGTGTGGAGGTAAAGCTGTTATGGCCCAAATAAAGGAGGATGTGACGGCCCCGAGGGGACTGAGTGGCCTACTGCCTTTGGGACGACCCATTCATCATAACAGGGCTTCCTCAGACACGCTCCTAACCTTCGTGTGACAGCTGTCTGCAGGGGGAAAATACAGCAAGATTTCCCCTGGACTATAAATACTATAACCAGGGCCAAAATAGGCCCAGCTCCTTTCACTCACTGATATGACTGTAAATGTGATAAAAGTGGCTTGAAGTAACAAGACTGTCCCCATGACGCCCTCTGAGGTCACCGCAGCTGCTCTGACTAAACACAAACAGGAAATTAAACAAGAAAATACAGGATTCAAGGTAAAGAGGAAATATAAAAAAAGCGCAAAACAGCACAAAATAGGACAGCACAAATTGGAGGCCGATAAACATTCTAGAAATATTGGCTAAGTCTGAGGTTCTTTATGGTCAAATAATTTGACACTGAAATAAAACTTAAATAGTTTACTAGTTTACATGAGGTACACATTGTAAAACACAGTATTGGTGAAATAACTGAATGAAAAGTTACATTAAAGCTGTTGGACGCGTCTACCCGAACAGGAAGAGAAATTTGAACGGTTAGCTGCGGCCCCACTTGTTTCTGGCAATCAGAAACGATTTTGCATTTCCAATGGATTTATATGCAAGTTTTTCAAAGGCAAAGGCAATAATATAAACTCCAGGTTATGAATGGGAAATAATTGTTTGTGGCCACTGTAATTAAACACCCTGTTCTACGGCTTTCCTCAGCCTACATAAATTTTGTTTGTTTGAGTTGCATCATAAAGGCCATTCTTATTTGCTACAATCTCTAAATGTAGGAGAAAAAAAAAAGTCTCCTAAATGGAAAAGGAAGGAATAAGAAGTCATTTCCAAACTTGACTTAGCCGTGAAGAGCTGTGAGTGGCATTTTCAACTCTGGAAACTGTTATACTTGTTGTTTTAATAGGATTTACCTCCACTGTCTTGCATGACTCCATAATGATTAATCTATGGCGGTAGTGATTTTTAGTAGTGGAAAGTTGAATAGGATTACATTAGGATTAACGCATATTGCATTAATTATCATATTGCATAAAACGTAATGTCTTTTCACAATAACATGGTGCTCTTGGATATTAAAAGTCTAATAATTCGTATTTGTTTGAAAAGTAAAGGCCAAATGTGACATCGAGCTGGGCGATATGAGAATAAACACTGAATCATGATCTGATACCTGTGACGCTGGGACATCGTCATATCGTGACTCAGAGGTTTTTAATGTTTAAAGCAGATCGATGCTCCAGAACAGACACTTTTCCCCCCTCACTGTGTCTCCTTCTCGGTCTCGAAAGCTCTGACTGAGTGCCGGGGGGGGGGGGGGGGGGGGGGGGGGGGGTTTACAATCAGAGTGAAGCGTGAACGTTCACAAGAAGCAGAGGGATTTCGTTGCCTCTATAAGGCGATACACAGAAAATATGTGCACCTTTTTTTTTGCTATATCTCCCACCCCTATTGTGACAAGAATGCCACCATTTTTTCTTTTATTCCGAGGTTTCAATGTCATTAGCACAACTGACAATTCATTAGCTACGTGCAGCGGAAAGAAAAAGCCAGTTTGATCAAAGGCCTCCTCTCAGAACGTCCAGGAAGTGGAGTTTGAGTGTGTTTACCCCTGTATGTAACCTGTATCCCTGACAAACCAGGCAGCGATGTTATGTTTACTGTCAAGGGCTGTGGTTGGCTTCACAGATGTGGATCCAAAACTCGGTCCAAATCACAGACAGTTGCTCCATTCACAGACAGCAGTGGACACAGGCTGATCCTATAACACCCACACAAACCCCGGCTTTCTCTATCTTTATGAGAGACAGTTTGGTATAATAGTGATCCAATGACTCTACTGTACAGCGATAATGAACAATGCCGTAAAAAATAGTATTGTGAGGTTCATATACAACTGTAAATAGCATGAAAGCATAAAAAGTAAAAACAATAAAATATATATATATAATAATAATAAAATAAGTAAACTTTGGACCTAATATCCTTTTTGTTCACTTGGAGTGTACTTTTTGTGCTGGACCCATAGCCTGAATGCAGATGGCTTTAGCTACAATCTGAGTTACCATCTATGCAAATATCCACTTTGAAGAGGCAGATCATTTAGTGTGCCAACTCCCGGTTGGAGGAAAGGACAAGAAGACTAAAGAGCCGTACCCAATGTTGGAATAAATACCTCATTTTGACTTTGTGACCTCAAGGCAGTCTTCCACTTTGCCACCAAGGTCAAAATAAGCAACTTTTTATTAATTAATTAAGCATCTCAGAACTTCTACTCAGAAAGTGTAGTTTCTGCATCAGCTTTAGTAAAAGCTTAACAATATTCAACAAGTTGTGCAAGTGGCTTATCAGTAAATGCTTGCCGGCACATGTTTCATTAATTAGTTAAAACAAATGGAAAGAAGTCTCTCTCTTGGAAAGCATTGTACATGGTCGGTTTAGCCCCAATCAGAGGGCGACGCAATTGTTCAATGTCCTCTGAGCTGAGGATGCTCATCGTGCTCCAAAAAAGGAGATAATCAAGGAATTTCAGTGCTGATCAATTCGT
Organism: Gobius niger; assembly: GCF_951799975.1. NCBI lineage: Eukaryota > Metazoa > Chordata > Actinopteri > Gobiiformes > Gobiidae > Gobius > Gobius niger. The sequence continues at coordinate 23,118,887 of NC_136852.1, forward strand.
GACACAATAATAAACATAAAGCTATGTTTCACAATAGCATTGAGAATCACATTTAATATGAGAAATTAGAAAACCTTTCCTTGTCCCTATTATTGCCACTGTTTTTTGTTGTTCTGCAGATGAATATTACAATTTCTATAGCTCCAAATGTAATTTTTTAGCATAAGCATTGAGGATGGTTGATCACAGTATGGGTTGAGTTATTATGTTGACTTAAGTTACCAACAGTCGTAGGAATACATCAAAAATATCTGCTAAAGCTCAAACAGTTAGAGTTTATGTTATGTAACAGGCAGGCACCCTACAATGATTGAAAAGCACTTAGTTCAGTGCGATCAGCGATGCAACACACTTCATTAACTAACAGGCTGAATAAGATTTAAAAGCGGATACAATTATGTTTTCCTCTTGTTTAGCATCGATTTAACCATGCATGCCCATTTCCTATAACTTCACTGGCATTGATGGTCTGTCAGTGTGAGTTGCAGCTAGCGATAAAAAAAAAAATGATATGCGCACAGGATCCAGCAGCGGTGTGCGAGATGCTGAGCGCAAATCCCGTTATAAACCACATAAATAAGTCCCCATCCCCGTGACCTTTGACATCCCCAATCCCCGCACATGCACGCAGTAGGGTCCGGTACTCACGCCCTGGGTCTGGGGAAGCCCATGGACAGCAGCACGTCCAGGTTGGAGCCACATTTGACCGATCCGAGACGATTCTGACGGAGCCTGCGAGGGAGGATTTTGCTGTAAATATCCTCTTTAGCGGCCATGGTCCTCAAAAAAGTCCGCTTCGCCGTCCGCTGGTGGCTGTCCTCGGGTCAGTCCATGGGTGTCCTCTGTGAACGCATGAGTAGAGAGGAGGAGGAGGAGGAGGAGGAGGAGGAGAGGCAAAGGCAGCAGCGGTAACCTCAACAGAGCGGAGCCGGAGGAAGAGCAGCGCAGCACGGCCACGCAGAGGCTCCTCACCCCGCCGCCCCGCCTCTGGAGGGGGCAGCCAATTACAGACGCTCCCTGGATGTTGACAGCGTGGACAGGGGCGTAACTACAACAGTGCGCACAAAGCTGTCAGCTTAGGGGACCCGCTCATGGTTTGTGCCCAGTCATTTGCTTTTGATGAGCTTGCAGCAAAAAATGGTCACCTAATAAATCCTTCTATTTTTTTTTTCGTTGAGATTCAGATGAAATTTGTACATTCATTAATTCATCATCATAATGTCAAGTCACTAGAAACTCTGTGCATGAGCTTCATTTATTTTTAAGCAGCTCATTTGGTTTGAAAGTGGTTATTTTGATGTTGAGTTAGACCCATAGACTGTAAAAATTGGCTACGTTGCATTTTCACACATTTCTTAACTCTTTTGTAAGAATATACTATGGAAAAAACAGATCAGAGTAAAAGTTAATATCATATTTATTACAGTGATATAAAATGTATAATTACAAGTTCTTATGTTTTACAAATTATGCACAGAATACATAATTTTCCTATAATGCATAATTTTAGTCACAATTAAGAAGTAATACAATCATGGCTTACAAAATGAAATGTTTACACAATTATGCGGCTTCAACATAATTATCTATTCTACCCGATAACTCGAGTCCCCGAGTTACTTATTTTATTAGGTGTCCATCATTTTTTAGATAAATATATAGGTTCATACAATCGTATAATTCTTCCTAATTTTGCACTGAAATGATTTGTCATTAAAAAAAAATGCTCCATAATCAGAATTGTGATGATCAATAGAAATGTTCTGGACCATATGAAAGTGCCTGTCCCGTGGGTTAGAGCTGGTTGGTGCATGCTGAGGGGTTGTAAGGTGAGATCACACAGAAGACACAGCCAGCCTCCTGAAAAGCTTGTCTCATCTCCACCTAGCGGCGAATCATGGTAGTGCATTAGAGACGAGCGAGTTAATGATGACACACTATTCACAACAAAAATCAAGAATACTCATACATTAAGAAAAGCCAAAACAACAGAGACATGTTATCTCTTATCTTAGTGTTTGTTGCATGTTATAGGTTCCAAAGAACATTGCAAAACAAAGCAGCTTGTTTGATTTGATCCATTTTGTGACTAGTCCTTACCAGTTTAGCTTGGTCCAAACACAGGCCGACAACAGCCCCTCCACTGCCTGGCAACTTCACAGCAGAGCCAAACTGTAACACATTCATAAAATCAGAATATAGAAACACATGTTGCACAATACACAGTGAATGACAATAGTATGTACCTGTCTCGCCATCTGCACCATTTTGAGATTTCCAGAACCCAGACAGTCATCAGTGTACACAGTCCTGTTGGTGAAGAGGGGCCTGTTACAACAGAGGTACCAGCTACAAGACATTTGCCTAACATTAGAAAAAATATACACATTTACCGTCTTAGTTCAAAGTTTTGGTCCATTAACTGAACCATGCGACCCCAGTCTTTTGTTTCTAGAGCAATTCTTGAAGAACATTTTGCAAGAAAAAAAAAAATGTGGGTCAAAATGAACTTATCAACATTTGGATAATATTCTGCCTTGGCTAACCTTGCTTGATCAGTCAGTTCCGCGAAACTCTTCATGGCATCGACAACCAGAGGCTCCCCTGCCGACAAGAAGATTACACCTGTCAGTGACTTTTAGTTCAACAATGTGCAACAATAGCGACCACTCTCCATTTATCAATTTAAATGCACTTTCCCCCCACTGCATAATCTTCACCTCAGCAGCAGAACAATCAGCCGACTCAGCCTTACCATCTCTCTTACTTATACCAGTTAAAAGCCCCCTGTCAGAGAACATTTACCCAAAAGAAAAAATGATTCTCTCCCCTGTCATCTCGTCTTGTTAAGGTTTAACTTTTTCTGCTTCACTCACTCCTCGTCAGACATCTCGCATTTAGTAAATAAGGCCCCGTGCCCTTTGTAGATAAGATGTCTCTTAGTCATTATTTTAATTGTAGTGCTTCATACCATTGAGCCAGCGCTGTCTGATGTTGCTGTGGATGCGTCCGGAGTCACTGGGATCGCTGAGGTACGCCAACCAGAAGTGAGGAAGGTCACTCATGTCCATACAAACATAGTTACCTTAAAAGACATGGGGAAAAGTATAGTATGTAGAAAAACACAAGGTTAAATTATGTTGGTATATACATCATAGAAGTGCAAATACCATAGCCCTGTTCATCCATGAGCTTCTTACTGAAATCCATGTAGACCAAACCTTCGTAGACCTGTGTAGACAATATCATGAAAGTTCCGTTTAAGCAGCAAATGCAAGTACAAGGAGCGGATATATGGTGGATAAATAAATATCCTTTGTAATATAGTAATAACATGGCAAACATTAAAGAAAGTATATGGGACATGACATGGAATCTAACACCAGTCAGCATCACTGACTGCAAATGTGATGGTTAGTTTACTTCCAATTGAAAAAAAATAGAACAGTCTTCAAGCTGGGATACAGTAACTTGTTACCTGTACAACTCTGTCCTGAAGTCCTGCTGTGATGAAGAGCTCATCTGTCTCCACATTTAGGATAAAATTGGCTCTGATGGGCTTTGGTAAATCCTACAGTGTCAGGTAAGTTTGAAACAAACACATTTGTTAAAGTCTTCTTTCCATAAAGTAAAGGACACAAACTATACCACTTCTTGCATTGTTATTGTATATAAGGGGCACCTACGTCATCTGTAATGTTGTAGAATTTCATAAGACACTTGAGAGTTGCAGACACAATGGCACTGGGTCAGAGAAAGAGACAGGGAGCCCAGTGTCAACAAGTATGAATTATTACAACATTTTTAAAACAATAAAGGGGAAGCATACCTGCTTCCAGCAAGACCCTTAAGAAATATACAAGAGCAAAAAACATATTTCAGGTATAAGTCTTTGTGGTATGTAATTTACTGTTGGTAAAGTAATGACCACTCACCACTTGTCGAGGAATGTTCGTGTCATACTTCAAGGTAAAGTTCTGTTTTGTCAAGGCAATGCTGTACAAACACAAAAGGGTTTAATATTTCTTTTAACTTGACTTGTGAAACAAAAAACTCACCCTTGTTTAGAGCAAAACTGATAAAACTTCTTGCAGGTTGCTTGCAGAAGCCTCAGACCCCCAAGATACCTGTCACAATTATTACAAGTGTAACTTTCTTTTACCTCATATGATGACTACCCATTGTCAATAGGGCAGCAACACTGTACATACATGATGTGCACTCACCCTTCTTTCCTGCTGATACAGAACAGATCCTGTAAGCTCCCAAAGTCTGTGGGGTCATTGAGTGGGTGAGGAACCAAGACCTAATCATACATAATAAAACCGAGAATAACAGTATTTATAGCGTTGGTAAATTGTTAATTCATCTTTTATCTTAGAAAAGTACAAAGCTTTCCTCTTCATATGCTGATCATTTTTAAGAACAAATATTAAATAACTTTTCAGACCATGAATGTTTACAGCCTATAAGACAACAAGACCAAACCCAGTTCCTAACCAGACCGTGCTACTATTGGTGCACATACAGTATCTTTTAAATGAAGTATTTACCAATGCGTAAGAAATGCTTAACATTTGTAATTAACTTAAGTATTTTAGCTTTCTGCAACAATGAGTCTTATATTACCAAAGTCTGGCTCTCCGTCAGAGTAACATCAGCCCAGAAGTTAGAAATGGTCATAGCAATAGTTTTTCCATTAAAGCCGTCTGAAGGATTCCCCATTAATCCAACCCTATAGACATATGCAGGTTTTTTTTTTAAAGTGTTGCACCGGGAAAGTAAAATGTATAGACATTTTTTTTCTATGACACTGACCTGGCATATGACTTGCATGTAATTGGTTTAGCGGGATTGTCCTGTTGCTTGGCGGAGTAGTGCGTTAGCCACTTGGTATAGTCAGACAAGCCCTGAGAAGGACAAAAACAAACAAAAAATGAACAGAAACAAAATAAAGGATAATAAGTTAATAATAATAATAAGTAATATTTTCATAACAAGAAACTCACCACTTGCCCAATAAGCTGAAAACCAGTAGGCAGCTTCATCCCAAACACATCCAGCTGCTTCTCATTTATAAGCCACGCCTGCAAAAAACACAATAATATGTGAATAATTGAAAACCACGGAGAACAATGGTTATTTTCTTGGTATATTTTGAAAGTGTACAAACCCAGAACTGCCCAAAGGCCCTGTCAGTGGCCTGAGGCTGCAGACAGAGGAAGTCAGACAGGTATGAGAGAGTGTCTTTCTGAAGGCAGTAAAACACTACACTGGCCAATCGAGATGTGGTCAACCCCTCCGCGGGCTTCTCCAAAAAACGTGTTATCCTGAGTGAAACAAAAGGCAATACAGCAATTAAAGAATTGTGTTATTTATGTCTCATTCACAGAGGTATTGAACTCACTTATTGGAGTCAGGACAGACCTCTACAATGCCTCTCGAGCTGCTCTTCTCACCTTCCTCCAGCTCGTAGTAGATGATCAGCTCCCCAGGCTACAGCAGAGACAAGGAAGATCATTTTTGTCCAAATATAAATACATTATTTTTCTATCCAAAGGTATTGCAAAAACATAACTACAATGTTGCCTTTGCCACAATCAACTGAAGACACTGGGAAGGAAACAGGGCTTGTAAATGGATAACCAGTGGTGTCCGTACAGTTACCTTGGATTTGAAGAAGCGGATCACTTGAGCAATGTCAAAGTTTTGATCTGCACAGAGCATGTCTCCTGCAATCTGTAAAAAATGACCGAAGCAACATTGTGTCTTGAATGTAGCAATAACAGACCTTTGGACAAGTGAGTGAACACTGACCCAGTGAACACAGCAAAGGAGCAACTGACATGGGATGCCATGATGGACCACTATACACACCTATACACACCTGTCATTATTGCAGCCTCTAACAGGATGCAAGACAAAGGCAAGGACGGGTTGTTCTTACCACCATAATGTCATCCTGTAGTTTTTGACTGCGTATAACCAGCTCTAGATCAGACACGGCACCCAGACGATCCTCCAGAGTTGTACTGCCATCGTTTATGATGTTTTCGACAGGAAAGTCATTAGCTGTGGCCCAGCGCTCATAGTGTTTGTACCTAAACAGGACAAAGCAAATGTAAGCACTTTGGACTGAAGGGTTTAGAACCTATTTGTAAGTCTATACTCACTTGTCAGCATTTGTAACGAGATAGACCTCAGTAAATAGTTGTCGCCTAGAGAGCAGGGAGAAATCTCGATCAATCCCATTATGGTATGAATTGAGGACAGCTAATTTTAGTTAGCTAAACATTAACAAGGCATGATATGCATAATATGAACAATACTAGACTAGACAATAAGCTTGGGTTTTGCTTTATAGTACTACTTTTACTCACGTGTTGACCGTTTCCCACCAGAAGTCAAGGATCTTTTTCCCTCCCATGCCAGGCAGTAAAGCCTTTGGCACTCCTCTGAGGTGGCTGTACAAACCAGTGTCATCATTCTGGAAAAGCGATCCGATTGTTTAACTGATCATTTGCCTACAAAGTATTTCTCAGCAGCTCTGTAAAGTAATTTTAAAGTATCGCTGTTATAATTTTCTCTTGATGAGTGAATTGTGTTTAACAGGTTTTCAAGGTCTTTTATCAAACAGACTCATGTTTTATTTGGCACATTGAGCATACTCTTGTGCTACTGTGAGAAAATGTTAAAGTTATAAAAGTGAGTGCTTGTGCCCCTTTTTCTTCAGAAATATATTGTAATATATTTATTTTAACATTAGGATTTCATCATTTTTGTCACAACTGAAACATAATTCAGACTTCCACACTCAGTTACTTTTACTTGAGTATTTATTTGGGTCACTACTTTTTACTAGTACAGGAGTAAAATTGTTTCAACGTAACTGTTACTCTTAAGATACTCCGTCCACCTCTGCTATTAGATAACACTGAAATGAAATGAACTGTAACCTACTGCACTCCAGCCCATTTCTGTTACATAGTCAAGCGCCATCTGAGTCTTGTACCACATTGTTGCCGTCTATCTGTTTATGTATCTTTTATTTCTGCGCGCGATGTGTGCAGGATTAGAACTTTGCACTCGTGAGACTTTTGCAGCTTCACTTACCTTGATTTGTGTTTCTAAGACCGTGCCGTGCCCAGCTACGAGCAAAATACAAATCATGGTGGACACTTGCTCCTGAAAGTGTCCGAGGATATGTTCATCGAGGGTGAAATCAGTAGTTATATCCCCATGGTTATATATCTAAGTCATAATGGGACAAGCTGCTGTGGAGGGGGTTTCGTTCTAGTTTATCTGGAATTACTTCCGGGCAGAACTTTCAAAATAAATTATACTTCCGCTCTAGGGGTTAATTTGTTACCGTCAGCTTTATCCTAAAAAGTGTACGTTGTTAAGGTGTTTTTTTGTATGTTGATTTGGGTCTTTAGTGTGCAGTCCACGACACTTAAATATGTATTTCAATACCTTGACTCTAGAGCACGTTAAAGACTCTCTGTAATAAGTTAAGAAGCGCTACCAGTGCCCTGGGTCTCTGCATTGGTTTAGCTCAGTGGTTACTTCTCACGTTCTTATGGCTCATAGAAACTTGGTCCCATCGAAATAGGATCGAACCCCGGGCGCTGTCCAATGTTTTCTAGTTATTAGATTAGATTGGTATTTATTTGTAACTACCGCCTTTGCTATGTCAGATCTCGAAGCTAAGCAGGGAAGGGCCTGGTTAATACTTGGATGGGAGACCGTTTGGGAACACCAGGAAGCCTGGGTGAATGTAGTGGTTGGTGGTGGTCGGAGGGGCCGATGGCACAGACTGGTAGCCTCCCTTCCGTCAGTCTACCCCAGGGCAGCTGTGGCTACAACAGTAGCCTACCAGTATGGAGAGAATGACAACAGTGTAGTGCTTTGAGAAACTTGGTAATACAGGTTTGTAAAGCGCAAGTGTAAGGCATTATTATTATTATTTCGAATTACAAATACATGACAAATTCATGTGAATTTGCATGATTATACGCAGCCTTGACAAATGAACAGATACACAATATTCAAATTATGTACATTATGAAATATTGTGCATATTCATATCTTTACATAAAGTTTTACATTTATTTTCATGTACATCTCCAAACTCGATAAAGTAAAGTAAGTAAATTGCTAAACAAACACTAAAAAGATGGGTTAACAGGCTGCCCCATCTTCTCTTCAATAGGTTTTTTTTTGTTTTTGTTTGTTTTTTCAAATTTCAGCATTCAACAGTCTATGTGTTCATATAAAGAGAGAATGTTTGTCATTATTCATATTTTAATAAAAGACATGAGTACACACATACATATACATTGTAATTCTCAGTTACCATATCCTTTTTTCTTCATTTACATAGTGACAATTGAATTTCAAGGTGTGTGACTAATAATAATAGTAATAATAATAAAAACTATTCAAATGCATCATGGTCTTGTCAAAGTCAGAAATGAAAGTATTGTCAAAGTTATGAAAAGTTATTTAAAAATACAATGTTTAAAGACATGACTATGAACAATAATGACATGCACAGAGATGTGATCTTTGTGTTTGTAAGCTTACAAGACTGGATATGGATTTCGATGTAACTGCATGAAATTACCATTAGCCTATTTTTATTTATCCTTTGTGAATAATTACAAATCTTTAAAAGTAATAGCTGAATGTTGAATTGCTTGACCTTTTCATGCAAACAATTACTGTTTGTAAAAGTGTTTCAAGTACTTTTGGCCCATTGTTTCTAATATACAGCTTGGTAACCAGCCTGTCACTGGGGTTCTGTGCTGGATGATCCCACAATGCCGTTCTGTCGAAGAAGGTTTCTCAGGATCTGGTTCTTGGACTTCCAGTCTTCCACCTGAGCAAGAGATATGCATAAAACTAAACACAGAAGGGACTGAACCCACACTATCAGAGAGTTTTAGACTGAGAGAGCAAGAATTTTGTCATTACGGTACATTACTGTAAAATGTTTCAGTTACATTAGTGTAAATGAAACATACTAACACTGACAAAGTGTTTCAATTACATAAAAAACACTGTACAAAGCATTATACCTCCTGTCTGAGGAGTTGATTGTCAATTCGTAGACGATCTAGGGTACTTATGTCTTCTCCGAGCTTCAGGTTGCTTTGTCTGAGCTCTTTGATGTAATCACAGGCTTTTGACAAGATGCCTCCTTTACTCTGAACAGAACATTTTATTAATAAAGTGCCATCCTTATAGTCAGATGCAGTAAGATGTGACCAGAGTGGGTCTCACCTGTCCAGTTTTGGTGTAGTCCACATTACAGTCTGGAATAGTCTTGGAAAGCTGAACGATCCAGTTGTTGATCTTGTCTCTGCGCCGACGCTCAACTGTAGGAAGATACATATTTCTTAAACTGATGACAATTTTCAATCTTACTGAAAACAAAACATGCATTCATTCTATGCTATTGTGTGTATGTCATTTGTTTTTACTCAGATTTCTTCCCGTTACATGCCAACACTGACCCTCATTGTGCTGAGCCCGTCGTTTCTCATCTCTGGAACCCCGCGGAGCATCTTGTTTTCTACAATTCAATTAAAAGTTTGCTTATTAGCAAGGATCAACCGTGATACAGTTAGTTAATGATTAGATAGTAAATTACGCTAAGTACGGTTGAGTGCGTGGTGCGATTGTTCTGGTATTGGTTCCTGTCAAAACCTCCTGTGGTGACATCATTACATAAAGCTGTCCTGTAAAACAAAGGAGTTGACCTCAGTCATTATTATGAATCGTCATCAACTATGATATGAAATATTTTCTGCAGTACTTACCTGTGGGTGTAGGCTGGCCTAAAAGTGTGTCAGCCTGTACGGTAGTTACCATGGTACCGTTATTGGCATCAGCCAGTGTTGCTGGGTAATAAGTGTACTGTGTTTCAGCATTACTGTCTCCCTCCAATCCCTCCGACTGAGAGAAAACAGCCTAAAAACAATATAAACACCATGTGTTATTCTAGTCAGCCTGGCCAGAAGAGTTTGTATTCTGTAAAAACAAGATTTGTTAACAACATAAATATTACTACATTTATGAGTTATTGAAGGACAGGACCAAAGCAACTAGTTACAATTGCTGATTGATTGTTACAAGCATCCAGTTACATTTCCTCAATTATGTCTTGAAAATGTAACAAAAACAAACATTCAAAACAAGCAGAACCAAACTAACTTTCTAGAGTACATTTTAGATTGCAATATCATAAAGAACAGACTGTTTATACACAGATAAGCATAAATTATTCCTAGATTAGATTGTATCTGTCAGTAGTCACGCTACAGGCCTTTGACATGATCCCATTTGAAAGACAACAGATCACGTTGTATCTTTGACCATTTACCACAACCGCTTGAGCTTAATTGTTTCCTTGCTGCAAGTATTATTAAACTATCTACATTTTAGGCCATCAGATCGATAATACCCTCTCCCCCTATTAAAACAACCACTAAATTGAATTATTAGTTTTAACATTTCTGAATTGCGCTATGATTACAGCATTCCAAAGTAAAATAATAGCTCTGTACAGCTTTTATTTCTAATAACACGTCATTTAAACAGAGACACTGGCCCCATCACGTCATCACATTTTAGAATCTGAAAACATCTCATGTCAAAATTAACAAAAGCCACCTCTCTAAGCCATACACGCTCTGAGTAAGGTGCCTGGTGGTTGTGGGGCCCTCACCTGTGTAACAGTCTGTGAGGTTGCAGGGAAACCAGCAACCAGACTAACTGCTGCCGCTCCATCCGTCTGAGTCTCCAACTGGCCATCAGAGACCTGGATCACCCTGTATGTCACCTGCAACAACACAAGCAATAAGACCTGTCACAACAATTACTCAATCAAGATATGGTTCGCAATCTCCTAATTTTGGTACAACAACTTGTACGTGTAGACGTGAATAATAAACAAACCTACATGACCTACAGTTTTTAATGAAGACTTTATTCTTGTGACAAGCCTGTACAACCTCCTAACCCTATTTAAAAATGTTGAAAGATGTACTAAGTCAATCAATGTCAATAAGATGTGTTCATGTTCTAGAATTTGATTTGTCATAATCTAAGATGCTGGGCAGGTACTAATAGTAATCTATGGGAGAGATACAAAAACATCTAGGTAAGTAGAACCTGATAATTCTGTGGTAGTGACACCATTATGAGAAAATAATGTGACTTTAGTTCAGGGTTGCCAATGGGGTGGCTTTTTTGGTGATGTCCACAGGTTTAGGCCTTCTGGTTTTCTATAAAAAATAGGCTAAATTTAGGTTATTTTTATATTGTTGACAAAATCCCTATTTCGAGTGACAAAACCTCCAATCCAAGGCCGTCAGAGCTGCTTTTTCATTGAGTATTCTGTATGCAGGTTTGGGTGGTTTTTCAGATATTTTTGGCCGAGTTTGGCTGCTGATACCTTGCAACTCTGCCTTAAGTAATTTGTGCTGACAGAGAAGGCATTCAACATTGTGCCAGTTTTAGTTGCACTTGGATTTTCTCAGAGATATTTGCCATAAACCAAAATGAAAAATCTACAGGCTCGTAAGCATGTTGTGATATCACGTGAATGCAGCCTTCAGATGCTTTATGATCTAAAATCAATGACTTGCTGTGGGTTTGATAGTGGCCATATACCTGTCCACCAGCTCCCTCTGTTTTGAAGAGATATTTAATGGGCTGATCAGTGAAAGTAGCTGCTGACTGAATAGTAGCGATAGCAGCAGGATCTTCAGCAGTGGCAACAGAACCTAAAACAAAGAGGAGAGTGAGATCCAATTGCATGCGCACAGCCTTTAACAGCAGTATAATAGCAATTACTTCACAAATTCAAATACCATTGAAAATGTATTAGTTGTAATAACAACTCTAACTCAGATACATAATGCCTCATTTTGCAGTAACAAGTTTTCAAGAAAAGTTATGTTTACCTTCCTCATTCACAGTTATACTTTCATCTGGCAGGTCGGGGCTTTTCTGTTGGCTGCATAAACACAGTAGTATCAAAGTATGCATATTTCTCAAAACAGTTCATAAAAAGCTACTCTAGAAAAGCAATTGTGCCACAAAAGCCGGGCACAAAAACAAGTTGACTTCAAATGATAATCAGACAGGTGAGTTGTTTGTTCATAAAAACACTCTTTTAAAACCATGATATTTGCAGGTATGTGTAGCTAGTTAGTTTCTCGAGTTAACACGCACCTCTTCATTTCTGTCTTGGTCAGGGAGACCGACTCGGTTTACTCCAGAAGCCAGACTGCAAGATAAATGGATGATTGACCACCCTCTCAGTAGTGAAGTAAACGAGAAGACTGCGTTTCGGTCTGCAGTTAGGAAAATATGCATAAGAGGATAACACATTAAAAAAAAAGATGAATATGGTTGCTAACACGGTGAAGGCGGGTGAAGTTCACAATCATCTATGAACGTTAGCAACCAAACCGGAAATGAGTTCATTTGACGTTTATAGAAGCTAAACACCAACAATGCGTGGTTATAGCCAGCGTTAAGTCGTCAAAGTCGTGCTTTCCAAACAAGCCATTGCGAGTCGAAGTAGACCCAGTCAAACAAATCCCTTTTTAGGTTATGAGCAAAGCGTTACAAAGCCAGCCGGATGTTCATCAGTTCATTGTAACTAGCTTGGATAGCTTTCTTTATGTTGGCCCACAGCGGTTATTACAGATGTTCAACACATTTTCTTTCCTTTCTATCATTGTACAAATGTTAGGCAGAGGTTTTACAAAACACACAACCTGCCAATGTGTCCGTTTACTGCTGTAATGACTTTGAGTCTACGTTCCAGTCATAACAAAGGTCTACTTACGCCGCAGTGGTCCCTCCCCCGATATTTGTCAACAGAGCTGGCGTTGAGCGCATGCGCTTTAGGAGATGACTCTCTGGAAGCACTACAGCATTACATCTGTTTATCTCTCATACACACACGTTTTATATAGTTTTAAGACATGCACCCTATTTAATGCAACAGTCGCACCTTTTATATTTCTACACACACATAGGCCTACAGTAAAATTACCGCCCTTTATTCTTGACAGTTTCTCAATGAGCCCCATAAGGTAGTTTACCTGAAAGGGTTTTCAGCAGTTCAAGCAAATGAGAACATGTCAAAAGTGTGCAAAACCGTAATTAAAGCAAAAGGTGAAAATCATTTATTTCAACTTTATCTTGTGAAAAACATCATTCCATATGTTCATTTATAATGCCTTCAGTGAAAATCTATAAGGTAATTAGTCTTGAATTAAAAAAGAAAAGCTAACGCATATTTAAAAAAAATGTTCCAAACATTTGACGGACTGAATGGTCTGGTAGTACAAATAGAGTGGATACGGCTGCTGCCATGTTCATGAACACTATTCCAACCTCAGTGATGTGGGTTCCCAGTTCCAAAGATCTGAATATGCAGTCTTGTCCAATAAAACCCATGGATCAACTAAATGAGGCTATATACCTTTCCTTACCAAAAGGCATCATAGAACAGATACAAAGACCATTTCTTAAATGAAATAAACTTTACTGAATTTTATTAACACAGAACACTTGAAGGCCTACTTCAAACAGCACATTCTCATCCTCAGATATTTCCACTGTCTACTGATTATTTGCAATTTTAAATTTCTCTGCCAAACAATCATTGATTGATGTAGATTCTAAAAAGAGAAAAACCCTAAAACATACAACACAACAATTTTGAATCTCTAATATATGACTCCAGCATAGTCATACCCATTGCAATGGTAATTCCAATTTTTCTGAAAGGTCTCTGGGAGAGGTGTGGACCCTCCAGCTCTGGCAGCTCCGGCTCCGGCTGCGGCTGCGGCTCCGGCTGCGGCTGCGGCTCCGGCTCCGGCTCCGGCTCCGGCTCCGGCTGCGGCTCCGGCTCCTGCGTTGACTCCTCCTCCGGCTCCCGCTTCGGCTCCCTCTCCTGCTGTGGCTCCCACTCCTGCTCCTGCTCCATCTTCTTTTACGACTTCTGCTCTGGCCATATTTCCTTCCTGTTGCCATTTCTTCCATCAGGCGCAAGATCAATTCCATCTGGGAACCTTTGGAATTAATCCTGCACTCCTTGCAAAGTTTGCGGATGGATTGGACCTATCATATCAATATGTACATTGTAAGTCTCAAACTCTTATTATCTCTTATTATGGTTTCTTTATCGCGTCAAAATCGAATTATTTATTAATCTAATGATTGTCATTTATTTGAAATATTTTTGCTGCTTTTTTTCAATCCTTTACTCTTCTACTTTGCTGTTGCAACACATTTACTCGCAGCATGAAGACATGGAGGAGACAAGTGAGCAAACATGAGACGCACCATCGGTATGGATTTATTCTACTGTAAGCTCCTGGCAGGAAGCGGAAAAGGGCTCTTCATTTGTTGCCCACCCGTTGTATATTTTGAGATTGTTTGACTGGAAACCAACGTATGTTTATGATTTTTACGGTGGAATGGTGTCCTGATAATAATCCGGGCAAAACACATCAATTTATTCACTTCATTAGGGCTGAATCAACTAATCAATTAATTGACAACTAATGGATTATTGAAATAGTTGCAGACAATAATCTTAGTAATCAATTGTTTTCTGGTTACACAGACTCAGAAAGAGCAAAAAAAAAAACGTGGAAATGTAGTATTTATCATAAAAAACACATTTTTAAAGTGAGCGCCTGTACAGTGATTAATTGTAAAAATAATCAGTAGATTAACTGATTACCGAAATAATCGTTAGTTGCCGTCCTAAACTTCATCCACTGAGGTGGGACAATGAACTCGGATAGAATACAAAACATCATGCATATGCGTTTACCTTGAGGGCAGATATTTCATCCAATAGACTGTCCTTTATTAACTCCACCTCTGTGTATTCATTTGGTTGAGTGGTGACGTGGGCTTTTTCATGCTCTGGATTAAGCACCATTTTCGATTTATGAGAATGCGGTTCATTCCAACGGGCCCAATGGGGTTTTGTTTGTTTAATTGTGAAAGTATTTTGCAAGTCCCCTGAAAGCAAATACAAAGTTTCAAAGGAGAGTGGTAGCAGAAAGACAGAGGCAAAGAGTAATGGAAAAATTTGACATGGCAACATGCTAAACATTAATTAAAAATAAAGATCTTACTTGGAACAAATCCTTGGGCAATGCTGTCTAAACATACAGAATCCCAGAACTTTCCACAGTGAACACAGAGGGAATCGTAATCATGCTCTGATAGTGCTTCAAAATGAAGGTATCCATGTATGAGAGTGTTCTTGCTGGGATACTTTTGTCCTGAGGTCAGTTCCCATGTTTCAATAGCTTGACCAAGAGCTACGTGTGTCTGTAAGATATTTTAACAACCAAACATTTACAAATTGTGCTTGCATAATTGAGATGTATGAACTATCCTATTTTACAGATTGAATAGTTGAATATTACCTGAAGGCAATTTCTAAGGTAAATACAAAAATGGAGGGTAAGAATGATATTGTCATTGAAATTGTGTACACCATCCTCCCAGTCTTGGTAACGAAGCATCATACCACATGAACTGCATTTTCTGCAAAACGTTGTCACACCTGTATGAAGAGATCAACACAGTAGTGACAACTACAAGAATAATAAATAAATACAATTAAATGTAAGTTTTACATGCATGCTTACCTTCAATGACTCCCTTGACTGTGATTATTTTTGCTGATTCAGTTATGATGAAGGGTTCACCAAGAGCAAGATTTCCAGGACATTCAGGGCAAACTTGTTCCTTTGGTATCAAATGTGTTGGTAGATCAGACTCACTTGTCAGACCACAAAAATATGCGGGCAAATTGGCAGGAAGCTTCTTGTTTCCATGTATGTATCTGACTATTCTTTTCAAGTCTTTGTTTTGTGGAGGGTACTCACATGAATTCTTGTATTTTGTTTCAGGATCTCCTTCGCTCACATCACTCTCTTCAACATCACCACATTCAACACTAATAAAATACTCCTTCATTGTGTGGAAAAGGTGCCATTTGGCAATACACTTGTGAATACAAGCCTGTTTTGCAGTTGCACAGTGGCAGTGCCATTTGTTGTTATCTTTGTCAAGCATTACCATCAATCTGCCAAATTGATTGTAGTTGGAGAGGTGTGGCTCATAAACTGACACTAATTTCTTTGTGGAAGAACTTCCCACTTTGACCTCCACACTGAAGGGGACGCCTTCTTCGCTCGCTGCAGCTTGTTTCTGGAGACATATTCTTTTTTGTTCTTTACTGAACCACTTGCTGATTGTGATTTCTCTGAGGACTTCCTCCTTTAGTTGGATCTTTGGGGAGAGGGGTGGTGGACAGTAGTACTTCAATGACTGTATATGGACACAGTCATATGCAACAAAACCAGTCTCCTGCATTTCCTCTTTAATGCGTAAACAGTCGCTTAATGTGCACCTAATTTGGTGGTTTTTACCAGATGTTTTCTTCTGTACATGAATGGATCCACTTTTACTGTTGAATGACTTTAAAACAGCATATATTCCTAAATCAATGTCCAGACATTCGCTCACTAGAAAACGATCTGCCCTGATGTCCTCTTTGAGAATATTGTGCCTGCGTCCCATGTGCTGTTTTAGATTTTTCCTATTCAACTCAACTTGACAAATCGTGCACTGAACCCGTCTCACATGTGAAAAACTGCCATTTGGGTGGGACTGAGGCTTGGACTGGGGCTCAGGCTGAAGTTCAGGCTGAAGCTTGGGCTGAGGTTCAGGCTCAGGCTGGCGTTGAAGCTCAGGCTGAAGCACAGGCTGAGTATTGTGCCTGCGTCTCATGTGCTGTGAAAGATTTTTCCTATTCAACTCAATTTGACAAATCGTGCACTGAACCCGTCTCACATGTGAAAAACTGCCATTTGGGTGGGACTGAGGCTTGGACTGGGGCTCAGGCTGAAGTTCAGGCTGAAGCTCGGGCTGAGGTTCAGGCTCAGGCTGGCGTTGAAGCTCAGGCTGAAGCGCAGGCTGAGTATTGTGCCTGCGTCTCATGTGCTGTGAAAGATTTTTTCTATTCAACTCAATTTGACAAATCGTGCACTGAACCCGTCTCACATGTGAAAAACTGCCATTTGGGTGGGACTGAGGCTTGGACTGGGGCTCAGGCTGAAGTTCAGGCTGAAGCTCGGGCTGAGGTTCAGGCTCAGGCTGAGGCTGAGGCTCAGGGTGAAGCTGGAGTTGAGGCACAGGCTGGGGATTGGACTGAGGCTGGGGACGTAAATGTTGAGGATGGCAAGTGCTCAAGTGATTCATAATCGATTTCCTCCTCGTAAAAGTTATGTCACAACCACAGCAGTGGAAGTGACTGTCTTTCTTGCAGCCCCAGTTACAAATGTACATAAGAAAGTCTGAAAAGAGAACAAATAAAGTAACAAGTAAAATGGCGTTTCAAGTAAAAACATGACTCGTGTTGAGACTAAAGAAAGCTAGCATCATGCTCTATACACTGTATGCAACTTTAAATGCATTTCAAATCGAATCAACTGGAAACATACCTCCGTGACGTACCACCGACTTTAGATGACTTTGTATATGCGTTTCCACCTTCGCATAATCACCTTTGTAAAGTGGGCAAAATGGGCAGTGCAGTAATGGACACACTGGGTCTTCACATTTCTGCAGCTGTGGCTTTTGGCCACTGGTCAGTACAGAAAAATGCGCCTAAAGATAAGTAAGAGACATTAGGGGAGCATTAACCAAACTACAATATTGTCATCTTGCTAACAGAAGAGGAGAGTGCAGTGTTCCAAGATTAGAACCACATTTGGTCAGCAATCGTTCTCTTATGAAGCAGCGAGCCTCTTTGGAACAACATTCTGAACTAAATTATTTCATGCAAACTATAGCACATATACACGCCTGACCAATAACAGTGGTTATTATCAAAGCACACCTGTACGCACTGAATGACTGTGATCAAAAGTGTGATTGAGTGATGCTTCTTTGTGATATTATTACTATATATATATTAATTTAATGAACTTTTGTAAGTATAACATCAACCTGTCCGGGGACTACGGGTGGAAATTTGCATTTTTGCTATAACCTGGCACAATGAATCTCTTCATTTTTAGACTAATGTATTTTGTGCATTGTCCCTGATTAAATTAAATGAATTCAATTCAATGTTTTCTGACAAGAATGGATACACTGTTACTGTACAATGACTAACCAGCATATATTTTCATATAATGACCATCTAGAGTGACACTGATAACAGTTTTGTGTTTTTTCAGATTTTTCCTTCAATACAAGTGAAAAATAGAGCACTGCACTGCACCTGTCTTGTGTGAGAAGAACAGCCAAGTGGCTGGGACTGTGGCTCGGACTGAGGCTGGGACTGAGGCTGGGACTGAGGCTCGGACTGTGGCTGGGACTGAGGCTGGGACTGTGGCTGGGACTGGGACTGAGGCTGGGACTGTGGCTGGGACTGGGACTGGAATTGAGGCTGGGGCTGGGGCTGGGACTGGGGCTGGGACTGGGACTGAGGCTGGGACTGGGACTGGGACTGGGACTGGGACTGGGACTGGGACTGGGACTGGGACTGGGACTGAGGCTGGGACTGTGGCTGGGGCTGGGGCTGGGGCTGGGGCTGGGACTGGGACTGGGACTGGGACTGGGACTGAGGCTGGGACTGGGACTGGGACTGGGACTGGGACTGGGACTGGGACTGGGACTGGGACTGGGACTGAGGCTGGGACTGAGGCTGGGACTGAGGCTGGGACTGAGGCTGGGGCTTCAGATGTTGAGGCTGGGACTGGGACAGGAGCCGAAATTGTAAATGTTGAGGCTGGTGCTGTAGATGCTGAGGCGGGGACTTCAGGTGTTGAGGTTGGGACAGGAGCCAAAGTTGTAAATGTTGAGTCTGGCGCTGTAGATGCTGAGGCGGGCACTTCACATGTTGAGGCTGGGCCTGTTCATTTTGAGGATGGCAGGTGCTGAGATGTTTCATAATCCATTTCCGATTTGTGAGAGTGATGCCACAAACACAACAGTGGTAGTGACTGTTCTTTCTGCATCCCCGATTACAAGTATACATCACATACTCTAAAAAAAATAAAAATTAAATAAATGATATAATCAACATAAGCTCCAAATAAATTTCTGGGAAAGTAAAACCATGGCTTGGCATACGTTTGACAACTGACCATCCCTTTTTCATGCAAAAATACCAGTACTTGTACCATTTCCTCAGAAAACATACCTCCGTGACGTACCACCGTCTTTAGATGACTTTGGATGTGGGTTTCCACTCTTGCATAATCACCTTTGTAAAGTGGACAAAACGGGCAGCACAGTAATGCGCGCGAGTCTTCACATTTGATCAGTTTTGGCTTTTGACCGCTGGACAGGACAGAAACATGTGCCTAAAGACGATGGAAGACACATTTGACAACATTAACCTCTTGTGTCAGTATTTACACCACACACACGAAAATGGTAGTAGAGCTAGACTATGTAAAATGAATATAATGATCGGGTTTTCATTATTTATTGTAGGCCTACATAAGATACCGTTATCATTACGTTGTGCTTCTTTGCACATATCAGATATCATATATTGCAAAAGTTATGATTTTATTTTTTTAAGGACAGATACATGACCATTTATAAAATGAAACACTAATAACTCTCTTTTTGTTGCTACAGTGAATAATATGACACCACAATTCAAACTGTACAAATAAACGACACTTACAGCCATAGCGTACAACTAACCCAGAGCTTGTTTTTGTTTTGTTTTTTTTGCCCATGAGACGCATGCGCAGAAGACAAGCGGAACCGGAAATTAGGTTTTCCAGCAGCGCGATACTAGTCTAATAAAATAAAGTATTAAGAATATCAATATTGATTATGGCGTCAATCGTTTAATACTTTTAGGCAAAATGTTATACATAAATGCTAAAATGCTTCTTTTTATCTTTCTTTTTTTAACTAAACCCACTGTAACCCATGGGCAAAAAAAATGCTTTTTTATTATTATTATTATTATTATTATTATTATTATTATTATTATTATTATTATTATTATTATTATTATTATTATTATTATTATTATTATTATTATTATTATTATTATTATCATCACCATGATCTCAGCATTTGAGCTGGTTTGTTCACCAGGGGCCAATGTCTTCAGCCAAGGATTCTTCGAAGAGATGCGGGCAGTCCCTAGCACTGTGTATTTCTTTGGCACCGACTTGAGCAAGGGAGTTTATTCGAGTTTTGGTATTCCACATGCACTTGATTTCAATTACCAGATCTCAATACTTTGTGATTATCTCCGCTTCTTTTTTTAAAGATGTTTACGTCAGCTGGGATAGCCACATCAATCATATAGCACATTATGTTGTTAATCTTCTTTTTGTGATAGTGATGATGATGATGATGATGATGATGATGATGATGATGATGATGATGATGATGATGACTATTATTTACAGTGTTGTTCAGAGTAGACAGGACAAGACTCCAGGGGCGAAATCACGGCAGCCTCTGTGGTTCGAACCCGCCTGAGTAAGTGTTTTGTTTTCAGAAACAGAAACTGCAACGAAGTTACCACCATACACCAGCTATACTAGCAGCGCCGGCCATTATAGAGGCAAAATACCCTATTGTACTATGACTTCGGCTATAGCTGGTCCTACTGGGCCAACACAATTTCCATTTCTCTTTTTAAATAGAGAGGGGAAGACTATAGGCCATAATACAGATACAAATGATGCATTTATTTTATCAACAACATTTTACAAAGCTGCAAATTAGGAAAGAGCCATGCTATGTGCTGAGAGAAGAGGTGTTTATCACTCAGAGGAGGAATACATCAAAAGGACACAGCATACATTTAGTGTTTTTGAGAAAACCACTACAATGGGAAGAAAAAGTGAGTACACTATTTGGAATTTCTGTAAATGTTTGGGTGGTATTAGTTCAAGTAGACACTGTTTATTAGTTCTTATGATTTTAATACAGATCAGACCACATTTTATGACCAATTTATGCAGAAACAGTGTTCTCACTTTTTCCTCCCACTGTATGTCTGTAAGTATCAGTAATGTCCTGAAGCAGAATATACTATGTCCCTACACAGCACAGGCGTTTGCTTTTTAATATTTTTTTGTCGTCTATTAAATGTCTTGCAGGGTAGTCCACATCATGATCACAAGAGGCCATAGAGAGGCAAGGTTTGGACTTCGCACTGCACTTGATACACCCTCGCACCATCTTTTGCGACCTGGAGGTAAACACAGAACAAGAGAAATAACACGCACAATCCCAAACATGAACAAGATGCACTCATCGTATAGCTGAATTTGAGCCATAGGATCTGTTGGTGAATGCTCAAACCACTAAATCACTAAGTCATTCCACAGTTCATCTTTTAGTCCTTTTTCCAACTTCTTTCAGGTTAGCTCTTGTTTAGACCTGATTCAGTCCATGTTTTTTCGACCTCATGCAAAGGATACATGAACCACAGTCGGAAAACCTGCTTGTTAATTTAAGTTGCCTACAAAAGGTACAAACCTTTTTTTAACATTTTTCTGTAGTCAACAGTGTGGGTTACATTCTCCTCTCTGCCTCTTCGTGTCAGGGTGCAATGGTAGCTCGTGGTTGTATTAGAGTAGTTGTTCACATAGTTAGGGATGGTGTGGTTGCAATTGTCAGTAGATATCGGTGGATCATCAGAGCTAAGTTTACAAGAAAACGATGGGGAGCCAGCACATTTCGCATACAAGCACTCCACCCTTAAAAGAAAAGGTCAAAGAAAAACATGGTTAATTTCATGTGTAGTAGAACGATTTACAGCAGGTTCAACATCAGAAACCCCTTACCTCAAGCTATTGTTGTGACTTTCGCAAGCTCTGAGGATGCCAAAATTACCCTGTTTGGCAGCAAAGGATGACACTGTAATACAATTAACAATTAGATTTTTTTTTGTTTTGAAAGCAACCAGAGGAGCATTATAGGAAAACACATTTGCAGAGCTGAAGACATTGAGGTTCTTTTTCAGGAGAAGAGACAAAAATCTGTCCAAATTATAATATACTTACCATACAAGTAGACACCACATTTTTTTTACCCTATACAATAACATCCAAATGAAGGCATCATTTCTAAAGGAAAGTAGTGTGATTAAAACAAGGCAATGGGCGTGCGGTGGTAGCCTATCTGTATGTCTTCTAAATATGATTATGCCTTGTTCTGGTGACTGATGGGCTTGTTAGAGCGGCAACAGGAACCACCAAAGTATCGTTAGCTTCTCTTCGCATGCAACAGCCGAGCAGTCACTCTGACAGAAACCCATTACATTTGTGAGTAACATGCAACTAAAAATGAATTCTTACCAATATAAAGATAAAGAGGCACCACAAAATACATGTCAACAGAGTAGTGTCCACTCTGTAATGACTGTAAAGGAAACACAGAAAAGGTCACAAATTCACTTTTTATCTCTGAGCGCTGTCGCTCTTATAAAAGTACATTACTCACAAATTCTTTGCAGAGAGATTCTCGCCAACAAGTGTACAAATGAAATGTCTTCCCGTTTTTAAGCTCCTGATTTCCTGTTGCATCAATGGGAGGCAGAAATCCAATAATCAGTGTTTGCAGGGAAGGGCAGCAGAGCCAGTGGATTTGAAGTCCATCTTAAAGTGCCACACACTGATGGATGTAGATCTGTATAATGTTGGGTTCAGTTCTGTGGTTTCACTCAGCATCTCTCAAGCTAAAGTGATCGTTAATTGAGGTGAAAGTAGGGACAGATCTGCATTGAGTTAGAACAGGGAAATGAGCCATACTTTAGGTGCCTTGTTATTTCAAAATATGATCTTCTCAATTAAAACCTTTGAATACATAGCACAAACTATACGTTCTGATATTTCCTGTATGGGTCATTTGCAGAAAAGCACAATTTGCTGATTTGTATCTCTTTGGATAGCACAGATACCATAATGTATTATGTTTTGTGATAATAGACAATTTATGAAAGATTCTGCAAAGAAAATAGATTGAAGCTCAAAACCTTTTGCTCACACTTACACTGTGCGAGTGTGTTGCTTTTGAGGGTGAATTTAAATGTGAACATATAGTAGTGCAGAATTAGTGCCATAAGAAAAAGCCCTGGTCAGCACACTGGGTTCGATTCCACGCAAGGAGGGACTTTGTTTATTTCTGTGAGAGAAGTGCAATCGAAGTAACCACTGAGCTCCCCCAGCGCAACAGAAGAGGCAGCAAAGAGCCTTTTCTACTGTGACTCAGCCACAGCTTTGAGAGAGTAACATGACACTGCAAACAAAGGTGCTCTGTGCCTTTTGTTGATGTAAGTTTTCAGTTATGAGCATTTATTATGTCTTATTTATTGCTTATTTCGATTAAAATGATGCATATTTTATATGCTATTTATGGGGGACACTGGACACAATATTCTTTGACTTCACAGTTACGGCAGAGGAGCATTTATTGATTCAAACGTAATTTAAAACTCTTGTCGTTGGCTTGTTCTGAAATGATTAGTACAACTCTATATGAATTAGAGTTTTATTATTTGATCAGGGACAATGGACAAAAGGAATTATGTCACATACAAGATTGTACAAAATGCTCATGTTTACAAAAGTACATTAAGGTTATACAGATACACACACATATACATATTATTATTTCATTTGCATCTTAAAACCAATCCCACTGCAGGAAAAACATCCATGCCCTTCATATGCTGGGACAATAACCACTGTTATACGTGTAAACGTACATATTTATGTATGAGATCACTCCATTTGACAAATAAAGCACATGATGAGAGAAAAGAGAAAACTGAGGGGAAAAATATAATTATCATGAACAAAAGCACTGGACAGCGCCCGAGGTTCGATCCCACGAGGGGATGGAGGTTGGCGATCTCTGCAGGAGAGAAGTGCAATCGAAGTAACCACTGAGCTACACCAGCGCATCAGCAGAGGCAGCAAAGAGTCTTTTTATATCAGGACTCAGTGTCAGGGCTTTGAGAACATCTGTGTCGGACCAAGACGCTCTCTGCTCTCTGTCTTTGACTGAAGCTTTTTTTAAATCATATTTTATTTTATTTTCAGTTTGTTTGTTTTATTTTTATGGCAGACGGGACACTGATCCAGAGTAAACCTCGGTCCCAGTTCATTCACAGATAAAACCAAAAATCAGATCAGATGAAAAACCTTTAAAATCACTTTTATTTGTCACAAACTTCTCATCTGTCATCATGTCACATTGTAATATTCTCTTCTTTTTTTTTTCTGGAAGTAAATCTATAATAATTGAAATTAACAAAAACATATTCCAGTAAGAGAAAATCATGTATTTAGAAAGAGATAATGTAGGTTTTGTTTACATTTACACGCTGCAAATGTTTTGCTTTGGGGTGAAATTAATTGTGTACATATGGTAGTACAGAATTAGTGACATGAGAAAAACCTTCTCAGAACAAAAGCACTGGACAGCACCCGGGGTTCGATCCCACTAAGGGATGGAGGTTGTTTATTTCTGAGAGAAATGACAATTGAAGTAACCACTGAGCTACACCAGTGCAAGAGGAAAGGCAGCAAAACTGTGACATTGAGAGTGTAACATGACAGTGCAAACAAAGGTTCTGGATTCAGCGTTTGAGCAGAGGAGCATCTTCATTTAATGATTTAAAAGTCATCTTTGTCTTTGCCTTCTTCTCATATGTCAGCAAACAGTAACACTGTTTCTTGAATCATCAATACATCAGGACTAATGGACAGTGTGTTGTATTTTGTGGGTGATGTCTTTAATGTGGCCGAGTGGTTAGCACGCTCGCCTCACAATAAGAACATCCTTAGCTTTATACCGACCAGGCCCTTTCTGTGTGGAGTTTGCATGTTCTCCTTGTGTCTGTACAGGTTTCTTCTGGGTGCTCCTGTTTCCTCCCCCTCCTAAAAATGTTGGGTTGATACAAAATTCTATATTATGCACAAAATACATTAGTCTAAACAGTAAAATATGTCACATAACAGGTAGGAAGTTTTTGTTTGGATCTAAGTTTACTTTATTTGACCACAAAGATTCAGAATAGGTCTTTTTCTTTCAAGAACAAATCCATTTTGTAAATATCACAAGCTCTCACTATATTCACTTGTGTAAATTATAGTTCTAAAAGTGAACGGAGGAGCTGAAGCATCATAACAGTTAAGAAAAGCACTGGACAGCGCCCGAGGTTCGATCCCACGAGGGGATGGAGGTTGGCGATCTCTGCAGGTGAGAAGTGCAATCGAAGTAACCACTGAGCTACACCAGCGCATCAGCAGAGGCAGCAAAGAGTCTTTTTATATCAGGACTCAGTGTCAGGGCTTTGAGAACATCTGTGTCAGACACAGACGCTCTCTGCTCATTGTTAACATGAGCTTTCAGTTCTAAGTGTCTTTGACTGAAGCTTTAATATGTTTTACTTTTCAGTTTGTGAGAGCATTTTAATGGCAGACGGGACACTGATCCACCGCAAACTTTGTCCCAGTAAATAAACAGATAAAACATAAAATTAGACAAACTGTTTCAGATCAGATGAAAAACTTTTAAAATCCCTTTTATAGGTCACAAAGTTCTCTTCTGTCATCATGTAACATAGTAATAATATTATGCTCAAGTTTATTTTCTGGGAGTAAATCTATAATATTTTAAATGAACAAAACATATTCCAGTAAGAGAAAATCATGTATTGAGAAAGAGATACTGTATATTTTGTTATACTGTAATAAAAATACATGAGTAATATAAGCTCAGTCGCGACCCTTCTGTTCACATGAACACTGTGCAAGTGTTTTGCATTTGGGGTGAAAATAAATGTGTACATATGGTAGTGCTGAATTAGTGACATGAGAAAAACCTTCTCAGAACAAAAGCACTGGACAGCACTCGGAGTTCGATCCCACGTAGGGATAGAGATTGTTTATTTCTGAGAGAAATGTCAATGGAAGTAACCACTGAGCTACACCAGTGCAAGAGGAGAGGCAGCAAACAGCCTGTTCTACGACAGGTTTCTTCTGGGTGCGCCTGTTTCCCACCTAAAAGTGCTGGTCAGGGTTCATACAATTCTATATGAATAAGAGTTTTATTTATTTGATCAGGGACAATACACAAAAGACTTTAGTCTAGAAAGGAGAATGTGTCACATACCTGGTTATGTCAAAATGCTCATGTTTACAAAAGTACATAAAAGTTATACAAATTCACACACATATATCACTATTTCATTGGCATCTGAAAACCAATCCCACTGCAGGAAAACTATCCAAACATTCATAGCCTTCATTTGCAGGGAATAGGGCTGGGATATGGATATATATTTAGGTTGAATATCAGTATACAACATATATCCCAATATTTTTACCACAAAGTGAGAGCTGTGAAATGAAATGTTAAGTCAAAGTAGTTTTATTGAAAACTCACTGTAAAATGTAACATAAACACTGTATAACATTCTCCGTAAGGTGCACATTTAAGTAAAAAATATCTTCAATAAAAATTGCCTATGAAGTAAGTATTACAGCACAAATTTGAACTATATCGATATATGCGATATGGTCTAATTCCATATCTCATGTAAAAATGTATCGATATATATCTTAAATATCGATATATCGCCCAGCTCTAGCTTTGACAATACCCACTGTTTTGATATGTGTGTAAACGTACTGTAATTTTTACATGAGATCATCCATTTGGCAAATAAAGCACCTGGTCTATTCAATGATGTTGAGAGGAATTTTAATGAGAGAAAAGAGAAAACTGAGAAAAAAAACCCTAATTATCATGAAGAAAAGCACTGGACAGCGCCCGAGGTTCGATCCCACGAGGGGATGGAGGTTGGCGATCTCTGCAGGAGAGAAGTGCAATCGAAGTAACCACTGAGCTACACCAGCGCATCAGCAGAGGCAGCAAAGAGTCTTTTTATATCAGGACTTAGTGTCAGGGCTTTGAGAACATCTGTGTCAGACACAGACGCTCTCTGCTCATTGTTAACATGAGCTTTCAGTTCTAAGTGTCTTTGACTGAAGCTTTAATATGTTTTACTTTTCAGTTTGTGAGAGCATTTTAATGGCAGATGGGACACTGATCCACCGCAAACTTTGTCCCAGTAAATTAACAGATAAAACATAAAATTAGACAAACTGTTTCAGATCAGATGAAAAACTTTTAAAATACCTTTTATTGGTCACAAAGTTCTCTTCTGTCATCATGTAACATAGTAATAATATTATGCTCAAGTTTATTTTCTGGGAGTAAATCTATAATATTTTAAATGAACAAAACATATTCCAGTAAGAGAAAATCATGTATTGAGAAAGAGATACTGTATATTTTGTTATACTGTAATAAAAATACATGAGTAATATAAGCTCAGTCTCGACCCTTCTGTTCACATGAACACTGTGCAAGTGTTTTGCATTTGGGGTGAAAATAAATGTGTACATATGGTAGTGCTGAATTAGTGACATGAGAAAATCCTTCTCAGAACAAAAGCACTGGACAGCACTCGGGGTTCGATCCCACGCAGGGATAGAGATTGTTTATTTCTGACAGAAATGTCAATGGAAGTAACCACTGAGCTACACCAGTGCAAGAGGAGAGGCAGCAAACAGCCTGTTCTACGACAGGTTTCTTCTGGGTGCGCCTGTTTCCCACCTAAAAGTACTGGTCAGGGTTCATACAATTCTATATGAATAAGAGTTTTATTTATTTGATCAGGGACAATACACAAAAGA
This sequence comes from Gobius niger, assembly GCF_951799975.1. Lineage (NCBI taxonomy): Eukaryota > Metazoa > Chordata > Actinopteri > Gobiiformes > Gobiidae > Gobius > Gobius niger. Next base: position 23,146,711 of record NC_136852.1, read on the forward strand.
CATTAGTCTAGAAAGGAGAATGTGTCACATACCTGGTTATGTCAAAATGCTCATGTTTACAAAAGTACAGAAAAGTTATACAAATTCAGACACATATATCACTATTTCATTGGCATCTGAAAACCAATCCCACTGCAGGAAAACTATCAAAACATTCATAGCCTTCATTTGCAGGGAATAGGGCTGGGATATGGATATATATTTAGGTTGAATATCAGTATACAACACATATCCCAATATTTTTACCACAAAGTGAGAGCTGTGAAATGAAATGTTAAGTCAAAGTAGTTTTATTGAAAACTCACTGTAAAATGTAACATAAACACTGTATAACATTCTCCGTAAGGTGCACATTTAAGTAAAAAATATCTTCAATAAAAATTGCCTATGAAGTAAGTATTACAGCACAAATTTGAACTATATCGATATATGCGATATGGTCTAATTCCATATCTCATGTAAAAATGTATCGATATATATCTTAAATATCGATATATCGGCCAGCTCTAGCTTTGACAATACCCACTGTTTTGATATGTGTGTAAACGTACTGTAATTTTTACATGAGATCATCCATTTGGCAAATAAAGCACCTCATCTATTCAATGATGTTGAGAGGAATTTTAATGAGAAAAAAGAACCTAATTATCATGAAGAAAAGCACTGGACAGCGCCCGAGGTTCGATCCCACGAAGGGATGGAGGTTGGCGATCTCTGCAGGAGAGAAGTGCAATCGAAGTAACCACTGAGCTACACCAGTGCAAGGGCAGATTCAGTAAATCTGTGACATTGAGAGTGTAACATGACAATGCAAACAAAGGTTCTGGATTCAGCGTTTGAGCAGAGGAGCATCTTCATTTAATGATTTAAAAGTCATCTTTGTCTTTGTCTTTTTCTCATATGTCAACAAACAGTAACACTGTTTCTTGAATCATCAATACATCAGGACTAATGGACAGTGTGTTGTATTTTGTGGGTGATGTCTTTAATGTGGCCGAGTGGTTAGCACGCTCGCCTCACAATAAGAACGTCCTTAGCTTTATACCGACCAGGCCCTTTCTGTGTGGAGTTTGCATGTTCTCCTTGTGTCTGTACAGGTTTCTTCTGGATGCTCCTGTTTCCTCCCCCTCCTAAAAATGTTGGGTTGATACAAAATTCTATATTATGCACAAAATACATTAGTCTAAACAGTAAAATATGTCATATAACAGGTAGGAGTTTTTGTTTGGATCTAAGTTTACTTTATTTGACCACAAAGATTCAGAATAGGTCTTTTTCTTTCAAGAACAAATCCATTTTGTAAATATCACAAGCTCTCACTATATTCACTTGTGTAAATTATAGTTCTAAAAGTGAACGGAGGAGCTGAAGCATCATAACAGTTAAGAAAAGCACTGGACAGCGCCCGAGGTTCGATCCCACGAGGGGATGGAGGTTGGCGATCTCTGCAGGAGAGAAGTGCAATCGAAGTAACCACTGAGCTACACCAGCGCATCAGCAGAGGCAGCAAAGAGTCTTTTTATATCAGGACTCAGTGTCAGGGCTTTGAGAACATCTGTGTCAGACACAGACGCTCTCTGCTCATTGTTAACATGAGCTTTCAGTTCTAAGTGTCTTTGACTGAAGCTTTAATATGTTTTACTTTTCAGTTTGTGAGAGCATTTTAATGGCAGACGGGACACTGATCCACCGCAAACTTTGTCCCAGTAAATAAACAGATAAAACATAAAATTAGACAAACTGTTTCAGATCAGATGAAAAACTTTTAAAATCACTTTTATTTGTCACAAAGTTCTCTTCTGTCATCATGTAACATAGTAATAATATTATGCTCAAGTTTATTTTCTGGGAGTAAATCTATAATATTTTAAATGAACAAAACATATTCCAGTAAGAGAAAATCATGTATTGAGAAAGAGATACTGTATATTTTGTTATACTGTAATAAAAATACATGAGTAATATAAGCTCAGTCGCGACCCTTCTGTTCACATGAACACTGTGCAAGTGTTTTGCATTTGGGGTGAAAATAAATGTGTACATATGGTAGTGCTGAATTAGTGACATGAGAAAAACCTTCTCAGAACAAAAGCACTGGACAGCACTCGGAGTTCGATCCCACGTAGGGATAGAGATTGTTTATTTCTGAGAGAAATGTCAATGGAAGTAACCACTGAGCTACACCAGTGCAAGAGGAGAGGCAGCAAACAGCCTGTTCTACGACAGGTTTCTTCTGGGTGCGCCTGTTTCCCACCTAAAAGTGCTGGTCAGGGTTCATACAATTCTATATGAATAAGAGTTTTATTTATTTGATCAGGGACAATACACAAAAGACTTTAGTCTAGAAAGGAGAATGTGTCACATACCTGGTTATGTCAAAATGCTCATGTTTACAAAAGTACATAAAAGTTATACAAATTCACACACATATATCACTATTTCATTGGCATCTGAAAACCAATCCCACTGCAGGAAAACTATCCAAACATTCATAGCCTTCATTTGCAGGGAATAGGGCTGGGATATGGATATATATTTAGGTTGAATATCAGTATACAACACATATCCCAATATTTTTACCACAAAGTGAGAGCTGTGAAATGAAATGTTAAGTCAAAGTAGTTTTATTGAAAACTCACTGTAAAATGTAACATAAACACTGTATAACATTCTCCGTAAGGTGCACATTTAAGTAAAAAATATCTTCAATAAAAATTGCCTATGAAGTAAGTATTACAGCACAAATTTGAACTATATCGATATATGCGATATGGTCTAATTCCATATCTCATGTAAAAATGTATCGATATATATCTTAAATATCGATATATCGCCCAGCTCTAGCTTTGACAATACCCACTGTTTTGATATGTGTGTAAACGTACTGTAATTTTTACATGAGATCATCCATTTGGCAAATAAAGCACCTGATCTATTCAATGATGTTGAGAGGAATTTTAATGAGAGAAAAGAGAAAACTGAGAAAAAAAACCCTAATTATCATGAAGAAAAGCACTGGACAGCGCCCGAGGTTCGATCCCACGAGGGGATGGAGGTTGGCGATCTCTGCAGGAGAGAAGTGCAATCGAAGTAACCACTGAGCTACACCAGCGCATCAGCAGAGGCAGCAAAGAGTCTTTTTATATCAGGACTTAGTGTCAGGGCTTTGAGAACATCTGTGTCAGACACAGACGCTCTCTGCTCATTGTTAACATGAGCTTTCAGTTCTAAGTGTCTTTGACTGAAGCTTTAATATGTTTTACTTTTCAGTTTGTGAGAGCATTTTAATGGCAGATGGGACACTGATCCACCGCAAACTTTGTCCCAGTAAATTAACAGATAAAACATAAAATTAGACAAACTGTTTCAGATCAGATGAAAAACTTTTAAAATACCTTTTATTGGTCACAAAGTTCTCTTCTGTCATCATGTAACATAGTAATAATATTATGCTCAAGTTTATTTTCTGGGAGTAAATCTATAATATTTTAAATGAACAAAACATATTCCAGTAAGAGAAAATCATGTATTGAGAAAGAGATACTGTATATTTTGTTATACTGTAATAAAAATACATGAGTAATATAAGCTCAGTCGCGACCCTTCTGTTCACATGAACACTGTGCAAGTGTTTTGCATTTGGGGTGAAAATAAATGTGTACATATGGTAGTGCTGAATTAGTGACATGAGAAAAACCTTCTCAGAACAAAAGCACTGGACAGCACTCGGAGTTCGATCCCACGTAGGGATAGAGATTGTTTATTTCTGAGAGAAATGTCAATGGAAGTAACCACTGAGCTACACCAGTGCAAGAGGAGAGGCAGCAAACAGCCTGTTCTACGACAGGTTTCTTCTGGGTGCGCCTGTTTCCCACCTAAAAGTGCTGGTCAGGGTTCATACAATTCTATATGAATAAGAGTTTTATTTATTTGATCAGGGACAATACACAAAAGACTTTAGTCTAGAAAGGAGAATGTGTCACATACCTGGTTATGTCAAAATGCTCATGTTTACAAAAGTACATAAAAGTTATACAAATTCACACACATATATCACTATTTCATTGGCATCTGAAAACCAATCCCACTGCAGGAAAACTATCCAAACATTCATAGCCTTCATTTGCAGGGAATAGGGCTGGGATATGGATATATATTTAGGTTGAATATCAGTATACAACATATATCCCAATATTTTTACCACAAAGTGAGAGCTGTGAAATGAAATGTTAAGTCAAAGTAGTTTTATTGAAAACTCACTGTAAAATGTAACATAAACACTGTATAACATTCTCCGTAAGGTGCACATTTAAGTAAAAAATATCTTCAATAAAAATTGCCTATGAAGTAAGTATTACAGCACAAATTTGAACTATATCGATATATGCGATATGGTCTAATTCCATATCTCATGTAAAAATGTATCGATATATATCTTAAATATCGATATATCGCCCAGCTCTAGCTTTGACAATACCCACTGTTTTGATATGTGTGTAAACGTACTGTAATTTTTACATGAGATCATCCATTTGGCAAATAAAGCACCTGGTCTATTCAATGATGTTGAGAGGAATTTTAATGAGAGAAAAGAGAAAACTGAGAAAAAAAACCCTAATTATCATGAAGAAAAGCACTGGACAGCGCCCGAGGTTCGATCCCACGAGGGGATGGAGGTTGGCGATCTCTGCAGGAGAGAAGTGCAATCGAAGTAACCACTGAGCTACACCAGCGCATCAGCAGAGGCAGCAAAGAGTCTTTTTATATCAGGACTTAGTGTCAGGGCTTTGAGAACATCTGTGTCAGACACAGACGCTCTCTGCTCATTGTTAACATGAGCTTTCAGTTCTAAGTGTCTTTGACTGAAGCTTTAATATGTTTTACTTTTCAGTTTGTGAGAGCATTTTAATGGCAGATGGGACACTGATCCACCGCAAACTTTGTCCCAGTAAATTAACAGATAAAACATAAAATTAGACAAACTGTTTCAGATCAGATGAAAAACTTTTAAAATACCTTTTATTGGTCACAAAGTTCTCTTCTGTCATCATGTAACATAGTAATAATATTATGCTCAAGTTTATTTTCTGGGAGTAAATCTATAATATTTTAAATGAACAAAACATATTCCAGTAAGAGAAAATCATGTATTGAGAAAGAGATACTGTATATTTTGTTATACTGTAATAAAAATACATGAGTAATATAAGCTCAGTCTCGACCCTTCTGTTCACATGAACACTGTGCAAGTGTTTTGCATTTGGGGTGAAAATAAATGTGTACATATGGTAGTGCTGAATTAGTGACATGAGAAAATCCTTCTCAGAACAAAAGCACTGGACAGCACTCGGGGTTCGATCCCACGCAGGGATAGAGATTGTTTATTTCTGACAGAAATGTCAATGGAAGTAACCACTGAGCTACACCAGTGCAAGAGGAGAGGCAGCAAACAGCCTGTTCTACGACAGGTTTCTTCTGGGTGCGCCTGTTTCCCACCTAAAAGTACTGGTCAGGGTTCATACAATTCTATATGAATAAGAGTTTTATTTATTTGATCAGGGACAATACACAAAAGACATTAGTCTAGAAAGGAGAATGTGTCACATACCTGGTTATGTCAAAATGCTCATGTTTACAAAAGTACAGAAAAGTTATACAAATTCAGACACATATATCACTATTTCATTGGCATCTGAAAACCAATCCCACTGCAGGAAAACTATCAAAACATTCATAGCCTTCATTTGCAGGGAATAGGGCTGGGATATGGATATATATTTAGGTTGAATATCAGTATACAACACATATCCCAATATTTTTACCACAAAGTGAGAGCTGTGAAATGAAATGTTAAGTCAAAGTAGTTTTATTGAAAACTCACTGTAAAATGTAACATAAACACTGTATAACATTCTCCGTAAGGTGCACATTTAAGTAAAAAATATCTTCAATAAAAATTGCCTATGAAGTAAGTATTACAGCACAAATTTGAACTATATCGATATATGCGATATGGTCTAATTCCATATCTCATGTAAAAATGTATCGATATATATCTTAAATATCGATATATCGGCCAGCTCTAGCTTTGACAATACCCACTGTTTTGATATGTGTGTAAACGTACTGTAATTTTTACATGAGATCATCCATTTGGCAAATAAAGCACCTCATCTATTCAATGATGTTGAGAGGAATTTTAATGAGAAAAAAGAACCTAATTATCATGAAGAAAAGCACTGGACAGCGCCCGAGGTTCGATCCCACGAAGGGATGGAGGTTGGCGATCTCTGCAGGAGAGAAGTGCAATCGAAGTAACCACTGAGCTACACCAGTGCAAGGGCAGATTCAGTAAATCTGTGACATTGAGAGTGTAACATGACAATGCAAACAAAGGTTCTGGATTCAGCGTTTGAGCAGAGGAGCATCTTCATTTAATGATTTAAAAGTCATCTTTGTCTTTGTCTTTTTCTCATATGTCAACAAACAGTAACACTGTTTCTTGAATCATCAATACATCAGGACTAATGGACAGTGTGTTGTATTTTGTGGGTGATGTCTTTAATGTGGCCGAGTGGTTAGCACGCTCGCCTCACAATAAGAACGTCCTTAGCTTTATACCGACCAGGCCCTTTCTGTGTGGAGTTTGCATGTTCTCCTTGTGTCTGTACAGGTTTCTTCTGGATGCTCCTGTTTCCTCCCCCTCCTAAAAATGTTGGGTTGATACAAAATTCTATATTATGCACAAAATACATTAGTCTAAACAGTAAAATATGTCATATAACAGGTAGGAGTTTTTGTTTGGATCTAAGTTTACTTTATTTGACCACAAAGATTCAGAATAGGTCTTTTTCTTTCAAGAACAAATCCATTTTGTAAATATCACAAGCTCTCACTATATTCACTTGTGTAAATTATAGTTCTAAAAGTGAACGGAGGAGCTGAAGCATCATAACAGTTAAGAAAAGCACTGGACAGCGCCCGAGGTTCGATCCCACGAGGGGATGGAGGTTGGCGATCTCTGCAGGAGAGAAGTGCAATCGAAGTAACCACTGAGCTACACCAGCGCATCAGCAGAGGCAGCAAAGAGTCTTTTTATATCAGGACTCAGTGTCAGGGCTTTGAGAACATCTGTGTCAGACACAGACGCTCTCTGCTCATTGTTAACATGAGCTTTCAGTTCTAAGTGTCTTTGACTGAAGCTTTAATATGTTTTACTTTTCAGTTTGTGAGAGCATTTTAATGGCAGACGGGACACTGATCCACCGCAAACTTTGTCCCAGTAAATAAACAGATAAAACATAAAATTAGACAAACTGTTTCAGATCAGATGAAAAACTTTTAAAATCACTTTTATTTGTCACAAAGTTCTCTTCTGTCATCATGTAACATAGTAATAATATTATGCTCAAGTTTATTTTCTGGGAGTAAATCTATAATATTTTAAATGAACAAAACATATTCCAGTAAGAGAAAATCATGTATTGAGAAAGAGATACTGTATATTTTGTTATACTGTAATAAAAATACATGAGTAATATAAGCTCAGTCGCGACCCTTCTGTTCACATGAACACTGTGCAAGTGTTTTGCATTTGGGGTGAAAATAAATGTGTACATATGGTAGTGCTGAATTAGTGACATGAGAAAAACCTTCTCAGAACAAAAGCACTGGACAGCACTCGGAGTTCGATCCCACGTAGGGATAGAGATTGTTTATTTCTGAGAGAAATGTCAATGGAAGTAACCACTGAGCTACACCAGTGCAAGAGGAGAGGCAGCAAACAGCCTGTTCTACGACAGGTTTCTTCTGGGTGCGCCTGTTTCCCACCTAAAAGTGCTGGTCAGGGTTCATACAATTCTATATGAATAAGAGTTTTATTTATTTGATCAGGGACAATACACAAAAGACTTTAGTCTAGAAAGGAGAATGTGTCACATACCTGGTTATGTCAAAATGCTCATGTTTACAAAAGTACATAAAAGTTATACAAATTCACACACATATATCACTATTTCATTGGCATCTGAAAACCAATCCCACTGCAGGAAAACTATCCAAACATTCATAGCCTTCATTTGCAGGGAATAGGGCTGGGATATGGATATATATTTAGGTTGAATATCAGTATACAACACATATCCCAATATTTTTACCACAAAGTGAGAGCTGTGAAATGAAATGTTAAGTCAAAGTAGTTTTATTGAAAACTCACTGTAAAATGTAACATAAACACTGTATAACATTCTCCGTAAGGTGCACATTTAAGTAAAAAATATCTTCAATAAAAATTGCCTATGAAGTAAGTATTACAGCACAAATTTGAACTATATCGATATATGCGATATGGTCTAATTCCATATCTCATGTAAAAATGTATCGATATATATCTTAAATATCGATATATCGCCCAGCTCTAGCTTTGACAATACCCACTGTTTTGATATGTGTGTAAACGTACTGTAATTTTTACATGAGATCATCCATTTGGCAAATAAAGCACCTGATCTATTCAATGATGTTGAGAGGAATTTTAATGAGAGAAAAGAGAAAACTGAGAAAAAAAACCCTAATTATCATGAAGAAAAGCACTGGACAGCGCCCGAGGTTCGATCCCACGAGGGGATGGAGGTTGGCGATCTCTGCAGGAGAGAAGTGCAATCGAAGTAACCACTGAGCTACACCAGCGCATCAGCAGAGGCAGCAAAGAGTCTTTTTATATCAGGACTTAGTGTCAGGGCTTTGAGAACATCTGTGTCAGACACAGACGCTCTCTGCTCATTGTTAACATGAGCTTTCAGTTCTAAGTGTCTTTGACTGAAGCTTTAATATGTTTTACTTTTCAGTTTGTGAGAGCATTTTAATGGCAGATGGGACACTGATCCACCGCAAACTTTGTCCCAGTAAATTAACAGATAAAACATAAAATTAGACAAACTGTTTCAGATCAGATGAAAAACTTTTAAAATACCTTTTATTGGTCACAAAGTTCTCTTCTGTCATCATGTAACATAGTAATAATATTATGCTCAAGTTTATTTTCTGGGAGTAAATCTATAATATTTTAAATGAACAAAACATATTCCAGTAAGAGAAAATCATGTATTGAGAAAGAGATACTGTATATTTTGTTATACTGTAATAAAAATACATGAGTAATATAAGCTCAGTCGCGACCCTTCTGTTCACATGAACACTGTGCAAGTGTTTTGCATTTGGGGTGAAAATAAATGTGTACATATGGTAGTGCTGAATTAGTGACATGAGAAAATCCTTCTCAGAACAAAAGCACTGGACAGCACTCGGGGTTCGATCCCACGCAGGGATAGAGATTGTTTATTTCTGACAGAAATGTCAATGGAAGTAACCACTGAGCTACACCAGTGCAAGAGGAGAGGCAGCAAACAGCCTGTTCTACGACAGGTTTCTTCTGGGTGCGCCTGTTTCCCACCTAAAAGTACTGGTCAGGGTTCATACAATTCTATATGAATAAGAGTTTTATTTATTTGATCAGGGACAATACACAAAAGACATTAGTCTAGAAAGGAGAATGTGTCACATACCTGGTTATGTCAAAATGCTCATGTTTACAAAAGTACAGAAAAGTTATACAAATTCAGACACATATATCACTATTTCATTGGCATCTGAAAACCAATCCCACTGCAGGAAAACTATCAAAACATTCATAGCCTTCATTTGCAGGGAATAGGGCTGGGATATGGATATTTATTTAGGTTGAATATCAGTATACAACACATATCCCAATATTTTTACCACAAAGTGAGAGCTGTGAAATGAAATGTTAAGTCAAAGTAGTTTTATTGAAAACTCACTGTAAAATGTAACATAAACACTGTATAACATTCTCCGTAAGGTGCACATTTAAGTAAAAAATATCTTCAATAAAAATTGCCTATGAAGTAAGTATTACAGCACAAATTTGAACTATATCGATATATGCGATATGGTCTAATTCCATATCTCATGTAAAAATGTATCGATATATATCTTAAATATCGATATATCGGCCAGCTCTAGCTTTGACAATACCCACTGTTTTGATATGTGTGTAAACGTACTGTAATTTTTACATGAGATCATCCATTTGGCAAATAAAGCACCTCATCTATTCAATGATGTTGAGAGGAATTTTAATGAGAAAAAAGAACCTAATTATCATGAAGAAAAGCACTGGACAGCGCCCGAGGTTCGATCCCACGAAGGGATGGAGGTTGGCGATCTCTGCAGGAGAGAAGTGCAATCGAAGTAACCACTGAGCTACACCAGTGCAAGGGCAGATTAAGTAAAGCTGTGACATTGAGAGTGTAACATGACAATGCAAACAAAGGTTCTGGATTCAGCGTTTGAGCAGAGGAGCATCTTCATTTAATGATTTAAAAGTCATCTTTGTCTTTGTCTTTTTCTCATATGTCAACAAACAGTAACACTGTTTCTTGAATCATCAATACATCAGGACTAATGGACAGTGTGTTGTATTTTGTGGGTGATGTCTTTAATGTGGCCGAGTGGTTAGCACGCTCGCCTCACAATAAGAACGTCCTTAGCTTTATACCGACCAGGCCCTTTCTGTGTGGAGTTTGCATGTTCTCCTTGTGTCTGTACAGGTTTCTTCTGGATGCTCCTGTTTCCTCCCCCTCCTAAAAATGTTGGGTTGATACAAAATTCTATATTATGCACAAAATACATTAGTCTAAACAGTAAAATATGTCATATAACAGGTAGGAAGTTTTTGTTTGGATCTAAGTTTACTTTATTTGACCACAAAGATTCAGAATAGATTTTTTACTTTCAAGAACAAATCCATTTTGTAAAATATCACAAGCTCTCACTATATTCACTTGTGTAAATTATAGTTCTAAAAGTGAACGGAGGAGCTGAAGCATCATAACAGTTAAGAAAAGCACTGGACAGCGCCCGAGGTTCGATCCCACGAGGGGATGGAGGTTGGCGATCTCTGCAGGAGAGAAGTGCAATCGAAGTAACCACTGAGCTACACCAGCGCATCAGCAGAGGCAGCAAAGAGTCTTTTTATATCAGGACTCAGTGTCAGGGCTTTGAGAACATCTGTGTCGGACACAGACGCTCTCTGCTCATTGTTAACATGAGCTGTCAGTTCTAAGTGTCTTTGACTGAAGCTTTAATATGTTTTACTTTTCAGTTTGTGAGAGCATTTTAATGGCAGACGGGACACTGATCCACCGCAAACTTTGTCCCAGTAAATAAACAGATAAAACATAAAATTAGACAAACTGTTTCAGATCAGATGAAAAACTTTTAAAATCCCTTTTATAGGTCACAAAGTTCTCTTCTGTCATCATGTAACATAGTAATAATATTATGCTCAAGTTTATTTTCTGGGAGTAAATCTATAATATTTTAAATGAACAAAACATATTCCAGTAAGAGAAAATCATGTATTGAGAAAGAGATACTGTATATTTTGTTATACTGTAATAAAAATACATGAGTAATATAAGCTCAGTCTCGACCCTTCTGTTCACATGAACACTGTGCAAGTGTTTTGCATTTGGGGTGAAAATAAATGTGTACATATGGTAGTGCTGAATTAGTGACATGAGAAAATCCTTCTCAGAACAAAAGCACTGGACAGCACTCGGGGTTCGATCCCACGCAGGGATAGAGATTGTTTATTTCTGACAGAAATGTCAATGGAAGTAACCACTGAGCTACACCAGTGCAAGAGGAGAGGCAGCAAACAGCCTGTTCTACGACAGGTTTCTTCTGGGTGCGCCTGTTTCCCACCTAAAAGTACTGGTCAGGGTTCATACAATTCTATATGAATAAGAGTTTTATTTATTTGATCAGGGACAATACACAAAAGACATTAGTCTAGAAAGGAGAATGTGTCACATACCTGGTTATGTCAAAATGCTCATGTTTACAAAAGTACAGAAAAGTTATACAAATTCAGACACATATATCACTATTTCATTGGCATCTGAAAACCAATCCCACTGCAGGAAAACTATCAAAACATTCATAGCCTTCATTTGCAGGGAATAGGGCTGGGATATGGATATATATTTAGGTTGAATATCAGTATACAACACATATCCCAATATTTTTACCACAAAGTGAGAGCTGTGAAATGAAATGTTAAGTCAAAGTAGTTTTATTGAAAACTCACTGTAAAATGTAACATAAACACTGTATAACATTCTCCGTAAGGTGCACATTTAAGTAAAAAATATCTTCAATAAAAATTGCCTATGAAGTAAGTATTACAGCACAAATTTGAACTATATCAATATATGCGATATGGTCTAATTCCATATCTCATGTAAAAATGTATCGATATATATCTTAAATATCGATATATCGCCCAGCTCTAGCTTTGACAATACCCACTGTTTTGATATGTGTGTAAACGTACTGTAATTTTTACATGAGATCATCCATTTGGCAAATAAAGCACCTGATCTATTCAATGATGTTGAGAGGAATTTTAATGAGAGAAAAGAGAAAACTGAGAAAAAAAACAACTAATTATCATGAAGAAAAGCACTGGACAGCGCCCGAGGTTCGATCCCACGAAGGGATGGAGGTTGGCGATCTCTGCAGGAGAGAAGTGCAATCGAAGTAACCACTGAGCTACACCAGTGCAAGGGCAGATTCAGTAAAGCTGTGACATTGAGAGTGTAACATGACAGTGCAAACAAAGGTTCTGGATTCAGCGTTTGAGCAGAGGAGCATCTTCATTTAATGATTTAAAAGTCATCTTTGTCTTTGTCTTTTTCTCATATGTCAACAAACAGTAACACTGTTTCTTGAATCATCAATACATCAGGACTAATGGACAGTGTGTTGTATTTTGTGGGTGATGTCTTTAATGTGGCCGAGTGGTTAGCACGCTCGCCTCACAATAAGAACGTCCTTAGCTTTATACCGACCAGGCCCTTTCTGTGTGGAGTTTGCATGTTCTCCTTGTGTCTGTACAAGTTTCTTCTGGGTGCTCCTGTTTCCTCCCCCTCCTAAAAATGTTGGGTTAATACAAAATTCTATATTATGCACAAAATACATTAGTCTAAACAGTAAAATATGTCACATAACAGGTAGGAAGTTTTTGTTTGGATCTAAGTTTACTTTATTTGACCACAAAGATTCAGAATAGATTTTTTACTTTCAAGAACAAATCCATTTTGTAAAATATCACAAGCTCTCACTATATTCACTTGTGTAAATTATAGTTCTAAAAGTGAACGGAGGAGCTGAAGCATCATAACAGTCAAGAAAAGCACTGGACAGCGCCCGAGGTTCGATCCCACGAGGGGATGGAGGTTGGCGATCTCTGCAGGAGAGAAGTGCAATCGAAGTAACCACTGAGCTACACCAGCGCATCAGCAGAGGCAGCAAAGAGTCTTTTTATATCAGGACTTAGTGTCAGGGCTTTGAGAACATCTGTGTCGGACACAGACGCTCTCTGCTCATTGTTAACATGAGCTTTCAGTTCTAAGTGTCTTTGACTGAAGCTTTAATATGTTTTACTTTTCAGTTTGTGAGAGCATTTTAATGGCAGACGGGACACTGATCCACCGCAAACTTTGTCCCAGTAAATAAACAGATAAAACATAAAATTAGACAAACTATTTCAGATCAGATGAAAAACTTTTAAAATCACTTTTATTTGTCACAAAGTTCTCTTCTGTCATCATGTAACATAGTAATAATATTATGCTCAAGTTTATTTTCTGGGAGTAAATCTATAATATTTTAAATGAACAAAACATATTCCAGTAAGAGAAAATCATGTATTGAGAAAGAGATACTGTATATTTTGTTATACTGTAATAAAAATACATGAGTAATATAAGCTCAGTCGCGACCCTTCTGTTCACATGAACACTGTGCAAGTGTTTTGCATTTGGGGTGAAAATAAATGTGTACATATGGTAGTGCTGAATTAGTGACATGAGAAAAACCTTCTCAGAACAAAAGCACTGGACAGCACTCGGAGTTCGATCCCACGTAGGGATAGAGATTGTTTATTTCTGAGAGAAATGTCAATGGAAGTAACCACTGAGCTACACCAGTGCAAGAGGAGAGGCAGCAAACAGCCTGTTCTACGACAGGTTTCTTCTGGGTGCGCCTGTTTCCCACCTAAAAGTGCTGGTCAGGGTTCATACAATTCTATATGAATAAGAGTTTTATTTATTTGATCAGGGACAATACACAAAAGACTTTAGTCTAGAAAGGAGAATGTGTCACATACCTGGTTATGTCAAAATGCTCATGTTTACAAAAGTACATAAAAGTTATACAAATTCAGACACATATATCACTATTTCATTGGCATCTGAAAACCAATCCCACTGCAGGAAAACTATCCAAACATTCATAGCCTTCATTTGCAGGGAATAGGGCTGGGATATGGATATATATTTAGGTTGAATATCAGTAAACAACATATATCCCAATATTTTTACCACAAAGTGAGAGCTGTGAAATGAAATGTTAAGTCAAAGTAGTTTTATTGAAAACTCACTGTAAAATGTAACATAAACACTGTATAACATTCTCCGTAAGGTGCACATTTAAGTAAAAAATATCTTCAATAAAAATTGCCTATGAAGTAAGTATTACAGCACAAATTTGAACTATATCGATATATGCGATATGGTCTAATTCCATATCTCATGTAAAAATGTATCGATATATATCTTAAATATCGATATATCGCCCAGCTCTAGCTTTGACAATACCCACTGTTTTGATATGTGTGTAAACGTACTGTAATTTTTACATGAGATCATCCATTTGGCAAATAAAGCACCTGATCTATTCAATGATGTTGAGAGGAATTTTAATGAGAGAAAAGAGAAAACTGAGAAAAAAAAAACTAATTATCATGAAGAAAAGCACTGGACAGCGCCCGAGGTTCGATCCCACGAGGGGATGGAGGTTGGCGATCTCTGCAGGAGAGAAGTGCAATCGAAGTAACCACTGAGCTACACCAGTGCAAGGGCAGATTCAGTAAAACTGTGACATTGAGAGTGTAACATGACAGTGCAAACAAAGGTTCTGGATTCAGCGTTTGAGCAGAGGAGCATCTTCATTTAATGATTTAAAAGTCATCTTTGTCTTTGCCTTCTTCTCATATGTCAGCAAACAGTAACACTGTTTCTTGAATCATCAATACATCAGGACTAATGGACAGTGTGTTGTATTTTGTGGGTGATGTCTTTAATGTGGCCGAGTGGTTAGCACGCTCGCCTCACAATAAGAACGTCCTTAGCTTTATACCGACCAGGCCCTTTCTGTGTGGAGTTTGCATGTTCTCCTTGTGTCTGTACAGGTTTCTTCTGGGTGCTCCTGTTTCCTCCCCCTCCTAAAAATGTTGGGTTAATACAAAATTCTATATTATGCACAAAATACATTAGTCTAAACAGTAAAATATGTCACATAACAGGTAGGAAGTTTTTGTTTGGATCTAAGTTTACTTTATTTGACCACAAAGATTCAGAATAGATTTTTTACTTTCAAGAACAAATCCATTTTGTAAAATATCACAAGCTCTCACTATATTCACTTGTGTAAATTATAGTTCTAAAAGTGAACGGAGGAGCTGAAGCATCATAACAGTCAAGAAAAGCACTGGACAGCGCCCGAGGTTCGATCCCACGAGGGGATGGAGGTTGGCGATCTCTGCAGGAGAGAAGTGCAATCGAAGTAACCACTGAGCTACACCAGCGCATCAGCAGAGGCAGCAAAGAGTCTTTTTATATCAGGACTTAGTGTCAGGGCTTTGAGAACATTTGTGTCGGACACAGACGCTCTCTGCTCTCTGTCTTTGACTGAAGCTTTTTTAAATCATATTTTCTTTTCAGTTTGTGAGATTATTTTAATGGCAGACGATACACTGATCTCCTGTAAACCGTGTCCCGGTTGGTTCACTGATAAAACATAAAATCAGACAAATTGTTTCAGATCATTTGACAGACTTACAAAAATCTGATTTATTTGCCAAAAACTTCTCTTCTGTCGAGAATATTTTTGTTTGTTTGTATACTTTTGATTTCTAGAAGTAAATCTAATATTTTTAATGACCAAAACATATTCCAGTAAGAGATAAAGCATATTTTCTGATAATAACTACAATATACAAAAAACTATGCAAGTGTTTTGCTCCTGGGTGAAACTAAATGTGTACATACAGTACCTCTCGAAAGTATTCATACACCTTGAACTTTTGCACATTTTGTCATGTTTATAACGCTAAACATAACGATTTTATTTTGATTTTTTTACTGAACGTTCACACACAAGTAACAGACAACTGTGAAGTGAAAGCGAACTGATACATGATTCTGTTATTTTTCAAAAAATAGAAAGTGAAAAGTGGGGCGTGCTTAAGTATTCATACAGCATGCATGAATACTTTGTGGAACCCCCTTTTGCTTCAATAACAGCAGCAAGTCTTGGGGTCTGACTCTACAAGATTTGCACATGTAGAGACTGACATTTTAACCCATTCCTCTTTACAAAACAACCCAAGCTCTGTCAAATAAGAAGGAGAATGTTTGTGAACAGCAGTTTTCAGATTATTCCACAGATTTTCAATAGGATTTAGGTCAGGACTTTGACTGGGCCATTCTAACACATTAATATGTTTTTATTGAACCATTCCATTGTAGATTTATCTTTGTGTTTAGGGTCATTGTCCTGCTGAAGGTGAATCTCCGCCCCAGCCTCAGTTCTCTTGCTGACTCCAGCAGGTTTTCCTCCAAAATGTCCCCATATTTGGCTCCATCCATCTTCCCAACTATTCTTACAATCTCCCCAGTCCCCGCTGAGGAAAAGCAGCCCCACAGCATGATGCTCCCCCCCGTATCTTTGACACTGGGGATGGTGCACTCAGGACGATGAGCAGTGTTAGGTTTGCTCCATACATAACGTTTTGCATTTGGGCCAAAAAGTTACATTTTTGTCTCATCTGACCAAAGCTCCTTCTTCCACATGGAGCGGTGTCCTCCATATGACTTCTAGCAAACTTCAAACTGGATTTCTTATGGCCTCCTTTCAGTAATGTCTTTCTTCTTCCACTCGTCCATGAAGGCCAGATTTGTGTAGATACGACTTATAGTTGTCCCATGTACAGATTCCCCCAGCTCAGCGGCAGGACTTCACAGCTCCTCCAGAGTTATCTTGGGGCACTTGGTTATATTTCTTACCAGTGCTCTCCTTGTTCAGTTTGTTAGTTTACGTGAACAGCCGTGTCTTGGTAAGTCTGCAGTGGTGCTTTACTCTTTCCATTTCTAAATGATGGATTGAACAGTGCCCCGGGAGATGTTTAAATCTTGGGAAATCTTTGTGTAACTTAACGCTCCTTTAAACTTCTCCACAGCTTTATCCCTGACCTCTCTGGTGTTCCTTGACCTTCATGATGCTGTTTAGTGACCAATACACTCCGACCACAGCTCTGAGGGCCTAAAAGAACATCTGAAATTATACTGAGAGTAGATTACACACAGGTGCCTCTATTTAACCGTTAGGCCAAGGTGTGAACATTCTGGAGTCATTATGAATGTTATAAAGGCAATTTAATGCACTTAGAAAATGCTGTATGAATACTTATGCACGCCCCACTTTTCACTTTTTTATTTTTTGAAAAATAACAGAATCATGTATCATTTCGCTTTCACTTCACAGTTGTCTGTTACTTGTGTGTGAACGTTCAGTTAAAAAATCTAAATAAAATCTTTATGTTTAGGCTTGTAAACATGACAAAATGTGCAAAAGTTCAAGGTGTATGAATACTTACGAGAGGCACTGTATGGTAGTGCAGAATTAGTGACATAAGAAAAACCTTCTCAGAACAAAAGCACTGGACAGCACTCGGGGTTCGATCCCACGCAGGGATAGAGATTGTTTATTTCTGAGAGAAATGTCAATGGAAGTAACCACTGAGCTACACCAGTGCAAGAGGAGAGGCAGTAAAACTGTGGCTTTGAGAGTGTAACATGACAATGCAAACAAAGGTTCTGGATTCAGCGTTTGAGCAGAGGAGCATCTTCATTTAATGATTTAAAAGTCATCTTTATCTTTGCCTTCTTCTCATATGTCAGCAAACAGTAACACTGTTTCTTGAATCATCAATACATCAGGACTAATGGACAGTGTGTTGTATTTTGTGGGTGATGTCTTTAATGTGGCCGAGTGGTTAGCACGCTCGCCTCACAATAAGAACATCCTTAGCTTTATACCGACCAGGCCCTTTCTGTGTGGAGTTTGCATGTTCTCCTTGTGTCTGTACAGGTTTCTTCTGGATGCTCCTGTTTCCTCCCCCTCCTAAAAATGTTGGGTTGATACAAAATTCTATATTATGCACAAAATACATTAGTCTAAACAGTAAAATATGTCACATAACAGGTAGGAAGTTTTTGTTTGGATCTAAGTTTACTTTATTTGACCACAAAGATTCAGAATAGATTTTTTACTTTCAAGAACAAATCCATTTTGTAAAATATCACAAGCTCTCACTATATTCACTTGTGTAAATTATAGTTCTAAAAGTGAACGGAGGAGCTGAAGCATCATAACAGTTAAGAAAAGCACTGGACAGCGCCCGAGGTTCGATCCCACGAGGGGATGGAGGTTGGCGATCTCTGCAGGAGAGAAGTGCAATCGAAGTAACCACTGAGCTACACCAGCGCATCAGCAGAGGCAGCAAAGAGTCTTTTTATATCAGGACTTAGTGTCAGGGCTTTGAGAACATTTGTGTCGGACACAGACGCTCTCTGCTCATTGTTAACATGAGCTTTCAGTTCTAAGTGTCTTT
Source organism: Gobius niger (assembly GCF_951799975.1). Taxonomy (NCBI): domain Eukaryota; kingdom Metazoa; phylum Chordata; class Actinopteri; order Gobiiformes; family Gobiidae; genus Gobius; species Gobius niger. Next base: position 23,165,531 of record NC_136852.1, read on the forward strand.
GACTGAAGCTTTAATATGTTTTACTTTTCAGTTTGTGAGAGCATTTTAATGGCAGACGGGACACTGATCCACCGCAAACTTTGTCCCAGTAAATTAACAGATAAAACATAAAATTAGACAAACTGTTTCAGATCAGATGAAAAACTTTTAAAATCACTTTTATTTGTCACAAAGTTCTCTTCTGTCATCATGTAACATAGTAATAATATTATGCTCAAGTTTATTTTCTGGGAGTAAATCTATAATATTTTAAATGAACAAAACATATTCCAGTAAGAGAAAATCATGTATTGAGAAAGAGATACTGTATATTTTGTTATACTGTAATAAAAATACATGAGTAATATAAGCTCAGTCGCGACCCTTCTGTTCACATGAACACTGTGCAAGTGTTTTGCATTTGGGGTGAAAATAAATGTGTACATATGGTAGTGCTGAATTAGTGACATGAGAAAATCCTTCTCAGAACAAAAGCACTGGACAGCACTCGGGGTTCGATCCCACGCAGGGATAGAGATTGTTTATTTCTGACAGAAATGTCAATGGAAGTAACCACTGAGCTACACCAGTGCAAGAGGAGAGGCAGCAAACAGCCTGTTCTACGACAGGTTTCTTCTGGGTGCGCCTGTTTCCCACCTAAAAGTACTGGTCAGGGTTCATACAATTCTATATGAATAAGAGTTTTATTTATTTGATCAGGGACAATACACAAAAGACATTAGTCTAGAAAGGAGAATGTGTCACATACCTGGTTATGTCAAAATGCTCATGTTTACAAAAGTACAGAAAAGTTATACAAATTCAGACACATATATCACTATTTCATTGGCATCTGAAAACCAATCCCACTGCAGGAAAACTATCAAAACATTCATAGCCTTCATTTGCAGGGAATAGGGCTGGGATATGGATATATATTTAGGTTGAATATCAGTATACAACACATATCCCAATATTTTTACCACAAAGTGAGAGCTGTGAAATGAAATGTTAAGTCAAAGTAGTTTTATTGAAAACTCACTGTAAAATGTAACATAAACACTGTATAACATTCTCCGTAAGGTGCATATTTAAGTAAAAAATATCTTCAATAAAAATTGCCTATGAAGTAAGTATTACAGCACAAATTTGAACTATATCGATATATGCGATATGGTCTAATTCCATATCTCATGTAAAAATGTATCGATATATATCTTAAATATCGATATATCGCCCAGCTCTAGCTTTGACAATACCCACTGTTTTGATATGTGTGTAAACGTACTGTAATTTTTACATGAGATCATCCATTTGGCAAATAAAGCACCTGATCTATTCAATGATGTTGAGAGGAATTTTAATGAGAAAAAAGAACCTAATTATCATGAAGAAAAGCACTGGACAGCGCCCGAGGTTCGATCCCACGAAGGGATGGAGGTTGGCGATCTCTGCAGGAGAGAAGTGCAATCGAAGTAACCACTGAGCTACACCAGTGCAAGGGCAGATTAAGTAAAGCTGTGACATTGAGAGTGTAACATGACAATGCAAACAAAGGTTCTGGATTCAGCGTTTGAGCAGAGGAGCATCTTCATTTATTGATTTAAAAGTCATCTTTGTCTTTGCCTTCTTCTCATATGTCAGCAAACAGTAACACTGTTTCTTGAATCATCAATACATCAGGACTAATGGACAGTGTGTTGTATTTTGTGGGTGATGTCTTTAATGTGGCCGAGTGGTTAGCACGCTCGCCTCACAATAAGAACGTCCTTAGCTTTATACCGACCAGGCCCTTTCTGTGTGGAGTTTGCATGTTCTCCTTGTGTCTGTACAGGTTTCTTCTGGGTGCTCCTGTTCTCCCACCCCCAAAAAATGCTGGTCAGGGCTAGTACAATTCTATATGAATAAAAGTCGTATTTATTTGATCAGGGACAATACACAAAAGGCATTAGTCTAAATAGGAAAATATATGATATATATATCATTGTAGCAAAATACTCACTGGTTGAGGTTATATTTACATCAAAGTTATACAAATTCACACATATAAACAATAATTATTGTTTTAGTGTTAAAAAAAACATGTACAATAGGTGAATCCTCCAGTCAGGTTTTCTGATCACCAGCCTATAGCTCCACATCTGAAGATGGATCCCACTGCTCCCTGCGGGTCGTCCAGAGACCTCGAGGGATGGGTTAAATTCAGTGCTTAATTTGATCCTCCGTTTCCCCAATTAAATTTTTTTCAGGGTAAAGAATCCGGGAAATATTTAGGAGGATCCGGCAAAAATCGTATCTGATATAATGGTGTTTAATGAGAGTGTTCCGGCAAATGTTTTGGCCTGTTCCCCCTATCCATCACATCAGAAAAGTGTTCCTGAAAATACTAATTTACAAATTAAGCACTGGTTAAATTGTTGTAGATAAAGCAACTAAACCTTAAAACCGATCCCACTGCAGGAAAACTATCAAAATATTCATAGCCTCCACTGTTTGGTCAGGTGTGTAAATGTACAGTGATTTATATATGAGATCACTCCATTTGGCAAATAAAGCACCTGATCTATAACGTGATGTTGAGAGGAATTTTAATGAGAGAAAGAGAAAACTGAGAGAAACAAACATACATAGAAAAGCTCACAGGATTCGATCCCTGAGAGAGAGAAATCGCAATCGAAAGAACCACTGAGCTTCGCCTGTGCAATATGAAAGGCAGCAATATGACCTTTTTCTACAATGACTTCGCTTTACGAAGCAGATCAGAGCAGCGGCTCTCTGCTCAACTGGATCATAACTTCAGAACCAAATGGGGAAAACCTTTTGGTAAGACTTAAATAATCAAAACTTCACAAGATGAAAAAGCACTGCACAGCGCCCATGGTTCGATCCCACGAAGGGATGGAGGTTGGCGATCTCTGCAGGAGAGAAGTGCAATCGAAGTAACCACTGAGCTAAACCAGCACAACAGATTCGCAGCAAAAAGCCTTTAAATAGCTGAATCACTCTGACTCACCCCGGCGGTATGAGATCACATGACCTGACCCAGGCCACACCCACTTTCTGTCTGCTCGAAAGGAAGTTTAAAATAAACAGAGGAGTTTTGGATGGCAGAGCCAGGCTACAGGCCTCAGACTCATGTGAGTTTTCAGGTAGGCTAACTGCAAACGTTACTTGTTTATCAAGAATTTACTCCACAGAGTATTATTTATTTATTCTGTAAACGAATTGTTATCAAAGGAGCTCAATAATTACAAAACATGAATACTTATTGTTAAGATATCACGGGTCTCGTCATCAGGACTAATGGATAATACTTAGTCTACTCAGTTTCATTTCCTGGACTGTGGTCTCTGAGGGGAAATCAATAAAGGCTGTGCCTTTCAAAGCAGACTGAAAACAAAAACATCCTCATAATAGCCTGAGCATCTGAGACAGTCGATCCATCAATAAAAATTAAACATACATACATACATATAATATTTTCTGTATCCAAAGTTTTCCCATGGTCCTTACCATTGGTTCTGCTTCAATAAGCCTTAAAACTAACAATAAAACACACATGTATTTGAAATAAATGTGTTGTATTACAAATGGTGGGGTGCGGGCACAGTCAGTCGGTTTGGACATTATATTTGCCTGGATACTTAATTCACCTGAACTTTAAATTGTCATATTTATTGCTCTGTTTTATTGCCTTAATGTTTGGTGCAGCCCTGTGAGGCAACTTCTGTTGTGATATTAAACTTAAACTTAAACTTAAACTTAAACTTAAACTCACCTGGTTAGGCTATATATAATAAAGGTATAATAGAAAGTGAATGAACTGCACAGTCAAATCACTAAAATCACTAGAGCATAAAATATGAGGGGGGTCCACCAAAATAGTTTGTACCCAGGGCCCAGAATGTGGTGCTACACCCCTGCTCCCACCTGAACTGAGCACATTTTCTCCAGTTTGGCTTTGCCCAACTCTAAAAGCTCAATATAGCAACGAAAAAAAGGCCACAAAAAAGTGACAAAGAAGCAATAAAAGAGCAACAAAAATGCACCATAAAAGCAACAATTATACAACAAAAGAGTGACAAACGTGGCGAAACATGACAAAAAAGCACGGCAAAAAAAACACAAAAAAGTGACAGAAACTAAACAAATAAGTCACAAAAATGTGACAAAGAAGCAATATGCTTCTTAATCTCTACAGTTGAAACAATTAGGTCACCAAAGTAAACTCTGTGTCCACTGCAAGGAACACAAGATAAAAATGAGAAAAGGTTAGATAAAAAGAAAAGTGTTGTGAATATTATAAAGCAGTGGGTGTTAAAGCACGTCTTTTCTGAACAAAACAAGGACACTGAGATGACCACATATCTGTACTGTATATCATATTGGCTGCGTCACTGTGTGGTTGCTGATTTGTTTTAGTGACAGAATTTCAGTTTTATTAAATCCCAAAACTTACACTACAACTACAACAAAGATTTGCACGAGAAAGCCTTCGGGGCAAAACCTCCCCCGCAGGGACATTATGTGTGGGTGTTTGCTGTTACTAAAGTGTCGTAATCGTAGTTGTGTTGTCTTTGAGGACATTATCGCTGCTGAAATGGTCTACTTTGGCCTCAGTAATCAGGTGAGCGCTGTTTGCGTGCAAAAAAAAATCAAACATCACACGCGGGTAAAGTGCAGTTCTGTGGAAATGTGTCTGTAACCTCCGAGCGTAGCCGTATTTGTGAGACGGAGGGTTTAGATACTTTGTGTAGCATGTTAGGGATCAGGGCAGTGTGCATAGGTATATTTATGACTGGACAAAGAGAGTGTCATCTGACCAAAATGATTGTTGAAAATGGAAAAGAAAAATAATAATTATAAAAATCAAAACTTATGGTATTGGTAAAAACTTGAACCGAAGAAACAACTCAAAACCCTAAACTAACTATAAGTGCAAAGTCAATGTAAACCAGGATTATATCTGAAGCAGCCTAAATAATTTCCAAATTAAACTTAAATCCAAATAGTAAAAAAAGCAGCAAACCCAGGCACAAACAAATATGCACAGCACGAGGAAGTACTTAAAAGGCCTTTTTTTAAATGGCCAAATAAATAAAGGGAAGTACTTAAAAGGTCTTTATTTAGGTGGCCAAATAAATACAGGCCTTTTAAGTACTTCCTCATGCTGTGCGTATTTGTTTGTTCCTGCTTTTTTTTTTTTTTTTTTTTTACAATTTGGATCCCTTTCATATAATAAGTCATATTGCTGTTTCTACTCAACTTAAATCCAAATGTATGTCCAACCTTTATTGAAAAAATGCTCCACCCTTGAAATTGCTGGCCCCCTTTAGATGACCCCATTTGGCATATTCTAAAAGTGGCAGATACATTGTTTTCGGGAGTAATTCCGGTTTGTCAAGGGGCGTGTCCTAACTGTGTGGGCGTGTCCTCTCTTCTGGCAGAGTGTATTTAAGAGATGCTGAGACTGAGGTCCATCCTGGTCAGCCATGGATCGTCCTGGGGTTCAGATGCGGGCATGGGTGCTCTTTGTGACCCTTGGGTGGGTGTATTTAGGCCAAGCTGCAGCGGGACCGTGAGTATTTTTCACTAATTGTGTTTTGCAAATAAAATCACAAATTGCAAATGTTTAAAAAGTGTTTCCACATCTTTTAGTGATGTGATTTTGTTTTAAAGTACTATTTTAGATTTTAATTCTGTTTTCTTCTTTAAGATAAAGCATCAAGTCTTGGTTGGATCTAGATGTGGCCACTATTGATTTAAACTTCACTATTTATAGCAAACAGAAAAACAGTGACTACAGCTTTCAAGTGATTTTTACAGTACTGCACAGCAAAAAGTAGTAGCAAAGTAGCAAAAAGCAGGACAGCAACAAAAACTGGTGATGTTTAATCACGGAAAGTGTCCGAAATCCAAAAGAAAAGGATGGGACGCTCCACCTTGTACATCAAAATTCAGAGAAAAGACGAAGGAACCAGGGATGACATTGATATAGGATAAAACATGGAAAGCAAATGATGAACCAAGAGAAGAAGTTAAACACGGGGGTATAAATACACCGGGAACAGGTAAAACACATTAGAGCGGGGCAGTTAATCAACGCAGGCGAAGTGTGTTGATTACAGACAAGTCAAAGTAAAAGACGAAAGACATGAATTAGAAGTCAGATAAGGACAAGAACAAACAAAACCAAGAGACAACAGAATGGGAACAAAACTGACAACACTACAGATTGCTTTGTGCAGTATTGTGCTCTTTTCTTTCTTTCTTTCTTTCTTTCTTTCTTTCTTTCTTTCTTTCTTTCTTTCTTTCTTTCTTTCTTGTTTCATGAATCTGTGTATCTTCTTGGCTCCAGATACTACACGGTGGCTGTTCCTGCCATCCTGGGCTCTGGCGCAGAGGTGCACTTTTGTGCCCGACTCCTTCAGCCCAATGAGAGCCTGACGATGACCGTGATGCTCATGTCCCCAGATCTCAACACCACCCTCTACCAGAAACGGTCCCAGGAGGAGTTCGACGCCTGCCACAAGTTTATGGTAAATAAAAAAAAAAAAAGAAGAAAATTGTCTGTGACGTTTAAATCACAATAGAAAACGCATTTGTAAAGTGCAACGTTTTTTTTAGATTGACCATAAACTCAATCACTATTGGATTAAAATCACATTACATTACAACAGAAAAGGCCAAATTTGTATTCTACTTGTATAGACGCTTCACAGAAATACAATACAATTCAAACAAGGCAGGCACAACAAAACATAAAAGCAAGAGACTATTAGACATTAAAAGTTTCTTTCTTAAAGGGAGACTGATTTTAACAACACTCAGACGTAAGCCAGTGCATAATGCTTTGATTAATTTTAAGTGTTTTGTCCCCTGCAGGCTCCTATAGTGCCTAAAGACGAGGCGTGGATCTTACAGGTAGATGTGACCGGAGAAACATTTCACTCACGAGAAGTTCGCAAAGTCTGGATCCAAGTGAACAAACCAGTAACATTCATCCAGACGGATAAACCCATCTACCTCCCAGGACAAACTGGTAATTTTTAGTTTGTTCATGCACGTCATTAAGATATATCTGCTAGTACTGTACACATGAATAATTCCCCACACACTTTAAATGTGAACCTTTTTTCATCAAATATTGTGCTGTCTTTACTACAATACAACTATGCAGCAGTAACACACGCTCCTCTCTGCAGTGCACTTCAGACTGGTCACACTGGACACGAACCTGAGACCTGGTTGTCGAAAGGTGAGTGACTTATTTGATTTGAAATGAGGCCGGCTGACCTTGGCTGTTGCATAACTCTGAGTTCTGTTTGTTCTGTTTGTTCTGTTAATAAAATCTTGTTTGAAAGTCCTGAGGTCACAGCTCCCACGCTTTTTGTTACGTAACTTTTTTTTGGGGTTAACCTGCAGATCTTTGTTAATCTTTGTTCAAAGGTAAAACAACAAACTGAAGCCTTATAGTACCTTTTCTCAGTGATCGAATGTAGATATGTGAAAAGTTTTGGTAAAATTAGCCTTCAGTCAATGCCTTTTCAATCTCGTTTTGAATGATTGTGTTGATGCTTTTTCTGTTATATTATATCTATAAACCAAAATAGAAGAAACTAAACCAAAAAGAAAATAAATAAATTGTAAAGCTACTAACACTTACAGACTGATAGACTGAGATTTGGCTTTATACGCCTCCATGCCTTTAGTTCCACCTAAACACATGCTTCTTCAATGCGGTGTAAGATGTATTTTTAAATTGATATTATTTAAGTGTACATTAAGTGTTGCAAATGTACACTATTTAGGTATTAAATTAATTGTATTCATTTGCTTTCTGTTGCAGTATGATATGATCGAACTAGAGGTAAGACTCCAATTGTTTTCATGAACAATTATAAATGATTGATATTAGATACCTGAAAAATGTGTACGTTTTCATGAGTCATAATGAAATCTTATTTGTTTCACAGGATGCCAACGGAAACCGCATTGGACAGTGGTTGAACCAAACCGCTGCTGGTAAAATCTTGCAACTGTTTTACCCACTGAACGCTGAAGCCAAAGAGGGAACCTACCGGATCACTGTCTCCTTTGGGGAGGACCAGATCTCCCACAGCTTCAAGGTGGAGAAGTATGGTACGTTTGTTTGAGGTGATCCATCTTTTTCATCCAGCCTGTAGGCTATAGTAATAGCTTTACTTGTGTTGCGTCAGATACATTTGTAAAATACTGTACTTTTCTCACTCAAGCATATCTGGCATCTCATACTCCAACAGCTGATCAAAAATAAACTGATCATACTGTTAGTAGTAGAAAACAGAGTAAAGTAAAAAGTAAAACAGATACTAAACCACAACTACATTGAAATAAACTAAACCAGAAATAAATAATTCTGGGTCCCTAGATATGTTCCAATAGACATGTTCAAATCAATATATTATATTACTGATTTCAATTGTAATTTGTATCAGAGTTGGACAATATCTTCTGATTCACAAGCTTATTCTCCAATCAGAAAGCAGACTGAGCCCCATATTTTGGGTTGCCAGATCCCATTGCTAAACCCAAATAAGGCGTGTAATGACATTAAGAAAGTAAAGGCTGCATGGATTGAGTGAGTTTTGTAGTGGCCTTTTTATATAAGAGCTCACAATGCACACACTACCTTTTAAAGAACCATGCTTTGTTTTAACCCCTAGTTTTGCCGAAGTTTGACGTCAAAATCACCTCTAACGATGAAGTGAGCATTGCCCAAGAAGAGATCAGTGTGAAAGTTTGTGCAAAGTAAGTTGAATAAGGCAATACAATTACAGAATTACATGAATGAACAGATCCATATTTTAACAATTACTTTGTCTTTAGATACACCTATGGGCAGCCTGTTCCTGGAACTGTTAAAATAGAAATATGCAGGCCAATTGATCGATACATCTTCAGGAGGCCTGTTGACTCAGATAACGTGCCGGAGGTCACTGCGCCCTGCCACAAGGAGAACAAACAGGTACATGGTCAATTTTATTGTGAAAAAAGCAGGGATAGGAAATCATTACAGACCACTTATGTTGCTATCTGTTTTATAGACTGATGATGAAGGTTGCGCTTCCTTTACTGTCCCAATGTCCACTTTCACAAAAATTGACACAAAAGCTGTGCAGGATTCACTGGAGATCATCGCCAAAATGGAAGAGGAGGGAACGGGTAAACTTTTTTTGTCATTTTTAAATCTTTAACTTGTATATTTTAAAGGTGAAAAATAAAACCTCAAACCCGGTCTGCCAGTTTATTCTGTGTTGGTCTCCACTTGTACCAAATTCAAGCCAATTCTTGATCCAATTTGTATTCATGGCGCATTGTTTTAACTGTAAAAGGAACAGGTTTAGAGAAAAGGTGAAGAATCCTCAGTTTCTATGAAAGATTTCAGCATATTGTTGTATGTTCCACAGGCATCACACACTCACACAACAGCAGAGTTAGTATCTCGTACGTCATTGGAAAGTTGTCCTTTTTCGACATGCCTAAGGTTTATGAGAAAGACACCACTGTGGAGGGAAAAGTAAGTGAAAATCAATCGATTACTTTTGTTTATATCAAATCAATTCATTTTTTTCTGTTTTCCTTTTTAGGTTAAAGCAGTCAGATACGATGACCAGCCCTTGGCAAACATGGATCTGTACCTGTTTGAGGGCGAGCGGTGGTCGTCCCGTCATCTCCAAAACCTCACAACCAACAGTGACGGAGTGGCCACTTTCTCCCTCGACACCGCAGGGCACAACGGAGACATCCGGCTCCACGTAAGACATTCTGGAATTACGTTTCTGTCAGCCCCTCTGTGTAAATCTTATATCTAAAAACATGCAAACATTATTAGCATCTTAAACCGACTGCAGACAGTTTCTGTTACTCGTATATGACCCATACGTCTTGCTTTGTGATTCCCAGATCGGTGATAAGCCAGTGCTGGAGTACGCGGGCTACAGGGTCCCCTACCATGAGAACGGGGACGTTACTCTGTCCATGGCCCAGCAGTCCTCTCCTGACACCAAGACTGTCAGCCTCCTGGAGGTAAAGAGGACAGAGCGGACACTCCCCTGCGGCTCCGAGGAGGACATTACCATTAACTACACAGTGGTCCAAGAGGAACCGGGCCACATGGACATCATGTACCTGGTGAGAGGCTTGGGTGGACTGCTATTACCAGAGAAGCGACGCTACTTTTAAAATAGCTGTGACCAAATCATAATGCTGAGTGTAGTTTCAATTTTACCTGCTTGATATTCAAGAAAAACCTCTAAAAGTAACGCAACACTTTTCTATGCTGGCATACAATTACACATTATAAGTATTGTTCGAGGTTATATTTGTGTAATTTACAGCAACAGTCAAATTACATCTATCAAAACTACACAGCCTATATTCCTGCATTTTTATGAATTTTAAAAACATTTTGTGTGGCTTGGTACAAATATTTCAGATTTTACAGTATCGTGAAGTAAAAGCAAATTGGCGCTTATTTCTGAGTGGATCTAAAGCTTGGACAGAGCGAGGAGTGAAGCTGAAACATTTCTCATGTTTTATGTATTTTCAGGTCATCAACCGCAATGATATTGTGATGCAAGAATTCCAAAAAATTGTTGTGACCGACAATACAGGTGAAGCAGCAATATCTTCCACACCGTTCGAAATGTGAAGAAAGTGAGGCCTAACTCAAATGGCTTTTTACCTTTCAGTGACTGAGGGCAGTATTTCCTTCAAGTTACCAATCACTGCGGTCCTGGCCCCCAACTTTGTTGTTGTTGCCTTCGCCGTCCTGCCCAGCTCCTACGTGATTGCCCACAGCGCTGAATTCAACACCGAGAAATGCTTCAGCCACAAGGTCAGAGGCTCAATATGAAGAAACACTTAAGGCTGTCAGTGTTTCCTTATTGTTTATAAGTTAGCCGCAGGAGTTGATTTGCACCTTGACAATTTTGCATAAAACACAAAACCAATGCGAGGCAGATTTTTTGTTGGAAATTGTTAGAGCCAAGAATTGATTGAGATTGTACCACATATTTAATCATGGTAGTTTTGAATGGGTGAGTGTTAAAATATCTGTTAATGGCATCAAAACATTATTTCTATTGTTACATTTTGGCGATGTCCAGGTGGAAGTTGAGTTCAATCCAGATCAGGGCGTCCCAGGAGAACATGCCACGCTGAAGGTGGCAGGACAACCCAAGTCTTTGTGTGGGATCAGCGTCATCGACCAGAGTGTTCTCATTCAAGAGCCAGGAAAATATCTGAAGGCAGATACGGTAGGCAGTTCAAAAGTTTTGTAAAATGTTTGTGAAAAAAATATATTTTTATATTTTCTTTTATATATCTCTGAACCATATGTTTATATACACTTCATAAAAAAACACATTTGTCTACTGTCTGACATGAAAACAGTGAGTTTTATTCTTTTCAGGTCAATGAGAATTTTGAAAATTATTTCTATTTGTCTAATTCCAGAAGAATGAGAGATAGCATGTTCTACACAATTGTTTATATACATTTTTTTAAACTTTTACTTTTTCTGTATAACAGAAATCCACAAATAATGAACCTGAGTTTGTCTTGTCTCTAGTCCTTATGAAAATAACTTTGTTCTCCTAACTATAGTTCAACAAATGCGTTGCCCATCCGCGATACTCTTTCTCTTTTATAAATGTCCCGTGTTTCTTTCTTTTTTTTTTTTAGATTTACAATTTGTTGCCAAGAAGCAGATATGTCCCATACCAGGCTCAGGACCCTACGCTGTGCCTCCCTGTTCGACCCAAAAGATCCATCTTTCCGTATCCAGGAAACATAGATGATGCATTCACTGTGTTCCAGGTGCAAAATAAGTCTCAGTACTAAGTACATTATTATTAATTTGTTGCTTGGTGTCAAATGTTAAAAAAAATCCTGTGTTTTTTTTTTATTGTATAAATAAGAATGCTGGGCTCAAAATCTTCACAAACTTGATGATTCGAGTGCCTGACTGTCTCCGCTACTTGGGACGAGAATATCACTATGGACAACACTATGGTAATCTTTTATCTACATTACAACAAAATATTGGTGCTCAATAAGGTGGGGTTGCACAGTTTTGGGAGAAAAGAGCATTAACACTTGGGAGAAGACTACAGTAAACATAATGCAATCCTGTGGAGAGAAACAAAAATTACACTGTTATACCAAACAATTTTATGCTGCACAAATAATTAAAATTTTTGCTAATTTGCTAATTACAATTGTTTAAATTGCAATTTAGAGGATTATAATTAATTGTTTGCCCTATTTTGTCATACTCTTTCCTAATCTGCATTTTGCATTGTCTGCTTAGTGGCCTATGACAGAGTGCAAGAAAGTGTAGCCATGGCTGCACCTGGCGCTGGTTTTGGCGGCGGTGGTGGTGGTCCTCTTCCTGTGATTGAGACTGTTAGAACCTTCTTCCCGGAGACGTGGATATGGGACCTGGTGGAGACTGGGTTAGTGTTAAAAATGTATTTCATCAAAATAAATATTATGTACTTTTGGAAATTGTATATTTTGTCAATGTTTAGATTGAAACCATAAATATAGAACATGATTTTTATTTATTTTTATTCGACTGGCTATTACTTAGTGAGATGGAGGCGCGTCACAGTGAAGATACAGTCATATAATGTTATAATTAGTTCACCTTAATCTTTGTTTTTTCAGAGAATTTGGGACGGCTGACATGCCCGTCAAGATCCCGGACACCATCACGACCTGGGAGACGGAGGCCTTCTGTCTGTCCGCCGAGGGCTTTGGTCTTGCTCCCAGAAAAAACTTCACTGTGTTCCAGCCGTTCTTCCTGGAGCTCAGCCTGCCCTACTCCATCATCAGAGGGGAGAACTTTGAGCTCAAAGCCACTGTCTTCAACTATCTTTCCAGCTGCATAATGGTGACTACTTCCACATTGATACTCACACACATACAAAAAGGAAAACGCATTGAAGCAATTAATGTCAATATATTTTTCATTTCAAAGGTCAAAAACATAAAAAATATTGACTTTTTTTAGGATCCATAATACACTGCTCTAATTGGAGTACAGAGGGCTTTTTTATGGGTTGATGGCATTGTTCTATTTTTTTCACACAATAACAATGTTTTTATTCTGGGCTATCCCACCCCCAATTTAAAATTTTGCAATATAGGCTCATAAACTCATGATGTCATCTGAAACTCTGAAATCCATCCATCCATCCATTTTCTTCCGCTTTATCCGGGGCCGGGTCGCGGGGGCAGCAGTCTCAGCAGAGATGCCCAAACTTCCCGATCCACACACACCTCCTCCAGCTGTTCTGGGGGGACCCCGAGGCGACACCAGGTCAGCTCAGAGTCTTAGTCCCACCAGCATGTCCTGGGCCTTCCACGAGGCCTCCGCCCAATAGGACATGCCTGGAACACCTCCTGCGGGAGGCGTCCAGGAGGCATCCGAAACAGATGCCCTAGCCACCCCAGCTGGCTCCTTTCGACGTGAAGGAGCAGCGACTCTACTCCGAGCTTCTCCTGGGTAACTGAGCTCCTCACCCGATCTCGAAGGGTGCGCCCAGCCACCCTGCGAAGGAGACTCATTTCGGCCGCTTATTCGCGATCTTGTCCTTTCGGTCATTACCCAAATCTCATGACCATAGGTGAGAGTGGGAACGTAGATCGTTGGGTAAATCGAGAGCTTCGCCCCCCGACTCAGCTCCCTCTTCACCACAACAGTCCGATACAGCCACCGCATCAATGCTGACGACAATTTGAACCAAGCTCCTGCTGCGGTCATACAGGTGAAGCTCTTCCAGAGGTGGGAGTTGAAGACCCCACTGACAGAGGGATCTGCCAGATGTTCCCAACAGACCCTCACAACACGCTTGGGCCTGCCAGGTCTGACCGGCTTCCTCCCCTGCCAGTGGATCCAGCTCACCACCAGGTGGTGATCAGTTGACAGCTCAGCCCCTCTCTTCACCCGAGACACATGGCCGGAGATCAGATGACACAACTACAGTCGATAGTCGATCATCGACCTCCTGCCAGTCTTCTCTGCATCCGACCCCTACGGATCCCTCTGCGGGTGGTGGGTCCACAGGAGGGCGGTCCCACATCGTCCCTTCGGGCTATGCCCGGCCGGGCCCCATGGGCAGAGTCCCGACCACCAGGCGCTCGCATTCGAGCCCCAACCCCAGGCCTGGCTCCAGGGTGGGGCCCCGGCTGCGCCATGCCGGGCGATGTCACGGTCCTTGTATGTTGCACGTCCATTAGAGTCTTCTGAGCTGCGCTTCATCTGACCCGTCACCTCGGACCTGTTACTACTATAGTTACTATAGATTGCTTGTGTGTAACACTTAACATTGTGCCAGTGTTTCATGTGGATAGGCCTAGAAATTACACAGATATTCACCAGGTCAAATGTCTTAGAAGTTTTACCACAGTGTTTTTCACCTGTCCTCCATTTCAGTATCAAGCTGTGGGTTCCTTAGGATGTTATGTTGCCACATGACCGCAAAACGCCTCAACTCTCGAGTATAAAAACTCAATGTTTAAACAATATAACTGTTTAATGACTGATTTTTTCTGCTGCCAGGTTGATGTGACTCCAGCTCTCTCTAACGACTACACTCTGACTCTGGTACCAGGACTGAGCTACAAATTCTGTCTCTGTGGAAACGAGCGCAAGACGGTCACCTGGAACATGTCTCCTACTGCTTTAGGTCAGGCTCAGATAACCGCTTTCAAGCTTGTCCAAATTACTACCTTTAGGCCCTGACATTTCACATTTTCTAACTGTAAATGGAGGTCAGCTCCTCAGCAGTCTAAATGAGACTACACAGACGACCATCACCTCATGACTTCACTGGGAAAATGTTTTTTCTTGCTTATTAAAGGTTTCATACTTTATGTTGTCTTTCCTCCAGGCTCCGTGGATGTGACCGTTTCTGCTGAAGCCGTTTCTTCTGACGTTTCATGCAACAATGAGATTGTCGAAGTGCCTGTGAGAGGTCGCATTGATAGAGTTACAAAGAAGCTCATAGTGAAGGTACTAAGCAAGTCATCCATTTTAATTTATACATATGTTTGTTTTTCAAATTGTTCAAATCTATCTGACTTTTTACTTGTCAGGCTGAGGGAATTGAAATGGTGAAGACCCACAACCTCCTGCTCTGTCCTAAAGGTGAGAACAATTTTAGGATGTAAAATGTGTGGTTTATTTCCATATCTAATGGTTTTGTTCATAATCCGACTGCAGACCAGACTTTGACTGAGGAGATTGATGTTCAGCTCCCTGACAATGTGATTGTTGGATCTGATCGGGCTCTGGTGTCCGTGATGGGTAAGACATGATCACTGAGTAAACAGCATTCAGAAGGACTATGCATTATTAAAGCAGGTGTCAAAGTAAAAAAAAAACAATAACAATTATGACCTCTACTTTCAAATTAAAAGTCAGTCATTGATTGTAATCTGAAGTTATAAAGAAACTTAGAAACTATGGTGTAATAGTAGTAGTAAAACATATTTGGCCAGTTCCCCATAGACTTTCTAATGGATTTCAGCCAAATACGTTTTTTGCCCCACTGTATACATTTGATATCTGGTTGGTAGCAGATATTGTTCAAAGATAACCACATGTACATTGTGCAGGTAACATTTTGGGCCGTGCCATGAAGAACTTGGATGGTCTACTGCGGATGCCCTATGGCTGTGGGGAGCAGAACATGCTTCTTTTTGCCCCAAACATCTACATCCTGGAGTATTTGACAAACACAAACCAGCTCACCCCAGAGATAGAGACCAAGGCCAAGAACTTTCTGACTAGTGGTGAGTGAAAAGGACCAAGGAATTATTATTTTCTTATGAACAAATAACTACATGTCTGGTTAAATAGATAAATTGACACTTTGCTCGATGGATTCATGGCAATGATTTTTATGTCACAGGTTACCAGAGGCAGCTGAATTACAAGCATGATGATGGCGCATACAGCGCTTTTGGAACTGGATCAGGAAATACATGGTGGGCTGATTCGTTATTCTTTGCCAAAATACTGTA
Organism: Gobius niger; assembly: GCF_951799975.1. Classification (NCBI taxonomy): domain Eukaryota; kingdom Metazoa; phylum Chordata; class Actinopteri; order Gobiiformes; family Gobiidae; genus Gobius; species Gobius niger. Next base: position 23,181,587 of record NC_136852.1, read on the forward strand.
TAGTATAGCAGATTATAATAGACACTGGGTGTTTTTTCCCCTGTTCACCTCATTAATTCAAAATAGCGATAGTATGTGATCACTCCAGCTTGGTATTCTAGTCCAGTGGTTCCCAACCTTTTTTCCTTCAAGCCCCCCGTGCGTGCTGTTGTCTGGCCGAGCCCCCCCAGTCCAAACCCGTGGCCCCACAAATGTATCTAATTAGTATTTATTACACACCAATGAACTGAAATTGGAGTGTTTAATGCACTTGTAGTCCTTACTCAGTCATATTTGATGATTTTAGACCATTTATTTTTCTCAAATAATATAATTTATGACCCGACCCTCTGACCAGGCAAAGCTATGGGCCCCCCTGCAATCACAGGTGCCCCCTGGGGAAGGGCCCAGGTTGGGAACCACTACTGCTCTAGTCCAAGAACCTAATTGATGATCTTCGCACTACACTGTATATACTGTGGTTGCTCAAGCTCGAGCAACATTGATGGATGTATTTTATTCCTCAGGTTGACTGCTTTTGTGCTGAGATCCTTTGTGAAGGCCAAGAACTTTGTCTACATCGACCCGGCAAAGATCGAGGAGTCAAAGCTGTGGCTGGAGTCCAAACAGATGCCGAATGGTTGTTTTGAAAAAGTTGGAAAACTGTTTCACAACCAAATGAAGGTATAATCTTTTAATCAATAAATCAATTATATTGCATTTGGTCAAGCTTCCAACACATGTGCATTTTCAGGGAGGAGTGTCTGATGAAGTCACGCTCACTGCTTATATCTCTGCTGCTCTGTTGGAGATGGGACTGCCTGCTGATGTGAGTGTGATACATATAATCAAGCACACACTATGTTTCTATGCAACCATTTTGTCTGTAGGGTCAAATCACCTACACATGACTTGTTATGATCATTTCAGTGCTCAAATTTTCTTCCTGACACAGCGGTTACTATTTTTTGCCTTCAACCTGGCAATAAATATATTGTCAATTAATACATCTGGATTTCCTTTAGGACCCTGTATTGGCCAAGAGCCTGAACTGCCTGGCGACGTCAGAGGGTGTACTCAGTAACACCTACACTGCTGCCCTGATGTCCTATGTCTTCACTTTGGCCCAAAACGCCACCGTCAGAAACCCGCTTCTGAACCATCTTGACACTGTGGCACACATAGATGGTCAGTGGTTTCTCCAGCACACAGTAAAGTGTGAAGTTGTTGTTATAGTAGATCATGTACTTATAATTATAGTAGTAAATAGTAAATACAATGGTTGTTACCCTCTGGAAAATATCTAATTATATTAATTTATTTTCAACTATTACCCATTTTTTATTTTCATTTTTATTATGTGATCTCGCTGCTGTGACGAATAATGATAATTTGGAGAAGAAAAGAAGCACACACTGTACAGTATCTGTCAGATGGGTTTCTTTCACATGATTCTTTCTTGTTATGGACACCATTTTGAGAAATTCTGACCAGTCAAGACAGAATATTTGGTTTTGAATAATTTATTACTATGGCCTTCATGTTACATCACTTCAGACCTTAGACCATAGAATAGCGAAGTGAGGGAGGCGTCCCCCATAGCACAGGCTAACTCGCTCATGTTATTTGCCTGGGTTATTGGAGCCAGATCCTATATTTAGAGTAGGACTAAATGTTACACATTCAGTGACACTATTGAATAAAAATACAGCAGTCAGACATAAATGGCTGTTTGAAACTAGGAACAACGACCAACACACGAGAGAGAAGATGCCAGCACCAGGCAGTGAGAGGTCTCTGTGTATGGACAGACTAACAGTTCAATGTCTGTGTGTGTTTTTGCAGGTGGGCTCCGCCATTGGTCTCAGACGTCTGCAGAAACTTCTGCCTCGCTCTCTGTGGAGATAAGCTCTTATGTGCTTTTGGCTAAACTTGGATATTCAAACCCCACAGCATCTGACCTGGGCTACTCTGCCCAAATCGTCCGCTGGTTGATCAAGCAGCAAAACTACTACGGAGGCTTCAGCTCTACTCAGGTGCTCATCAAAGACAACAACAAATCACAAACATGTTTTTACACACACTTTACAGGTTTCATTCTTAAAAATAGTATGTTATTCACACCATTCACTGTTTGACCAGGCATTGAACACTGGAAATCATTTGTAATAGTATATGCAACAATATCATATTTATCTGTCAAATGTTTTTTTCTCTCTCTCTTTTTGGATCCAAAAGCTACTTTTCGCAAAGATGTAAAATTCGTATCTATTGCATATTCTTATCTAGAGCTGCAGACAATTTTCTTTTGTGTCTTTGCTGTTATTGGCATGGACCAACACAAAACAAATACTAAACCAGGAGTAAAGTAGGTCTAAACTAGGAGAGACACACCTCTCAGTCAATATCCCAATAGCAATAACAAGGTGAAAGAGCTGAATGAGATTCAACACCACTTTGCAGAAGCCTATAGGATATTTTACTGAGACTTTAATTATATCTAACATGAACTGTCCCTCTGATGTGCTGATGATGATATTTTTAGTCCCATCATGATCCCAGTACTTTTTGTCTCATATACCTCCTGATCTTCATCCTGACATTTCTTCAATGCCTCTTCCTTGTATCTAAGGGAAACATTACTTTACACAGTGAGCTTCATTTCTGTTTACTTCTTTTGTTCTTCCAGGATACAGTGGTTGCCCTGCAGGCCTTGACTCGTTACGCCAGTCTGGTCCACAGTCCTGGCGGGCAGAGCACAGTCACGGTCAAGTCTCCCAGTGGTGCTCCGCTGATGTTCCAGGTAAACCAGAACAACAAGCTGCTGTACCAGGAACAAAGTCTCCCAGACGTGACCGGAATTTACACCGTGGAAGCAAATGGCAACGCCTGTGCCGCCATACAGGTCAGTGAAGGCACCACCAGTCAGCGAACAATTTCAATCCCCAAATCAACCCTTCTTTTTATGGAGCTAGCTTGTTCTCCTCATGTTCGTGTAGGTTTCCTTATCGTTAGTCTTCTCTACCACTTTTGTTTTAATTATAGAGAATAGTGCGAATTTGGCCTCATTGTGAATGTATTATGTGGCCATCTTTCATTGTTTTTATATCATGGAGACAATATTAGTGTCACTTGTGAAATAGAAGCTTACCAGTAGGTCCCACCAATATGGACAAATGAAAAATACAATAAAAATGAGATTGGATTGATGTTTCTTTCATTTCAGATTACAGCAATGTACAACATTCCGATTCCCAACGAACCAACGCCATTCAGCCTCAAGGTGGCGCCAGAGGCCAACTGTGACAGCAACTTGCTCAGGCCCAGGATGACTCTAAATATCAAGGCCAAGTAAGACTGACACTACAATCAATTATGTCGTTTTTTGTTTTTAAATAAATAAATGATTGAAAATTATTTACTGTAATACTCTCTGCAGGTACAAGGGAGAAGCAGAGATCAGCAACATGGCCGTCATTGACATTAAGATACTCTCTGGATTCAGCGTAGACCCTGAATCTCTAAATGCGGTAAGTTCTTATATTGCAAATTATTCAGGCTTTTCAAAATACCCTATGACACCTGATTGAGGATAACTTATGAAAACGTATTAAATTTTAAACATTCATGTATAAATATGACTGTTTTTAGTTCTTAGAAATGTAGGAAGAAAAAATAAGTATACACTACATAAACACATTGTAACAAGTGGAGCAACCTCATGTTTTCCTTTTCTGCTTGATAGGAAAGTGAAAGAACTTATAAACTCACCGTCTCGGAATGCAGTTCTAAAGTCTAAGCATATAAAATGCCACCTCGATGTGAGGGAGGCTCTCAATAAAATCCTTTTTGAACGATTTGGACCTTGTGAAAAATACAACTAAACAATTGGATTTACATTTTGTCACCAATGTTTCCTCTATGGAGCCTCCTCATGACAATATGAACCTTTTAAAAAACAGAAACAAATATCTTTGTACCATGGTTCTCAAATTGATCCCAGTTGGTAAAAGAAAAGCTTGCGATTCTTTAGTCTATTGAAATGTGCCCCCCTCCCTTTTTTAAATGATTATTACAAGATACCGTCATAAAACTTTTACCACTGTCTAACAGTGTCTTTTCTCATGTAGCTGAAGCATGTACCCCCGGTGAAACGTGTTGACAAGGAGGAAGATCATGTATTGATCTATTTGGACGGGGTGAGAATTCATTTCTTAATGGGCTCTGTAGATGTTTTGAAAAAAAAAAAAGATGCACAATAATGTGTGTTGTTTCTGCTCAAAAAGGTTCCGAAGAACACTCTACTCTCTTACGAATTAGTGGTGATACGAGAGCTCGTAGTGTACAGCCTGAAGCCTGCTGTGATCCATATGTATGACTACTACCAGCCAAGTACGTCACTCCAGAAATGATATATTTCAAGACTTAATTTGGATTGGAGCCCTTTTCTATATTGTTCTTGTTACATTTTTTCTTAGGAGATGCTGACTAAGCTCACAGCATTTGCAATTTAACTAAAATTCTATTTTTTACTGAAATTTCAGGTGACAAAGTTGAGACTGACTACACTTTCTCGTGTTAATGAAGGTAAGGAAGTAATAGGCCTATTGTTTTGACCACTGTGGACAGACGGAAAACATTCGTAATCATAGTGTGTCAGCATAGTAGCAACAGTTAAGGATTTTTATTTTTGAAGAAGCAATTTTTCCCTCCCTTGATATAAAACATCAGCTACTTTTGTAAACTTCTTGATTCATTCATGGGCTTTTGTTTGTTTGTTTGTCTGTTTGTCTGTGCGTGTGTTTTGTCTCTATATATATGTAAAGCCACATCATTAACCTGTTTGTTTTTCCAGGTTGAAGAATAAAGTTTCACCAACCACTCAGAAGTCTGAATAAAAAGTGCCTTTGTGATAAGACATGTGATGTATCTAGTGTTGTTCTGTGGAAACAATGTAACATTTTGGGAAATTTGTGAAAAGGGGAGAATAAACTGGCACCCAATGTCTTGGCTCCAACATTTGTGTTATCATTATTATCATTCACAGATACATAGATAAATACATGAAGCTTTAGTGTAAAATATGTGATGACTGAAAAACATTCATTTCCTGTCAATGCATTTCATTGTAACCCTGGAAGCGCTCATTGTTGGCCAGTAATTTAGTATTTTAATATATTAAGTTCATTGATGATGATTAATTAAAGTGTAAGAAGAGGATTCAGAGAACATAGCCTAATGGGTCACTGGTTTTGAGATTCCTGATCTGCACCACATAGGTTTACAACACTAAATCACGGAAAACATTCTAAAGTCAACCATCATTTTGGTGTTTTACTTTAAAGCTATATATCAAAGCAGTTTTGAAGTAGCAAAAGCACTGGACAGCGCCCGGGGTTCGATCCCACGAAGGGATGAGTTAGACTATTCTGAAAGAATTTGCAACGAAGTAACCACTGAGCTATACCAGCGCCGATTACAAACGTCGCAAAATCCCTTTTTCTACCATGACCTGCTGCTTTTGATAAAGAAAAACATAATAGAAAAAAATAGATATTGACAAAGCCCATTGACAAATACAATGAACGCAAAAGTAGGTACACGACCTTTTGCGATCATTGTATTTTCGATTTCAAAAGCAATAGCTATGCAAAATCAAAAATTGACATATTGTGCACTATTGCAATATAAAAATATACTACTTCGTTTTCTCATTTTCTCATTCTCATTTTCTCTCTTCTACTTTTCTTCGTCAACTAATACCCGGAAGTGAAACTGTCTTGATTAGGACAAGAGCGCTAACACTTAGATCTGAATTTCTTGCCTAAAAGATAAAGTCCAAACGCTATTGACCAACGATCAGCATCTGGCTTTCGCTCTGCTCACGTTCACAGACACAATTCGTGCGCTCTGGGCATGTGCCCCGTTTACGCACGTAATTCCAATGTTTGCGCTTCTGCCAAATGGACACAGTGCGTTCTGTGGAGATAGCGCGGCTCGATTATTGTGCGCACTCAGAGTCGGTGTGCGAGGACAACACCAGACTGGTATAAACAGACGCGTAAAGATGCCCATGGTACAACAAGTGACCGCGCCGACCTATTGCTAAGATAAGATAAGATAGCCTTTACTAATCTCACAATGGAAAAATGTAGGCTACTTCTTACATTCAGCTCTGAGAAACACACTGGTGTGAGCATCCACAGCCAGCAGTGGCTGCAGTGTTCGTTCTGTATATAGGTTACCTGTTGTTCATTTAGGCCTAACTGCGCTGTCCAGCCTGCTGATGCCATATCTGCCTCTGACCCAGTTTGCTTAACTTACAGTAGCCTAAGTTGTGCCCATTATGAGGATGATGTCACAGACTGGACAGCCAAAATGATACCCTCTCCCCCTCTCCAGCAAAGAGAGAATCTACAATTTGTAAAATTATAAAGCTTTAAACGCTCTAATTTGGCATGTGTCAGAAACCTATGTGAAAAGCCCAAATGCGCACCGTTTGTAATTTGTGATGCAAGTCTCGGCGCTGTGCTTTTAAATCCGTGTAAACAACTGAAGGATTTCATGCACAAAGTTGATGCCATGACATAAGCATGGCTTCTGTGACCAACTGAACTGGACGGTGATGACCTGCTCTGCCTCTCAGGTAACGTGTGCTCGAGACACAGGAGTGTGTTGGGTCAAAAAAATCCATAAATTTAATCCATAAATAATGCTTTCATTATTTCTTGATTAATCATGAGCTAAAGAGTAAACTTTGACAACCCCAGTATTGAATTTGGTAAATGAATAACTATTCAGTAGGTAAGCAGTGATGCCCAGGGGCGGACTGGCCATATGTCCATTCTGGAAGAGCACAGAAGGGCCACTGGCTCGAGGGCCACCAGTCCCGCCTCAACCGAGCTTTACCCAAATCTAAAAGCAAAAAAGAAAAGCATCTAAATAGCGAGAAAAAGAGGATGAAAAGTCTACAAAAACATGAGAAAAACACGGAAAAAAAACAACAAACTACAAAAACGTGAGAAAAACACAACAAAAAATGATTAAAAAAACAAAAAAAATATGACAAAAATGTGACAAAAAGTTTCCGTCACTTTTGTAGGTCTTAGCTTTCAAATGAGGCGTTACATTGTTGCTCTCCAGTCGAGAAGCTTTTAGATTTGGGTAAAGCCCAGTATAAAAAAACATGAATCTAAAAGGAATTCCTTGGAGTATGGTGTACCACAAGGTTCAATTTTGGGACCATTGTTATTTATTATTTATATTAATGATTTTGCTTCTGTTTCTACGACCACCTTTCCCGTTCTTTTTGCTGATGATGCCAGTCAAAAAATGCACTCGTTAATGTTAAGGCAGGTGGTAAAAGGTTAAATTATGTATTTGTGGAAGTGCACAATTACGCTAATTTGGGCCATGCTGGTCAGAGTCCAGGGCTGTTTTTCAGTCTCAGTCCGCCCCTGGTGATGCCTGTAACTAATTACTTAGTAATGGATTACTGTAATCGGATTTCTTTTTTGTAACTAATAATCTAACGTGTTACTATTTTCAAACTAGTAATCAGATTTAAGTTACTTTTTCCAATTACTGTGAGTTACTATTTCGTCATTTTGCTTTGGAAAAAATACATTTCTTTTTTAATCTTGGTGAGTGACGTAATGTAATGTGACAAGTCAGACAAGATGGAAATACTTAGTCTGCGTCAGCTTTGTTGATGTTACAGTTAAAATGCACTTGAGTGTTGGTAAAAGGGTTTGTCATTGTGTTGTGACGGTGGAGATGTTGTTGGTAACTTAGAACGTTACTTTTTCAAGTAATCTGTGGCAACACTGTCCGTAAGTGATCTTTGGGCATGTATTTCCTCAGAGTTTATGTGCTGGATCAAACCATAGCTCTGTCTCTTCCTGGCTGGTCCAGCTCAGGATCTCTGCTGTTGAAGTAGCAGTGGGTGAACTAAAGATCACCAGCCGCCAAACTGGAGAAAGCAAGTGCTTGAAGCTGATTGGACAGATTTGAAGCTGAATAAAGCATGCAACCTTTTCATTTCCAGGACCATTTGAGAGGGAACAGGATACATTAAGTGGTCCCTGTGGTCAAGGAAAGGTCTCTTTAGGTAAGGTACTTGGAGAGATAATATACTTACAGTACATCGATTCTGTTTAGCAGTTGCTTTTTACATAATGCAAAGAAAGTTATTGTAAATGATAAGTGGTTTGTCATCGCACTCATTCACAAGTTCTTGGTCAAACATGTGTTAATAAAGTCAAACACAGATTTCTGGTATTGGTCATGAAAGAAAGGACAGCACTCCTTGTCAGGCTTAACTTTTTAGCCTGTCAGACGTTTCAGGGGTCTCCCTTCATCAGTGTCAGGACTGGCATGAGGTGCTCTCTCTGGGGACATAAACTAATGTTCATGAACGTGTTTCCCAACACATTCCTCTTGACTATAAACATCATTTGTCACATTTGAGTGACCAGACACAATTATTAGGTACATATTTTTTCTGAGGAAAATCTTAACAATTCTCTTTATGTGGTTGCGTTATGTTATGTGGGGCGACAAGGACATGACACGGCGATTAGATGTACACAACACTCCAAGGCCAGGAGCCTCCTACATAACACGACCTGCCTTAATCTCTCTCTATCCTCCTCACTCACTGACTCTATCTCTACCCACCTCCCCTCCCTGTTGTACCAAAGACAAATTTCCAGCAGGTTTTCTGCCCGTAATGTGTATTATCCTAATCTTGTGTATAATTGTGTATGTGCTTTACTTTAAAGTGATTTCTACTTTCAGCAACAAAAGGGGCACCATATAACGGCCGCCCTGGTGAGTAAGCCCTGGTAGGCTTCTAGTTGTGAACCTGTTCATGACAATGGCAATAAAACCTATTCTGATTCTTTTATAGGTTACAGGATTTGCACAAAATGGATGAATACATGATGTTTTAGGACATTTCTTAATATAACAAATATATTTTTTATAACAAAAATGTTTCCAAAGTGCTGCACGTGAGATCCTAAAAACAGATACAATACTTATTAGCTCTTCCACAAAAAAAAAAGAAACAAAAAAGAATGTACTAAAACCTGCATAAAACAATAAATAGTTCGTAAAAGACATAAATAAAAATATAATAGATAAAACAATAAAATAATTAAAAACAATGAATAAAACAATAAAACAAACAAGATAAAATAAATAAAATACACGGGGACCATACAACTCACGCGGTGTTAAAAGCCTGAGAATAAAAATGGGTCTTAAAGAGGGGGTATCATGCTTTTTTCAATCACATATCACCAGTCTATAGCACACTACAATGATGACGAAACCTTCTGTTGGTCTGTAAATGCAGTAAATTAAAATAACTGCCTTGTATAAAATTGCTCTCTCAAAATGGCTGTAGCAAATGTCTTGAAATAGGCCTCTGTCTCTTTAAGAACCTCTGACCTCCTAAAATGGCTGGCTCAGAGTTTTTACAGATTACTCAAAAATACGTGAATGTGCCAAGGCAACACTTCAGGCATGTTTTTAATGAGGGAATGACATAATAACATGATGTAAGGCTTGAAAAAGTCGATTTTGCATAATACTCCCCCTTTAAGACGAGATTTAAAACACTCCACTGTGGGGGCCGTTCGAACATGGAGGGGCAGAGCGTTCCACAGCTTAGGGCCGACAACGGAGAACTCTGTCCCCTCTGGTACTTCACTGTCCCTGCTCTTTTCCCCTGTAGATCAGTAAAATAGTGTCCAACATTCCCAACCTGGACTTCCTGAACCTGAGCTCCAACCCTCTGGCGGGAGTCCCCCTCGACCCTCAGTGAGTGGAGGCCTTTGCTGGGGTTTGACGTCTCGTGCTCAATAACACCAGAGTGTCCTGGGACACTGTACTGCAGCTCACCCAGGAACTGCCTGATTAAGCTTTTTAAATGTTCTCCACCAACATGTCCTTTGTGAAATAGATTTTGACCTGAGCTTCTTTCCCTTCTGTCCTATGTTCTGTGGGTAGCCTGGAAGAGCTGTTCCTGTGCCTTAGCGAGTACAGCAGTGTGCACCCTCCCGCATTAGCTGCCCCTCTCTGCACCTGCTCCACATCACCGACAACAACCTCCACGGGCCGACGTCTGCAAGATGGGCTCCATGTTCCCCAGCCTTGTTTTCTACACAGTGCTTTACAGGCCGCATAGCCTCACACAAGCCTACAGGCTCATGTGAGCTTCAGGTAACTGCAAACTTTACTAGTTTATCAAGAATTGACTCCACAGAGTTTTTATAAATTATTTTCCTATCAAAAGGTTGTATTCTTTTTATACAGAGCTCAATAATTACAAAACATGAACACTGT